>NC_140531.1:18192291-18804077 GCF_057382185.1 Mchenga conophoros
AGAACTGATGCCATTTGCTGTGCAGACCACCAGAAATAATGGACTGACTGACTGACTCAATGTGACTGCTTCATGGGTGCATTCAATACTCTACTGTACTATACTATCTCTATACTTAGATTTATTCAGCAGTGAACAAATAATCTAAGACACATTTTAATGCCAGATATGAACAGGAACAGAGAATGACTATGTCAGTAAATCCAGCAATAAGACAGAACAGGAAGACTTTCAGGTAGCAGTACAGATGAAAGATAAAAACAAAATAACCCCCAAAACATACCAGGGTCTTTATAAGATATTTGGCAACCACCTGCCACCTCAACAAGTTCAGTGAATCTTGGCATTGATTCTACAGGAACATTTTTCTCACAAAAAGATATCTTGTCATTTTATCAGAACATAATCTAAAAGAAATGCAAATACCACCAAGAGCTATGGTTCACTGATCCACATCATTTTCATAATCATGACCTATTATGCTCTATAAATGTCTGATCACAGGCCAAAGGTGATCACACTGAACAGATCTGCAGTCACCCTTACCTCTACTGGGACAAACAGACCTGAAAGCAGTGAAACCTCCATAGCTTTACGCCGTAGGCTTCAAATGTTGAGGGTTTTTCCATACATAAACTAAAAGAATAATACACTATATCCGGCAACAGTATACATTACCTGGACAATGATTAAAAACAATTATTGCTGTAGGTATTTAAAAGGTGTCCTAGCTGATAACTACTAAATCCATTTACATGCAAAGCAAAACTAAATCAGCTGCACTGTCATATTTTATTGACTGTCATGATCCTGGGTCTTGGAGCTCTGAGGTTTTTTTTTAAGCTTGGGACTCTTTGTTCTTAGACATTTTATTTGGTTTCTTTGCAAGTTTATGTTCTTAGTTGTCTGATTATAGGTTGAGGGTTTACTCCTGGTTTAACTTTATTTCATTTTATAACCTGTTTACTCTCCTAGTGTGTTTCCCTGTATTTGTTGTGTCTCAGTTCGTGGACTTCATTATTTGATTATTGAACATCACGTCCACCTAATAAAGATAGATTTTCTGTTTAACCTGCCTGCCTCCAGGCATCTGCACTTGAGCACTCTATCTGCAATTCATGACACTCAGAACAATAAAATATTATAAGAAAAATGCCATTGCCCATCTTTATTCAAAACATTGATTTTTCTGGGCAATAATTGTGTGTGTCAGATCTGGTTCTTTGAAAGAAGAAAACCCAGTAAGTTCAACCTCATCCACCTACATTTACCCTCAAATGTGCCAGTGTGAGACGAGGGCAAGAACCCCTGCAGATTTCCAGGCTGTGGACATGACTACTTAGGTTAATCTACATAAGAGAGGTCAATATGAAGTGCTATGGCAAAAATCAGTCTATAATCATCCACACCACCCAGTGACAACATATATGACAATTTTTTTTGCCTATACCATAAAAGTGCACAATTGCCACACTGCATTGTGCAAGGAACACAGGGCATTTAAGCTCTGTGCCTTAAATCACCAAAATGAAGCTCATATTCTCAGTCGATAGCTCGGCTGACTTAATTCTGGCTCTTTCTCCCACTCTTTTAAAGTAATGGAGCCTGTTCACTGTCATTTATGTGCTTACACTTCTCAGAGGATATGAGACAGAAGAGACAATTTAAGCCCTTAACTCAGTAACTGTCGGAAGTTATTTGACGGAAAGTTGGTTGCTGCTGTTCAGGTGCCTAGTCTCTGGCCTTTCTGCCCTAGGGAAAACTGAGATGAAAGGCATCCCCCCCATGGACTAAAGGGCAAAGCTCTCTGTGATGTACAGACCTTTGCAGTGAGGGAGGAAAACAGAATGACGCAGGATAAGCATTTTCATTATGTTAGCAAAGCTGAGCAAAAGCAGTCTGTACAAACTTTAGGATTACAGGAGAAATTGCATGGCATGTCAGTTTGAAAGTATGGACCATGTCAAAATGGACCAGTGAACCCAAAACATGTTCCAAAGCTATGCCTGCTTCTCATAGGTATAGAAAAAAACCCAAGAAGCTAATTTTGTTAGAACACATGGCACTGTCAAAACTTATTTTAAAAATTACTTTAGAGCTTCCATAGTATCACGCAATCAATGCAGTAAAACACTGTAAAAGTCAGACTACATACCTGCTGATTTCTTCTATTTTCTCATCTCCCAAGTAGTTAGAATCCTGATGATGTGATTGCTTTCGTTGAAAATCTGGAAAACACAAACTGGCATCTCTCCTCCCATAGTATTGGCAGAACTCATCCACATCGGCTTGGAACAGTTCTAGAAAACACAACAGATACCGAGATATGGAGTCATACACTCACTAGATACTGCATGGCTTCTTATACTTGGCTCGTCTGGCCTGCTTGCTTTGGTTTGCCTATAATGTATTGTGGCTATTATGCAAGAGAAGATGAGATTGTAAGTGGAGGCAGAAGAAGAGAGATGTGATGAGAAATGATGTGATGTGCTAGTATGTCGGGGAGAGTTGGAGTTTTACTTGACGAGCCAAAACAAATCCTGGCTAGACTGAGCTGAAAAGAACAAGTGAAAGCAAACTGGGCCAAACCAAATGGATCACAGATTAGAAAGGGCTCTACAGTGAACTATACCTCTTCCGGAAAGAAGAATGACTGCATTCTAAATTTTAGTTTACCTTGTCATTATTTTTATTCATGAAATAATGCTCATGCCTTAGTCCTAGTAGAAGAGACTGTCTTTCTATTCAGTTGGTTCAACACCATGCAATAATGAGGTTGCATTTGCTACAGCTGGATGATCCTTTAATTATAACTGCTTTAGATAGTTAAACCCAGTGTGCGCTGTCGATGTACACTAAATGAAAGCTTACTGGAAATGAACAGCAACACATTGCAAGTGGCAGCAAAATTCATCAAGCTTGCTGAGGAAGTACACATCTCAGCCGTTGTACATGAAAAAAATCTGAAATAAACCTAGTACAAGAACTGGCATGATGAGGACTATAATTTTGTCTGTTTGGCACTAAAAATATAATTCTTCAACTGATTCATAGATCATTTGATGGTTGACTAGGTTGTGACATACACAGAAGTGGTCTTAAGAAAGCTATTTCTAGGGGAAAAAAGAAAAAGAAAAAAACCCCACTGCATCCCAACGAAGACTCCACAAAGCTCCACAAGGAGTTCAATCATTTTGAAAAATTGTGAGACACAAAGAAAGCCAAATATATGATTACTAGAATTATTAACTAGGTAAACCCTTGCCAAAAGCATCTGACTCTGTACCAGAAACAATATGTCTCCATCGCAGTGAATTATGGGAACCAAATTAATTTCATGAATCACACATATACCCCCTTGAATATATTCTGAAACACCATAGATACAGAAAAAATAATTTGAAAACAAATGTCAAAAAAGTTACCAAATTACAAAACTCTTCTAAAACTACATTTTTACAACTTTTCCCATCATTATTTCTCAAAATCAACACATTTAACGGTTAACTAATCTGGTGACGCTGGATGGCAGTTTCCAATTTTCAAACTGTGTTCATTCACTTAGCTACAGTAAAAAATGTTATTCCTTCATTTTTCTTGCCAGTCACAGGTATCCTAAAATGTTCTTTGATCAAATAAAAACAAACAAACAAACAAAAAAACCCAACCAAATTACTTGTTTTACTCTTCTGGTCTGGCTGTTTTGCATTACAGAGCTGCACATGGGCATAGCCTGTGAAATGAAAAAGTCCACCTGTTTAATATGGCATGTGACTGAATAAACAAAATTGTTTTCAGGGTGAGAGCTTTTCATCACTTGAATTGCCAAACAAAGACATGATGTTCCGAAATGCTGACTGATTGTATTTCCATAAATTCTGCCCATGAGTTCAAGGTAAAACTGACATCACATCATTCCTTATTTCCCTTTGGCCTGCTAGTTTACCTAAAACGACTTAGTGCCAGAGGAGAGGGTAATCTGCATAAACACAGGAGTCACACAGAGCTGCCCCTCGAGCCAGTGCAGTCACAACATTATTCCCGGCAATAAGCAGAGTGCGCAGTGGGTCTTCGGGGCCCTTAGCGACCTAAAAACAATCTTACCAATATTGTTTCCTTTAGTCAATCCCTCAGAGGACAGAGGAAAGCAAATACACCAGTGGTAAAAACACAAACAGGACTCTCCCTGTCCCTCCTTTCATCTACTCCCTGTGCCCCACACCGCAAGGGTTGACCGCACCAAATACTGGAGGTGATAGGATATCCCCTCAAACATCTAAACATAACATGAAGATCAAACACACGTAGAAACACACACACAGCTCTGACTATACCACCCACACTCTAGTGTCTGCAGTTATCTTAACCATGCTGGTTGGGGACATCGAATGGAGGGTGCGGGGATGAGTGGAGGAGGACATAAGAGAAGTATGGAGAAGGTGGGAGGCCCCCAGGCAGAAGTGAGAGTCAAGGCAGTAAATAGCTTTATGGAGAAAAGGGGTACATGGGCTAATCAAGGACTGGTAGGAAGTTTCATGGGTGCAGAACGACAGTTATGGGTGCAGTAAAGGCTACTGTTTCAATTTAATACCTGTGACTGGTGATTTTGTATTAGCAAAACGGGTGACACTGATAGGCAAGGTTTGTGGTTATGTTCACTTTTGCTGCCTCCCATTACAATATTCAGGTACAATAAAAAAAAGGAATTGCACATTCAAAAATTCCAACTTAATTGTTACCATTTATGCAAATGCCTAAGAAAAGCATTGCTCATATTGTACATCATTCAATCAAATTAATCTGTCTGTAGTTTGGAGATGATTTTCAGGAATCGCCAATACCTCCTTGTATGCTTGACAATGTCTTCTACCTTCATTGCAGGGTGTGCACTAACAAAAGATACTGTAAAAGAGTTAACATTAAAAAAAAAGGCAGGAAACAAATCAAAGGAGAAAAGAAGTGAGAGAACAAGGGAGCGAAGGCAAAGACACACAGAGTGAGAGACAGAACTCTGTCCATATTCCTGGCTCCCCACTGCTAAAGTTATACTTCCATCTGGTTATCTTCCAAGGCAACCTGGGTGGCCCACCCAAAGTACTTGACATCTTGATGCACTTCAGCAGTTTTACATACACACAACCTTTGTAGAAAAATAAATGTGTCATTCGTCACCACATATGCTGATCTGTGGGGGCTGATGGGGGGTGTACAGGGAGGAGCCTACAGTGGGGGGACGGGGTGGGAGTCTTGTCTGGATTCTTCTCTTGAGGTTTTCTGGTTTGACTCTCTGAGCCCATATGTCTATCAGTTCATAAGGAAACAATGTAACTCTGACAATGCCAGACTTCTTCTTCTTTGCCTTTGCTCTGTAGAGTCCGTCTCGCCAACATCAGTTGTAGTTGAATTGTTGTACATGATACTACGGTAGGCCATTAAATGCAGATGAGCAAGGACTCCGATGGAATGTATGTGTTTGATATTTGACTTGAGCTGCAGCGTATCATGTGGGTGGATTGCAGACAAGTGTGTTTGAAACTGTTCTCTGTTTGCAAATCTTAGCAGATCTAATCAGTTTGTGGCGACCGAGACTGGAAGAAGACTTGGCTGTAGGAGAAGAGACAGTCAAGAAGTGTTTGATCTTGTGTGGTGTGCACTCTGAAGGTACCTGTGATCTTCTGAGAAGAAAATGCTTCAGTGATAGAGGCGTCCCATTTAACAGTACATTACACATATAGAAAACTGTTGCATCAATGGCTTTTTTGTTTTTTTGTGTTTCTGCCATCTAATAGTCAGGAACGACAGAGGCCAGTACAGCAACACTTCAGCTATGTTTACAAATCATGTTAACCTACTACCCAAATGAAAACAGTTTAATGGCAGAGCATGAGAGAGTTTTTTTAGTTGACAGTTTATGTCTGAGGAAGGCAAAGCACCCAGCAGTCATGTCTAGACCACAGCTAGGGTGCATATGCATCCCAAATACAGAATCAACTCCAGCAGTTCAGTCTAGCAAGTTGCATCCAGGAACAGGTTATAAAATAGTTCACTTTTCTCCAGTCAGTCAAGTTTTCTGGAACACAGGTCAGGCCGGCTGGATTTTGTCAGTGCATTCATGAAATTTGTTTTCACACCCACCTTTGCATATCTAATATTTTCCATTCACATGTCACGAACTGTCTCAAGTCTGCATATTGTTACTACCTTCAAGGGCTTCAGAAAGTTAATTTATTGCAAATTTCTGCTGATTAAAATAACCCTGCATGATCCCAACAGACCTAACAGAGACGTGAGAACAACAACATCGGCACCTGATGACATAAACACAGCTAGACTCGATACTGTGTCATAAGAAGCACAAAAATCACTCTCCAAATTTGATTACTCAAATGTGCTAGGCCAGCCTGCACACTAATCAGGTGCTGGGTCCGTACAGCCAGAGTGTGGCAAGTGATTTTACTGATGCATTAAGAAACGAGGTAGAAAGCAAGAAAAATGGGTGAGACAAGCAACAGCAAATCGGGGTGAGGTCAGATGAGGTAAGAGCTGAATAAATAAATATCCACAGACCAGACTATTGACGCACCACTTCTTGCATAAGTTCAAAAATCTTCCAGCTGCACATGCATGTGAAAGCTGAGTCTCAATGAGAAGTGTGGCTGGGTTTGATTTTTTTTTTTTAATAAATCAAAATCAACATGTTCGCATCAATTTGAATTTATGAGAATTACAAATGACCAAATATAGCACATGCTTACTTTAACTTAATCTTTTCCACTGTGTATGTTTACTTGGATACCATCAGGTAACCACACTGGCAACATTAAAGTTATAATAATGGCTATTATTATCTGTGTAATTACCTGGTATGTGCCCCCTGCAGGTGTAGTAGAACTCGCGGCAGAAGTTCTGGCAGAGCCGTGGCAGGTCTGGCTCCCTGTGTGGCATCTTATCCATGTCCAAGGAGTGGAACAACACCTGGGCATTGGGGGAGCAGCGAGCACACTTGATCTCCTCCAGGAGACGTCCACATTCTGTATTGTTGGTGGAGAAAATCTGGAGACCACACGCAACAAGGGCATACGCCTGATTAGAACGGCTTGCTGTTTGCTTTTACCTCTCACTTCACACTCACTACGCAAGCAAACATATAGTTTAGGTTTAGCTGGACATTTGGTGATAGCAGCATGATAAATATTACACTATGAAGAAGGGAGAGTTTAGATTGTGAGATTCATTTTCAAATCTTTGTTATAAATTCCTGAATATGACGACACTGAGAATTTAGAAAAACTACGCAAGATGCTTTCAAATGATCTCACTGAGTTCAAATTATATACTTTTATATATTTTTGTATATTTATTTCAGTGTTAGGCTTGTATATATCAGCTCAGTAAATATGTGTATATGATGTCTAACATTATGCTCCCATTTAACTACATGAAATTAGCCAATGTGATATATATAAAGCAAGTACTCACAAGATTTAAAGATAGTTATAAGATATATATGACGTATAATTTGTTCACTACATACATGAAAAGCTTAATGTTAATGCCATGGACTCTGTTAATGTTCTACAGTGGATATGTTTGGGGTGTTTTTATTTAGTTTTAGTTTTTATTTCTTTCAGTTTGAAGTCTTCAACAACTCCACAATTGCATCTGCATCACCCGACTCCACATTTTCAGCAGCAACTAGTGATGTCACTTACCTCCTTGTTCTCCCACTGGAGAATGCATGATCCCATTCATAAAAGTGAATTCTAACAAAGGTCTAAAAGTTGTTTTTGTCTTTTCCTGAAATACTCAACATGCTTAAATTTTCTATACAATTGCAACATTTTTTATTCAGTCGCCTTTTGTACAGACTTGTCAAGCCTACAGTCTGACCTCCCTTTCTGTAAACAGAAATAAACAAAAAGATCATCTCATTCTCTGCCTACTTACCAAGTTCACAAACACTTAAAATCAAATTACGATACCCACGCTTGACAAATTTCAAAGCAAAAAATGAATGAAACCAAATAAGCGCCTCAAAGCCTGACTTGGGGTGATTATGCAAAGGTATACATAGACTTCATCCAAAAGAAATTAGCAGGATTATTTACATAACAAATTAGCTATAATAAAACACAATGTAATCTGTTTTAGGTCAAGTGCTGTTTGCAGGCAGCAGGCTGGTAGTGCTTTGCTCTGTGTGAGGTCCATGTGTAAACACCAATTTAGAGATAGACAGGCACATCATTCCCTCTCTGGTATCAACAAATTAGCAGTCTGTCGAAGTCAATTAGACCAGGGGACCCAAGGCTAACATATGGACACCTTACACTTTACTCTAGTTGCAGAGCGAGTTGAAGCTGCAGAACAGACTTTCTCTTCAGAAGTTGTACAGTGCTGATTTTGCCCATAAGGTGAAATACACTTTCAGACATGCAAATAGGAAATCGCAATTCATAGAAGGCAATGTAATGGACTAAACAAAGACAGAATCATACTGAATGGTATCTTTGTTCTGCAATTTATCTAACCCCTTTCCAAAAGGGAGCTCTGCACTGTATGTACAGTGTGTACCTCTGTCTCGGTATCCTCTACGCTCATGCCCTGTAGTGTTGCGGGCATGCCTGCTCTCCTGCTCTAAATTGCCCATTGATTCTGCGTGCCATAGGCTGGCACAAGGTCCACAGAGAGTAGCATTTGTGTGCTCTCAACCATGCCCTGTGTCCATATGTTACTGGGATGGGCTCCAATGTTGCCATCATCCAAACCAGAACAAGTGAACCTTTGTTTGTTGTCTCTCGCTCAATCTTGGTGAGTACACGCCTCAAAAAAAACAGGGAGAAAACAGCAACAAGGAGGCTCAGCTGTCACACTTTCACAGAGATCAAGAGCAGAGTCACAATCGGGGAAAAAAGTGGAACTACAATGGGGTAAGAAAATTAAATCATGAGTAACTTAACTCCCCTGTCATTTCAGATTTTTACATTGCATTTTTTTATTTATTAAAACTCCCTTCACACCTGCAAAGCTCAGCCTTGTGTGGGAGAACAGCTGCTCCTTCTATGATCGCATCTGCATGACTCAACAGCAAAAATCCACAGAAGAAACACATTAACACATAAAAAAATGAAAATGTAAAATACGATTCAGCTGGAATAAAAAAAATAGAGAAAAAATCTGGACAGTCCTCACACAATCAGGGAGACTGGGATAGGAGAAGGGAGACAAGCACTGAGGTAGGCAACACTAAGCGTTAACAAAACACTTGTCCTCGGGGAATAGGTGTAAGTTTATTGCGGGGGGGGGGGGGGGGGGGATATAGTGAAAGACACGCACCCTCTCAAAGGCATTAACACTTGGACAGGGGCTCATGACTGGGGGGAGAATGATGTTCTCCAGCTTCTCCCATTAGTGAAACCAACAAACACAATGGTGTTGTTGTTATTCTTTTGCCATAATCAGAAAGGGCTCCGTGTGTGGGCAGTGTAGTTGGGAGGAGGAGAAGTCGAGTTCGTCCTATTCAGTTTCGACCCCCCCACCCCTTCTTATTTGCATGACTTGAGCAAATTAAATGATGCAATATGGCTTTTTGTCGCAACACAAAGTGAGATACCACCCAGCCACTGAATGATTCGAGGGGTGGTTTACATGAGAATGGCCCGGTGAGGATCCAAAGGAATCTGCTACAAGTTTGGCCGCATACACTCGCTGTTTTTTTCTCCTTCCTGCATTTCCGAAGAGCGGTTTAATTAACCCCCCCCTCTGAGCTTTGCGCTGCATTACATTTTAACACTTACATTATTACCTCGGTTGGCGCCATAACGGTCAAGAGTGGAAGAGCGCGAGACACTTAAAAGACGTTAGACAAACAAACGTCTGAGCGTTAACTCTGAGAACCAACGGCTGCCAAACAGCCGGCAAGAGGGGAAAAATCCTTATCAGCTTCCAGTTCCAGTAAAAAGGTCGACGGCTGACTTTAAAAAAAAAGGGTACAGCCGAACTCCTACCTTGTCGGGTAAATGGCTCAACAGTTAGTTACCTAGCGCCTCTTTCTGTCACTCTCAGCCGGCGGTTGGAGCTCACTGTGGCCAGCGTAGAAGTAACGTAAATCGGGCGAGTGATTGCCATGGTAACAACGAAGCGGATTGGACACACCGAATTAGAGTTGAACCGTATTATGAGAAGCTGGTAAACATTTTATTGCTGAAAGCAGGATTTTTCTTCACTTTTAAGGCTGCCTCCGATAGAAGCAGATTAAGTTGTTCTCCGAAGATTGTATAAATGCTACAGCGATACTGAAAAGAGGGGGAAATAAATAAATAAAATTAAGCCACGCATATGCTTACAGTTTTATGAATGGGGATTACATCTGAAGCTATTTAAAGGTCGCCTACCACTAAGGCTACAATAGCTTTGCCACAGCAACATAAAAATTAGGACTTCTTCTTGGCAGCATAGCCCAAGGCAACTTCCTCTTGCCATCCTCAAATTCAGCTGTCGGTAGTAAGAAGCAGAATGACAATGCACAAAGGCTGTAAATGCATGTCCTCAGGTGCCTTAGCAATAATAATATATATATATAAAAAAAGCCAGTCCTTTCATTAGAAGAAAATGCTGCGTGTGCGGACGGACTTTAACTTACCCTGGGATCCCTGCGGTGCAGGATCTGATAGGCGGCTCTCCTGGTGGGGCAGCAGGATACGCGAGGATACAGCCTGTGGCAAACTTCTCCTCCGCTGCTGCCGTCAAGCAACAGTTTTCGCTCCCTTTTCTTCAGCCGCTTGGGCAAGCTTCCGTCGTAACATCTTCTTCTCCTGGGGCTCATTTCTCCTCTCTCGCCAAACTTTGCGTCCCCACATTCCCACACGTTGACCGCGATGGCCAGCACAAGCACAAATTGCAAATGCTTCATAGTCTCAAAAGATAATAAAATGCGCTTGCAATAATATTAATTATAATAATAGAAAATAAAACAAAACGCGTCCCTTTAAAAAAAGAGAGAGAGATGTTGACCTGGAGTGCACTATATTTTTATATGTATATATTTCTCCACGCAGGAAAAAAAAAAACAACAGTCAAATTTGTACACGCAGGTGTTCTAAATGTGATTCGTTAGTATGAAAACAGGTGTTTAAAATAAATTAGCCCTACTTTTCCCTTCTGGTTATACAGTATAACTCCGAAAATTAAAATAATATAATAATAACAATATGAAAGCAAAAATAATAACACATTTTATCCTGATGAGCAGAAAAAGCCAAAACCCGCAAAACAGTGGAAGTGGAAAAAATACAAAAAATAAAGCCGTGACGTTCCGTTAAGATGTAATTCCTTTTTGAGCACAGCACGGCAGTTTGGACATGCACAGGTAAAAAAACATATAAGAAAAATAAAAGTTGCCTCTCACTAAAGTCCTCAGAGCGCTCACATGTTTTCCCGTGCTCTTTCCTCCTTCTTTTTAACCAGCGCGCGAGAAGAGGAGCGAGCACAGTGACGTATGACTTCGCGGGAGCGCGCGTGTGGCCACAGTCGCGTCCACGTCGAGGTAAACGGTTACCTGGCAGAGCGGCGGACGGAGACAGGAGGTGGTGGGGGGAGTAAAGTACCGAACGCTCATTCGACGGTAGAGGCGATTAAAACGACTGTTGCTCATTATTCACTGCCTTCCTGTACTTATCACGTCAGTGTAATGACTTATTTTGACAATAGCGAGAGAGAAATGTAATAGACTATTAAACTTCTCCTGAATTCCCTCCCTAAGACGGCGGTCGTTGTTCATAAATATGAAAAACCTTTACAGTTGTACGTCAAGTAAGCATTATTCTTCTGATGTAGTGTGGTGTACCTAAGGTACATTTACTAAAACTGTACCTGCACGGTTCTGGGGAAAGCTAACGCAGGCTTTTAAGAATGGGTAAACTAGCCAGTGACTATTTTAATACGCAGTAATTACTAGCTACGTAAAGACTTGCATATGCTCTTTTAAACTTGTTAAAAACAATCAACCTGTGCCTTTTTATACTACTTTTTTGTCTGCCCCCCCCCCCCATATACAGATTCTCACCGTATTTTAGTTAATGAACAGTCATGTCAAAAATGACTTGCCTCGGTTCTTGAATGGCTTTGCTGTGGCAGCGACTGATATCTCTTAAGAGACTGTAGCATTAGAGAAACGTCACACTGCATATTGTGTCATGGGTTGTTTGACTTCGTTTATGGTCTAAAGGCTTTGCTCTGCAGTACTTTTCTTGTAGGCGGTGGAAAATTGGCTACAATGCGAATCAATCACTAACAATCTGATGCCCAGTGATTTGTTCCTGTACAGTCGTACTTACAGTAAGGCATCTTAATTTGGCTAAAGTCTCCTGATAATACCAAATGTGGGACAAACCCTCTTTCATTCCGCTCTTCAGGAAAGTCACATGATAGCAATCCAAAAGGGACTGTTCAACCCAGAGCAATTACCGGGGAAACATTGGGAAAACCTGAAATCAGTTACATTAGCGGCACCTGTTCTTACTTGGGGGTCTCCAGCACTCACCAAAGCTGCGGCACAGCTTATCTACAGGAATCTGGAGCGGGTGGAATCCAAGAGGGGTTGGTTTGATTGTGGGCAATTATGGAAATGACTCAGTGTGCTATGAAACTGTGGCAGACCCTGCCAGTTCTGACCCCCTACCTTCTACATTCTTCACATTACAGAACTGGAGATTTTTCAGGACCAAAGCGGGGCCGGAGTGCTACTTGCTTAACTCTGGTTTAAGGGCAGATCAGGGCCATAAGAATAGTAGGAATCGTCCACCACCAGCACCACCAGTATCACCACTAACATTAGAGCTCCGAGCAGAAGAGAATATACGTGCATTGTCAAGCAGCGTGAAAACATGTGGGATGCAGCTGTGGAGCAGAAAAGAGTACATCTGCTCGGAGAGATAGACCCAGAGAATCACAGTTAGACAGACCACAATTCTTAGCTGACATAGTGAGGCACAAGCTCAGAGCTGAGGCACATATACATGCATGAGAACAAAAATCAGACGCTGACTCTCTCTTTGCTTGGCCCATTTGGCCCATTCAGATCACATATTCAGAATGCTGACCTAAGTGAAACATCCACATGCAAAGTGCGTGATAATTTCCTGATGTGATACCACCTGCTCCACCCTTTCATTTCTGCGGGGTCAGTGGGGGAAATCATCTTTTCGATCAGCATCTGAACCTCTTTTAAGGATATCCCAAGGGATGGTGGTTAGGTTTGCATGTGACCACATAAGCATCAACAACATGACTCTCATTGCCGCCTCTGCTGTTTCCCCCTAAACTGAAGAAATGCTTACTCTGTTCTCTCAGTCCGTCTGTTATTGCGTTGTTTGTCTCATAGCTCAGCATCGTGATCGTGTGCGTCCACCAACGGAGTAACAACAGGACTCCACTTGTGTATTTTGTTAGTGTTTCCATTCTAGGCAGTCAAAACCGCCACCTCACACCTAACAGTTCATAAGTCTACCTAAAGTTGTCTCTGAGTGTTGTTGGAGGTGGCCAACATTTAACTGCAGGGTCAGCAGGGTTCATCTGCAAAGATGAAAGCACAAATATAATTTTTATTATTACACTGAATAATAATAAAATCTTGAACTTGAACAGAACATAATGTCTTTTCTAAAAATCAGTGGAAAAAAAGAACAAAACAAAACACTGGAATTAGTCAATTTCTATCTCTTGTGTTGTTGGTGTCATTTTTAAATGTCTCTTAATTAGAAATCTTGAAGTACCTCAATGGTAACTGGGTTTCCATGGGCATCAGTACAGCTACAGCACCTCTACAGCTAATACAGCTTTGTGGATGGACTCACAAACAAAGATGGACATAGCTAGAATGACATCACCCATTTGTATCTCCATTTCTGACTATGAAATCTCACACTCATTAGCTACCAACTTGTCAGTCACAAGTCATTATCCAATGAGCATCACCCCAGAAAGCCTTCCTTCCTGAAACTTTAAAAATAAATTTTCATTCAGTATGGTCACAGATTAGTTGCTGAGCCTATAAACTCATTATGAAAGTGCCAACAGAGGTCAAGTCCAGGACTGTTTTTCCACTGATTTCTAATAGGTCCTATTGCAATCAAGGGCATCGCCGCCTAGTGGCTGTTAAAAAGAATGCAGTTTAAAAGCACTGTTCAGGTTTCACCTTTCTTGCAAGCTAGGTCCATCTTTTGTGGTCTTTATGGATAGATCTTTCTGACTTCATATTAAGAAATGCATGTGTGTGCATTTAAACAAAAATTAAGATCAAGGTGCTTTAGATTGGGAGGTAAAGACCCTATAATAGTGCAGAAAACCCCAACAATCAGATGACCTTATGAACAAGCACTTTGGTGACAGTGGGAAGGAAAAACTCACTTCTAATAAGAAAAAAACCTCTGACAGAACCAGGCTCAGGGAGTGGCAGCCATGCGATTATCAGTATTATCTGATTCTAATCTCAACTTTGACAAACATATAAACAAGTTCAGCCAGTCCTGATACTCCCACATGAGGAATAGCTCAGAAACATTATCAATCGTTTTAATAACACTTGGACTATCATTCATGCTTTTATTGCTTCTTGGTTAGACTATTGTAATTGTCTTTCAATAAATATCAATCAGAAGACATTAAACAGCCAGACTTCTTACAAGAGCCAAGAAAAGTTAAGATATTACTCCAGTCTTAATGACTCTATACTGGCTGCCCATTACTTTTTTAAAGGATTTAAATATTTTACTTATTACTTATAAAGCCATTCATTGTCTGGCCCAGATTTTATACCCAAACTGCAGTACTTGCACTAACCATTACACAACCTCTGATCCTAAGGAAGAAACCTGTTAACTGTTCCCACCTCGAACTTAAAAGGCAATCGAGCTTTTCCTGTTAGGACTTCTCAGTTGTGCCTCAAGAAGTTAAGCTTAATTCTTTATAATGCTTCTTCTTTAAAAAAAAAAAAAAAAAAAAAAAAAAAAAAACACTGCTAAAGACTCATTCAAACTTTCTAGCAAACAAGAGTTTGTGAAAAGGAGTATTGTGTATCAAATGCTTTTTTCAGATGGAACAAAATAAAGCTCATGGGAAGGAAAAGGAGGGCAAAAGCAATAAATTGCGAGATGGATTTTTACTAAGCTGTAACCTGAAATTGGAAGGCAGTAGAGGTGATTATTATGCAAATTGTCTAGTGGGGTCTAGAAAGAAGATGACCAAGTAATACAAAATGAGAAAGGTATTGATTTACACATATAAAGGTAAATGTCTTAAATATGTTTTTAAAAGAAACATTAAAAAAATGCTCATAAGATAACACTACTGTGTATATATGGATCGAATGTTGTGTGGGCAGCTGATTGCAGCCATTTTATTATAAAATCCATTTTAATTTGACCTATGTAGTACAATATTATTATTAATTTTTCCAATTTTCCAAGAGGCAGTCTGACTATTTGGAGTGAAAACAATGTTTCCGGCGTAGTTTTGCAGTCATATGGCAACTGTGTTTTGTTTGTGGTGAGAAATGTGTTTGCTTGCTTTAGATCTGGTTGGTTCAAGTAAAAGATCATTTGCTCTGAGTTAAAGGTGCAGTCAGTTGTTTTTGGAAGTTATTTAACATAAGAACAGGATACTGTGCTCATAAATATACATTAATAAGTGTGTAATTACATCTTCTAACAAACTCAGAATTCAACCATTAAAAAGGGTGCACGTTTGTAGAAGCTGTCATGTTGACCCACTGTCTTGTATACAGCTGCTGATATAGACGTCACCATTCTGCCTAATTGTGTTTTATGTTTGTGGCTGGAGACCGGCCAAAGAGGAAGTAGTCGTAGGGGTTTAAGTGCCATGGAGGTAAATTTTTATTTGTGCACATTTTTAAATGTTCTGCATGAATTTAAATGTGACGTAAAAGCATCGTTTACAGGCATCCATATGTGTTGAGTTGCTACTGATGGACCAACTCGTTAGACAGAGCACAACAAAGGACACCTTGTGCATAATTTGGAGACGTGTGCAAGTTTGACAATTTACTAGCGCCAAATCACAATAACAGTTGCTTCAAGGCGTTTTATTTTGCATGATAAAGGCCCTACAAAAATACAAAAAAATAACAATCAGATGACTTCTCATTAAACACTTGGCAAAAGTGGAAAGGAAAAACTCCCTTTTAACAGGAAGAAACCTGCGGCAGAACCAGGCTAAGTGAGGGGCAGACATCTGCCACAACTGACTGGGAGCGAGGGGAGGGAGACAAGACAAAAGACAAAGGGGCAGCATTTGGTAACCCAACCTACTGAGATGCTAAGATGGAATACTATGAGGGTGAATACGATAAACATTTCACCTGCCTAAAATCAGCATTTTAGTATTATTGTGACCAAGAGAGAAAGGAGATTTCAGGAGGGCTCTAACGTCGCTTCACAAAGCCATCACAATTAGACTGTCAGTGCTTCATGTAGATTGAATAATACCCTATCCTATCTGACCACATCAAAAATCCCAGTACAGATATAGCAGTGAACATTTTTAGATTATATCTCTGTTTCAGCCTAAAAGATATTGCCTTTTTGAAAAATACTGCTCCCCTTCTGTCTTATTCATATAACCATAATAAATGTGGCTAGTAAAAGTATGACCATCACAACGTCAGATAATTGGTCTTAGAAAGTCACAGAAACAGTCATCCACCTGCTAAAGATGCAGTTATGGTGAAGTAGTCCTACTTATTTGTATGGATTTCAACAGTTCACACTTTTTAAAACAAAAGGCAACACAAAGCTATTATCTGAATGAAATTACTTAGTTGATTTAACAGTGGTATAAGCCCCAGAATCAAAGCACATACAGCTCATACATACAGTATGCACTGCACAGTGAAATCATTCAGCGCACTCCTACGGCGCTGAAATCACATGACGTTATTTCATTTTTCTCCCCTCCACTGCAAACATGAAATCATTAATGTCAGCTCACTGTTAACAGTCGTCCAGCCATGTGTGTACTTTTCTTTCATGGCATCCATCCCTCACCTTGCAGCACACAGCAGCATTGCGTTACTCTCACACCTTCTTTAATGACCCTGCTTTGGCAATCGCGCGCCTTAAGGCATACAGACCTCGGAAAGTGTTCACAATGTCATTAATAGTTCTGACAACAGCTTAATGAGCCTCTGCCATCTGTTTATGAAAGCTTCAGGGAAAAGCAGGAGAGAAACAAGAAAATCAGATCCAGTAGCCATTCCCAGCTGTGCAAGTGTGCCTGATTTCCACTTGAACAGATCTAAACACATGAGGACATTTTAAGTGTAGTGACTTATGCAGCGTCATCCGTGGTGAGTCAGTGACTGAGCCTGGGCTGTCTGCCCAGTATCAACAGCCTCTAAATCACGGGCTTCAACCATAAGACCACACTACCTCGCCTTTAGCTTCCTCGCCCCTCCTTCCTCTGTACCACCCCGGAGTGTCCTTAGGCCTTGTTTGGCTAAAGTATACACATGGCATGAATAAGTGAAGCCACCCAGGGCTCCCTAGTATGGTGGCACGAGCTGAGAAGATGGAGTGTCCCGTAACTGCTGGAGCTATGCTAAATGCCTGATGCATGTAAATACACACAAATACAGTGACACAGCTCCATGGAAATAAATACAGCAGCTTTGGCTTCCATTGCTCCTTTCAGGAAAAGTAGAAAGCCAATCAGTCATTTCTTTAGACAGATGTCTTTCCAGATGTTTCAACACAGTGACTCTTTAGATTTCCAACTCAGAGAGCTTATGATGAGTCATTCTGTCTTTCACAGGTCTCGAATCTCTCGCTCCAAGTCTTTTTTTTCCCAGTCATAAAGGAGACAGCAGACAATAATTGAAGCAATTATAAAGTTGTTCTGTTAGGATTTGGCTAATTTCTCCTATACTCTGCTTTGAAAGAGACTATTTCCCTTTCCTCCTTTTTCCACTTTCTTTGGTCTTCCCCTCCTCCAAGTAAGAGGTTAATGTGCAGATTGATGACTCTTTATGGTAACTTGTTTGTAAATGTTTCCATCGGGGTTAAACAGATCCCAAAGTAGTACCATGTTAGGCACTACATATGTGTGCAAATTGCAGATTCATTACAGCGAAGAATCACTGTACTGAAAATGAATTTGGTGGGATGGGGGCAGGCAGGCGGCTGGTGGTAAGTGCAGTCTGGTGTGGGCAGCAATGATGGTGGTCCCTGACTGTCGATGCTCTCTCTCTTCTTTCCCTCCCTTTGCTCCCTCATTCCCAGTACCCCGCCGTCCTCAGCCCATCTGTTCCTGCTTGGCCTCTCGAGCTCTCCATCAGGTAGGCCTGAGCCATTGAGTGCTCCTTCAACTCATGGCATCTGAATAAACCAGGCAGAGGAGTGTGTGTGTGTGTTTGAGCATATGCACCTGCACAAGGTCTTTTTTTAATGTACCATCTACAGTGTTTGATAAATAGGGTCCTTCAAAAGTTATTAGCCGACTACTTAAACTGGCCAGCTCTGTCAAGGTGACATCAAAAGCCATGGCGCACATTTTTTTCCTCCCATTCCATTTTGCTCACTAAAAACCCTAAAAAGTGACTGTTTTAACGCTCTTTCAAAGCTAAACAGCGTTTCTCTCTCCAAGCAATTTCTACCAGTGTGAAGAACAACACTGCTAAGTTTACACCCCAAATTCTTGCTTTTGCTTGACGAATGTGGAAAACATCAATTCTCGCTAAACGTGAACATTTTATCTGAGGAGTCAGTCAAACAAAACGAGTAGCAGGCCCACCAACCAGATTAATCAGTTCCACTCTTATTTAGATTAAGCAAATGGAAAGAATTTTACTCCATCATTTGGAAAAGTACTGTAGTTCTCAAGGTGGTCCTCAGCATGGGTGTAATTGGTCTGATAGTGCCCTGTACAGCTTCTCCCAAAATTGGACGTCATATAGTTTTTCCAGGACTTGTAGTCAGTTGTGAAATCTCAGTTTGCACAGTCTCTTTGCGTCTGGCTCATTTTACATCGGAAAAGGAAAAGAGGTGACTGGAACAGAAGGTGTGGAATCAGTTAGAGAGGTTTTTTTGCCTTGCATGCTCCCATTTAAAGGTCACTGTTTGAAAAATGACTTTGTTTTATTGTCTGTGGGAATCGTTGCGAGGTCTGATTTCAGAGTAATATTCCTTTGGCTGGTCCTTTTTCTTCTGTATCAAAAAGTCAAAGTGAAAACTTCCCCTTTGTCTGGGATCTGATTACCAAGCATGAGTCATTTTTTTTATGATGCACCAGTCTCACCTGTCAGGATGCTTTTGTTGTAATCCCTTTCACTTAGTCTGAGGTATGTCTGCTATAAAACACTGCCCAGTTATTACAGTATACATTTTCACATTTCTTGCCTAAATGTAACTCAAACTCTGGTCTCTTTTGTGATTTCGGTTCATACTAGCCATGGAAGGTTTTTGGTTGTAGTTCTGATAGTTTTGAAGTAGGCTAATAGCTTGAAAAAAGTAGAGTACCTGATTTGCTTTTCTTAACTTCACTTGCACTTGAACTCAGTGTGACGCAAATTTGTTTTATTATTCATGTTCAGGTGAATTTCTATCTATCTCGCTTCTGCTAATATTCCTTATGAATCACGTAGCACTTTGATAGCTAGTTGCTTGTGCACAAATGCATGTTAGTCACATGTGTTTTGCTTTCTTGTGGCCTGCCTTTTATTAGCAGCAGAGCGATGGCAGGTTTGAGTCAGTCGCTTTATATCATGAAAATGGGCAAGAGAAAACAACTCAATAGGTCTTTGGAGTTGACGTCATGCCGCAGTGCATTGTGGGATTGCGGCACCATGTCAGAAGGCAACAAATCAAAACAAACACACTGTGTTGGAAGCGGGACTGCCAGAACCATGCTTAAAATCAGCGCAAAAGGGCTGTATCGCGACCGATTGCGCCCAGAAGCCAAGAGATGGTACTTGGAAAAAATAGCGTGCAGTGGACTGGAAACCCAGACAGCCTATCGCCGTTGTCCTATCCCGATATCTTTGCGTACCTTGTCTGTAGAGTCAGCGCATAGGGGAAATCATTTTTGTAATTATAAATCCCTGGAGGCGCACATCTGATTCACAAACGGTTGGGTACAAGATTTGGCCGTTTTTAAGCCTGCACGTTGTGAGTACGTTGACCATATGACCAAGATACAGCCAGAGGTTGCACATAACATTGACTTCTCCTCAGCACCTGCCCCAAAATTTGCTCTAAATGAACGATTCACGATTGATGCCAGCTGTGCGTTGCCATGTAAATAGTTTGCATTTCATGTGTATGTCCTTGCTAAGTACAAGTGAACAGATCTTGAACAAAAAAAATAAACATACTTTTTTCTGTTTTATTGAAACCACTTTACAGAAAGTACAATTATTTACAATGAACTGTACATGCAACACAGCAGTTTTATGAATATTCAACAAGAGCAAGTTTCATTTGGCCCTGGTTTGACAACCACACTGGGGCACATACAGGGAGTGCAGAATTATTAGGCAAATGAGTATTTTGTCCACATCATCCTCTTCATGCATGTTGTCTTACTCCAAGCTGTATAGGCTCGAAAGCCTACTACCAATTAAGCATATTAGGTGATGTGCATCTCTGTAATGAGAAGGGGTGTGGTCTAATGACATCAACACCCTATATCAGGTGTGCATAATTATTAGGCAACTTCCTTTCCTTTGGCAAAATGGGTCAAAAGAAGGACTTGACAGGCTCAGAAAAGTCAAAAATAGTGAGATATCTTGCAGAGGGATGCAGCAGTCTCAAAATTGCAAAGCTTCTGAAGCGTGATCATCGAACAATCAAGCGTTTCATTCAAAATAGTCAACAGGGTCGCAAGAAGCGTGTGGAAAAACCAAGGCGCCAAATAACTGCCCATGACCTGAGAAAAGTCAAGCGTGCAGCTGCCAAGATGTCACTTGCCACCAGTTTGGCCATATTTCAGAGCTGCAACATCACTGGAGTGCCCAAAAGCACAAGGTGTGCAATACTCAGAGACATGGCCAAGGTAAGAAAGGCTGAAAGACGACCACCACTGAACAAGACACACAAGCTGAAACGTCAAGACTGGGCCAACAAATATCTCAAGACTGGTTTTTCTAAGGTTTTATGGACTGATGAAATGAGAGTGAGTCTTGATGGGCCAGATGGATGGGCCCGTGGCTGGATTGGTAAAGGGCAGAGAGCTCCAGTCCGACTCAGCCGCGTATAAAAGAAGAAAAACTCATGACATGGCCACCTTGTTCACCTGATCTGAACCCCATTGAGAACCTGTGGTCCATCATCAAATGTGAGATTTACAAGGAGGGACAACAGTACACCTCTCTGAACAGTGTCTGGGAGGCTGTGGTTGCTGCTGCACGCAATGTTGATGGTGAACAGATCAAAACACTGACAGAATCCATGGATGGCAGGCTTTTGAGGGTCCTTGCAAAGAAAGGTGGCTATATTGGTCGCTGATTTGTTTTTGTTTTGTTTTTGAATGTCAGAAATGTATATTTGTGAATGTGGAGATGTTATATTGGTTTCACTGGTAAAAATAAATAATTGAAATGGGTATATATTTGTTTTTTGTTAAGTTGCCTAATAATTATGCACAGTAATAGTCACCTGCACACACAGATATCCCCCTAAAATAGCTAAAACTAAAAACAAACTAAAAACTACTTCCAAAAACATTCAGCTTTGATATTAATGAGTTTTTTGGGTTCATTGAGAACATGGTTGTTGTTCAATAATACAATTATTCCTCAAAAATACAACTTGCCTAATAATTCTGCACTCCCTGTATTCACCAAAACACAGCACACCTTCACAATCTTATCAAGCAGTGTTGTGTCTTCACCCTCACATGATGTGAGTAATCAGATTGGCATTGTAGTGCGTAGCATTTTGAACTTGTTACGCAAACTACCTATTACTCGCTCAACATGAATTCTCAGGTGGGCAATTGCTCTCGTTTGGGGATGGCAGAGAACTCGATATCCGCTCGTCTGACCGCTGCAATCCAAGCCTGACGTCTTCGTTTAGTATTATCGGATACATGAGATCCCTCCCGTGACATGACGGGAAACGATGAAATAGAGAGCCCATTTTCCAGCTTCTTGCCTTCCCTATGGTGTGATCTACCGTTGCAACCAACAACACAGTACGTACAAACCACAGCTGACGCTTCCGTGTGCTTTGTCTGGCCTACTGTCATGGCGGGAGGGGGCCGCGTGACATCACGCTCCAAAGCCCTATAAAAAAGATTACCAGGAAGAGTCAAGCTTACCTCAGAAATCACAGCATGGGTTTATATGTGTGTTAAATGTAATATGTCATCGATTTTTGAACAAATGGCTTCTTTTTCTTTCTGTTGTTTAATTTATTGTATGCACATTCGGGTATACAGCGCAGTTGGGCAACAGGCTCCAAAGTGAACCACATAAAGTTTTTACTTGCTGTCCAAATGTTTCTTAGTTCTACAAATAGTGTTCAGGTCAACTTTGGAAATTGATTTACTCAACATAATCTGTTTTGGAGTCAGGTTCAGTTCCAGTTGAACTTTGGATTTTATTATTTAGAATAATGCACAACTACTACAGGTAGCAATTGTTCCTCTAACTCCTGTACTGCTGTCAAAGGACTATTTTTCTGGAACTCTTTAACATGACCAGGCCCCGATGGACATACTGTTGGCATGCTTTTGTTGTTTTTGTTTGGTTTTTGTTAGCCACTGTGCATTCATAGACTGTATAGGTGGATAACAGTGACACTGATATCTGCTATTTGACATAAGTGCAAACATAAAGACAGTATTAGAATTTCACTCACTAGAACTGAAGAACAGACTATCTGTTGTGCAATAGAAAACCTCCAAAAAGCACCACAACAACAAACACAATTAAGAATTAAAGTTCAGCAACTCAAAAAAGTGATGCCAAACAAACTACTAGTGGTCAAGATCACACCCTGTCACACAATAATGTCAGCAATATTTGCTTGAGGTGATTACTGGAGAAACTGCAGTTTTTGGTGTTTGAGCACTAGCTTCATTTTCATTTTCTACAAAGTTTTAAGTAGCTGGGCTATCAAATCCACTGTCCAAATAAACTTATTTGGGTGTTTCAGTGTCATTTTGGTTTAAGGTCACGCTTGATATACTGGTAAATTTACCAGTATATCAATGTCTGCCCCTCACTTTCCACTTTTGCCAAGTGCTTGCCCATAAGAAGTCATCTGATTGTTGTTTTTTTTTGGATGGCGCTAATGCGTTAATAAGCTAACCACGCTAACGCATTGATGCCGTGCAGCTCCACGCACGGGGCAATATGCGTTAACTCACTAATGGAGATTTGCTGCGTTAATGCAGTTATGGCGTTAACATCATTTTAACGAGATTGCTGACAGCACTAATATCTATATCTATATATATAGATATAGATATAAATATATATATATTAGGGGTGCAACGATACACAAAATTCACGGTTTGGTTCGGTTCAATACTTCGGTGTCACGGTTTGATATTTTTTCGATACACAAAATGTTCATGCCTTTTTAATTTAATTTAAAATTATAAATATATATTTTAACTCAAAAGTAGTTTTTAAATTTAATGTTGCTAAAACAACAAAATAATTAAAAAAAAATAAATCTATCTGATTGAGAAATCGCTCATCTTTTGAAAAGAGAGTGTATTACAGAGAAATGGCTCTTTCCAAAATAAAAGCTATACTATACCCTTCTTCTGCGGTATATTCTCAGCAGCATATTAAACATATCAGGTCCCCATAAGGAGAATCATGTGCTAATGGCTGTCTAAATGACTCGGGTAAAGTTTGTAGCATGCGTGCTTGTTGTTTTTGTCTGCTTCCACTTGTCTTTGCACTAGGATGATGTTGGCGTAAATGTGGAGTCATATTCATTGTGTTCCCACTAGTGCTGTCAGCGTTAATCTCGTTAAAATGACATTAACACCATAACGCGGCAAATCTCTGTTAATGAGTTACCACGGATCACAAGCTAACTGCGCTAACACACTAGTTCCCACCAGTTGAGCATTGCGTGGCACATCCGACATACTGTTTTACTTTTGTCCATGACACGCTTACCATCAGGGTCATGCTTCACATGAAAACCAAGATAGTTCCAAAGGCCAGATCTGAATGAGGGTGGGGGAGGTTCAATTTGCCATGTTGCAACGAGCTTAGCTTCTGTCTTGCTAGCTTGCGCCGCACTCAGTGGTTCTGCGCTCGACAGTGCAGCCTAGGCGGAGTAGTCGAACGCAGATCCGCTGAGCGCTCAACACAGACAGCATCGTCGGAAGAAAAGTTGATAAAATAGATTAAAAAAATTGTATTGTTCGATACATATGCATACCGAACCGAAAGAACTGTATTGAACGGTTCAATATCGATACAAGTATTGTTGCACCCCTAATATATATATATATATATATATATATGTAAACACATTACTACTGAATTATAGATACAGAAGATTTAATACCCAACAGGTTGTTTCATAGTATCTCATGACATGATGATAGTCACCCAAACTTTAGCTTCTTATTCCTGCACTGTTGTCATCTGCTCTACGCTGCTATTTTCTTTCTGCTATTTTCTTGAAAGCATTTTTATAGTAACTTATTTTGATAACTTGATCAATAATCAGTGGCACTGTGAAGATTCAAAATTACTGACTGTAGCATAAAGAAAGGCATGATCTGTTATTGTTGGTGTTGATCCTACATCATCATAATAATGTCGGTACAGGACCCTAGCAACTAACCAGTCAACTTGACTGAGTATTCAGCTAACATTAGCCAAGAAATTAGCTAATACTAAAACTATCAGTAGCAAACCAACAGGAGTAACCTAAATTTGGCTAAAAGCAAATCTAACTCGATATTTGTTTGTTATTCATCAAACATGCACATGGTGAACACAGTCGTAAGGACACCAGTGCTCAACTGAACGGTCAAATGTACAAATATATATGATTGATTTGATATATATGATATATGATTGTGGGATTTGTATAAAAATAAAATCTTTGTTGGGACTCCTGCTGTTTCGCTAAGCTTTCACTTAATCTTTCAGCTGGGTGAGGAAAGCAAAATCGGAATTTATTTAACATAATGCGGCAATCGGCTAATGGCTCTGTCATGAACGTGCATGTTAACGCGCTGAGTGTGATTGAGCAGTTGTGACCCCGGCCTTAGACTTCTCTCAGCGGGGTTCATTCAGACGAATGGGGTCAGCGCCCTGTCTGCCACTGTATGCACCCTCCCATTCCTCAAAGCTTCACACACAATGTAAAGGTTTGAGGTAAGCTCACATGGTCTGTCAGACAGGCTCATATGCTCTGAAACACATTGAGGTCCTCCAATCAGCACGAGAACATAAAATACTCAAACAGTCGCACTCCTTATACCACTAAGCACTCAAAAACATAAACACTGCTTCATTATCCCCATGCTCCCCTCACAGCCATTTAGAAGCGGACAACAAATTAACAAAAGTCAGTGACCATAAACACACGCAACATGTGTGTAGTTTCTTGTGGGAATGATCATTTTGTAAATAATTTGGGAAACAAAGTATAAATCAGGACAGTGTAAAAACCCGAGTTTATCTTCAGCTAATTGCAAAGATACAGAGCTGAACTTTCTGGGTGCAGTCCCCACCGTGCTACATTCCACTTGCTGATAGCAGCATTGGACCACCAAGGATTTTAAGTATACTTACATGACTTGAAATGTACAAAGACTCTGATAAAATGCTTCCCTCTGCTGCTTATCCATCCTCTCCTTGTCAGAGAAGCAGAGTTGTGCCAGTAAGACGCCATCTCCTAGATGACTAGTCTTAAAGAAGAGCTTTAAATTCTGTGCATTGCTGGGTCTCAAAGACAGTTTTCAGCTGTTTCTATTCATGTGCCCCAAGATACATTTCAGTTACGTTTTCATTAATTATGGATTAAAAATGAGTGCCAGTTTGCAAAAAGCCCCACCAAATTATCCAAAAACTAAATAACACTACGGCAAAGTACGATTCCTCTGTCTAATTTTGGCAAACCAACCCTTGATAAAGTATATTTGGCACAGGTGTTGTACATAATTGTGCACAGCAGTATTATTTCGCAGATTATGTTCAGCACAAGCAGGTGTTTAGCGCCAGTGCTCGCAGATGAACCATTTGTGGTATAATGTTGTAAATGGCTTTATTTTTACTCACTTTTTGGCAGTGGAATGTAAAAAGAGTAAATGGGGTGACTTGCCAACCTCAGGCCACAACTGGAATCAGTATTCCTTATACACAATGTCTTTGATTATAAGGTTGTTATGAGTCTACAGTCCAAGTCATAGAAACCATGTGGCCTGTTTTTTATTAACATGCTAAATGAACTGAGCATTTATGTTCTTGTGGTGCGCTCGGCCCACCAAAAGAGAAGGAACTCGCCGATGCTGTTGAGATAAACCAGCCAGCCAATTAGGGGATGGATTGATCATAAAACATTCAAACAAATTTCAACACTTGTCTTTTTCTTGGGAATGTGATTTTTTTTTTTCTTCCAGTCTTTCACAACCTGTGGCTTGCACGCCGTTTAAGAGACAGAGGCTGCCAAGTATCACCGCGTGCTCCAAATATTTGTGTGGTCATCTGGATAGTACTGTGGAGTCGGATCACATCAGTAATGTTCAAACAACTTGAACCCACTTCATGTTTTACACTGTGCTGTCCAAGTGTTATTGCCTCAGGAGATAAAATGGGAGCAATAATGTAATTAATTTTAATTCAGTTTTATTTATATAGCACCAAATCACAACAACAGTTGCCTGAGGGTGCTTTATTTTGTAAGGTAAAAGCCCTACAGTAATACAGAGAAAACCCAACAATCAGACAACACTCTTCAAGCAAGCACTTGGCGTCAGTGGGAGGGAAAAACTCTCTTTTAACAGGAAATAACCTCTGGCAGAACCAGGCTCAGGGAGGGGTGTCCATCTACTGTGATCGGTTGGGGGTGAGGGGAAGGAGAGCCAGAGATGAGTAATAACCGATGATTAAATGCATAGTGAGTGAAAAAAAGGTGAGTGAAGAAGACACAATCAGTGCATCATGGGAAGCCCTCAGCAGCCCAGGCCTATTGCAGCATAACTAAGGGAGGGTTCATATTCACCGGATCCATCCATAACCATATAGTTTATCCTTTTAATGGACGTCTTTTTATTATCTATTTTCTTCTATTTTAACAAAACACCATCATTCAGTCAATTTGAGTTCCAACTGAGTATAATTGCTTGACAATGAGAAAGTACAGTTATAGTACGTATGTCTCTGGAAATTATGTACAGGTCAGTTTGTGGATCAATACCAAGAGACTGAAATTTTAAGATGTTAGAACGTCAGTTGTGAGTTGGTTGTGAGTTCACTTAAACTCTATTTTTTTCCTTTTCCATTGGACTAAATATGATCGATATTTACCTGCTACAATTCATCCTTTGTTTGAAAAAAAGCACCTTATTTTAAGTCTACTGTCTTCTGATAGGATGCCTATCATAAACAAAGAAATGTGAGTGAAAAGAAAAGTGTTCTTTTGGCATGTCAGCTATAGCTGACATGCCAAAAGAACACTAGTAAAAAGACTGCTAGTAAAAAGACTGCTAGGAAAAAGTACTAGTAAATAATATATAGTAAATAATACTAGTTAATAGTAAATAATACATAGTAATAATTTTACTAGTAAATAATACTAGTAAAAAGACTGCAATATATTGCAGTGTTTTTACTGTTGAAACATGGTTTTGTTGTAGCATCTTTATCTTACAATACTGACACTGAAACTACATTCTCTTTTTATTTCTCACAAAAAGCACCATTAGGACAAATTCAGAATACATTTCTGTTTAAGGCACTTTAAACACATTTCAAGCTAATGATTTTACCGTGGTTTGTTGCTTTCATCCCTACTGTTTACTTCTCTTTGTTAGTGTCTAAACCGTTTTTACATTGTGCTTTGGTATGTCCTAGGAAACGATTTTTAGATCCACACACAGAAATATAGATTTTCACCCTTTCTTTTTTCAGCACATGGCCTTTAAATTGTCTCATTTCAGACTTTGTGCTGACAAGCTTCTGCCTATCTAGCCCACCTTGGATCGCTACCACAGCATCATCTGGTGACCAAAATAGTGTCTGGCGGTACTGACATCCGCAGTCATGGTATACAAACATCTGTCGTTTCACAAATAAAGTTATTGTACACTCCTCGTTGAGTCATCACTGCCGAGACCTCCAGTGTAGACGGAAATGTAACTTGAGAGTGTAATACAAACCTGAGCGCATAAAGCACTGAGGAGAATAGCTGCATTTATTGGAAATGGTGTGGTCTCCAAGATCAACTTCTGCACATCCCTAAATCACCATGCCTGCAGCCTCATTAGTAGGCTGCAGAGGAGGGGAAGCCATATTTTAGCAAATGTTTGCATACCCAAGTGTGACAACTTCACCCGTGGCCAAACAGAGAGGTGTCATATGTTTGTAAGTGTCTTTGTTGAATGCTTAGCAACCAGTGGTTCAGACATTTATGACTCTTGTAGATGCATGACGAAATCACTTTCCATCCTAGCACGCAGTCCCAAAATGTACTGGGTCCCCAATGAAGGCCATAAACCAGAATAGCTGTCACAGCAATAAGTTGTTTTATCTAATTAAATACAACATCAGGTACGTACATAAAAAAAATGCATGATTTTATGCTGCAGATATATGCTTAAATCATGGAACGAGTTTCAATTCAAGTCAATTCTGTGGATTTTATGGTCTGTGGATAAAAGTATTCCTAAAACACTGTTGTGATGGCTCTCGGTCAACAGCTTGATAGCCAAAAAAATCAAAAACCATACCTCAATTCAATTTGGCACTTTCAAGGTCATCTCTGAGTGCACATCTGGAATGCTTCCACTGAAATTTAAGGCTTGTTATTTGCTGTCACCTTCTCTGTTTTGCTGACTTGGTGTAATCTACTTTTGAGCCTGACCGTCTCCCTGAGTTCTGTATGCGAAGTTCAAGTTTTTGTTTTGTTTTATGTACTTACTGTACTCTATTGCCATTAAAAGCAAAACACACATCCCCAACCACTGATTTATAGAGTGGACTATAAATACGTGTTTGAAATGCACATTTTCTTGTTCTGTGGTATCAGAATGACAGTTGCTACAATTTGACATCTCAAGCTAACAAAATATCACACAGCGTTTTAAAGCCAAACACTATATCGACACATGGATACATGATGGAGGCAGTTCAGTATACAGATTATGCCAATGATAATTGTTTAGCAGGTTGTTTGGACTGGCTGTGTATCACAGTGTGGAGTCCTAGCTAAATATTTACTGGGTGCCGCGGAGGTTAGAAGGCATACTTGGCCGAGCTCGTGTCTCTGGTTCACGAGCAAACGAGGGTTAAGATCGCCACCAACTAATGTCGTTAGCAAGCCAGTGATGCTCACTCCTGACCCCTTTACCATTTAGGGGGCCCTGGACTGATATGAGTGTTATTGACCCAGAGGCCAAGCGTGGCATGTTTGGGGTCTGCAGAATATATCCCAAGCTTTAACCTATACAACGAAGCCAATTATAGCTGCGAAAGGCCAAACAATACAATCCATCAGTCAGGTTTCTTGGATAAACAGGAGTGGGCGGCCTATGTCGGGGTGTAAACTCCAAATCCCAGAGAAGCTAAGGGTCAGCAGAGTGGATTTGGTTGTCTAATTGGGGGTTGGTTGGACACTGTGTGAGTGTGTGAAAATGAGCAATATAAAGAGAGTGTAAGAGAGTCCATACCATTGTGTGTTTGTATGTCTTACATATGTGTGTGTGTGTGTGTGTGTGTGTGTGTGTGTGTGTGTGTGTGTGTGTGTGTGTATGCACCACTGCTCAAACACTATGGGTCCAGAGGCACCAATACACCTAATGAATGTGTGTTTGTTCTTCAGACCCCACACACCTCTGTTTATTTGAACATGGGATAGTGTTCCTGAACTGTTTTATCCTCCTTGTGTTTGCCACTTAACACATGCACCGCAGTGCTGGCCTGTGCGGCTGTGTGCACAACATTTTTTTTTAAAAAGAACAAAAAAAAAATCAGTCAGTGTGACAATAATGATAGACAAACAAGCATTATCTTGTAGTTTGTGGACACAGAGTTCGTCTTCGTTATTTTTCATCCTTCATTATGCAGCAGGGTTATAATCTAAACAGCTCCAGCGCAGACCGTGCCAAAGGCAACGGGCCAACGGAAGATTGGCGGTCGGTTTAGTGTCAATGATGTGGTGATGTGGGTCAGGGATAGCAGCAGCAGCGGTCATTGCACAGTGGCTAAGAGCCCAGCCAGACCACCGGGGAGGAGGCCTTCACCTCTTTCCTCTGCCATCAATCACTCCCACAGGCATAAGCAAAGATAGATAGGTTTGATTGTCTAATTGGATGTAAGCAAAGATAGATGCAAGCAAACAAAATAAGACACTGATCGTCACATCTCATCATGATTCATTTTTAATTTCACAGAGCCCAGGGAAATACTGTGTAACTAAATGATATATATGCCTCACTCAAGTTCAGCTAGGCAGGGTGAAAAGATGCATAGTGTGGCAAAATGCATATGTCCAATGGACACATTGACAGGAATCATCTGGTAAAGAAAGAAAAGCCCAGCTTAGACCATTTCAGGAAGTTACAAGACCTATAAACATAAGTTTTGTGTATTAACTTTATATTTATGGACAGACTAAACACACTCAAATAAATCCCTGACATATAATTTTACAGTACAAAATTCACATATTGATGTATATTTACCCCTTTTGTTTCACATTACTGTACAGGTGCTCTTTGGACCAAAACTTGCAGCAATGGTGAGTGTGTCTTTGACCTTTGGAGGGTTTTCCAAAGGTGCAAAAACATGAAAAATAAGCATATATGAAAGGTCAATAAATCTTAATTGCTGTGTTCATTTTAATCAGCTTCACACACTCACTCAGTCTCTCTGCACATGTATGGATAATGTTGCACCTCTTTCAGTTCCCACCAGCACTTATTATTCTCTGCTGGTAGTGTTATAGTATTTACTGGGAGCCATTCCTCCTGAGTCTTTCAGTTGCCTGAAACACTCTACTCCAGCGCAAGGCCTTGTTGCCCACCCAAAGAGGTTATAGGGATTCTCGACAGCCCTCTCTCTCCCTAAGTGGGTGGTCCTCTGGGGTATGGCTGAAGCACAGGTGGAGCATTGTAGGGGTACTCACAAAAATAACCCCCCTCACTCCTCACTAACAACCCCTCCCGCCACCTTTTTTTTTTTTTTTTTTGCCACGCCTGCTCTATGGAAAGGTGGACTAAATTTTGCAGAGCCTTTCATTAGATCATTAAGACACTAATGTTGACATATACAAATTTGTGTGTTAGCCATGGTGGGGAAAACTGAGCAAATTAACCGGTTATGTAGATTATAGCAATTTTTCCTCAGCCAGACTTTTTTGATTTCATAATCTGGTGGCTTGGAAAGTCCCATCGTAGCAATGTATATCACTTTCTGATAGAAAAATATGAGCGGTGAACAATGAACTTGTGTGATGTCAATAAATAAATAAAAAAAACAGCCTTCTCTACTAAAATATTCCCATACTCCGGTTTTGTAAATAATTATAGTTCTGCTGAATCTGTTTTATAAAGTTTACATGGTAGGTTCAGTGCACCCTATCTGTTGTTTGAAACCCTGCAAACCACCAGCAAGATGTTGACATATGGCAGCCCTGGTGTAGTGCACCAGGCATGGATTACTTGGGACCATAATAAACAGGAGCATAGGCAAGGCAAGGCAAGTTTATTTGTATAGCACAATTCAACAACAAGGTGATTCAAAGTGCATAAAGAGGGATCTGTTCAGAGGGGGTGCCCTGTGAAGGTTGACTCTCCTCGGACCTCCTTGTCTTCCTATCACTGTGTCTATGTTCAGCCTTTTTGTAATACTTCTACCTACTATGACGGTAGTGAGGTAGGATGTAATCACACTGGCTCTCATCCAATCAACAGGACTGTGTAACTTGGTTGGTAAGAGGCTGCAAGCCACCTGCTCATATTTAATATACATACAGTGCTGTGCAAAAGTCTTGAGCAACCCCTCTTCTTACATTCTTGTAAGTTTTCAAAGTGGTCTTGAACAATGGTTTTCCAGAGTTCCTGAGGGTCTTTCAGAGGTTTTAATTTTTAGTTCAGTCTTTATATCTGACCATTTTATAAGGGGTTTTTTTTTTGTTGTTTTTTGTTGGTTTTTATTTAACCACCTTACACTGATGTATCAATCATTCGAGCATAAACAAGGCACCTAACTCAAGGGATGAACTAGGAAACAGAAAACTTAGCAAAGAACCAATTTTAAATTATATTTTAAATAGCCTGCCACAAAACACACACTGATTATACTTCTTTTCATCAAATCCATGGGGCTGCATTTAAGCCAGTGGTATTGGAGAGCTTGTCAAAATTGATGGAATTATGAACACAGAAAAATACCATCAGTTTTTAACCCATCGTGTAATACCATGTGGAAGAATGGCAGTAGCTTCATTTTTCAGTGTGACAATGATCCCAAACACACTCCCAATTCAGCAAAATGCAGCATATCACGCAGTTGATACATGAACTTTTATTTGATATATAATAGATATATGTGTGCAGACTTAGAGCAGGTGCTCCCAAAAGCCATACTGCAATGCAAGTGGGCACAAAAAGAGTTGGCTGTGTGCGCCATCCACCTGTACTTTACCATTTATACCGGGTTTAGTAACATACTGATCTGCATGCTCTGTGAACCCCTGCAGAAAGTGTTGTGCAAATAAAAACATAAATGCTTGTTAATGTTTTATTGACCATCTCATTGTGGAAAAGTACTGTAAAGACTGACAACTTTGGCAAAGCATGCAGTAACAGGTATTTCAGACAATGACGGGAATGTTGAAGAATCAGCTAACTCCATGTGAGGCTAAGTATCCATTATCAGAGTTCCTATCCTCTGACGTCTCACATAACTTCCTGGTCAGATCTTTGCGAGGGCCAGATGGTTACATTGGCCACTGGGGATAGCAAGAAGCCCAGAGAGACAGTTTTACAATGTGCAATTACGGGACAGATAAACTGAACGTGCAACAAAGCAAGGCAATTCCAGATCCCTGGCTTCTAGACTTTGATAAGGCAACAAGCTGCATTCCTTGGTCAATTTACTGTCTTCAAAATTGAAATACCAGTACTAATGGACACTCTAACTGTGGCTTGAATGGAAGATTGTTGTCTTAAATGAGACCAGAGCACAGCAGATATACTGTAAAGCATGCTCCACTGATCAAGCACTCAAAGCTTTCTGATTTGTTTTTGGCTTGGTCACATCCCAATTGATGCTAGAGGGGATATAGTTTCTTAACCAATGAGCAGGGCTCCACATATTGCTACACTCTGAGTTCAGCCTGTTTTTTTCCACATTAACATTTCACAGAAAGATCAGGCGCCTGCCCTCTGTGCTTTACCCCGGGGAGTATGAATCCCACACAAACTGACACTGATACAATCTCCAGGTAATGGCTGCCTGACTGCAAGCCAGAGGGAGTCTGAAGATATACTATGTGTGTATGTAAGTGCATGTCTGACATGAGGAGCTACCCAGCACCACTGGTGTGGTCACGAGGCCAAAGTTCACTCAGAAATGTGTGGCCTGGGGTCACGAGGTGCTATGGCCTCCGTTAACGGTGAGGGTAGAGTTTCAACCTCCACCCTCACCCTCACCTCTTTCTCCAGGCTGTTCCAACACTTACATTTCTCACCGTGACACGCATGACGACCCGACCTTTTAGTCAGGTGACAGAAGCTTGATGGAGGTGGATAACAAATCAAGATGACATGGCGTTAGAATACAAAATTACAAGGCAGTAGTTTGGTGGTATAGATTTGTTCATGTGTTTAATTTGCCTTGCAGAAAGTTTTTTTATGTGGTAGGCTGTATGTTGATGTTGCACTGTTGTAAATGTATGGTGCGCATACGCAATGACTAGTGTACATTTGAACAAAAGCCGGTGTTGGCTTCCATACATGTCAGGTTCGACGGTGCCCCGACCGGCGACCTGTGTGTGTGTGTGTGTGTGTGTTTGTTCTCCCGCTCTGTTTTTGTCTCCGTTGTAGTTGTTACGCGGTTGCGTAGCAACGGGAGATGTCCGACCCGGAAGTTCCGCCACTCTGAGTGGTCCCACCTGCAACTGATTCCTCGCCAGCTGCTGCCAATCATCCACCATTGTGACAGAACTATTTAATGGTGTGGCTGAGTGACAGACAGCGCTGGAGTATTCCACCAAGCCGGGTAGTGACTCGAATTCAGCGAGTGTTAGACAAACGTTTGATAGCGGAGGGAGGCTAACCGCATCTGTTTGCCTTTTTTCCAGGCTACGAGTGAGACGGAGATACGAGAGGAGAGACGTCACTGTTTACGAAAGTCGTATGGACACAAGAGGGGAGCACGGAAGGGACTTAGCACTATGGATTACTTTGGATTTGCTTCACTGTAAATAAAGACACTGTTCAATCTTAACGAGTGATCCGCGTCTGGGTTCTCTTACTCATCACTCCCGTAACAATACAATTCATAGCCACAGCTGTGTTATGCCTTACCTTTGAGCTCACATTTTTAAATACTTTACATTTGTACTATATTTTTTGGAATCAACTGCAGTTCTCTTAAAATATATATAAAATTGGGTTAAAATAAGTTAAAAATATTACTTACTTGCTAATGCCTCATTATTTATCAGGTATTATCCGTTACGTAATGTTATACTATCGGAAGAATATTACTTTTTATGTTTGGACTAAACTTTCTAAGTAGCATTTTTCTTTCTTTTCCTTGTATAAGATTAAGAATGTGAGACTTTAAATTGTAGAGAAATAACTGTACAATGTATTATACTACTAAAAAACATTTTAAGCACTTGCAAAGTTGCACATTTAACAGTCCTACAAAAATATCATAATTGACTTGAAGTTCTGTTTGTACGTAACTGACAGCTGTAAGACGTACCTGTTTTTTGATCTCATTTTTGGTCTCCACCAACTATATAGGGAAACATCAGGCTCTTTAAGAACTATATGCACTACTATGTTCCCCTGTTAAGTGTGAACCATTAATGTTAACCATTATTTATATACCTACATGATATATAGTCGTGGAAAAGAAAGTACACCCTTATTCCACACAATAAAAAGTTTGCTGGTGTTTGCCAAGTTCTAAAATCCCATAAATACAGCCTCAGATAAACAACAACACATGTTACACCATGTCGTTATTTATTTAACAAAAACTAAGCCAAAACGCATAACCAGTGTGTGGAGGAATTTTGGCCCCTTTTTCTTTACAACATTGCTTCAGTCCATTGAGGTTTGTGGTCATTTGTTTATGCATAGCTCTCATAAGGTCCGCCCACAGCATTTCAATCAAGTTGAGGTCTGGACTTTTAATTTTCTGAACCATTGCAACACCTTGATTCCTTTCTTTTCAACCATTCTGTTGTAAAGTTGGGATTAGTGTCCTGTTGCATGAGCCACTTTGGGCCAAGCATTAGTTTTTAGACAGATGAGCTCACATTTGACTCTAGAATATGTAGGCATAAAGACAAGTTCATGGTTGACTCAGTGACTGGAAGATACGCAAGTCTTTTGGCTGCAAAAAAACCCCAAATCATCACTCCTCCATCACTATGTTTGACAGTTGGTAGTAGGTGCTTTTAGTCATATGTTGTGTTTGATTTTCACCAAACATGGCACTGTGCATTTTGGCCAAACATCTCCACTATGGCATTTTCTTGTCCCTTGGACACTGTTCTCGAAGTCTTTTCATTTGTTCAGATGCAACTTAGCAAACCTAAGCCATGGTGCCAGGTTCTTTGTAGGGAGAAGAAGCGTGGCAATTCTTCCAAATAAGCCATACTTGTTCAGTCTTTTTCTGTTTAATGAATGTTAACATTTGACATGCTAACTGAGACCCGTAGAGTGTGAAATGTAGCTCTTGGGTTTTTTTTTTTGCAGTGGCTGTAAGCATGACACAGTTCTTTGACCTTTTTTCTGGGACTTCCACTCCTGGGAACATTGGCATCTGTCTTGAATGTTTTCCATTTGCTAATAATCTTTCTCTGCAGAATGAAGGAATTCAAATTGTTTGGAAATGACCTTATAAACCTTCTCAAGCTGATGGGTGCCAAAAGCCTCGAAATTACTGCTGATGTCTTCTCTCCTTGGCATTGTTTTAAAACAGTGTTTCATACCCTCCAGCCCAACAAAGTGCAAAAACTTCTGCCTTTACAGAGGTGATCACACTTGCTCATCAAGAGCATTTAATTAACAGCACCAAAGTACTACTTATCCTTTTAATTCCTATGAAAACAGTATTTGTTTTTACTGTAACTGTTTTTTCACAGTGTGTCATGTATTCATCTGAGGTTGTTTACATAATTTTTGAACCTGCTAAGGACTAGATGATGTACTGATACATAAAACCTTGAACTGAAAGAATAGTACTTTCTTTTTCACATTGCTATATAATCATAGAGGCTTTAAATAAATAATATTTCGTCTTTTGTAACTCGAATAAAGACATCCAGCTATGTTTTCTAATGTAAAATTGCAATGGAAATGTAATAGTGAAGTGTCTGCAAACAGAAGCTCCTCTTCCTCTCTGTTTTACTTGCAATTTGTTCTAGTAATTTATGGTATAAATTGGTGCATCCCACAAAAATGCACCCAGACGGTATGCGATCCTCAGACAGGACAGCGTTTCCTCCTTTAGCGGTCACATCTTGTCTGAAGGATCAGTCTGGCAAGCTCATCCATCCCAGACAGACAGGGAGAGAGGATTTCTCTCCTTTATGATGCTCCTGAGCCCAATGCTGAAAAAAGTTTTTCATTTGTATCCTGACTGATGTTGCTAGCAAATGTTGTTGACATCTTTGGCAGTCTGTTTTTCCACCTTGCTGTATTTTACCTTATGCTTTTCTGTTTTACAAGATTTTTCCCCTATTATTTTTTCTGTTAACTTGTACATTCGTTGACATTATTTTTGGTGTAGTGCTCTATCACTTGTTTTTTGTGCCTCTGCTGTATTCGCTCCTCGCCACTTTCTGTCTCGCTTCGTTCTGTCTCTGTTTCACTGCTGGTGTTTTTCAGAAAAATAACAAGGTCTGGGGCTGTGCGTGTGCATGTGTTTTGCACTGGCTGCATAGGCTGGATGCTCTGGCTGCACTGGGCTGGCTTCTTGTGTGGTCCCCCGGCAAACTTTATGATTTATTCAGCTAAAGGCAGAGGAGCACGACCCCCAGTGACCACAGAGAGAGAGCTGCACGTGGGTTTAATGATTTCACCACAAAAATGTCTGCTATGGCTGGGCCTGCATGGAGCTGTGTTAGGGGAGGGGGACTTGGCTGACCGGCCTGAGTCAATACAAATGCTTACCATTACACTTCTGTTTTCAGGGATTACGAGGAAAGGAGAAGACAGACAGAAATCTACATTCAACTGGTATGTTTCGAACTGTTGTCTTACAACAAATGATGGGTTATGTATGCGTGCTGTCGTTCTTTTATCACGCATTCTGCAAGCTTTCTCCATCCCAGCTTCCCCCCCCCCCCCCCCCCCCCATGTCCTGTAGCCAGTGGGAGATTTCACAGGCATTATTGAAATGTGGACACTGAGGATGATGTAACCAAGCTTTCAGGAACAGAGAGAGGGGCAGAAATAATAGATGGGGGTGGGGGGTGGGGGGCAACGTTGGGGTAGGATGGTGGTTGGGGGGAGGTATTTGGCATATTTCTCTTTGCTGGTGTCCAGGTCTGCTGGCTCAAGACACTGACTGCTGAGGGCTTGGATCTGGATGCTACGCTTGGTGCTGCTTCTCTCTGTGTCTGTTTGGCTACAACTCCCCAGAACAAGATGATGTCATTCACAGGGATTTGTGAACATTCTTGATAAAGAGACAAAATCACGGGGGCGAGCCCAACGTTGCCAGAGTGTGAACAGGTCAAAGAACTATACCACTCCTCTTTATGGGTGGGTCGATTTTTATTGCTTATAAACTTCAAATATTATAAATGCGTGAAGCTGGAAAAATAATAATGAGAGCTGAATAAACTACAGTGATGTCTTAATACTATTCGGCTCCTTGAGTTTCATGTCTGTAATGAACACCTGAAGTCCTCAGTGCCCTCAACCATTTTTATGTTCATTAACACTTTTGCTTCTCCATCATATTATTATCCACAAAAACACTTTGTGATCATTTTTTTGTTATCTTCACAGTGTTTCAACTGGATTTCACCAAGGGGAACAAACCATGCACCACAGCTAAGCTGACTCTGATGTTTTCAATCACCAATAGGAGGAGCTCCGTCACAAAAGCAATTGCAAGGATCAAACTTGACTGAAATCAGTCAAAATTCAAAGCCAAAAATCAAGGTTTTTGCTGTGAAAAAGATGTTTCTGATCTGGCACAGATCAGCATGAAGATACTGTGGAAAAGTGAGATCAACTGCTTTTTGACATGTGAGGCAAAAACAAGCCAAAAGCAGTTGTGTCAAACCTCTTGTCAAATGTAGTTCCAGTATTCAATTCCCTTTTAGTTTTTCTACCTAGACACTAATTTTTCCTGTCTCGTAGTAAGGAACGCAAAGGTAGCTTGCTCGCTTTTTGGAAAGGTGAGCAATACAATCAAAACCAATTAGCTAAAAGAGGCTAAAAAGGTGAATGACACAAAACATCTGGTGAAAATACCTGTGTTTCTGAAAACACCTATTAGTGCAGTTTTTCAGTTCAATTCACTGAATTTATAGAGCATCAAATAACAGCAGCCTGAAGTCTAAAAATTTAAGGGGGTTCAGACAGCGTACCGTAAAAAAATTCACAGAAACTTGTTCAGTTAGCCCTCAGCAACTCAGCAACCTTCTGATGATCTTCTGGCAACCTCTGATTGCTTAAAAAAATATGTAACCCCCAACCAGTTGAGGAGTGTTTGCTGGAGACTGCTGTATACCTCTTTAGCAGTTTCACATAGCGACATCAAGCAACCACTTGCCAACTGGTTGGGGAATGCATATTTTTCCCAGCTAATCTGTGACTGCCAGGGGTGACTGACTGGTCTCTAGGCCTTTGTGACTCAGCCTTTGGTAATAAGTTTCACAGTGAATGCCTGCAAGCACTTGCCAGCTGGTTGGGAAATGCACATTTTTCCCTAGCAAGCAGAGTACAGTTGCCAGGGCGTCACCAACTGGTCTCCGCACCTATCTGACTGGAGCCTTAGTAGGCTCATTTGGTTGGTTAATAAAAAAAAAAAAAGAGAGTGCTTGAATTTATATTTGTAATTGTACTATAAGCTCATAGCGCATTCTGCCACCTGCTGTGTTTCATGGAGTGGTTTATACTTACACAGGTGGCTCAATAAAGGCAGGTGCTGACACACAGCTACAGTGGTTTTTTCTTTGTTTTAAGCTTTCCATGTTGGTGGTGCACCAACGTTAAAGCTTCATTTTAAACCGCTTGACTTTTTTGTTTATACATTCAAACCTCTACTAAGTGCTCCCTGCTATGGACAGAAGCTCTCGCAGGGTAGTATCGCTTACACCACAGCAGGTTCTTGTCTGTGTCTGCAGGACTGTCTCCCAGTTGTCTCTGCGTGAAACAGAGAGTGAAACCATATCAAACTAGTCATCATTACAAGCCCATTCCAAAACCCCAGGAGGGATTACACAACGGTCAGTGCGTAGTGGGTGTGACACAGGCTTCTCCGTCAACCCCAGTGCTCACAGTGAGTAATGAGTCCACCCAGGAGAACCTAAGCACACGCCCAGGGCCCAAGGAAATGTATGTGCTCACCATGTCTGGTATGACAACCCCCCTCCTCGACTAGCCAGGAACAGAAACTCATATCTGCCTCTGTCTTTGATCCCAATAATCCCTCCCACAAAACATATTGTGTGGTTTTTATATGCCGCCCTACATAAGGTAAGAGGCTTATTGCATCTTTTGCCTTTGTGCACATTTGTGCACATAGACAAATGCTTGCTTTGTATGCTTGTCTTCCCTATCTCTCTGTTTTTCTATCGCACACACATTCAGACTATGAGGCCCAGACATAAATCAATATGACTCAAAATGCAAAGAAAACATTGACCCAAAACATACAGCACAGCAATGATGAAGACATTTATTTGCTCAGCGGGGTCTGTGCTGATATGTGAACGAACCATTTTGTTTGCAGAGAAAATGGAGGTGAATCAATTGATGTGCGAGGGGTGTAATTTAATGCCCAGGGGTCTAGTGAGCCAATTATAGTTGAGTGTGGATTTTTTGTGGTATAGCTCCTGGGTTAGCTGCTGAATAGACCTCCATTACTACATGCTGTGGAGAGAACATTTATGGAAGATAGAGAGAAGAGGAGGGAGTTGAACTTTTAATTCACTTCAGTTATAATTGGAAAATCCAGGGGGAAAATGCGGTGCAGATGGCCATCCAGCAATGAGACAGCTCTTGTTCGTCTCGTCTTTTTTTTCTTCTCTCTGGCTCACCTCTTGTCATCCTGGTTTCCTCCTCCCTCCTTCTTGCTTCCTCCTGCTCCGTGGAAGGATTTGGTAATACCAGTTGGTTCCAAGTGTGACACATCCTCTCGTTCCTCGCTCCTTCTCTCCCTTCTAAACCCCCACCTCGGCTGCCCTGCAACCCTGCCCCTCTTTAAGGAGCGTTTGTTTTGGGCCTTGTCACCGCCATGGTCTGTGTGATTCCAGCCACGATGGTGGCGAACCGTCTCTTGCTAATTACCACACTCCAGATGAGTCACAGAGGGAGAGAAACAGAGAAAAGAGCTATTCCGCTATTTTTGGCCCTTGACATCGGCTCCATAAGAGACTTCCCCCCTCTCTCTGCCCCTCTGATCTCTGGACCTCCTCAACAGATGAAACAAGCACATTGAGGAGGGCCTCAGTCACTGGGCCCGCTCCTCTTCATCGGCCTGGTGTTAACAGCTGCCTGTTTTGGTTTGTGTCATACACACAAACATTCATGCGCAGTGTTTGAGTTTGAAGGCCTCTCTTGGCAGGCCCTCCACGTCCTATGACATATGATAAACGTTATTATGGTCTACTTCACATTATTCTGTACACGCTGCCAGAAGAGATCACTGTGTTTTCTTAGAGCGCGGGTCATTTGGCTATTTAGTGTTTGAACAGCTGTAATGAGCACTCAACATTAATAATTTAACTCCGGAGAAAGAGGCCGGCTTTAGATGAAGTCTTTATTAATGGAAAAAGAATTGAGATGGTAACATTTGCTTAGTTGATACTACATCATGTGGTTGAGGTGATTTTAACACCACAATTTAATCTCTAGCAGATGTGACTTTGAGGGGGGGGGATGAGGAAACTCCGCTGAATGTTTGTCATGTCTACATTAAGCTATTGTTCATTCATTTATTCTTGTGAAAATATCCACATCCACCGCGAACAGTCTGACTGGTGGGAGTGCTTCGTTTCTTAATGTTTATTGGTCGGGAGTAGAAAAACATCCTTAGGGATGGAGTGCTTGCTATTACAGATTTCCATTTGTCACTGATGTAAAATAAGCACATTTGTTTCATTTTCACTATGACACATGGGGAGCAGTAAAAACTGTGCTCACACTGCTTTTAAGCCACCGCAGCATGACCCAAATTAGACTATGTGCCACTGTTGTAATGACTAGCTAAGGCCCCAATTTTACCCTTGACAAGACTTAAATAAGGACCCATTTGCTCTGGCATCAGTGGTGTAGGTAGTAAAGCAACAGGTCGGCTGGCCAGACATGTGCTTTCTGCCAGAGCAATCTATCATTACCAGTGTAATAAGGGGAACTGACTTTTTTCTTGTCTTGCGATTGAGAGCAAAATGAATGCTTCCACACAAAATGATAATCATGAAGGCTTGCCAAAGGGGAGGCTGCCAGAAATTCACCACTGCTTTCTTTTTCTGTGTTTCATCCCAGCGGCTTAGGAGGCCTCATTGTTGGCTGATTGCTGTCTAATTTAGTGCAAACGTCAACATCTGCAAAGTCTTCCGAGGTCACATATTTGCTACTATAGATTTTGATGAGGAGAAGAATAAGATTGTAATTAAAAATTGGTCAACACGACTGTTCTCCAGGGGATTGGGTGGACGGATGGATGGATGAGCTCACCCTGCGAGATAAGGTAAGAAGCTTGCCTCATTGTTAGGAGGTTCAGAGTTCAGTTCTTCCACACATGTTGGTCTGCCTGTTGACCTGTGAATGGACCCAAAATGGAAGGGAAAGGACATATATGAGGTGCAGTGAAAAAGCTCTGCAACTCCACCCATAAAAATCAGAGTCCCTACTTTGGTTTAAGTTTGGCCAACCTCCTCTTGGAAGTGGACTCCTTGGGCACATCTGGACCTCTGAAAATGCTGGTGCTATTTTTTACAAATTTAGTTCAGATGACGTGCAGTTGTGCATCTACACAGGTCTACACAAGCGCAATGGATGTCTTCTACTCTATCTCAATGAAGACCTTACAAACTGAATTTTATTTTGAGGAAGATCAAAGGGAACCTAATCTGATGGAGACAGTCTGCACTGAATGAAGATTGTGTTTGGGTGGTTGAAAAACATTATATTTCAGTGAGTTGTGTTGTGGCCTACAATAGCACAATGACATGGAGCACATTTAATGTTCATCCCCACCCATCTGCCCTTTGTCCAGGTCCAGGTTACAGGGGCAGCAGTCTAAGCAGAAAAGCAGACAAGCTACCTATCTGGCTGAACTCGACTCAACTTGAGTCCACTCTCCTCAGTTTTATGTTGTTTTTCCATTACAATTGAGTACTAACCTTGATGTGTGTGGTGGTTGTTATAGCTACGCGTCCAAAAGTCTTGGATGTCCTTTGTATCCAACACAAACACACCAAAACAATGGAGGACATGGAGACGATGGTATACCTGGTGCTCGGTCCACAGCTTTTTGTGAGACAGGGTTTTTTTGTGTTGTGTTTTGTGCAGCCATTTCCCTCATTGCCAGGTTATAAAAATTGTGGTCTTGGTTGTTGTGAAGAAGTTGCTCGCGTGACTCATCAAGTGACGTAATTAACTGCCTAATCGGTGGCATGCAGTGTGTTGACACCACATTTTTGGGTCGACTCAGTTGGCTTGGTTCCCCGACCGAGCAGGTACTAAAATAGTACCTGGTACCAAGTACTACCACCAAATGGAAAACCTTCCAAATTGAATCAAGTCGAGTCGAGCTGAGCCAAGTAGGTACTAGTGGAAAAGAGGCTTAACTGATCACCACCAGAGGTGTTCCCAAGTCAGCCGAGAGAGATAATATCTCTCCACTGTGTCCTTGATTTGCCCCGGGGCCTCGCTCCTGAAGGACATGCCTGGAGTCATCTCGGACACGTCCTTGTCAGATTCACCAAAACGGTATCAGGGGTCTGCAACCTTTCACATCCAAAGAGCCAATTGGACCCGGTTTCCACGCAAACGAAAACACTGGGAGCCGCAAATACTTTTTGACATTTAAAATGAAGATAACACTGTATATATTGTTTTTTACCTTTATGCTTTGTGTGAACAACTAAGGTGTGTTGCTTATGAAATCCTTGAAGTGCTAATGAGAAAATTACATTTTATTTATGTAATTAACACATTTTGAACTCTTAAAGAAATATAACCAAAGGAAAGACACCCAGCTGAACTAAAATGATCTAGCAAACAACAACTGTTGTGAGCCGCCACCCTTATATCGCCTTTGGGCTTTTGGAGCCTTGACCTGACTTTAAAAAATAATTGGAAAAAAAGCACTATGCTGCTAAAAGATGAAAAATAGATATTTGCAAAATTCTGCCTAAATATGTATTTTACCTGTTTAATGTGTGTGGCGGGGTGTGGTCTGCAGCACCGCTGCAGGGGAGGCAATGCACCTGAGCAGCACCCGCAATCAGGCCTCGCCGCCTTTACGTCTGTGCTCTCTATGCTGTTGTGTTGGTATGTGTCGGCTGTATGCGTACAGCAACTGTGTGTGAAAAGTGGTCTATAAAGAGATGCTGAAAAGCGTGTTCATGGAAACATCGTCGGGTCTGCCGTGGTATGTTTACAATGGGACTTCTGCTCCTGAACCTCTGCGCACATCATCTGCAAATTGGGGCTGTACAAAGTCTCTTTCATCTTTACGCAGGACTGTAAGCTGTCAGCTGTGAGGCGTGAGCGGTGTTTGTTTTTAACATAGTTCACAGTGGAGAATAGCTGCTGACATAATGTGGATCCAAAGGTCCATAATTGGCCTACCTGGGGTCGAAAGTCTCGATACATGCATGGCATTTCGGCGGGTATATCGGCTTCCGCGAGTCTGACGCTTATTTTGAGCGATGAAAAAAATAATAGAATATAATTGTATTTTTGTATTTCAATATGACAATAATCTTCCAATTTAGACATACAAGTTAAAAAAGAACTAACATAAATAAATTACACTTCAGCTAAATACTTCTAATTTATTTTCCCAAACCACGCGGAGCCGCACTATAAGAGCCGCTCCGGAGCCGCAGGTTGCCGACCCCTGCTTTAGGTGTAGATGAGTACCAGCTCTGCTCTGAGTCACCCCCAGATGATGAACTCTGTATCTTATCACTAAGGGAGAGATCAGCCACTCTTCACCTTCTTAAAACTATACAAGCAAATACATTTAATGTCATGTGTGCTTAATATTGCTATTTTTTTTTTTTTTTGTATTGTCACCAGTTACATACTCCTCATGATTCCCTCAGCTTGAGCTAGAAAACATTGCGCATTCAAAAGTGCAAGGCCATTTTAAACTTTTTTTTTATTCTTGGAAAAAGCTAGACTACCTTTTCTTTTTTTCTTCTCTTTGTTGTTTAATGTCCTCACCTGCCATTCAAGAGAAAGAAAGCTATTACACTGAGCAGCACTGAATTTGGTTGGCGTTATTCTGGTATGTTTTTCACTTTGAATCTGGGTTTTGGATAGCCGCTGTGTTGAAAATCACTCATTGTTGTGTGGTCTCTCTCTCATTTTCCATTGTGTGGTCAAGAGAATTGAGAGCGCCTCGTATAGTGCTACATCCTGCCCTGTCAACAGAACAGGGGGGCCTCTAACAGTAACCAACAGTCATTCGAAGATGAGGTTTGTGGCTAGTTTCCACCCACAACGCCAAGCTGTCTCTGATTAGACCTGGGATCTAATTTGAGAAGGGGGCTAAGAGTAAGGTTCGGGCGTGGGGGTTTGTGTGGCGTGGCCATCATCTCCAGGAGGACCTCAGCTCGAGGGCTCGTGAGCTTGACTTTCTCTCAAGAAATACACCCTGATGGCATAAAAGATCTCCATCCTCAGTCTGCTCTTTTTTTGAAACCTCCCAGATATGATATTGAGGGCAATACCCTCCACCCAAAACACCCACCCAGCCACACACACACATCACCACATACAAATGCAGGCTCACTTCGACCCTCTGACCCAAGTGCTGTATTTCTGTGCACTGTGTCACCTCCCCAAGTGTGTGTTCTGGCTCCAGTCTGGGTCATGCATTGTCAGGAATGTTGATGAAAAATGACAGACCATTATTACCACACCAAGACTGTCCCCTCCTCTCTACCCCCTCGCCTCACCACTGATAGAGGGATACAGATGATGAAGGTTCATTTTGTCGAATATAGATTAAGTTTTGCATCTTTTTTCTGTTCAGCAGCCATTTCCTCCTGTCTCCTTCATCCTACTCCATTAGGTTTTTATGGACTCGAGTTTCTCTGTAGAGGTCATTGTAGTGTTAATGTTTTGCAGGGAGGGGAACAAAGGGCCGAGCGTGTAAAAGAAGCCCGGGTTCCTGAGGGAGGAGACCAAGCAGCTGCAGGCAGGGGGTGTGAAGGTTTGGGTTACCTGCTTACTGTCTGAATGCACTGACTCTTCTCCTCATGACTCGGGACCACCTGGGTAGCCCGTGCTGCTTCTGGAGAAATCAGATAGCATGCACACAAGCAAAGAGAGAGATAAAAGGGCTCGCACACACAAAAGATAAATGCCGGTCATACACTCTTTGAGTGATGAGTCCATGTATCTCAAGTCTCCACTGACCCATATGCGCTCATCACAACTCCCAGGGTCTCGGGTGGATGTCAAGAGGTGTGGTGGTTGTCAGAAGTGGTTGACCCTGCACCGATTCTCTGATATCTCCCGTCACACGTCGCTGCCCAGGAAGTGCTTTTCTTTCTCTTCAGCCTCCACACACTTCATCATGCTGTTTGACTACAACAAGCCTCTAACCACAGACCTCTGACCAGTGTGTGTGTGTGTGTGTGTGTGTGTGTGTGTGTGTGTGTGTGTGCACATTCTCGTGGGCAAACCAGCACTTGGGTGAAATGTAAACTTTAATTTGCACCAGAAATAAGTATATTTCTGCTCATCTGACAGCAGCGTGTTTTAGGTTTTATGCTTACAGTAAGTGAAACAGTGGGTAAAAAAACCACTTATACATAAAACTTACAAATAATAAACACAAAAAAAGCCAAACAGTCCAGACAATCATAGAAGGGAAGAGCCCATAAGGAAGCACACATTTTATTTCATGCCAAACTAATCCATTCATTTTCCATTAAAGTCTCCACTCGTCTTTTAGCATCTGTTATTTAAAGTAGGTAAAACTATATTAAAGGTTAATCAAAGGACAATATGAAGACAATATAATAATGTGGAAGAAGTTATGGGTTGGATGCTGGGATTTTTCAGCTGAATTTGACATTACAGTGATTTCAGCTCCTCGTTATTATATTTTATTATGTTGCTTTTGCAGCTGCGTTTTGTGGAAAAACCCTTCAAAGATAACTGTACAGTACCCTCTCAGAACCATGCAACAGAATGGGGAGAGAAGCAAACAGCTGATGAGCACTGAGCCTCTAAAGACCAAGACCCGAGCACTTGGTGCAGACCAAAACCAGTTAAACAACAGCAACAATAATTAAATATTAAATGAGAAATTTGCCAAGAAATCCACTCTACAGGGCTTATTTAGCATGTTAAAATTCATGACAGTAAAATACAAAACATTGCATTATTAAACAAGTATGCCTCGCTAGGAAGGGTTTCCGGTAGAAAGCCTCTGTTTTTCTTAAAAGGACATGGCAGCACAGCTTAGGTTTGCAAAGTTGAACAAACCACAAGACTTCCAACAAGACCAAGTCGCAATGTTTGGCCTTGGCAAAGCTCCTCAATTGGAGAAAACCAAACACTGCGCTAGCACAAACAGCTCACACCAACTGTGAAGCACGGTGGGGTGATGGAGGGGTGATGATTTGGATTTGTTTTTGCACTCACAGGGTCTGGGCACCTTGCAGTAAGTGAGCTGACCGTAAACTCCACTGTACACCAGAGTCAAATGTGAGGTCATCTGTCTGAAACTGGGTCATGCAGCAGGTCATTGGTCACTGACCTGCTGGGGGGTATTTGCGTATAACTGCATCCCTCCAAACCTCAATAAACTGAAGCACTGCTTTGAAGTAAAATGGAACAAAATTCCTCCACAACAATGTGAGAGACTGATAAAGTCACACAGGAAACAATTACTCCAAGTTACTGTTGCTAAAAGTGGTTGTACAGGCTATTGGATCATTGTTGCTAAACAATAACAGAGTGTAACATGTGTTTAAGAACCTGGTAAGAACTAAACGATTCTTTATTACTCCATTATATCCCGATGTGTAAAACCTTAAACTCTTTTTTTAAAATGTGCATACTATGCAATTGTTTATTAGGAGCCTGCATATTGGTGGTAACCAGGAAAAGTATAGAAATATAAATGGGTTGGAGTGCCACAAAGATGGTATCTATCTATCTATCTATCTATCTATCTATCTATCTATCTATCTATCTATCTATCTATCTATCTATCTATCTATCTATCTATCTATCTATCTATCTATCTATCTATCTATCCTGTAGTGCATTTATGCATTTATAGCACACGTGTACATATGAATTACTTTATTTCAGTCGGCCATAATTTCCAGCCATTAAAAAGAACAAGTAAGCTGAGAATAGGTCCTGTCTTAATATCTGGAAGCATTTAAATATTGTTTTAGCTCAGCAAACACTTCAAAGTGGAAAGAGTGCTGTGGTTGACCACAGGGGAATAAATATGGTTTGTGATCAATTCACTAATTACCTTCTGCAGAGTAAATATGAGTTAGAAAAAAGAAAAAAAAAAGACTTTGCAAGCCACCCTGGTGTAAATGGTAGCTGTTACAGATGAATGTGGTCTTCAGATACTTTATAGTCTGAAGTGCGTGAGCACTGTTTGTGGATGACTACACTCTAGCGTTCATAATGCAATATCATCACAGCTCTGGCCTCCTCTCCTTGTTGACTAATGTCTCGCTGGACACACTTACATCGATGCAGCTTTTTTTGGTGTTTTACGCCATATCTGCAACCGAGGATCATCACAGCCTCTGTGCATGTGCTGATCTGCACTGACCTTACAAACCTTTGTCCCTCCCACACACTTTAGTCCCATCTGCTGTTAAAGAGCTTCATTTCATGCTATATGACCTGCAAATGCTGTGCTACAGAAAGGAGGTGGTGACATTATGACAGGTTTTGTGGTGGTGCTACACACACACACACACACACACACACACACACACTGCTGTGCCTGTCTGCCTGCTGTAGACAGTCACAATCTTGAAGTTTCCTGCCAAACCTCTGTTAATGTTTCCCTTGACCACAGTCCAGTTTGGAGCATGTGGACTGTGGCTTGACATCCACTTGCGCACAGGATCATGGGTCAGGATCATGATGTGCCTTTCATGCACCTTCCTCTCTCTGCAATGTAATGTAAACAACTTCAAGTGTAGTACACTGGGCTGCTTCCTGCTGCTATGTGTGTGGCATGCTGCGTACGTCAGCTGATGGGACATAAAGTGAGTCTGTTTGCGCAGTTATAAATACATGGACTGTGGATGGAAGCAGCCAAATTACCAAGTAATTTGGCCTGTTTTGATTTAGCTGTCGAAGTGTGGCGTGGAAACTTTTGCAGAAATTGATTATGACACGAAGCTGACAGTGAATTTTTCTTTGAAAATGGAAGCCAGGACTCAATGTGTGTTGCAACATGTTTTGCCTGCAGATTGATGAAATCAACAAAGCACAAGAGTTATGAGAGGAAAAAAAGCTCGTGTTTTCAGATACAGACGGACTTTAGGCATTCATAGTATGTCATGCTTGCTTGTTTTCTATATTTTATTGCACACAAAACATGCAAAAGACCATTTTAAAAAATCCCAAAACAAACAAACCTCAGTGAGAACGTTTACCTGCCTCTCATTGTTACGCCTTATGTTTCAGACATCAAACCATCAAACACACAACCCTATAATGCTTCACAGGCTGAATACCAAGCTGCAGTGTTTATGAGGGTTTGAACCAAGCAGCCAATGCACAGTCATGGTAAAAAGAAAGCACCCCCCTCTGTCAGTTCTAATGTTTTATACGTCCTTTACCAGGTCTTTGGTGAATGGAACCTGCATTAAGCCAGAATGCAGAGAAAAACTAAGTACACCCTATGATTCAACAGCTTGTAGAGCCACTTTTAACAACAATAACTTGAAGTAATCATCATCATGTATGACTTTATCAGTCTCTCATATCATTGCAGAAGAATTTGTGCCCACTCTTCTGTATCGATACCATACAACAGCTGGGATAAGCTGGAGCCCCCCCACAACGCTGAAGTGGAAGGAAATGGTTGGTTTCACAACATTCCTTCATTTCATTGAGGTTTGTGATCATTTGTTTTTGCACAGTCTGGACTCATTACAACACCTTGATTCTTTTTTTTTCGGTGATTCTGCTCTAGATTTGCTGCTGTGCTTTTGATCACTTTGCCAAACTTTAGCTGTTGGACACGCGCTGTCTTCTCTGCATCTTTCCCCTTTTCCTTTGGTGGAGTCGGACTCATCCAGAGGAAACATTCCTGTTTACCCTCAACTTTCTCAAGATGTTTGCACATTCCATTCGATTATTTTAGGATACAGAGGTCCTTGTGACTGCAAAACAAACCCAAATCAACACTCCACCATCACTTCTTGATAAATGGTATGAGGTACTTGCATTTGGTTTTCACCAAATGTGGCCAAACATCCCAACTTTGGTATCATCTGTCCAAAGCACATTGTCCCAGAGGTCTTTTGGTTTGTTCAGATGCAGCTTTGCAAACCTATGTTGTCATGAACTGTAACTTGTAACTTGGTGAGACCAAATTCACCCCAAGGTGAATTTGGAAAGATCTTGGCAAGATCGCAGCGTTGTGTTAATGCACACCTGGATGCTTCAGACCAGCAACCTGCTAAAACTTACCCTCTTAATTCCTACGGAAGCAGGGTGTACTTACTTTTTTTCCCCAAAGACAGTTTAATTTCTTACTTGGGTAAGAACGCTGGAAAAAGCCAAACTGTGGGTCACAAAAGACAAACATAAAAAAACCCAATATACATTTTACCTCAATCTTCACTGAGCATGTGCAGTACACATAAGTGTTGTGTCACACTTGCAGCAACGTGCTCTGAAATCTGAGGTTATTTACAGGTTTGATGCAATCCAGGTAAGTAAACATTTTCAGACTAGTGGCCTATGTAAGTAGTCTAGCTGCTGGACTGAGAGCGGCAAAATAAATGCAGATGCTTCAGTCATTTCCTGCATCCCTGTAATTTTAAGAGATACGGGGGAAAAATATGGAAACCTACTCATCCAGTTACCTGCTGCGCTCACAATTTGAGCAGCCAGCATCACTGATTATAGTTTATGCGCAGTGCCGAGACGTCTGCTCCATGAACGCTCTGCGTATGTTTCATGCTCAGTGTAGCCACAGCCTTACAAAGCCGAAGGCGATCTTCTTCCATCTGCATTGAATCCACATTTTTTGCTGCTAAGTCACAGTCATCATAGTGTCATCAGTCTCTCTCATCTACGGTGCAGGATTAGGGACAAAATTAAGCTAAAATTAACCCAGCTGACTAATGTCATTTTTGATGTTGTTTTTAAAGATCTCCTAAAATCTCCTCCATCTGTGAATGTAACATCAAGACAACCTGAAACTGTGTCTGCATTTAGTCTACATTGTTTTTATTTCACTCTCAGCTGTCACTTTCCATGTGAGCAACCTTGTGCAACAACAGGAATTCCCCCTTCCAGAAGAGACTGTCTAATATTCTCTGTATTTAATAAACTCATTGCAGTTTAACTGAAATTACTGTATTCAATTCAAACAGCGAAGCTCAGAGAGGTGTGATGATCAGCAGCATCTCTGATTTGGAGTCAGCAAAGCCTTAAAACTCGCTGAAGTGTATCTGTGGCCAGACAAAGCCAAAGCAAAGAGAGAAAGTGGCAGAGAGCACGGAGCCATGACCCGGAGGTCATTGGCAGTAGATAATCTGGTATGAGAACAACTGATAGCCTGTCAGTAATGATGGGGCCTAATACTGGAGAACAAAAAGGGAGGGGAGCCGCAGAAGAAAGAAAGAAACCTACTGAGAACTCCCCTACGTTTTTTGTCATCTGTGTGCCAAATTAGAGGGAGAGGGAAGAGTGGGGGGGGGCAAGGAGAGCGAAAGAGAGAGTGCAGATGGACCACACCGACTGACTGGTCGGACTAATGTGGACGTTTTCTCTCCAGGGTCAGATATATACTCTTAATTAGCCAGAGGAATGCGACGCATGAGAGCGGAACAAATACGTTACCGTTTTGGCCGGAATTTCCTTTCTTTCTGCGGCATGTGCTGCTTTAACCTGATTAGGTATGGCACTTATCAGCAGGAGATGAAAGCACACAGAACATCGGTGATGCATTGCTGGACACTCTGCTCTGCTTCCACTTCACCCCCATTTCCAACCCGACCCTCCCCGAGGTCATTACTGGCTGGGCCGTGTGTCATGGAATGAGGGAAACTGGGTCGGTCATTTACTGTAAGGCTGACACCGCGCCCTCGTTGCAGGCTCTTGTTTTGGGAACGGATCAAAAGGAAGTTTCGAGGGTGCGATAAACAAGCGGGGACACTTTCAATAAAAAATCATTTTTACTGAAAGAACTCAAAATCAGATAAACAAGTTTCACAAGGCGGTGACAGGGCCGCGCTTTTGTAAGGAAGCGAGACGATTTCCAGTTCGCTCGTATGCGGGAGATTACAGTTTACTGAACCTGGCAGCAGCGAGTCAGAGCAGATTTCGTGGTTGCACTCCAGCGCACAGAAAAGCTTGTGGCAAGGTTAGGCCTGGCTTCCTGCTAATGATGGATTAGAGGGCTTTAAATGGCAGATGAAGCTAGTTGGTATTGGCAGGCTTGGTGTGGTATAGCTTTAATCTGCCACATTTGTGGTTTTCTTAGGAAACAGGGCAATCCCAAGTTTAGCTGAAGCCAGGGGTATTTTTCCTGCATTCATCATCTTTGAGACCATTTGGCCTGAATTCACTCAGAGCTGTTTGTTGGTGGAATATAAGGGGGGTGGGGGGAGACTCACGCTCCGTGGTGTTAGGTATCTACTCGGAAAGATGGCATCACTTTGATGGCATCAATCTTGCTCCTCGCAAGATTAAAAAAATACATAAACGCAGCACTTTATATTTTTATGCACTTTCTATCACAAAGAAGAAAAGTCCCACCCAACATATTTTTGAGTTGTTGCTTTGTGTAAAAGGATCTCAGCTTATTATGCAACAACGCGCTGAAGAACATGTATCTGTGTTTAAACTGTGTGAATGAATAGTTTCTGCATGAATCTAAAATTTCTGTTTTGTTAACCAAATGTGGTTTTAATCTGCAAACAATTTTCCAACTGACCCTAACAACAACACGAAAAGTTTTTTTTACTAGTTAATCAGAATTCTTTAAAAAACAAAAAAACAACCCTTATTTAAACAGAACGTTAAGCTTTTGAGCTCTCGTATCACTAGCAGGACGTTGGTGGATGCCGTCACTTGCTCGCTTCTACTTACTTTCTGCACTCTTGGCAGCGTCCCACTTGTGGATAGTTGTCCAACAACTCTGGCAACCACGAGCTGACAGATCAGGTGGTCCTTGTCTTTCGCTCGCTTCCCTCTTTTTATTCAAATTAACGTCAAACCTCAGCTTTTTTTTTTTTTTGCTTTAGCAGCCAGGTTTCTCTCTTACAACAACAACATTATCGTCTCAACAATTCACTTTGAGGTAAATGTAGTCCTTTTAAAGATAAATGGGAACGTGGCACGAAGGAAAAAGCGGGCACACAGGTTAGAATAAGTTTGACTTAATCTTATTTGATTTTGTTATTTGATTGGTTATAATGTCTAACAACACTGCTTTGTGTTTTGTGGTTTAGAAATTGAAATTATTTTTAGTGCAGACATTAACAGAAAGGGTTACTTTAGTGATAGCATAGGAAACCCACTGACTATCCAAGATGTGCAGAGAACAGGTAATATAATAATGATATAGTGCAAGAATTTTTGATTCTGCATGTTCACATTCAGATATCTGTTTACAAAAACTGCTTCCAGTGTACTCTGCACATATCAGAATAACACAACAAAGATGGCTAATATAAAAAAACTTTTACCGATATGGCATTTTGATAACACCTGACTCAAAGCATGACTTCATTCAAATGAAGCTTCAGATTCTCTTTAATGCTACAGTCACATTTGGAAAAACAGTGGCTGGAGACCCCAGCATGAGTAAAATTATTTGGACCTTGTGCGGTGAACTCACGATTTCGTTATTAGGCCTGTCCGCACTCGCAATCAGCTGCTGTCTTAAAAGTAACTTTGCATCAAGATGGCTATAAAATGGCAATAACATATAGTGAGTCTGCTAGGAGTTTGTAAATGAATGGGATTAGGTTGACAATTACGTACAATCAGTTTGTAATATTCATACAGCGACATGTGATTGGTGTCCAGCAAGTCTAGCAAGAACATCACTGATCTGGTAAAAGAATCATAAACAATGATGTTGTTTCTGCAGGAGGGCAATTCAACTACAACTTGACATAGGTGCTCATCAACCGGTATATAACCAGAACACAGCAAGTTGAGTCGAGTCCACTATTCTAAAGAGACTTGTTTCACTAATTGGTGCTTGATTGCAACATCTTGTCAACCTGAAACACAAGACAATTATTACTAGATCTTCCCCGATCTGTCTGAGAGTGATAACAGGCTCTACTTCTATAGTTTGGAGACCAGCAGTTGGCTTGCAAACGAGAGCGGTAGCTCAGAGTTTCAGGATGTTGCACGCTCCTCTGGGCGATCAGTTGGTCACCGCAGCTACTTGCAAACGTGGAAAATTTCTTCTCTTTCTGTTTTCCTGTTTTTTTCTCCAGTGTGACTTAAACATAAAGGAAGTACTCGAGCTATTTTGTTTATGCGAACATGAGCAAACATGAAAACGTTATTTGCACATTATTAAAACATGGGCACGCCAAGAATGAGAGTTTTTGAATTGTGCGTGTGTGTGTGTGTGGGTGTGTGTGTGTGTGTGTGTGTGTGTGTGTGTGTGTGTGTGTGTGTGTGGGACACAATTGTGTTAATCTTCATGTTGAGGAAGGAGACGATGGTCTTCCAATTGATGGGCTCCTGAATTCAGGCTAAACATGTATTTTTCAGAAAAACCTCAACACAAACAAAATCAGTCACCAGCTGTCACACAAACCGGCAGCGAAGTGGAACGCCGTGATTATACGTTTTCCTTATCAGAGAGTACGCTTTCTTAACGTTCATGAATATTCCTTTCGTGCTAAATAGGTTTGCAGTCTGTCTCCCTTCTCCTTTTGTATATATCAGAATGTGAATGATGTCAGATTTTACTATTGCTGCCGTGTGCCATATGCGAGCTATCACTTCAGAATGCGAGACCAGCCTTTGCTTGTGGCCAGCAGCACATCTGCTCACCTTCTGTTGTGGGCTTCACTAAAGTGTGTGTGTGTTTGTGTGAAGCACATAATATACACACAAACACACGCGTGCACATGACACAGTCACAGGTGGAGCCTCAGTGTGCGTGCGACAGCGAACATATCTTTACATCTTCCATGAACAAACTCTATCCGAAGTATATTCCCAGCTACTGATCTCCTGTACCACACATCTTGTACCTAAAAGTATAAGCATTACAAGCGCCTCAGAGCTGATGGTTGCACTAATGACCTGGATGGATAATGTGTGTTACGGTAAATGAAAATGAGGTCATACCCCCTCATTTTGATTTCGTACCCCACACAGAGCAAGTTCCCAGCTCCTCCTTGTACTACTACTACTAATGCGATTCTTTATCTTTCTCACACATGCTAACACTAACACACAGGAACACACACATCCTTATGATCTGTATTTGCTCAGGAGTTACTGGAACAGGCCACACTGAAGTCTGGAAACAGAAGGACATCCAGCCTCCAGGTCTCACGGTTCCACTGATTGACCTGATGAAGACCAAAGGCTTCCAATCACAGAGTCAATGTGTGCTGCGTGTCTGTATGAGTAGAGTATGTGTGTGGGCAGGCCCGTCATTGTATGTGTGTGTGTGTCGCCTCCTGACCACACACACGGTTTGGATGAACCATTATCATTTGCACATTAAACTCTTGGAAAACACTCCAGGAATTGGTCCTGGTCCTTCAGCTGGCGTCTTTCTTTAATCTCGCACATGAAGGCCAAAATCAGAAGCGCGTCACGTGTGTTTGTACGTGTGTTTGTATGTGTTTGTACGTGTGTTTGTACGTGTGTTTGTACGTGTGTTTGTATGTGTTTGTACGTGTGTTTGTACGTGTGTTTGTACGTGTGTTTGTATGTGTTTGTACGTGTGTTTGTACGTGTGTATCAGTGGTGATTTGCGCTTATTCAAACTCTCTCCCTAGTGTCTAAGACACACAACACGGCCTCAATCTTTCGATCATCACACCAACAAGAGGGAATTAAACCTCCTTTTCACATGGGCTCAACAAACTCACAGAGACCCATCAACAGATCACGCGTCCTGCAGTTGTGCACGTGTGTAAATGCACGCATGCACAAACAAGACCAAAAAAATGAAAGAAATGCAGTCAAAATGCATAAATCAGAAGACCATTTATCTACATATGCAGTACATAAGATATCCTTACGTGAGTCAGTGGGTGAGTAAGAAAAAAATGATGCATGAAGCAATTAATATTCATAAACACCACTTTTTCAACATGAGTAGAAGGGGCCTCTCTAGGAAAGTCTGAGAGAAAGATGACAGAGGAGTAAATGATGGGGCACAAGTGGGGAACAGATCTACGCAATTAAGGCTTAGGCTCTGCAGGAAAACATATTTTTCGAGAATATTAACATTTTATTGACCTTTCAGGCCACACGTAAGCTGAGAATTATTCTGACATATTTCAGATGTCAGAGGTTAAGGGTAGTACAACGTCTGTAGCTTGAATGGATTCACAGTAAGGAGGGATAACTGTGTAGCTAATGGAGGGGGACGATCATATCTGAATATGTTTCTGACACAACAGCAGCACAACTGCTCCTATTCTCTGTAAGGGTGCTGTTCGAAGAACCATGTCCTTCCTCAAGATAAACAGTCATCAGTAAAGGCCACATGCCTGCCACATGGTTAAAAAGACAAATATCACCAGCTGTTGCCAAGGTTGACAAAAAATTCTTCAGTTGCATTAATTAAAAATGCCAAATCAAAGAGTCTATATGAAGAAGAACTCATCACACCTACCCATGACGTGTTCAGTGTGTATAAGTTTATTATTACAAGTCCTGATGTCTAATGAATAACTCAAAATTTATTTTAGTGCTCTGGGTTTTTCATTTACAATCACTGAATTAGGCACACCAGTTCCACTGCGCTTTAACACAAATATCTAATCCAATATCCAATCACATGGCAGCACCTCATTGCCTTTAGATACGCAGACATGGTCAAGCTGACCTGCTGAAGTTCAAACTGAGCATCAAAATGAGGAAGAAAGTTGATTTAAGCGGCGCTGAACATGACATGGTTGTTGGCACTTGATGGACTGGTCTAGAAAAAGCTGATCGGCTGAGATTTTCCCCACAAAACCATCTCAAGGTTTTACACACAATGGTCCAAAAAAGAGAAACCATCCAGCGAATGGCAATTCTCTGGGGCGGAAATGCCTTACTGATGTCAGAGGTCAGGGGAGAATGGCCAGACTGCTTCGAGCTGATAGGAAGGCAACAGTAACTCAAATAACCACTCATCACCACCAAAGCATGCAGAGGAGTGTCTCTGAAGGCACAACACGTCAAACCTTCAAAATCTGTGAGGAATGCTTCCAGCACCTTGTTGAAGCTGTGCCGCCAAGATTTAAGGCAGTTTTAAATGCAAAACTGGTCCAATCCGGTTCTAGCAAGGTGCAAGTAATAAAATGTCTGTTCACTGTGTGTTTTCAAATATTGAAATCCATCAGAAGTTAGACATAGTGCTGGAATGTAGTTTTAAAAGTGAATGGGAATTACTATGTGAGTAGGCATTAGCCTTATATTACAGTTGTCCCTGAATCTACACCGCAAGTTCTTTTCACATTCTCAGATGCACTGGAGGCATTCAAACTTTTAAACCAGATGAAATGAATGAAAAGAAGCTAATACATTCATAAATCACAGCACCATGTCAGATCTAAATATAAGAGAATCTTTCAATTGAATTCAGTTGAATTCAGGTTTATTTATATAGCGCAAAACACAATATCAGTCTCCTCAAGGTGCTTTATATTGTAAGCTACCTCCAATAATAGAGAGAAAAACCCAACAATGAGGGGACTCCCTATGAGTAAGCACTTGGCAACAGTGGAAAGGAAAAACGTACGTTTAACAGGAAGAAACATCCAGCGGAAAATGGCTCAGGGAGGGGCAGCCATCTGCTACAATCAAGTGGGGATAAAGGAGGTAGACAGGACAACAGACACTTAAACACATCATTGGTCAGGTCCAGTAGTTACCTGAACTAACCATGCCCGCTCGGGTATCTGACATTAGGTATGGTTTGTTTCTGCCTCCATTCACTAATAAAGGGTTAACTTTTGGAGAGGAAAGAGAATGGCAGAGTGAGGGAAAGATTTAATTTAAAGTCTTTTTTTCCGTTAGCACCTCACAAGCTCTTATACTTATTTAAAACACACACACACAGTGTGAAAATATTAATCAGCCATGGTGGCATTCATATCCTCTGGCTGGCACCGTTTACCCCTTATCTGTATAATCCTATGATGCTGCTTACTAACTGGAAGCCTGTATTAGACCTGCCTGTACCACACACTAACATTTCCACCTCAGCTCTTTTTTCTTTATTACAATATTGCACTAGAACCTTTTTTGGCAGTTACACTGCAATTGTTGCTGGCAGACAACACCTTTTCCTTTCAAATGCCTAATGCCTATTTATATAGGTGTTTCTGATGTTTCACTTCCCCATCAAACAAGGCAACAATGCCAATACTGTAAGCTGCTTTCATTCATCAGCTGAGTGATAAATCCACCCAATAGTGTGTGGGTGGTATGGGCTATGTTCTCTGGGTGGTCATATTTGGGAAACGTGAAGTCCAATAAAGGTGTATAATTTGGAGGGCATTTTTATCCACCCTCTACCAGATGTAAACAAAATGTCCCGAGGTAAGCAGCTGTTGCAACACTAGATGGATACATTTACAGGCATTGTCTTCATATTCCCGGTTGGCGTGGAAGTCTTACATTTAACGAATTCCTCTGGTAACTCTTCACAAACAGAGCTCAGTGCTCCCTGAAAATTTCCATTTGGCAGAAGATTCACTTTGTGGTGCTCGAGCTCAGGAGGTAGCCGAGCTTTTGCCACGATGAATTTGTCTCACGTCTCGTGTGCTCTTGTTGAAATCGCCATGCCGACGGTTTCCTGAGGGTTTCGGCGCTGGTGTAACTGTATGTAACCGGTTAAACGGCTCAGCGAGACCCTTTGAGTGAGATGACTGACAGAGGGCAGCAGGGAAGAAAGAAAGGAGCGAATGAGTGTTCTGGCTTCTTGACCTCTTAGCATAAGAAGTCTTCTAAGTTCAAACTCCAGCGATTACAAGCTGAGCTGGTATTTAAAGTGGGCCTAACCCCTCCCAAACCTACCCCCACCCCCCTCGCCCTCGCTCCATTCACTTCAGGCTCGTGTGACTTGTGTGTGTGTGAGACAATGTCTGCGACTTCAGTATGAGAGTACATGCCACATGAACCTCAGTGTGTGTGTGTGTATGTGTGTGTGTGTGTGTGTGTGTGTTGTCGTTTAGTAGAGTAGGTGGGCAGGGTCAGGGGTTGCTTAGTGGGGTTCTGGAGCCAGTGGGCCTTCTTCATTGTTCAGGCTGGAGCAGCCAAAGGGGGGCAACGAGTATTGATGCTGAAGGTATTGCCTGCTTACGGTAGGGGGTTAGCAATAAGTGTGTGTGTGTGTGTGTGTGTGTGTGTGTGTGTGTGTGTGTGTGTGTGTGTGTGTAGACCTTTTGCTGCAAGAGGAACCCACAAGGGGCGGGAAAGGGAAAGTAATTACAGATGATATAGGACCAAAGAGAGGAAATTGATTAAAGAAAATGGGTGACCAGGAAATAAGCAGGGATCTTTTTTTCCCCTTCAATTAAACTGAAATGTCTCAGTGGTCTCTCTCTTTGAGCTTCACATGGTGGAGCTGGACTGTGGGGAACCCAAGCAGAGTGTGTGTGTGTGTCAGGGGAGGCGGGGTGGACTGTGGGGGGATCTCCGTCAGGGGAGGAGGCCTTGCAGAGGTGATGCTGATGGATGCATGTACTTGCAGCATTTTTTGAGGAGAGCAAATATCCTCCATGCGTTACTTTAGTCACCATATTTATGAGAGGAAATTCTTTAAGTTGTCTTTTTTAATATCTATATTGCACAACAACAGTCACCTCAAGTGTATTACAAGGTAATATTAGATGGAGAACCTCCAGTCACACACAAAGGTATGCTACAACTCATAGACAGAAGCTGCTGTCCTTTTTTTTATGTTGTTGGGTTGTTTTTTTTAAAGTAAAATATAATTCCATACAAAAAAGGACATCACGTCCTGCATCAAAAACATATAAGAAAACTGCAAAAAAAAGAAAAAGAAAAAAAGAATTGACTTCATGTCCAACCAAACCTTCGGGCCACCGCTCACGCTCTCTTTCTCGTGTACTGTTACTTCTCTGTAACTTGCTTGGCAAATGCGAGTATACAGTATGAATAGTTTTACAAGGCCAAGGGAGAAATAACAGTGAGGGGAGGTGGTGGTGGTGTGTGTGTGTGTGGGGGGGGCAAGAAAGAGAAAACAGGTTGTCAGTGTGGTTGAACAGCAAAATAGCATTTTCTCCCTCGGGCTCAGCCTCCACAGATGTTTCATTCAGGCCCCATGGCAGGGCCACTCTAAAAAGTGCTCCAGTCCGACACAATTCAGCCCCTTTGTGCGCTGAAGGAGAGAAGCTCAGCCCACTGTTTACTGCTCATCCACCCCCCCCTCCTCTAACCCCCGTCCTCATGTTAGCAGGCGGAACAATTGGGGAGGGCCTTGCCCAGAGCTGGGGCGGTGTGGCAGGTCAACAGAATGGGCTGTGAATCCTGTGCCTCTGAATCCTCTGGGTGGGTGGTCCAGCTCTCTCCCCTCTCCGTGTCTCTCACACACACATGCCCTCTCCTCTCCTCCTCTCCTCTCCGCGATTAGCTCATCCACTAGGCCGGGACTGATGCTGTTGCCTGGGCTCTGTGATGTGGCGATAGGTGGCCCAGAGAGGAAGCCAGACATGGGTTTTTCTGCAGGATTAGTGGGTCCAGAAGAGACCCGGTCGACGGGAGGGGGAGGGGGGCGCAGCGGCCCACGTGGAGCCTGCCAGTGACTGGGTGGCAGTTAACGCTAATCCTGCTGCTGATTACCGCTGGCATGGGGGGAAATAAACAGTAATAAATGAACCCACAAGGCTGAGCACACATGCGCCTTCGCAACACAAGGCAAGTCAGGCTCACGCACTTGCACAATAGCGCACACATTCAGAAGCAACCAAAAACATGGTGGCAATACAGAAAGAAAAGATTGCTTTCGGTGATGGTATGGGTTGTCATCTGGTTGTATGACGAATGGCAACAAATACAGTCACGAGCTTCCTGGAGCTCGTGGAGATCGAGGCTCGTGGAGATTCAAACGTTAAGTTTTAAGTCACCAACAGTCCGAAAACCTCAAAGACATTAACATAGGACAATGTTAAAGTGCAAAATCAATCTTTCATCTCTCTTAATCAGCAAATAACCCAATCTTCCACTCTCACTATAATCAAAAACATCACTGTCAGACCACTGGACTCTGCTATTACCACAAACATGCCTTTACCCCCTTGACAAACTGCAGGAAAAACCTAACTTTTTTTTTTTATTCATGCATTTTGTATGCCCTTTTACTACATAATTAAGCTTCCATCAGAAAAGATGCACCTTTTTCCTGCATTATCCCCTTAGTCACAGTGACATCTAGTGAGCATAAGCCAGAAGTGACAATAATGAACAATTGGTGAAAAGGCTTATATTTAGAAACACACAGTTTCCCCAGAATAACACATGCAGGTGTTAACTGCTTGGAGAAAATACACCGAAACATAAGTTCCCAGGTCTAAAGAGGTGAATCTGAAGTGAGATGTTCGCTCACAGTCGGCAACAGGTGTCACTCTGCTTTGTTGTTCACAGCTTTAGGTTTATGGGGAACAAACAGAGTTTTGTGGCAGCAGGTCTGCGAAGAGAGTCGCCTCTGAAGCAACAGAGCAACAACGTTTCTTCTCGTCTACGGCGTTTGAGCAACGCCGCTATTTCAAGTAATGTGGTCAGAGTTTTGGTTGATCCTCTTTTTTCTGTACAGGCATGCAATGCTCTGAAGCATTAAGGAAGAACCGCTGCATATGAAAGCACAACCTTTAGACAGGAGGCATATAAATACGGATACTTTATATTTATTTCTGTTTGGCTTTTCCAGCTGCTGCTGCCATCCAACAGACTTACAATGCCATCAAGTTTCTTCTTTATGCTGGGTAAGACTGTTTATATTATATTATATTATACATACAGATATTATTTTTATATATATATATATATATATATATATATATATATATATATATATATATATATATATATATATATATATATATATATATATATATATAAATGTGTGTGTGTGTGTGTGTGTGTGTGTGTGTGTGTGTGTGTGTGTGTGTGTGTGTGTGTGTGTGTGAATGAGAATGGGGTGTGTCCCTCAATAGAAATTCTTCCATCTGGGTTCAGATCGTAATTTTTACAATGTGAATTTAATAAAATCACATAATCTGACAGAACATTGTTTTCGCAGATTAAATGTGAGAGTGTTGTACGTTGCACTTAAACCACTGTGTGCATAAAAAGGTTCTCGGGCACGCTGCCTTAACACACAGGAAGATTCAGTTCAATAAGGCTGCGTGTGTTTTATATAATGGGAACTAGGTCTTATATCCTGCTGTAGTGCTTTTGTGCACGATTTCACATATGGCTGTAGAAATGTGTAGAAATGAAAGTTTTTGTAACATCTGGGGAGTAATTTCCCAAGTTGTTAATACATTGTATTAAAGTTATTTTCTTGCTATATATATGTCGTATTTTTTTAAGATTATGAGCTGAAAGTGGACGTTTTATAGGTGTGTATTGTACTACCTGTGAGTTTCATACTGTGTTAAATGATAAGGCACTCTGAAACAGTGGGTCTAATGCGTGTTGGGTAAAAGGAACTGGGGAAAGACAAGAGGAAATGCATAGAAAGGCCAAAAAAGGTATGCTGAAACTGAATTTAATGATAAGGTAATCAGGTTTGATATATTGTTTTGACCTATTAGAACATTATATTTATTTTTTGTGTAGGTTTGGTTGTGGGGACCGCCATAGCAAACAAAACAATACTTGAGACAGATCTTAACACCTCCATCACCAACACCACCAGCACCTTCATCACCAACACCACCACCTTCATTACCAACACCAGCACAATGAACACGACCATCAATTATGATCAAACTACCATCAAGACAAGCAACTCAAGTACTGAAATGAACGTCAGCACTGAATCTTCTGGTGAGAGCTATTATCTGAACTCCTTTTACAATAAAGCCTATACTGTAAAGCAGTTCTTTCAGATATTTTAACCCTTGTAAATGGTCCAAACTTCACAGTTTCTTATTTTTCTTAACATAAAAAAAATGTTTTGATTGTTTTGTTGTAGGAAACAGCGCAATAAGTGTTGCTACTACAGGTAGAGCAAAGCCCAGCAGTCAGACTGTCACTGAAACTAAAAGGACCACAAAACCTCAAACCACACCTGCACCGGGTGGTCCTGTGACATCTCAAACCACAAAAGGCACATTCCCGAAGAGTAAGCTGGGACTGATTTCTTACATTACCAAAATCAGCATGATTATTCATAGCTCTCTGCATGCCAATAACTGTGTTGATTGTAATAAACCCTTCATCTGCAGATCAAACAGATGAAACAGTTGTTGCAACAATCCAATTGAAAAGGTTCGCACGATTTTGCAGTTCTCCTCATTTAGCTCACAGCCTCGTCATGCAACCGTTTTTAGTGGAAAACCTCAGATAAACCCTGGCGTGCTTGCATCGAGGCACGTTTTGCAGCTAAACATCCAGATATTTTCTGCAGGAATAAAACAAGAATGATGGAGGCAAACATAAGTTCCAGAGGCCAGAATTGGCCTAGCAAAGATACGAATTTGGTCCACTGGACATCTTTGTGGCCCTTGATCTTAAATGAGTTTCCCTGAGCTAGAGGAAAGAGTTGCTTGAAATTGCTTGAAACAAAAGTGCAAATGAATATGAATATCCTTAATGCCAGCTGTGGGTGTTTTTCGATTGGATTATGGATAGACTAACGTTTTATGACAACTCATTGGCAGGTTTTTTATTTCATACAAGCGTCTTGTATATCTCACAGGTTCCACGTCCAGTCCAAAGACAGCTGGCTCTGACAAAACTGGTGAGTTAAACATACGTCAGCATGTCTGTGCCTCACAGAGGCTAGAACTTTTCTGTCAAATCTAGTGTGTAAATCTACAGTCAAATGCCACTTCATTAAGTCCACCTGTTCTTCTGCTCATCGATCAAATATCTGCTCAGCCAATCACATGACAGCAACTCAATGCATTTAGGCATGTGCATGAACAAGAGAGCGTCAGAATGGGAAGAAAGTTTTATTTAAGTGACTTTAAATGTCACGTGATTGTTGGGGCAGGATTGAGTATTTGGGACAACTGCTGATCTGGTGGGATTTTCCCCACACAACCATCTCTAGGGTTTACATAGAATGATCTGAAAAACAGAAAATATCTAGTGAGCGGCAGTACTCTGGGAGAAGGAGAGGATAATAGATTGACTGCAGGGAAAAGCAACTCAAACTATCAGTTTGTGCTCGACACAAGGTGTGCAGAAGAGCGTCTCTGAATGCACAACACATTAAATCTTGAAGCAGAAGGGCAACGGCAGCAGGAGGCCCCATCAGGTGCCACTCCTGTTGTATAAGAACAGGAAAGTGAAGTTACAGTTTGCACAACTCAACAAAACTCGAAAACTGAATTTGAAAAATGCTACCTGATCTGTGGCGTTCTGGTGGTAGGGTCAGCAATATGCTGTAAAAGCATGGATCCATCCTGCTTTGTATAAATGTCAGAATGGACCAGAAACTTCTGAGGAATGTTCTCAGCACCCTGTTGAATCTACGCCTCGGAGAATCAAGGCATCACTGATTGCATAGTGTAACTAATGAAGTGTCCTGTGAGTGTAGGTCTTTACTTGGAGGTCTGTGGGTCACAGTGCATAGCCACAGTGTTGGCAGATGTGCTTCACTCTAAACATGAATTGTATTTCCTCCTTCAGGTATCATCATTCTAGTCATTATCATCCTCGTGGTTGTGGCATTTTTACTTGTCTGTTACGTGACAAAGAAAAGAAGAAGAGTAAGTAAAGAAGCTCTACATTCAATACCCAACAAAGAATGGTTTGACTGGGTTTCATACTGTTTGCTAAACATGTAGGTACAGACAGCGATTTATTCATAAAGACTGGGAGTGTGCGGGGAACTGATATCCTTGTTTGGTCCAAAGATTTTTTCAAAATGTGTGGTATCATGGTCATATAACTGCAGCTTTTGTTGCTCAGTTTAAGCCAGGGATCTGTGTTGCATGTAAAGAAAAACATTTAAATAAAGGCACTAATGCGTTCCCCTGTGTTCTGGATCTCCTCAGCGCTACTCAGTTGATTTTTCCTCCAGACAAGATGAAGTCAACATCCCTCTCAGCACCGTGGCGCCTGTTGATACCGCACCTCAAAATGGTCAGTTATTGGCTGGAGACAATGTGTCGCCTTAAATATAACATCGTTCTGTTTTTTGAACCAGGTTCCTCCATCTGAATAAATAAACATTTTTCCTGTCTGAATATTTTTCAGGTCTGAAAACCTTCGAAAGTACAGAAACTACTGCGAAAGAGCCAGAAGAACTGGAGGCAAAGCCAGGAGGCGCAGATGAAGTTAAACCCGAAGCACAGGAGGAGCAGAAAGGTAAGAACAAACCTGTCTGGATCTTTTTCACAATATTTGACTTGTCACAATAGGAAACCCAGATTTTACTCACAACTTCAACAACGGTTTTTTGATATTGTACCAATAATTCACTTTGAATTTTTCACACCAGCGCCTTTCCTGTTATGATGTGTTAAAGAAAATGGTTTCCGCGTGTGTGAAACTCAGATAAACAGCATGTGTTTGGTGGATTAAAAATGGTGTGAGTGTATAACGGTGTTTGCCACTTCCTCTTTCTTAAGATGTGTTAAGAGAACAAAAAGGAAGTCCTGTTCGTGACACCGCTCCTCACACGTTACTGTAGCAACATCCACGGATGCTGTAAATATTGAAATAGTGAAATCTTTATGTGTACATGACTCAGACGTTGACTTAACGGTTAACACGAAACTTAAAATATGAAATGAAGTCAGTTTGTTTAGAGGGAAAATCTGATGCAATACACACCAGTCTGACTCACACAGTTCTCCAGTATTCTGAAATGTGTGTGTGCACAGCTAACAAAGTTTTCTAGTTTAAAAAAAGCTCCCACAACAGATGCCCTGCAGTACTTTAGCCCACCACTTGATGGAAATGGGAGCTAAGTTAAGAAACAAGGAGTATGGTTAGTTTCCCTTTACCCAAGTAGATGCAAGATCTAATAAATAAATAAATCCTGAGGTTGTGGAAAGCTGTATCCCTAAGCCTTTGTGCAGGGAATCATGGAGATGAGCTTTTGCTCTTCTGTGACTTTTATATACAACATTGTTCCCTTTTTGTCCTGCACTTGCTCATTAAAATGTTGTTGCTTTAATATTTTCGTTTCCTTGTAAATGAATAAAGTTTGTCCGATCCTAGTATTCTCCTTGTGTGACATTGTGGCGTGTCTCTCTGCCTTCCCCAACAATGTCTTGTCCCAGTTGTTGTGAAAAGGGTCTGCTTTTTGTTTGTTTCCCCCTCTCGTGTGACAGTAAAAATGAAATTTTGCTATCTGCGTTTGATACTAATGTTGTCTAATCTCTGTGACAAGAATCTGTAGCACCTACTAGAAATGTACACTCACTTGCAGACATTTGGGGAACTGCTACTGTTGGTTTTGTGGGCAAAAGAGGTGTCAAGACAGCAAGTTAGTTTCATTGTTTGTTTAAAATTTTTTTTTTATATCTACTATTTTAGGGCTTGAAAAAATCATTTTAAATTTGAAGAAGGCAAAGTTGATTTTGGGGGGGGGGGGGGGGGGGGGGGGCAATAGTTGAATTCGGTGTGAGAGGAAACAAGCATATACGCCCTTTTCAGGCTTTGGAAATTGAAGCCTGCTAAACACATGTCATTTCCATATAGGTAGTTTATGACATAGTACTGTGTAAAAAATCTTGTGCCCGTCGTTGCTTCTTCTGTATTTTACTGGAAACAGGTGCAGCAATTTAATGAAAAATCCACAATCATAAATGGAAATACAGCATATGAGGCAAAAAAAAGACCTCTTGAAAGCAAACTAGAAAAAGTTGCATTTCCTGCAAAAATGCAGTGTGAATGCCGTGTAGTGGAATCTGAAAACAGCAGAAGAAGGAGAGCTATCTGTTGAAAACACTGTGTAGAAGCTGAACTCTGCTGAAAGCAGATTACATGTAAGCAGGGAAGATGTGCAGCATCTGTCACATGTACTCGAACCCTTGCCACCAGAGCTCACGGCAGCTGCGCATCCGACTGCGCCAAACCAGTTCTGGTCTCAAACATAGATATGATGAGAGAGAAAAAAAATGTGCACTGTGCAGAAGAAGAAAAAAAGAGGTGAAAATGCTGAATGTTCAGCAAAAAAGAGATAAGGAACCTGAAAATTCAGCATGAAAAGAGGTGAAAAGGCTGAAAACTGCTGATAAGAGGGGAATCAGCAGACTTTCTGCTGAAAAGAGGAAAAGAAGCTGAAGTTTGTGCTAAAAACAGCTTAAGAAGCTGGAATTTGTGCTGAAAAGTAGTGAAAAACTGAAAATGTTGCAAAAAGAGGTGAAAAGCTGAAATTTGTGTGGAAAAGAGTTTAAACAGTGGAAGTGTTAACTGAAAAAAATGTTGCCATAAGCGGGATTCGATCCCGGGCCTCCTGGTCAGAGAACGACTGCCCCTCTCACTGAGCTAAAACGTGGCTCAGCCCAGCAAGCAAAACTAGTGATCACACTGATAATGTGGTCCCTGTTAGCAAATGGGCCAAAAAATGGCATAAAAGGCTGAATATCTGAAAAAGTATAAAAGTTATCATCACCAAAAGATATAGCAGAAATAGCAGAACAGTTTAAAGTTTGAACGGTGAAAATCGACTGAAAACTGAGGGAGTAGTTAAGAAATGGAGCAACTAGAATAATAAAGGATAAAGAATAAAGAGAAACAGGGTCTCAATAGTGTGAATGCCTCACAGGCATTCACACTATTGAGGTGTAGCTCAAGATCAGCCTATTTTCTTGCATGTCAGATAGAGTGGTGTATAATCTTGTGCAGAGCGGTGCACAGACACAGATCTAACACAGACCCTGAGTAGCAGAAAATAATGACTGCGCCTCACATTGACAGGCATCTTAAAGCCACACATTGAGATAAGCACATTGTTGTGACTTTTGCAAACTGCGTGTCGTGCAAAAGGGGTATGGGCTGACGTTTTTAGGAGACTTTTCACTTGTCTTGTCTTGCTGACCACTGAGAGAGCTTTGCACTTCCAGAAATATTGCATACTGATTCAAACGGTGCATTTGTTACAGTTTATTTTGGTTGGGTTTAATATTTTTCTTCAGGATCAAAATTGCTGTACAGCTATTTTATATAGAAAGATTTAACTAATGACACAAAAGCTGACTCTTATCACCCATTATGATCTTTTATCAGGACCGAGTACTCCTCTGGCCAGTGAGTTGGCAACATTATTTATCATTTGTATTTGGACCGATCACAAATACTTCTCTTTTTTTCTCTGTACAGTGGCCATTTTTAAACAGAAAACTGTGTTTTAACCGTGGATACATCTCAAATATACAGATCAAATAACGCTCACACAGAAAGCCAGAAATAAGCAATAGTTACTCACGTGTTGTCGGTGTGTTTAAGCATCAAATCAAAGCAGGCAGGATTTACTCACAATTGACAGCAAAAGCAAGGAAAGCAACTGTCCTGGCTCTCTCTGAAATGAACCAATCAAAGGTCAGTTTGATAGCAAGTTACTCTGCACAGCCCTTGACCTGAAAGGCAGCATGTATAAAAACTGCCATCAGTCTAGAAACGCACAATAATTTGCTCAAATGTGGGTATAATAGCTTGGTATATCTACAGGAAGTGTTTGAGGTGCTTTTTTCAGCCATCCCACTGAAAAATCGAACACACGTGCTTCTATTTTTCAGCATTTAGAATCAGACTATATGTGTTAACTTGACGAGAAGCACTTTTTCCCCCCTTTTTTTTAATGTAAATATTTAAATAGTGATTGTACTGTACTGTGAGTAAGTCAATACTGTGCTTGAATGGAAACACAAATCCAAGCTGCTGTTAACCAGCTGCTTTTGCTGCACTCAAAAAAATATTTATGCCCAAAATCCTACGTAAATGTCCCGTGTAACTTTGTAACATAACTACAATGCCAAATGGAATCTGGTCAAATGAAACCTAGTTGACTGGTATACATGTCAGCTAGGTTTCACATTTCACTGTGTTATTACATCTTCCAACAAACCGATGCATTCTCATAAACTTATAATAAATCTATTAAAAATACATAGCAGTGGGTTTGTGGTTTGTGGAAGCTGCCCCACCATATTTGAATTCAGTGGCCAGGAATGACTCCTCGCTTCTTACTAATGGCATTTTATATTTGCGGCTAAAAACCGGCCACATATGTAGTAAGTTGTGCCTCAAACTTTAAACTCAAGATATTAAGCATAATAACTATGGTTTATCATTAGAGGCGAGGTCTTTTGATCCTTTTCCTCCTCACCTAAAATCTCATCTACTGAATTGAAGTCAGGGCTCTAACACAAATGCTAATTAATTACAGATATTATTGCACGTTCTTATTCTCAGTAGATTAGACATGTAATCTTACTGTCTCCAGACAGCTGACAAGTTTGCTATATAAAAACACCAGCTGGCTATAGGCTAACATTATGTCAGTTAATATTAGGCTTGAGTATCCTAAAAATCTCACCTTTCCTCTGATAAACAGTTACATACTCACGTCATATGAAATTTTATTTAATTAGTGGTGGAGTCCAGCAATTTTAGACCCACTTCAAAGGTTTCACTAATGCTGGCAAACAGCAGGTAACACAAGCTAACAACAGCTAACAGAGGCTAACAGTAGCTAAAACAGTAGCACTTACCAACAGCTCAGAATATCCCCAGCAACAATTCAACTCGGTATGGCTGCCATGGTCAAAAGTGAGCTGATTCACATTGCACTCCTTTCACATAGTTTTAGAGTCCTTTTCCAGAGTGAATAAAGTTTCTCACCCAACATTGACAGCTGAGGTAAACAGTAGACCGACAGCCTTCCACAAGTAGGAAAAAACCAAGTTATAATTTTTGTTTTGTTTTGATCGGAGAACTGTACATGTGCAGCTTTTTCAATTACAAGGTATTCCTCACTTTATACTATATTTTACTCTTAAGGTAAAGGCTTATGATGAGCTGTATGTGGGGCTGAACAGAAATGAGAAAAAGGCTTGTAAAGATCGGCTAGGCAGAGCTCAAACTGGAAAGGATGTGCAGCAGATTAGGGTGGTTAAGGATAGACATTGAACTCTTATAAAAAGTGAAGAGAGTATGTTGAGAAAGAGTACTTTGAGGAGCTAATAATTAAGGGAAATGAGAGAAAAAGGACGACGGATGGAGGACAGTGAATCAGGAAGTGCAGAGGACTTGCAGAGGAGTGGAAGAGGCAGCTGGTCCAGATGGACGGTATGAAGATACGTTTAACCAGGATGTTTAACACAGTTCTGGAGGGAGAGATCATGCCTGAGGAATGGAGAATGGATGTGCAGAGCTGCGTCACTACAGAAGATAAAACTGAAGAATCATACCATGAAGCTAGTTGTTGAAGCCAAGGTTAAGAAGAGAGGTGATTATCAGTGAGCAGCAGCATGGTTTCATGTCAAGAACGAGCTCTACAGACGTGATGTTTGCTTTGAGAGTGGTGATGAAGAAGTACTGAGAACGTTAGACCTGTTGTTTGCAAATAGATGTGTTGCCCCCTGGTGGCAGTTGAAAAAAAAGCAAAGAGTTGCGCATTGGCTTCATGTTTAAAACCCAAACGAAATAGTAGTTAGAGGCTGATTCATGCCAGGAATCCACCTGTGAAGAATAGTTTAGCAAAGGCTCGAATAACGACTGACCAGCCAGCTTAGACATTGCACAATTACGTCTTGAAGAACAGCCATCTTCCTCTTTCCCTAATTTCTCCTTTCCCTCTCCCTAAGACTGGGTCAGATAATAATGGGGCCGCCCTACTTTCCCACAGCCTCCAACAGCTGCATGGCTGTGGCTCATTAGGAAGTGATCACTAATCAGCTGCATCATTACCAACATGGTGGCCCCCTCAAATGCTTTTGCCCAAGAAATATCATGCCTGAGGACAAACTACTTCAGGCTGTTTAAGTGGAAATGCTGTGATTATGGGGCACCTAAATAATTCAAACAGCGGTTCTGCAATGTCATCTAGATTTAAAGGAAAAAATGAAGAAATGTTTCAAGAATTTCACACAATTAACTTATTGCAAAAGTTTAACATTCTGTCGAAAAGGTATGACACAAATACAGGGGCATTCCAGTATTTTCAAACTCAGTCCGTGTGTTTATTCTACTTATCCACATTGTTTCAGTTTCCATTTATTTTAATCACTGTTTTTTATCTTGAGAACCACAAAAAACAGCTGTGCTTTCTGCTTTTGTTGTCCTTTACAGCTGAGACTGATAAATCTGTTGCTGATCCCAGCACTGAGTCTGCAACTCCAGCTCCTGCTCCCGCTCCAGACAGCTCTGAGGACAAGCCCAAAGCGGATGTAGCTGAGCCTCCTGCACCTGTGGAGTCCACTGTGGAAGTCAAAACTGATGATGAGGCCGCTGTCTCCAACAAGACTTCAGTGGAGTCCCTGAAGGAGACAAATGAGAACAACAGCAACAACGCTGGCTTCATTCAGACGAGAAGTTGGTATTTAGATCATTTGTTCCCTCTAAACATTCATCACAGGTCCTTCACCTTCGGAAATCCTAAAATACAGTTTACAGAAACGCCCGTATAGTACACTGAGTATGATGCAGGCCTTCAAACACTCAGGTCTCATGGATTTGTCTTAACAAATCCCAAACTCGCTCGCGAACTTACTGTTCTGCTATATGGGGTAAACGTTCAGCTCTTCCGTGTTCATATCCGAGTTACAACAAAATGCAACATTTCAACACACTGCCGTCTAACAGAGAAACAACAAAAGCAGAACTTTCGTGCATATTGTGAATTCCTTCCTCTATTTACCCTGAAAATCTAGATTACTGTGAAACATTGGAAGGTAGATTAAGACTTTTTCTTTCAGCCTGACATGTGTACACAGTTCTTAGTCAGTGTAATTGTGTAAAGGATCTTCTCTAAAATGAGTGTGAAAGAATGCCCCTTCTAGTGGTTGGATAGTGTAAGTAATAGGGAATAACAGCATGTGTAGGTGTGATCTTTGCGATCAGCTGAACTCGAATCAAACTGATCTTCTAAAAATTGTCTTTTTGTGATAAATTTATGTAAGCAAAATCACTTAAAGAGTACTGTGACAGACTAGAGGTGTATCCAGGGTGTACCCCACTTCTTACTCTGTGGCATCTGGGATAGGCTCCCCCACTGTCAAAGTAAACCAGGAAACACAGGACAAGCACGGCGACCGAGAACTAACCACGAGACACGGCTGAGAGGGAAGACAGATGACTAAACATAGAAAGAACAAACCCTACACTAGAGATGTGACACACTAAACATGGAAGGCAAAGGGACAAAACCTAAGAACCAGGAATCCCAAAGACACAGACATGACACTGACTGAGAAGACAGGGAACGTGGAACATGGAGCATTGGAGGCGCACAGAAGCAGACACCAAGAGAAAATCATAAATAATGAAATCAATGACTATAAATAACACAAAACACTCTGTCAACAACCATGACACCATTCAAATTTGGCTTAAGTCCATCAAGGTCTTCAGTGTCAACTTAATTATTAATTTATTGGTTGGAAAATGACAAAAAGCCGCGTGTATAGTCAACTTAAATTACTGGAAAAAGATTAAAAATATCAAGTATGATTGATCGGTAAAGAGATAATAATGCTGTATAGAGCTATTTAAAACTATGTTTTTACTGCCATTGTTTGTATTGGCACCATATGGGCATACGGGCAATGATATGGATATGTGGATTTTTAATATCACGTTACTTCGGACCTCTAACCTGTTCTTCAAGGTCAAATAAGGTCAAACTTTCACAAAATGTCTTTAATATCTTCTGGACATCAGGTCTTGTTTGATCACATAATGGCTTAGTGGGGCAGAGAAATATTTTGTACATAACTGTGGAAGTGGACTCTAACCTCCAACCCATCACTCCTCCACCTTCTTCTCTGACAGACTGACTCCCCATCCTGAGTAAAATCCTTTCTGCCTCATCCTGCCCTCTGCTTCCTCATGGTTAAAAATGTGAGCTATAAGTCCCGCTATCCACTACAAAGGACACTGAATACAAGTTTCACTTTGAATGGGGTGCATTTCTGAACTCTTACTAAAGTTAAGATCCTCAAATTGAAGAAATTTGAGTCTAAGCAATAGAAGTATCACTTAACCTTCCTTGTGGCCATAAAATATGGAAGCCCAGGATGTCATATAGGTTGCATAAAAGGTGCTTGGTGTAGCGGTCTCAGTCTCATATCCCCCAACAGAGGACAAAAATTAATAGCGGGGTTTTACGAGGATATGGGGATTCTAAATATCACATTTTACCTCACTTTTACATTTCACATCTGCCTTACTTTTAAGCTGATCCCCAAATTTGTTACACCTTTAAAGAGAGTGTTGCCAGCCAGTTAGACATATACCGTATTATAATGCTACATATTAAGTTCACGTTATTCGTGTCCACTTATTTACTTAATCAATATCTACTCCTACATAATGTTTGTGTAATCAAAGTAAACATCTGTCACGTCGCTCTTATCTGATTTTTGCTGCACTGCAAACTTCTTAAAGCGCATTTAAACAGAAAGGCGAAAACAAAATGAATATGTACTAAATACAGCGTTATTCCCTTAAAAGTAAATGCTCCCCAGAGAGTGAGTTGCCTCTGCAGAGGTGTGCGCTTCTTGTTTTATCCTTGATTTGACTTCTCCTCTAGTTTTGACCGTCAAGCAAGTGGTTTTTGACATGATAGTGTGCATCCACAACGCACCCACAGCTACACCCTATTTCTGTTTCTTTTGAATAGATTTGATCTTCTGGGAAGTTCCTCTCGACTGTCCGGTGGGAGATATTGTGGCAGCCTGGTAACCGTGCTGTTCCTCAGAAACTTGGTAAGACTACATAACACTACAAGACAAATGCTGTGCTGCAGCTGCTCCACCGCTCAGCCAGCTTAGCTGTTAATAAAAGGACAACTCCCGCCACCAGCTGAAAGTCAACCACATACGACCAGCGGGCGTGCAGTGTTACAGCTTCCTGTCCTGAAGTAACTTATTAAAAATAGAAATACCATAACCATAAAATCTAAATTTGTCTAATGTCCAAGTCCTGAAATTGTAAATCATCTTGACAGCCTGACATCCAGCGGCTTATAAATACTCATCATGGGAAACTGCAACCAAAACCAAGCATAAGTGAAACATGAAGTAGTATTACATACACGAGTTAGTTAAGTTGATTGTTGAATCAAAGTCAATTTTGCAAGCTGCTGACTGGATCGCCATCATTTCCACAATTAGGCAATAACAGAGAGACACACCCAAGCCAAACACTTCTATCAAAATGTGTTTCTGCAAACTCTGAGTCATGCTTGACATCACTCCTTTATTCATCTGACGTCTCCCGCTCTGTTTTTCGCTGATGGATGACATCCTTCTCTCACACGAGTAGTAACACGGATCCTCTCGGTCTAATCATCACATGCTTTGGATGTAAGGCCCACATCTGCACCTGCAGTCCACCCTCTCTTCCTATCAGCTCAACAATGCTCCGGGCTGCAGCCAGAGGCCTGAGGAATTCACACTGCTCTTAACAGCTGATGATAAGCTCACATCTGAGAGGCTAACTGCTCGGGAGCTCGGCGTTTTCAGTCACGGATCATTTCCGCTCTCACAGAAACAGCAGCTTCAGAAATGCCGGGAATGTCCATTTCTGCAAAGGCAATCGCTTCTAGTTCTGTCTCTGATACTTGCTCACATGTTTAGTGGGTCTTTAAGATAAGAAAAATGAAGGCAATCAGCATGACTGTGAAATCAGCTATGCATTTACAGTATATTACAGTTAACTATTTGATCATTGGCATCCAAACCTCTATTTCAAAACGTTCTTATTGTGCTGTCCGTAGGAAAAGTGCAGGTTTTCCCATTATCAATGATGAATGGGACTGAGACTGCTTTCATTTTGCTAACAGCAGCTGTGATTTTTCTACAGTGTCACGTCAAAGTACATTCTGTGACAAATCTTTTCTTCAGTAGTTGGCAGGCAGCTTTGTTTGTGGATTTAGACTCTGTGGTGGCAATTAGTTTTTCTTTTCCTGTAACTGAAGTTCATTTTTTATATGCCTGGCTATGTTGGACCAATGAAATGCCTCTCTAATTATATTGCTGAAGGCAGGAGTGGGCAATTAATTTTCCTAAGGAGTCACATGAGAAACTGGGACTGTTGTGGAAAGCTGCGTAATAACAATAATAATGTCAATAACAATATTAATAGAAAAATGACATAAAGCATATAACTAGACACATACTAATACTTAATTCAGTTCAATACTGAATTCAGTTCAGCAGTGCAGCCCTCCACAACAGTCCCAGAAAATATACATGCAAGCTCTCTAACTCTGCATAATACACCAAGCATATAAATGCAATCAGTTTGATACCGTGTGTGTTCATTAGTCTGAGAAGCTTAGCTGGATGTGGTCTAGTGTTCTGAAATCAGCATTATTTTAGGCTTCAGAGTGAGTAATGAGCATGCTTAACAAAGCACTTACTAAAGCGCTTACGGAGTCTAAAACTCACAGAACCACTTTAGCGTGTGCCATCCATAGCACCTTACTTTATTCAAAGTGCAATGGAACAATGTAACTGTCTCTAGAAATATGTAAATTCTGCATAACAGGAAAGCCAAATATGACTATGTTTTATAGACAAAGTTTGCTTTTATAAGTTACCCTGCAGGATTCATTTACAATAAGCATGACATACAACATAAAAACATTGTTTTCTATCTTAGTCATGTCAAGAAGTAATTATTATTCTTTTTAATTCATGGTCCAAATGGATGGCATAGATCAAACAGCTAGCATGTGTTTGTGCAGAGGTGCCAAAGACTGCAGTTCATGGAATGGTCAGTCTTAGAGACACGTTAAAATACCCACCTGTACAGTAGAAGTGTACATGAAAATAATTTTTAAAAAAACCTTTGGTTACTAATTTTCCCTCTTCTTACTCACCTGTTAAAACTGCCTAATCTGCACACGAGTGACAGGTCGATGTTACCAGCTGCTTGCAAGGCTTGATCTTTAATCCTCTAAGTTTTGAAGTTTGGAGGATTTTTATGCAGTTATGTGCCAAATAATATCACTTGCTGTGTTTTTAGTATCACTAGCAGTCTATATAGTTAGGCACAAAGGTGGCAGACATCAAAAGTTTCTCATCCAGAATGCTCTGTTTTATTTTGTTTTTTCATAAATCCAAAAAGTACTCAGCTCTAACCCAGCACGTTTTAAAGGTGTACTTGAAGAGAGATGAAAGGCTTCTAAGAAAGCAACTACATTTTTATACCTAACAAGTTAAGAGTGAGACATGATGCGAATGTGATTCTCTTAGCTGGCCTGGGAATGAGAACAGGCAGTCTGGAGAACCATCAGAAAAAAGAAAAGTGAAGACTGCACTGATCCCCACCTGGTTTGGGAAGTGATGAGCAAGGTGAAGTTTAAAGGCTGGAGGGGAAGATAATGGACATGAGCTGCCAGGTCATAAACTAAACCAGCATAATTAGACCTGAGACTTTGCTGTGTTATTTTCCAGTCAGAGCAAAGCTTTCATGTCTGATGGTTAATGTTGGTGGAAACTGCCGGTACCGCCTGGGAAGAATATTTCACGGTGAGGAAGAGGCAGAAGTGAAAGAAGGATAGACTCAGATTTTACTCTTTGAGACAAGCAAAGCTAGTAGTTAGCGGGAAGCAGCAGAGGCACTTACTGGAAAGGTGGTGTAGAAACAGGTCAAAGAGATGAAGAGAGATGAAGATCTGTGGCTGAAGATGGTGGTTTGCCTTTCCTGAGCTTTTGTGTGTGGAACACAAAGTAACACAAACAGTACAAAAGAAAATAAAAATATTAATACAAACTTTTTTCTGTTTTTTTTAGAAGCTGTCTCTATTTTCTTACAATTTTCTTGGGAGACATATAAACATAAATTTGTGGCGGGCTGGATGACAATAGCGCAGTGCTGAACACAGGGTCTTTATCTCAGTAATAACAGTGAAGGAAAGCTTCCTGCTCGTGAGGTTTGATGTGGTTCAATCTGGCAGGTCAGCCGTTACACCTGGGAAGCTTTGCAGAAGGGAGGGACTGCTGGAAAACACCGACAAGCCCTTCACACTGCAGAAACAGTGAAGAAAGAAAGAAACAGCTGGCGGAGGCTGGATCAGCCCCTTTTTCCCTACACGTTGTGCTGCTAAGCACCAAGTTTTTGCTAAAACTTTTCAACTGCAAAGTCACAAGACAGCAATTACACCTGTGTTATTTGCACTGCGTTTGCAGAATGATCCTGTGCATGCAGCTTTGAGAGAATGGTGGAGTGAACGGTTTTACTGCAATGATTTATTATGAGATGAGAGAAGTTTCAGGAGCATTGAGTTTATGCGATTTAAGAAGGCATGTTTAAAGTATCTTGTGGTAAAATACATTCATCGTCTAAATGTCTGTAAGGGTTGATCGTATCTGCATAACATAATGGATTAAAATAGCAGTAAATGAGCATTAGTGGATGGATGGACTGATCACAGAGCAGGGGATTTTCTTTTTGTTTAATTATAGTCTTGCTAAATCATAAGTAAATGGTCATCTATATCAAAGTCTCTCACGATCGCCAAAATATTCTTAAATCAATTACTATATCAGATTTACATTACTGTGCAAAAGTTTTGAATCACTCATTTCTTTATATTTTGCTCGGAAAATGGGAAATAGTCAGAGTGAGTTATTGGAACGTGTGCAAAAATGGATGGAAATACAGTATGTTAAGGCAAAAACAGAGTTTGTACAATTGTAGCAATTTTTATTCTTCAACACAGCCTGAACTCTCTCGGGTGATCTTTCTTCTAATTTCTTTAAGTTGTCTTCAGGAATAGTTCTCCAGGCTTCTTGAAGGACATTCAAAGCTCTTCTTTGGATGTTGGCTGATTTTTGTTCTGTTCTCTGTCGAGATGATCCCACACTCTTTATTCATGTTGAGATGCCGGGTCTGGGGAGGCCAATCCGTGACTGATAAATGTTCCATTGTGTGTTTTTCTATCCAGGTATGCTTTTACTGCATTGGCAGTGTTTGGGATCATTGTCTTGCTGAAAAAGCCACTGCCAGTCAGATGCTTTCAACATGGTATTACATGGTGGATTAAAATCTGATGGCACATTTCTTTGTTCATATTTCCATAAATTTTGAAAGATCCCCAACACCACTGGTTCAAATATAGTCCCAAACAATGGAAGGAGCCAGCATCGTGTTTTACAGATGACTGTAGATACTCACTATTGTACCTCTCTCCTGAGCTCATCCTTACTTACTGAACCAAAAACTTCACATTTGGATTCATCACTCCATCAGATCAGTTGCCACTAATTTTCAGTCTTGTGGGGAGGTTTTTTGGCACAACTCAGCTTTTTCTCCCAGTTCCCCTTCCTTAAGCATTGCTTCCTGACAGCTACCCATCCACTGGGACCATTTGTGATGAGGCTTTAATTAACAATAAATGGATCAACTGAATGATAGCTGTGTCTCTCAGGTCCTGTGTCAGGTCTTTGCTGGATTTTTTTCTTATCTCATAAGTTTGTTCGTTTTGGTCCATGATTTACTAGAATCGCCATTTCTCCTGGAGTATTGCTCAGAATTGAATCAAACTTCCAAACAATGATCACCAACTCACAGTTTTATTTTCAGATCGTCTTCAGAAAATGATAGTTTGCAAGTTAGCGCATCCAATATAGAAACAATCTATAAAATGTGCTTCTAAAGTTAGGAATTGAACTCGTGTTTTTAGGGACATTAAAGGAAATGAGACTGTGCTTTAGTTGAATTCTTTAAAATGCTTGGAAGGAACTGACCTGTAGCAGAGGTCAAGGTCAACAAATCATTGACTAACCATTCCAGGCATACAAGTGACTGACTCTTCCTGATGAAATGTAAAGAGGATAAATCTGTCAGTAGCGTTTGGCCTTTGACCTTTGGAGATGACATTTTCTGTAACACCTTTCAAATCTCTTAGAAAAATGTGCTCTAAACAAAACTGAGTGATGGGACATGTTTTTGTTTAGTGTGCTTGTTTGGAGTGAGCCTCTTTTGAGGTCATAATTTGATTTGGTAAGAAGGCTCAAACACTCGCAGACGAGGTCATCCAGACTTTTTCAACCTGAAATCAGGGCAAAACTTTAAAGCATGACGTTGCAACACTTACAGCAGATTAACACTATGTGCTGTGTTTTTATATGTAGAACTTCATCATCGATCTTTAACAAAACCACAGAGTTTACCCTCTTTCTTTGGCTGCTTGACTTTAGAGGTTCTGGGTTTAAATCCTTCACAAAGGTCATAGGTCACATAGTCCTTATTACAGGGTACACAGTGACTGCAGAAGGATAATGTGGCCTCAGTGTCAGAATGAACTGGCTCACATTCTTTGCCTGTCACTGAACAAGTCTCTGCAGAACTGTGTTCGCAGCAGCCGTTGCGATGAGTCGTCCAACACACATTTAACAATTCGTCTAGTCACTCTACTCTAAGTGGAGCTGTATTTCTCCATCATACACCTATTTTTTACTGCATGATATTAAACTGGAATCCTGCTGAAGAATATACAAAAGCAACAATGAGAGTGAGTGCTCTGTTAAGGTCAGGGCAGCTGCAGACACTACAGCCAAGTAGCTGCTCCTGTTACAGTGGGGCAAAAAAGTATTTAGTCAGCCACCGATTGTGCAAGTTCCCCCACCTAAAATGATGACAGAGGTCAGTAATTTGCACCAGAGGTACACTTCAACTGTGAGAGACAGAATGTGAAAAAATAATCCATGAATCCACATGGTAGGATTTGTAAAGAATTTATTCGTAAATCAGGGTGGAAAATAAGTATTTGGTCAATAACAAAAATACAACTCAATACTTTGTAACATAACCTTTGTTGGCAATAACAGAGGTCAAACGTTTACTATAGGTCTTTACCAGGTTTGCACACACAGTAGCTGGTATTTTGGCCCATTCCTCCATGCAGATCTTCTCGAGAGCAGTGATGTTTTGGGGCTGTCGCCGAGCAACACGGACTTTCAACTCCCGCCACAGATTTTCTATGGGGTTGAGGTCTGGAGACTGGCTAGGCCACTCCAGGACTTTCAAATGCTTCTTACGGAGCCACTCCTTTGTTGCTCGGGCGGTGTGTTTTGGATCATTGTCATGTTGGAAGACCCAGCCTCGTTTCATCTTCAAAGTTCTCACTGATGGAAGGAGGTTTTGGCTCAAAATCTCACGATACATGGCCCCATTCATTCTGTCCTTAACACGGATCAGTCGTCCTGTCCCCTTGGCAGAAAAACAGCCCCATAGCATGATGTTTCCACCCCCATGCTTCACAGTAGGTATGGTGTTCTTGGGATGCAACTCAGTATTCTTCTTCCTCCAAACACGACGAGTTGAGTTTATACCAAAAAGTTCTACTTTGGTTTCATCTGACCACATGACATTCTCCCAATCCTCTGCTGTATCATCCATGTGCTCTCTGGCAAACTTCAGACGGGCCTGGACATGCACTGGCTTCAGCAGCGGAACACGTCTGGCACTGCGGGATTTGATTCCCTGCCGTTGTAGTGTGTTACTGATGGTGACCTTTGTTACTTTGGTCCCAGCTCTCTGCAGGTCATTCACCAGGTCCCCCCGTGTGGTTCTGGGATCTTTGCTCACCGTTCTCATGATCATTTTGACCCCACGGGATGAGACCTTGCGTGGAGCCCCAGATCGAGGGAGATTATCAGTGGTCTTGTATGTCTTCCATTTTCTGATGATTGCTCCCACAGTTGATTTTTTCACACCAAGCTGCTTGCCTATTGTAGATTCACTCTTCCCAGTCTGGTGCAGGTCTACAATACTTTTCCTGGTGTCCTTCGAAAGCTCTTTGGTCTTGGCCATGGCGGCGTTTGGAGTCTGACTGTTTGAGGCTGTGGACAGGTGTCTTTTATACAGATGATGAGTTCAAACAGGTGCCATTCATACAGGTAATGAGTGGGGGACAGAAAAGCTTCTTACAGAAGACGTTACAGGTCTGTGAGAGCCAGAGATTTTCCATGTTTGAGGTGACCAAATACTTATTTTCCACCCTAATTTACGAATAAATTCTTTACAAATCCTACCATGTGGATTCATGGATTTTTTTTTTCACATTCTGTCTCTCACAGTTGAAGTGTACCTCTGGTGCAAATTACTGACCTCTGTCATCATTTTAGGTGGGGGAACTTGCACAATCGGTGGCTGACTAAATACTTTTTTGCCCCACTGTATACTTTTCCTTGGAGGAGGCATGCATAACTGGTGGGAGTGCAGTCCACAGACAAACAGGCACACAGACGCCAATACAGAGCCTTGCATTGGCCCTTTGACGATGATATTAACATTGCACTGACCCAAGAGAACTTGTGCATACTCCCAGACATAGAAATTAAAAAATACTGGAAACGTCTCATTTGTACTTTACCTTTGGCCTCAATCTTTTTATTTTAAGAGTTGTCAAAGAATGCCTGACCTTGACCTTCGCTATTTACACTTGAAGCATTTTACACAGTGTCACATTTTCTAGATTCTTCTTTTGTGCTTTGAAAGTGGAACCACAAAACATTTAAAGGAACTAATTTAGGAGTTTATGTGTGTACCATGCTGCATTTCACTCAAAGGACAGGACAGTGGGGAAAGCACAGTGAAAACACTTTGTGGAGAAAGCAGAAATAATAGCTTAGAACTACTGTGAATTGACGTATCCTTGGGCAAGATGCTGAACCCTGAGCTGCCTCCAATGCATTCATCAGAGTGGAAGTGAGAGTGTGTATAAGGTAAAAGCGCTGTATGAATGTGTGTGATTGGGTGAATGACACGAGTTACTAGCCCGTCACTAAAAATGTGGTGTCACAGTGGGTCAGTTTTTTGCAGTCTGTATCTGTATTGCCCTTACTCTGCCTGGTTACTAGTTTTTTAGCAATTTGATCAATGGCAGCTGAACGTAGTTCATGAACTTGGCATGATAATTGATTCACAGAATTATTCATGGGAGATTTTGTATATATGTAAAACATATGAGATTGTTAACTTGGATATATATTAAAGAGTTTTGATTCATTTCACACTACTTTCTGTGCTGTATTCAGCTGCTGTACATTACAGCTCAGCCTGCATAGATAAACCCTGTACACTAGTCCCCTGGTATGACCATCCCTGCCCATGTCCTTTTCAATATTAAGGAATGATGAGGATACTATATCACATTGTTCAGCAGTCACTTCTTCAAGCATAGCTGTCATGAATCTTGAATGATGTAAGCATCTTTAGACACAATCAATAGTGTAACTGCTGGGAGGCGGGGACAGTCACACTCAGACATGATACAGTTCAAATTCAGCTAATCTGAAAGTGGCCATGCTAGCCTCTGTCTAAGGCTATAATTAGGTTAAGACCTATATGGTGACTGTTAGCATGTTCACATTGCCGATGTTGACATACCAATGCTCCAAAGGTCACGTTTGCGATATTCATTATCTTAGTTTAGCTTGTTGCCATGGTAACATATATTAACTGATGCAGAAAACAAAGGTGAGGGCATGTATTAAGTTTTCCTGGCATTTACAAACCAAAGCGTTCTACAAATGTTAAACATGACTGATCAAAGTTATTATGGCTAATTTAGACTAGCTGGACTTTCAGGGATTCCAAACCCTGCATTAAATTTCTACAGGTGCAAAGAAGTAGAAGTAGAAACCAACACTGTGAGCCTGTCTGACTGAATGGAGGAAAAATAGAGTGTTATCTGGACCAAATCTGATATCTTCCGATCTGTGGACCAACAAAATTTACTCCAAAACAATGAAGGCAAGAGATGCAACCATTTTCATGTCCAAAACTTAATGTAGCTGACCTACGATTCCCCCAAAAAGCCTACAACATAATGCTTCCTCTCTGGTTGTCCTCTCCGGGCTGGTTTTTAAACATTCCTCTTCGGGCTTAGAGCAGTTGGCAGGGCTGCTGTGATCAGTAGGGCCTGCTGACAGATGGACATTCATCCACCTGCTGGTATCGCCTCCGGCATCAGCTTCACATTCCTCAGGCGGTGTCAAACTGTCAGAAACACACTGTGACTTTATTACATCTCTGTTTCTCATCAGTAACACACGGTTTAAAGTGAACTTGGGTCACATGACAGATCCTAAAAAGTCGAAACTTTGTTTTGCTTTTATGTTGTGAAGTGAGTCAAGCTTTTAGTTCTTCTATATCGAAGCATTCAAATGGAAAAACTAGACTCTTTTAAAATCTATGCAGACCTGCAGACTATAATCCGCATATTACATTGACAGACACTAATGTTTAATTTATGTTGTGGTTGTGCGCATTTGTGGAGGTATTTGCCTACAGGGAGCCTAAAAAAGGGGCTTTCAACTGCCACAAACATGCTCAGTCTGTAAAAAAACTTACTGCGTGTCGCTTGTGCATCTGTCAAATGCTGACATTTTGAGTGGGCCAGAACAGAAAAGGAAGAAAAGCTGAAAATAAAACAAAACTCCAACACAGATTAAAAACATTAAAAAGACAGCATGAAAAGTATGTTATAATCAGTGTTGGGTAAGTTACTTTAAATTAGTAACTTAGTTACATTACTAGTAACTAGTAATCTAGTATCATAAGTAACTCAGTTACTTCAAGTTACTCGTTACTTTCAAAGTAACTAGTTACTAGGGAAAGTAACTTTGGTTTTATTCATAATTTTCTTGTTAATGTGTTGCCTCCATAACTTTGCCAGTCTTTTGACTTGAGACCAGCCCGCCATTATAGGGAAAAATCATAAAGCCTTTGAATGAAAACAAACGCTGTTGTGACAGTGATGTACACTGTTTTGATGGTATACAATCGTTTGTTGTAAGACTCAGATAATTATTTTTTAAAAGCTGGACATTTTAAATGAGAATAAGAGAGAAACGTATTTCCTTGTGCCCCCCTCTCCCTGTTAATGCCCTACCTGGCCCCCTGGCAACACTTTGCTAGACCCGCCCCTGCACAGTTACCAGCTGTCAGCTATGTAAAAAAGGATCCTGGTGTTATTTGTCTCTCAGAAACAGTTCATAACTTCCCTTCAACTCATTCATGTCACCTAAAAGGTAAACCTGTTTCTCCATCACCTGTTCAGCTCTGATGATTCAGTAAGGACATCTCCTGGTTTCATCTTCATGTTTCCCTCTCACCAGATAACCAAACAGATATCATGACCAGCAGCTTTTACAGCTGTGGCTCCTGCAAACATCAGCTGATACTAGATATTAATATTAAATAAATTCTAACAACAGCTGATCAAGCTTAAACGTGCTGCTGTTGTTTAGCGTGACATCCGCTGTGTTTCTTTTCACCTCAATACGAAACGCGTGATATTTTCTCTGAATACGAGACGATTCCGTTTTTTGGCAACTCTAATAATTAACCTTATGAACAAAATAAAGTTCAACATCATTAACATCATAGCACCCACCCAGCTGTATAGAAACTCTGTCATGCTAGCTAGTACGCAGTACGAAAAAGTCAGAATAACGAAAATAAACTCCACCTAAACTTGGGTTATATCTGACACAGATAGACTGCAGGTCATAACTTCTTACCTGAAGTTCAGTTCACACTCGGACCAGCGGCTGCCTCGGGTCTCTCTTCCTTGTGCGTCCCCTTTCTCTCATCCACCTGCTGGCCTCCACCACTTGCTAATGTTACTGAATCTGTGGAAGCTCCGCGATAGCCACCACACGAAGTAACGAGTAACGACCCTATCTAAATCCCAGTAACGACTAACGCGTTCCTGATTTTGGCATAATAACTAGTTACCGTGCTCGTTACCACAATAATAACGTAGTTACTGTAACGCGTTACAGTCCCAACACTGGTTATAATTCAATCTTCTTCATGACAGGCCACAAGCAAGAGTAGAGACCGGCTATAGTACAGACTTCTGACACCTGCCCCATCTAAGACAGACACTTTCTTTCAACACGCTGCCAACACTCGACTACCACTGAACCATAATTTCACTATAATGGATACACACCACAAACTTGATGTGTAGCGACTACTAGCGGCACTAATTATTGACCAACTGGCAAATATGCTAGCTAGCCAGGAACCCCGCGCCTTTATAGCGCTAGTCAGCAGCAGCTCCTCGTGTCCCCAGGTGTTGTTTAAGTCACTAAAGACGTGTTCAAGAGGGAAAAAAATCATTAAGCTAATCTAAGTAAAACTGTTGGTACCACAACACTAAAAAAGCAAAACATTAACTTCTAGAGGTGAAAAAATGAAGCAAATGCAGTCGTATAGATCCTTAAATGACAACTTGAAACTCAAAAATGAACATGCTTGCAGTCTGGTAAATAAATAAAAATGGTATCTTTGTCTAATTTTTACTGTTTTTATAGCTGAACTTAGGTCACGTTTAAGTTTGGTTTAGGTCACGGGAAGCTTTAAAGGTTGAGGTAGAGTCATTAAGGTTGCACTTGCTTGTTTTTCTGCATGTACATGTGTTTTAAGCATGTATTGTGCTAGCACCCCATCAAATATCACTGAATTACAGCTGCACCCTGCTAATCAAATTAGCTAAAACTGCTAGCCACTTAGCAAACTGTCCAGCTCTACTCTGTCATCCAAAATATGATCATATCTGGCATAAATTCCAAACTGGAGGCTTCAAACCATTGATTCAAAAACCATGTTTGATGTCTGTCTTTTATAAACATATATTTAAATAGTTTCGTAGATGCTAAAAATCTACATTACTAAAAATTTCTGCTGTTTTAAGCTACCTTATGAGAGCAGCTCACCAACTTCAATAGTTCTACCATATGAGATAAATTAGTGTTTCTTATCTTACCGCATCGTATTCCTGTACTGTAGTCATTGAATGTGTGTGTATTCTTCCATGAGTAATGATATTAAGATTACTATTACTTTGACTCGCTGATTATGTTGTCTGGGTGGAGGCACTGCATTAAAAGTAACAGTGTGTTATAAAAGCCACAGAATACACAAAAGATGAAGGTGCTGCAGTTAGTCTGCAAGATGTGAACTGAAACTTTGTCTGAGGCTATTTTTATGAAAGCGGTAGTGTAAGTGTCCATAGATCTCTGTGATTATGAACCTCAAAGCCACAGATTGTAATATTTTTTGTCATTATATGAGGTGATGTTGTGATTATTTACAGGTAAACTATAAATCGCCATCATGTTCCTCTGTGAGCACCGTTTCTCTTGGTTCAGGAAAGTTAACCTTAGACTAATCAATCTGTCAGGTCTGAAGCATTTTATCATCCAGGTATTTTTGTGCAAGTCTGTATAAGTCAGTAGTCCTAATAAAAACTTCACAAAAAACACACAACTTAAGGTCATGACACATGGTGTAACCTTTTCAGCTGTTAATTGTGTGGGTGAGGTATCATGAGAGTCAATGAGCAGCAATTATACAAATGGGATTTTGAATGGATGGTTATTATCAGAAGAGAAAAGTAAAGTTGATGTATTTAAATTTGTTTTGTTCGAGTAGTCACGGTTCTTGTTTAAACCAATTTTTTAATTGTTCTTTTGAAGCTTCCGTACATAATTTGAAAATTGATGTATTCAAGTAAAGATTCTGAAAATACCTTTTATAAAAATTAAAAGTCAGCTCATTATTTGGACAAAGATTTGTAAAAACTCTAAAAATGAGCCCTGCAGTGCTGTTGTCATTTGTACCTCCGGGACTTGGTTTGTTTCTGTTTAAACACTTACTAGTTAACCATAAAACACAGCAATAGATGTAGAGTTAGCATTATGTCAGTCATCCTTTCCCTCAAACAGATGGTTCTCCATAGGGATCAAAGGTCATGTCAAAGGCCACATAAACTTGGCCAAAGCAGAAGTTACAAGTGGAAAAAGCAGGTGATTGCAGAACACGTGACTGTGGGAAAGGATGCACTGTTTTCATTGCTCTGTTTCTTTTTTCTCACTCTCTCTCTTTATTTTTTTTGCAGACCAAAGGAAAAAAGAGGCCGTCGGGGAAAAGGATATTTCTATTCAAAGTGTATTCACTGATAACTGTGATACAAGCTTGTTTTTTTGTTTTTTTTTTGTAGCATATACAGTAATGTGGAAAAGTCTTGAGCCAGCCAATATTTCTTTGTATTTTGCGAGACAAATCGGAAACATTTTTTATTTTTAAACATGTCCAAGTATACGTGGACGTACAATATGTAATCAAATACTGAGTTTGCATAATTCTAGTGAGGTGTGAAGTTAATATTTGGTATGACAACGGAAAGCTTTCTTGTCATTTCTTAAAGTAGCCTTCAGGAATAGTTCTCCAGGCCTCTTGAAGGACATTCAAAGCTCTTCTTTGGATGTTGGCTCGGTACCAAACGACTGCGTTTGGGGACCGCTGACATAGTGGATAAAAATCTGATGGATGTTTCTCTGAAAATGTCAGGTACTACGACTGGAGTGAAACAACAGCCAATGTCCAAAGAAAAACTTTGAAAGACCTTCAGAAAGCCTGGAGAACTATTGATCAAGACCCTGCTACCAGAACGTCTGGCTTCTTGAAAGCAAAATACTTTTTAAATTGAGGTGTATCTCAAGACTTTTGGACAGTGCTGTAAGCTTTTTCAAAGTTAATTGTTCGCTTTTCGTTGTTTTAGTAATTACTGAACTTGTCTTCTGAATATGTATTGTGGCTTTTATTCATCACTGTTCAGGTCATAACCCCTTCAATAGACTGGCGCTCTGTCCAAGTGTGTACTGCACCTCTTACCCAATGGCTGACAAACACCAATCAAACCATTTTGTTTGGTTTACACTTATTGTTAACCAATCAAAAACAAACAAACAAAAATGTTAATTTAATTTAAAACATTATACATAATCCATTTGAGAGGCACACAAAAGCACTTACTACACGTTTTTGCCATATTGTAAAAAAAAAAAAAAAAGTGTTATAAATTTACAAGGTGAGTGTGAAGCAGAGAATATGCATTCAGATTTGCTCACTTAATAAATACACTGGCTGTAAGTGGTAATCATTTCCAAAATGGTTGTTTAAGAATCACCCGTTTCAGGCATTCAGAAATAATGTAAAAGCACTCCTAACTAATGGATCTATTAACTAATCATTTAAGCACAATTTTAAACTAAAACATGCATATTAAGGTTTTCTACATTGGTATTACTGGCCTTGATATAAATAATGTAAATAAATCCATGCATAAGTGTGTGTATATACAATGATTGGCTTGATATGGTCACTGCTACTTCACCAAACAAAGTTATTTGAATCCTGGCTCCAAAACTCTTTACTCATTTTTGGCATGTATTTGTAAAATATGAATAATATGAAAATGACAGAGGCTTGTCAGATCTGATCAAATTGTGCTTTCCTCAGTTTAAGAGGAAGTGCTTTACAGAAGCTCCATTTTGCTGTTTTACGTTCTTCCTATAACAGTGTGAAGCTTCGTGTTGCACCACTTGTTATGACGTGACTTTCGTTTGAATTTCATTTGATTTGTATTAAATAAAAACTTTTTTTCTTTGTCCAGAAGCCTATTTTTCTTCCCCCACCGTTAGCAAATAGTAATTAACATTTGGTGAGGTGTAACACTGTGCTGCACATAGGTTGATACCTGCTTCTCCTTTTAGTGTAGTGAGGCCATGATTAGTACTAATTAAATCTGAACATATTGGCTGAAATGAGAATCATATTTAATGGTGCTGTACAGCAAATTTACATCTACATGAATACGATTACAGACGCGGCCGTGCAATTTAACACACAATAAAGCTTAATTTACTGCCATGTCCATTTTCAGCTCATCGCTAATAGACTGGCCTATATTTATGTTTCCTGTCTAAATTCATGAGGCACATAATATTCTTATAATTTCCATCTACAGCAATGAGCTGCCCAGTGTTTGGGGCCGATCCAGCTGCTATATCCAGCCTGTTTCCATGGGCTTCCGCTCCCCTTTAATGACAAATGACAGCATCAGCCTATATCAATCTGCCCCACAGGATGCTTTAATCCGCCATTAAGCAGATGAAATGTTGCACTGAGCCCGCAGAGCAGCAGTGACGGCAGGAGCGGTTCTAAAATTCGTATGCACGCCCCTCCGGCCTGACCGCAGTCATGGACACCCTGCGTCAAACCACCCAGTGCAGCAAAACACAAACCTCTTCCTCCTCGGAACTGGATCCAAAGGTCTCAGTTATCCCCTATTTATACGCAGTGTATATTTACAACGGGCCGGATGATTAGGATGCTAGCGAGTAGCGCAAGAGCAAAGAGAATGTGGGGGAAATCTTCCTCGGCTATTCTGAGGAGACAAGGGGTTTATCAGGGGTGAGCCACCTCTCTGATGTCAAAGCTTGTTTTCAAAGAATCTGTCAGAGCTCCTTTACCAAGGTGCTTATCACCTCCTGCAGCTGATCCCTAACAGCTTTTTCTTTTATAACTTCTACATAATCAGATAATTTATGTGAGGCTGAGATCTAGACTGCAAAAGACACCAGGGAGAGAGAAAAGAAGAGAGTCGGTTACACTGAATCAGTGCACAAACAGCAAGAGCGTCATTCACAAATCTATGTGTAACCATAGTTTTTAAAACCACCCACGTTGAGATGTTCAGGACTCAACATCCTTGATCTTTCTTTCATCTATGTGAGATGAGAAGGTGGAAGGTTTTCCAACGTCTGTGTTCGTGTGGAGCAGTTAGATCTGCAGCAACAGTGTGATGTGATCAAGTCAAGAGTCTGTGCCACGAAGAAATTAAGCAGCTTTGACGGGAAAAGGTGGTTCATGCAGGTAGTAGCTTAATAAAGCCTGGTGAGTGTATGCTTGTATGCCAAGAGATGAGGAGAGAACCACGAGGCACAACCGCAATCTGATTCAGAACTAAATATACGGTTGGACAGGATGCAGCACACGATCGTCACCCACATAGCTGTCCTCAAACAGGAGCCTTGAATTATGCCAGAAAATCCAAAATGTGAAACAAATGATGCAGCAAAATGTGATGTGATGTTTATAATAATGTACTGAGATATCCAGTGTTTCTGAATATCTTCATACATCAGGTATTCTGGTAACTCTACAGACACTTACACATCAAAAGCTGGAGAGAGCTGTTTCATCTACTTTAAAAATAGTTGAGATGTTCATGCCTGAAAAGAGTTGCGGGCACGCTGAGAATCTGAAGAATGAGCACTAAAACTTTCAGCTTTCAAAAAAGCAAAACACCCATTAAGGCTTATGTCAGTGTGTTAAGCTGTGGAATGTTAAACTAGTTCCAGTTTACTAAGTCGCTTTCTTGACCCATTTTTTAAAACACTTCCCATCTTTCTTTTTTTTTTTAAATCAAAGACAAACGCAGGCGAGGTTGATGCCAAATAAAAAGTTACATAAATTTAAAAAAGAAATTCCCTACAGTTGTCAGACCTGTTGCAGTGTCTGATGGTTCTCACACAAATGAACAAATAAATAAATAAATAACTTGGGATCATCATACAAAACAAAAAACAAAATCCCAGCACTGCTATCACCTCCAGCTTCTGTGTACGGTGATTTTGTCAGCTATAAAATCACACACAGTCACCTCTTAACTGGATTACCATTGGAGCCAAGAAAACAGCATGCTATGATTTACTCGTGAAAGTGGCTCCTTTGACACTTTCCTCATGTTTAAGTCAGCCATGCTTAATGCTTATAATTATGTTTAGAGGGAAGAACGCAAAAAGGAGACACTTTTAAGTGTAAATCATGGTACGTGACACAAATTTAAAGTCAAGACATGAAAGACAAAATCATTTATTCATATATTTCATGTGAATCCATCCATTACTCCTTTGACTTAAAACCAAAAACGCCCTCCTCACGGTGGTGCTAGAGGGTTAGTCCGCAGAAGAAGATCTATCCTTTTCCCGGGGACCTTGAGCGTCTGCACAAACTTCCAAGGCAATCCTTCCAATAGTTGCTGAAGAGGTGTTTCATTTTGAACCAGCGAGCTAACAATGTGAGCCCTGGAGCGTGACTAAAACGAGGGGGTAAAGTCAACAGTTTGTGCTGAGAGCATGTCAAACTGTGAAACGTGTTTACTAAAGAGCTTTGCATTCCCTGTTCTCTGAACATGATGACGCAGACCAGGAATTGTGGGAAACTGAGGAAAATAATCAGCAAATCCTGGATTTTGCCACCGTTGCTGTTAGGGATAAAAGGACGAGTGCTTTGTTTTCCATTTATCACGATGTCATTAGTGCTGCTGTCATCACAGGCTTCCCCCTGGATGAAGAGATGATCCTGGGCACCAGAGGCTGGCATCACACCAGCTTCATTCTCTGTTTATCTTAGACACTTATTAAAAGCATGTCGTGTCTTTAATGTCTAATTTGGAGAAATGCAAGTTAACCAGTTAACCAGCTCGACAGACACCTTAAGCAGCTGTCATCGGGTGATTTATACACGCCTGTTTCATCAGTCATGCTTCCAGCCCAGCAATCAATATCAGGCTTTTCTAACTATCTGAATGGGAAGTTCTTGTTTTTAAGTCTTCACTTTTTTCCTCACTATGGGAGGAACGTGGAGAGTAACAGAATATAAAAAGCTTACTGTGTTTGTTTCTATAGTTACACCATTTGGTGCATGTCCCATTTTTATTCTTGTCCGGTCAAGCGAGGAGGGCAAGATTTATTTAGAGGATGCAATGAAAAGTGTGATACAGAATGCTGGGATGCTTATGGCATCTCTGCTATTTGACCCACACTTAGAGGAAGGTTGCTGAGTGGTTCACAGCGTTGTCCTAAAAGCTTTACCGCCACCGATAAAGAAGCAGCACTTTCACTGAATAATAATTCTAGCAGCTCTGAAGGTTCATTTTTCACTATATTGAAGCATAAATTGCACTGAAGTGCCCTACCTAGCAACAAATTCTTCCATACAAGCAACTCATTATCAGTCCATAACTGGATAAATTTACTGGTGTGTTAAACTATTTAAAAAGAAGATTTTTCCTAGTACGTAGAAATGTCACAGTCAGCGGTTACAATAAAACGAAACTCAAACATTTCCAGCGTTGCAGCTGGAAGGAAAGTGTGAAAATGCTCGAGCGCTGCACATGGATCACTTCGTCAAGTGTCAGGCTCAACTTAAAAGATGACCCATAAAAGGCTACTAGGTATTTTTATCTTAACATGACCTTGTGTAGCATACTGAATACACATTCTCACATTCTCGCTGCATCCAGTGTGAGTGCTCGATGTGGCCACGCTCTGCTTTGTCACTGCAGAAAAAGAACGTCAAATTTTCTTCACCTGCTTATTCTGCTGAAACTTTCTTTTGCGCACTCAGTTTGCCGAACAACAGTGTTCGGTTGCATGAAATATGCAGATGCTGTAATCACAGACGAGGGGACTTTCCCTCATTTGAATCTTATTTAACCTCAAAACACGCAGCCATTGCTTGCAGAGATTCGGTTATTACAAGCGCTTGCTCAGCAACTAAACTTTATGAGAAATGAAGCCAGAGATGTCCCGTGCTATATTTATGCGGCGTATTATATATTTATTTCCATCACAGGTGGCTTAGGTGGCATATTTTCAGCTGTATAATGTTTTTTCTGTGTGTGTGTGTGTGTGTGTGTGTGTGTGTGTGTGTGTGTGTGTGTGTGTGTGTGTGTGTGTGTGTGTGTGTGTGTGTGTGTGTGAGACCAAACAGTTTCCAACACCTGTTGTGCCAGCTGATGCCAGGTTATTGTCCCCATGTTTGGAACAAATGGCCCCTCCGGAGCTGAAAGTTGCCTGAACTTAGAGGCCCTTAACTCTAGAAGAGAACAGAAATATCTCCACACGTCATCATTCTGCACAGACACGCCTTTGGTTGAGATACTAAACTTTATTCTTCTGATACTCTAAGAATCCTGTTCAGTGTCTGAATCCCTGCTGACTGGCTCATCTTTGATATAATGATAGTTTGTTTGGGCATATTACATTGCCTTCTCTTAGTCCGCCCTCCATGGTAATATAAGGGATTGGTTGATAGGATAGGTTACACCCTTAATAATGAAGTTGCGTGTGATATCACACAGGTCAGTGATCAAACATCAGAAGACACTGTTCATTTTAAAGTAACTAAAAACAAATCGATTAAATAGCTAAAGAATCATTTTATCGCTGGGTAAAGGCTTTATTACTGTTTTTCTACTATTTCTTAGCTTTAACCCTTTTAAAGGGAACATTAACTGGGTTGCATTCTGACACATTTGCATGTTCACACTTGTGTCTAAAAGAAAAAACTTGGAGGAACAAGATATCAAATTATATTCAGTTGATTTTTTAATTAAATGTATTTATAAAATGATGCATCATATGAAAAAACATGGATATCTATCTATAGTACATCACATTTCCTAACCTATACAGTATAGTGTCAGGGGTTTTAACTGTACAGATTCCATATAATCAAATAAGACTTGTTTTTTTGAATAGGATTTTATCCTCCAACCCCCACCCCAACACCCTTTTTTTAGTGAGAGAAGAGGAGAAGGGTAGGTGTTGTTTGGGGCAATCTTGTCCAATGGTCTTTCTTAAATTAGCTTTGGGGGCTGGAGGCTCCCCTCCCTGCACTGACAGAAGGAGGAGCCTGTGCAAGTCACAGACTACTGTTTCATTCACCTGCACAGCCCTGCAGCATTCACCACACTTGGGTCTGTGCAGCCACACAAGAAACACACAGAGGAGATTCCAGCCGGCCCAAAGTTTCTTTTTTTATGCTTTTTTTCTCACTTAAGAAGCATCAGCCTCCTGCTGCTGCTCACTTGTTTTAACTAAATTACAAGGCAACTAGCAGCAGACATGGCTGCTTGTCTGCAAAGTTGCAAACTTTGTAAAAAGAGTTGCCTTCTTTTGGCTTTTTCTCTCAGCTTCTGTTTTGCCTCAGTATGTGCAGGGCCTTTTGATTCAGCTCACCTCTATCACCGCAGGGCCGGACCTAATGAAGATGATATCATTGTTGCTAACAATGGGATCAGAGTGCCTTTTGGGCGGTCCGTGTTTCTGGACCCTGTGAATGACCTGGTAACAGAAGTGCAGCCCGGTGACCGCTGCCAAATCACAGTCCTGGACAATGATCCACTGGCCCAGAAGCCTGGGATGCTAACCCCTAAAAAGTTTCCCTGTTCATTTGGATCTGAAGAAGTGAAATACACGCATTTTGGATCAAGGAGCCCCAGTAAGGATCGTGTGAAGCTGCAGCTTCGTTATGACTCTCACACAGACACAGTCATTGTCCCCTTCATGTTGGAAGTAGAGGTTGTTTTCCAGCAGCTTGAGATCCTCACCAGGAATATGCCCCTTAATGTTGAAAAGCTCAATGGAGAGAGCAATCCTATTGACAAAAAGGGCCTGGAGTTTTCCTATGAGGATGGTGTCACACAGTGTAAGATCAGCACTCTGGTCGGCGCTGGAGGTCTTCCCAGGTATGGCACTCTTTTGAACAACCCTTCCAATGGCCAAATGGTTGACTGTGATGAGTTTGTGAAGCAGGGTATTCGCTACAAGCACACGGCTAAAACCAACTCACCAAACAGAGACTATATTCCAATGATGGTAGAGCTGCAGGATAACGAAGGAAACATGATAATGCAAGAGCATTTCCAAATGATGGTTAGAATCAGAGAAGGTGCAGAGAACACTGCTCCCAAACCCAGCTTTGTAGCTATGATGATGATGGAGGTTGATCAGTTTGTGATGACAGCTATTACAAGTGACATGCTGTCGGCTGAAGATGTCGAATCTCACCCAGATGACTTAATCTTCAACATCACGTCTCCGCTGAACCCTCAGCAGGGTTATATCATCAGCACAGATGATCAGAACCTGCCTATCACCTCCTTCTATCACAGGGACATCAAAGAGCTTAAAATAGCCTATAAGCCACCCTCAGATGACTCAGAACAAGAGAGGATTTTTCAGCTAGAGTTTGAAATTGTAGACACCGATGGTGCAGTGTCAGATCCATTTGCTTTTATGATTGTGGTAAAGCCTATGAATACACTGGCTCCTGTTGCAACCAAAAATACAGGGCAGCTATTGTTTGAAGGGCAAACTCGAGCTCTCTCCAGCTCTCAGAATTTAGAGATTAGCGATGAGGATAACCTGGAAGACGTGAGAATCACAGTCATCGATGGTTTAAAGCACGGAGACCTTACCATGCTCGGCACACGCAGGAAGTTCTTTACACCTGCCGATCTAGACGCTGGCATTGTTGCGTACCAGCATGACGGCAGCGACACCTATAGCGACAACATTATTTTTAGAATGACTGACGGCAGTAATGAAGTGGAATTTTTGTTCCCCATCACCATTGTCCCCACTGATGACGAGCCCCCTATTATTAATGCAAACACTGGCTTGGTGTTGTTCAAGAATGAAATCATGCAGATCTCTCCATTCATCCTAAGTGCAACAGACATCGATTCAGAAGACTCCACTATTAAGTTTGTCATGGAGGCACCATACTCCACCATAGGGCAACTCCTGCTTAGGCAAGCAGAGCTACCGTCTGACCCATCTCTGTGGAAGTTCAGCGAGACAGATGAGATGTTTGAGCAGGTGGTGACTGAGTGGCTTCAGCAGGACATTCTGGATGGAAAGCTGTTCTATCGTCACATCGGGCCCCACAGCACCACCACTGTAACCGATCACTTTGTATTCCGGGTCCAGGACGATAACGATCCTCCCAATCAATCAGGCGAGCACACGTTCACTATCAAAATCCATCCCGTTGATGACCTTGCCCCAGAGCTTTTCCCAGGCACCACCCTTCACATGACAGTGCAGGAATATGAGCTCACATACTTTAGGAAGAAATTCTTGTGTTATACTGATCTTGATTCAGATGACAGAGATTTGAAGTACACCATCACTAAGCCCCCGACTGACACAGATGAGAACAATCCAGCCCTCTTGGGTGAAATTGTACTGACTGACAGCCCTGACACTGTAATTACAGAGTTTACACAAGCCCAGGTTAATCACCACAAAGTAGCTTATAAGCCCCCAGACCAGGAATTGGGCATCACTCCAAAAGTGGCTCAGTTCACATTCACTGTGGAAGACACAGCTGGAAACACAGCAGATGGACTGTTCACCATTTTCCTACAGCCGGTTGACAACAAACCTCCACTTATCACCAACACAGGATTCACTGTTTTGGAAAGCGGTACATATGTCATTACCAGGAAGGAGCTGCACGCCACTGACACGGATACAGATGACGACAATATCATCTTCACGGTGACCCAGATTCCCCAGTATGGGCAGCTGCAGTATTTGGGGATTGATATGTCAAATGGCGAAACATTTGTGCTCGAAGACATCACAACCGGTCGTCTAACTTACATGCACGGAGGAAAAGAATCTCTCACTGATGTCATCAAGCTCTCTGTAAGTGATGGTTTCCACGAGGTACCAATTGCCATCAGGATCACAATCGAGCCAGTTGATGACAAAAGGCCCACGATTATGCTCCCACCCGGCCTGCTCGGAGCCTCCATAGATGTACTGGAGAATGGAGCCACGGAGATTACAAGTAACGTCATTCAGGGCCACGATGAAGATACAGATGACCTCATGCTCACTTTTATTGTTGAAGAACCTCCGAGACTGGGTGAAATCCTGGTTAATGGTGCTCCTGCTGAGAGATTCACTCAGGAGGACATAATTAACGGGGTGGTTGTGTATGCTCACACATCTGGTGAAATAGGGCCGACCAAAGAGCACGACTCCTTCAATCTTACTTTGTCTGACATGTCAGAGCAGTGGGTCGTTGGTGGCAACAAGATCCAAGGTGTGACAGTCCATGTGACAATCCTTCCTGTTGACAGCATCCCACCTGTTGTCAGCGTCGGCGAGCAGTTTATAGTAGTGGAAGGGGAGAAGAACGTCATTACTCTGGAGCAAATTCATGCCGAGGATGTTGACACCAACAGCGAGGATATCTTGTGTACCATCATTGTCCAACCAACTTCTGGTTATGTGGAGAACATCTCACCTGCAGCAGGCTCAGAGAAATCAAGAGCTGGGACGGCCATCACCGCATTCGCCATTAAAGAAATTTCCCTTGGCCACATCTACTATGTCCAAAGCATCCACAAAGGGGTTGAACCTGTGGAAGATCGTTTCACGTTCCGCTGCTCAGATGGTATTAACTTCTCTGAGCGCCACTTCTTCCCCATAGTCATCATTCCAGCCAATGATGAGAAGCCTGAGATTTTTGTCCGTGAGTTTGTGGTAATGGAGGGAATGAGTCTGGTCATTGACACCCCAATTCTGAACGCAGCTGATGCTGACATCCCCAAGAATGAGCTGGACTTTGAGATCATCAAACCACCCAAGCATGGGACAATTGTTCAGCAGCTCAGCACTGGCACCATCCCTGTGGAGAAGTTCAACTTGGAGCAGCTCATAGAGGCATCCAACATTGTCTATGAACATGATGACTCTGAAACCAAGGAAGACAGCTTTGAAATCAGGCTATCTGATGGAAAACACAAAGTGGAAAAAACAGTTCCTATCGTGGTCATTCCTGTTGATGATGAGACACCAAGAATGGCCATTAACGATGGCCTCGATGTGGAGATCGGAGAAACAAAAGTGATTAGCAACAGCGTTTTAAAGGCAACAGATCTTGACTCCGAAGACAAGGAATTAACTTATGTTGTGCGATACGGCCCTGGCCAAGGCTACCTGCAGCGTATCAGCAAATTTGGAGACGTTTTAGGAAATATCACCCTGGGAATGAATTTCACACAAGATGAAATTGACAGACAACTCATTCAGTATGTGCACACAGGCCAGGAAGGAATCCGTGACCTGCTGAAATTTGACGTCACAGATGGTATAAATCCACTTATTGACCGTTACTTTTACATCAGCATTGGAAGCATTGATATGGTTTTTCCAGATGTTGTTAACAAAGGTGTGACTCTCAAAGAAGGTGGAAAAGTAACTCTCACCACTGACCTCCTCAGCACCTCTGACATCAACAGCCCTGATGAATACCTCAGTTTTAGCATCACGAGAGCGCCTAGTAGAGGGCACTTAGAGTGCACTGACCTCCCAGGTGTTCCTATTTCCACCTTCACCCAGTTGCAGCTTGCTGGCAACAAGATCTACTACATCCACACCTCTGATGATGAAATTAAAATGGACAGCTTCGAGTTTGAGGTGACAGACGGCTACAATCCCGTCTTCCGAACCTTCAGAGTGTCCATCACCGATGTGGATAATAAGAAACCTGTCTTAACCATAACGAGGCTACTTGTGGAGGAGGGCGAATCCAAACTCATCACACCTTTTGAACTTACTGCTGAAGACCGGGACACTCCAGACCACCTGCTGCGCTTTATAATCACGCAAGTGCCAGTACACGGTTTGCTGCTTTTCAACAACACCCAGCCAATTACGACTTTTACCAAGCAGGACCTGAACGAGAACCTTATCAGCTATAAGCACGATGGCACTGAGACCAGTGAAGACAGCTTCTCTTTCACTGTCACCGATGGCACTCACACCGACTTTTACGTTTTCCCTAACACTGACTATGAGACACGCAAACCCCAAATGATGACTATTCACATCAATACGGTGGATAACGGTGTCCCCCAGATTTTGGTAAATAAGGCTGCCGCTTCACTGAAAGTCCTCCCAACTGGACACCTGGGCTTTGTGATCACCAGCAAGGTCCTTCGATCAGAGGACCGGGACAGTCCCCAGAAGGTGTTGAAGTACACGGTGTCCGAGGCTCCACTGCACGGCTTCATCATGAATACCGCCGTGGGCAATGACAGCATCAAGACATTCACACAAGGTAAGATGATGTCACATTTTTAAACCTTGTAACAACGTTTTTCAAAGGTAAGATTTACTCATCAGTGTTTTAGAGTTAATATTGGATTAGAGTGGATGTTTTGTGTGGCACAAAGGAAAGAATTGTTCTGAATTCATGATGCCAACAGCTTTGAGTTAGTATAAAGTTGACAGAACACCAGATATTCTCCCAGGATTTATTACAAAGACTTGTTTTTATAGAATTTAATAAGATGCATAGAAGCACAAATCCAAATCCTGAATGTGTAAAACAGAAAGACAGCTTTTTATAACCGGTGAAAAAGCAAAGAATAAAAAATATTCAAATAAATAATATTCAGTTAAAACCAGTTGGCTGCATTCTTATACTAATATAATGATGCTTAACTGGTTACTACAGACCCCATAAAACAATTTTAACCTCCTAGGACCTGGCGTCCACATATGTGGACATCAAATTTTGGGTTGTCTAGACCAAAATACAAAATTTTGCTCTACAAGGGCCTGATTTCCACTTATGAGGACGTTATGCTGCCACTGTTCTGTCAAAATTTTCAAGCTAATGTCCTCATATGTGGATCTCATTTTTCTCAGAAACAAAAATCAGGGAAAAAAGTCACGTAACTCTTTGTTTTTACATTCATCAGGTCCCAATCAGCCCAAATGGTAAAGACAAATTAAAATTGCATGCCCTGAAAGGGTTCAGGTCTTAGGAGATTAAATATATCTCTGTAAACTATATTTTCTGACTTTGTATTTATACAACCTTATAAAAGTGGTTTAGTCATCACAGTTATCATTTTAGCTAATTGTTTCTCCATATTTTTTATGCAAACAGCTGATATCAATGACATGAAGATCTGTTATGTGCTGTTGGATGGGAGCAACGCCACCAGTGATATCTTCTACTTCATAGTTGAAGACAACGGTAGGACCCCTCTAATATTTAACGTGCAGTGGCTTCAAGCCACTTTGAGTTTGACTTTTAATGGCTGCTTAAAATTTAAACTTCTTGCTCTCTGTCGGTCACCTAAGTGTTTGCATCACAAAGGCTTAAAGCAGTTGGCCATGACTGACACCCAGTACCGAGGCGCCGCCTCTGTTCGCCCCACTGGAAAGGGCAGCAGGTTTAAAGGACAGGGGTCAAAGGGGACTTAAGTCAAACACTGAATGTGGGTTAGTAAAAGTAAAAGACTACCACATGCTCTCAACTGTATTGTTATTGAACAATAGGGTCCTATACTTTGGGGCGCTTCTCTGGGCTTTCAAACGCCACCTTTCATCATCTGCCTGAAGTGAGACAGTGAAATGTGCATAGGTATGCTGATATATCTGGTTCCTCTTACAGCAAGTCTCACAAACATCTTCTTTTATCTTTCTAAGTATCCACTATTCAATGACATGACTTGTGAAATAAAATCTGCAGAATATTTTGACATTATGAAGATTTTCAAATTAAAAGATTCTTAAATTTCTTTTTAATAAATAACCAACTTTATCCAAAATATAAGAACTTCATATTTTTTGTTAGCTCAATTTCTTTCTCTCTCTGTTTTTACTCGCTTACTCTGACATAACATTGAAGCACTGAGGCTTTCTGTAACACTGCCTTACTATTAAAACATTATTTATATCCACCCCAAGCATAATGCGACAATCTGACAGCCGACATCGGTTACCCTAAAGAATTCTCTTAAATGAATCGGATATGCATGGTATATGATGGGTCAGGGTATAATAAAATCACTCGTTGCCTTGTCACATTCACCTCTAACAGCATTACATATTTATAGCAAATGCAAAGTGATAAAATGCAGCAGGTGGGTTTTACTATTTTAGCATTGGCTGTAAAATATGAAACAAGATTTAGAAAGGCAATCAATGCTGAAGGGAAAGTTTAGTCTATAATTATGCTGTTTGGAGGGACATGCTCCACCTCCTAACACCACCATCACACCCATTGAGAAAAAGGAGGACGTGAGTTTGTCTGTTTTTAGTTTAGCTTCGCCTTAATGCCTCCGTATTAACTCTTACCCTCAGACTGTGAGTGATATATTTATTTTTAATGAGAATCAGTAGCACTGACATTAATCAACATAGATTAGATAAAAGTGCCTTAATCCTATAATCTTCATTTAGGCCAACATTTTTCCACATGTGGTTTAATAAGATGCCTAAAGCTAAGAATTTCTGTCTTTAAGTGTGGGTTTTACCACAGGAAGGGAACACAAGGGCTTCAATTAGCTCAGCGCTCCCTTTTCTGTTTGCTTACACACTTTATTTAAGCTTCCAGCCAACTCAGCTGAACCAGGTGCAGTGGAGCTTATACTGGGACGTAAAACCAGACCTTGTTTCTACATGACCACGGCTGACACGTGTGGCAGCGCCACATCATCTGTGTGATGAACTGCATCTGTATCACTGCACTTAATGGATACACTTATCAGTAAAATCATCACCATACATATACATAACTACACACACAAATACAAAGACACGTCCAGGAAAAGATCAAAGAGATAATACATGAGAGCGAGTCGAGCCAGCTGGTGGCTCGCTAATGTGAAGTGTTGAAGAGGTGACCCCTGAGGGATGTGGCTTTATCCTGGACATGTAGGGGCATGTGAGTGGAGAGCACAGTGATGGTCAGGCTCTCTGATAACAAATCTCAGTGGGTGAGCTGCTTGTGTGAGAACCGATGGTGGGTCAGTAGAGATTAGCACCCAAGATAATCCATTTTTCACTGGCCTCAGGGAACAAACTTTTGTACTTAAAAAGAAAATCCAAATGCGACTTCATTAACCTAACCTAAGGTTAAATAGAAATCTGTGCTTAAACACCACAAAAACACTATTAAACTTCTTTATAATGAATTCTTATCTAATCAAAGTAGTTCTAGATCCAGACACATCCTTTCAAAATCAGTGGGTTTTAAACCTCCTTTGTAAACTCCAGTAATTCTTAATCCTGAATCGAGTGTAAACATACCACTTCTAAACCTAGTAAGTTTTACACAAATACACACAATCTGAATGTGGCCTCACGCTCCGGAAATACCCCTCAGATGCACTGATATGGGAAGCTCCCTAAGGGTCTTAGCAGCCTTTAAAAGATACCTGCCACTACATGCGCTCCAGTGATGCTTCTTCACGAGCAGGTCAAGAATACACACTCGGATAATTAACATATCCTCATGTGGAACTGAAGCAGTTTGGCATTCCTCTATAAGCCCTGCAGGCTCAAATGTTGCAAGCATACATGTACATATGTAACTGCGAGTCCGTGTATCTGCTGATACAGAAAATTAAGATCTTAATCAAACATAAACCAATGATGTGCAGACCAGTGACATTGTGTGTGTGGGTATGTGTGTGTATGTGTGGCCAGGCAAAGCGGAAGTATGGCTCTTGTAAGAGCACGTGTGTCAGTAAGTTGGGTAAGTTACTTTAAAAAAGTAATTAATTACTAATTACTTAGTCAATATTGTATTTAAACTACTTATCTAATTACTGTGTCAGAAAAGTAACTTAATTACTAAATAAGTAATTTAACTAAATACTTCTTAAAATCCCTATAAACCTTGAGTGGGCAAACAACAGAAATTAAACTTTCTAAATAATAAATACATTTTTTTAAAGACGGAGACTCTACAGTATGCAGCGGTAGCATCTCTTCCACAATGCAGCCTGCAATCACTTTTTTAAGCTCACCTTCAGACGCTTTCTGTGCTGCTGAAGTAAAATCGAGTTTTGCCTGCTTAGCAGGAGCTGCCGCGGTGTTACCCATGGATGATGAACAAGGATCACTCAGAAGTGTTCGTCTATGCTCTCGTGTCAGGCGCTTCAGTAGATTACTCCTGCTATTAACAGCAGCCGATAGTTTTTTCTTCCCAGGACATAGCTTACATATTACTGTAATAATAAGTGATCCGACCAATTACCATGTAAGTGAAGAGACGGGAATATGTCCATTTCAAAAAACAGCCACTCGCTTCAGCCGAGTCCGACATCTTCCGCTTTAGAATACGACTATAAAGCAAACTGGTGCGAAATGACGTACAGCTGCACTACAGCGATGTTAAAGCGGCAGAGTTTACTTCTACGTTTAGGAGACAAATTATTGAAATTAAATAATGATATTCAGCGAGTTTAATTATTTTACAATGTAACGCAAATACATTGTAAGTAACTGTAATTAAAATACCTAAAAATGAACAGTAATTTGTTACTCTACTTTTTCAGTGGAAAAGTAATTTAATTACAGTAACGCGTTACTTAGTAACGCATTAAACCCAACACTGGTCTTAGTAAGAAGTCAGGAGCAGACACTCGGTTTGATTTCAGGGGTCTCTGTGAGGATCAGTCATTAGCATAGAGTTAGCATAGCAGTCAGTTGTTAGAAAAAAAAACCCTCCTCTGTTGCTTAAAGTTTAAATCTACAGTGAAAAACATCTAAATTCTACATTTGATCTGCATTATCCGTACTATATGGTGCATAGTTTGTTTCTTTTTTTAATGTCTTGTGATTCCATTACAGTTTCTGCAGCCTCTGGTTCATTTGAGGTATTCTATACATGTTCATATCTGTATATTCACAAGAAAGCTATTATGTAACATTAAATACTTAAAGGTGTAACGGTTTTTCAAGTCATTGGTTTACTTTTACAGCACCTCACCTTGCTACAAGTTTAACAATAAGAAAGATTTTCTCAAATGCTGATTTGAGCAATAAAAATCTTTTAAAAACACGACAACGTCATCAGTACTGATTGTCCACACCACTGTCCAGCCTCACTGTCACTCTCCTTCTATGCATCTTCTGTGTTGTGGAAAGTTAAATAGGTGCAGAAAGTTGCTTTAAAGTCAGGTGGAGACTGGAGGCATAAAGAAAAATCTTTAATCACAAAATTTTGAATATCTTATAATTATTTGCCAGCAAATCCCGTCTAAAGTAGAAAGAAACCAGTATAATTATCATCTGCTACTGCGGTCATTTAAAAAAACTAATGGCTTCTTACTAAGTACTCAGAATACCAGACTTAACAGATCTGTGATGATGATCTTAGAAACAAACTAGGATTCAACTTGGGCCATCCTCACACCGTTTGCAAGCAGTAACTTGCACTCAAGTGACCAACTCTGGAATTTCTTACAGCCGTTCAAAGAGTGGGATACTGAAGCAGTAAATACCTGCTGTGACACAGCTCACATATATCCCCATCCATCAGGAATGGGTCCAGTGAGCCACGGGCTAAGAAAAGAAACCCTTTTGTGTCAGGCCTGTTAAACCTTGTAAATGTAAAGATTTTGGAGTGTTTTGGAACAATAATTTAAAAACAACAACAACAACAACAACAAAAAAAAAACAAACATTTCATTCTTCTTAATCTTTGGTGCAAGTCAAAGTGCACCCCAAACAGAAGACAAAAACCAAAGACAGAACAAATAGCTTTGCATTAAGATAAGGTTTTTTTTCTAGTTGCAACAATATAGTCTCCCAGTTCTGCAGGGGGATCATGGGCCCTGGTGAGTTGAGTGTTATGTGATCATTCAGAGCCGGGGAGAGGAATGCACTTCCTATGGGACTCCAGACTCCAGGGCCACAGACAGAGCAGGGCCTAGAAGTGAGGTGGTATCCCAGGCAGACAGGTGTGTATGTGAGAGTGGAGGCTCCAGAGGGATCCCCTTTCAAAGCCTGTGGTCACCCCACTCCCAGCTCTGCAGAAATCTAACCCAATCTCAGATAGCCCGATAACCCACAGATTTCCAGCGTAAGAGTTGCCCGCTCTGGAGGGGGCAGCTCCCCAGAGGGGTGCAATGATATCAAGCCAGAAGAGAAAAGGGGAAACTGAGGAAAAGGAACTTGAAATATTTTTAAAAGGGCAGCATTTTGGTCACATTTCTTCAGTACTGTAAGGGTACCCTGCTGCATGTGGACTGCAGGCTGGCTGACATGGACATGCTAAACCTCTGCTCCCTAACAGTGTTTTGGGATCTTACATGTCACTCGTGTCAACAGTCACCGGGAGATTTACTGGCTAATGGTGCCACTGTCGGGGCCCCCGCGGCTTAAAGAAGCTAAGGCCTCTCAGTCCTCCTCCACCGCACCCCGTCCTGTTCTCACTTACCCTCCTTCCCCTTTCCTCTTCTCTAAGAGCCCTTCAGGGTATTACTATTCTTTTTTCTTGTTTCTATCTCACGTTTCCCTCCGGCCCTTTCACTGAGCTCTGCTATTCCCTCACTCTTTGTCTCTATTTCTCTTTTTGTTCTTTATCTTGAGCCTTGATTTATGGCGACTGGTGGACTTCTGGGGTGCAGAGTTATGATGTATAGCTAGAGCGGTTATTCTTATCTGCTCCCACGTGGCAAAGCTGTCACTGAGTTACTCTGTGCCATGTTTTTTTTTTTCAGCCGCACTAGTGACTTTGCTGCAGAGAAGGAAACACTGGTTTGTTGGATTGTTGGTTCACTGTGGTCTGAAGTGAAATGTCTCAACAGCTTTTGAATGGATTAGTTTTGGTACATTCATGACACACCAGGAAGAGTTTGAACTTCCTGGTTTCAGTCGAGGTGCCTCAAAAGATTAATCAGGTGCAGTTTTTCATAATTTTTTGACTCAGTTGTCTTAACCAGAGCCTCCTTATATTTCAGCATTACACCGGTAGCTGATGCTACACCTGATGCTACACCTGATGCTACACCTGATGCTAATTTTTCTGGTGCCACAAGGGACCATGTATGAACAACAGGGTGGAGGGAAATGATGTTCAATGCAGGGAAGCACTGACTGTATGTGCACGTTGCACCAATACGGGAAGCTGCTGATTAGTGCTAAGCAGCAGACCAATAAAGCGCTAAAAGTGTAGGTCACAAAGCAAGCCACATTATTTATCACATAATTGCGTAAATCAGCTAAATCACTAAAACCCCATATGCAATCAAGGTACGCCGTTCAATGTCATTCAGTCATTGTGATCAGACCGAACAGGCATTTAGTTAAAGAGACTGATTATGTATTAATACAATTTAAGTAGATATGTCCATGTCATCATAATAATGTTGGTCCACGATTAACATTGCAACTGACTAAGTCATGTTGTGTGAGCATTCGGTTAGCATTAGCAAAGAATTTGGTGAATGCTATTAAAAACAATCACTAGCAAACCAAAATGTTAACCAGTGTCCAATTATGGGCACTGAATAAGCTAGTCTACGGGTATTTTTCCGTGCTTTCACACTGGTTTTATTTTTTGTCCCCTGAGGCAGCGTTCCAACATTTTAGCCTGAAATATCCTTCAGTACAGCCTTAATCTAGATTTAGATTGATCAATAGTGTTGTTTTGTTCATTATTTTTGCTTTTGAACTTTTTGCATGATTTGACATCTACATGTCAGTGCTGTCTAAGTTTGCTTGTTTTCGTTTTGTTGTCCCCGCCTACTGGCACACATGGGTCAAAGCTATTTTCAACTTCCTGCAGAGATGTCCTTAATGTCCTGAACAGATGCTGTGATGCAGACACTTCGATTCGTTGATTCATAGCACACACTGAAACTGAACGATTAAAGTCGTCATTGCATCTAAGAAACCTAAATTTTAGATGAATCTTACCTGATCTCCTTTTTTGTCTGTTTACCCAGATGTTTGACATCCTCTAGATTTAACAGACCACACTTAAAGCCAGTGATATTAAATGCTGAGCATAGCTGGCAGGAATCTCACCAGTATTCATATGAACTGGATGATTGATGACGAAATGCAATAACGTGACGCTTGTCACTCAATGAGGATATTCTTAGAAGGTTGCTCTTCCTTGCATCATGCTGGTGAGCTTCATATTGACCTTCCTCTCAAGTGATACCTCCAGCCTGACCCACTGTACCACTGCATCTATGTATGGTTCCGGCAGTGCCGCTGTGTAAATATGAGCTGAGGGAGAATGCGCCGTTAAAGGACGCCTTTGCAGAGAAATTGTGAGGCTGCAATGTCCTGTAAATAAGCCATGATGTTGTGCTGAGTCATCCTGTTATTCTGTAACTGCTCTGTGTTTTCTGATGCACATTCTTAGTGCTTGTTAGGAGTTTGTGTCACTCGGCTCGTATAACAGAACACATTTCTTTAGCATTCTTTGCCGTCCAACTGGCATCAATCAAAGTGAAGCTAATTTATTAGATGGCTGCTAACAGGAAGGTTTGGAAATACATGGAGCCTATAAAACATTTCATCCCAGCAGAAATTATAATGATTGTCAGTTTAAAAAGCTAATGGAAATGTGAGCTTAGTGAGTCAGTCGCCGAGTGTATTGGATTTGATAGCCAGACTAATATAGCATGAGCGTCATAACAATTGCAATAAATCAAAAGAATTAATCATAAAGCACAGCAATCTGGCTCCTATGTTTGCAGCTACTTTTTGTGCGGGTCTTTCTATTTTGGGCAAAGCTAAACCATTTTCATTTATTTCTGAAGTGCTATGTGCACGCCTGGCATCCCGACTCTTGGCTTGCTCAGCCTCATGCCAGCGCCGGCCTCAGCGTCTGACAGCACGCACAAAAGAATTCAGAGAAATGTGGAGGCAGGCAGGCAGGGAGGCACGCCATGGCGGCAGATCTGGCCCACCCAGACTGCGGCCTGCTGTCCTTCTCAGTTGTTCATCCCCTTTTTGCGAACAAAGCCGACACAGGGAGGAAGGGGAACACAGAGGGGGAGGAGGTTTGTGGAGTACATCTGTCACTCTGCTACACATAATCTGGGAGTCTGGCGGGAAGGAAGGTTTTGTGAGACAGGGAGGGACAGACTGACAGACTAAGGGAGATCTTCGCTTTGATGTTCTTAGCCAGAAAACAGTAGTGCTGCTTTCTGCTCCTCCTGAGCATATATTATAACAGCAAATCACATTCTTCGTACTGTAGGAGTGAGGTGCAACGGAAAAAGGAAGATGTGAAACAGCCATTTCAAACAGCAGTGACAGCTGTTATTTTGGATAAAAAGATTATTAAAAACAACCGTGGATCACGCTGTGGATAACAAGCAGGCAATGCCAGATGTAACTCTGTGGTGGTGTCTCTTTATGATTGTAAATGCAATCATAAAGAGACACCACTATACGTCCCCAGAGCAGAGCTGTGGAACACACAGCACGACCGTTATTCGGCTGTGTAATGGGGCCTGTTGTTTTAAAAGTACAGGATTTGCATTTATTCACTTCTGCAGGTTATTTACTGTTGGAAAAATGAAAACGTAAAATGTAAAAATGAAGCTAGAATGTTTGTTGCTTATGATGGCAAACACATCATGTCAGCAGCAACATGTGTAGTGTGTTTCAGATAGTAATGTAATAAGATATAAAACATGTTACATTTGTCCCCAGCTTTCCCCATATATGTACAATTATATTTATATCTAGAAACAGTCACAGAGGTGTCGTAAAATGTAACTTTTCAGTGTCATTTGAATACTGTAGAAATATGTCGTTGCAATTTCGATGCTTGTTATTCAACAGCCTGTGAAATATCAGCCCAGCACACTTGGTCTGATTCATAAAAAGCCCTTTGTTTTACTCCTTGTAGTAATGCAGAAACCTAAAGCTGCCTGATTGCTTGGTGCCAAAACAATAGCAGTTTTTTGTCTTTGCTGTGTTCATTCAATAAGCCCTGATGAGAGACTCTGAATGAGCTTCTCCTCATATCAGCTCCAAATAGGGCCAACTGCCAGCAAGCACTTTTTTTTCCAGCACAGAAACAATCTGATGATTCAAGTCTTTTTTTCTGTGTGCGACTGTACATCAGGCTGGAATTGGTGCATTTTCCTTCTTGGGTGCTGAGAGCAAATCTGTGTCTTTAAGAGTTTTGCTTGTTTAGCAGGTACTGAGTCGATTCTGCTCAGAACACAACAAAGTCGAATGTTTTCAAAAGCCCGTTATTCTATTAACACTTGAAGAATTTGGGTCAAGCAAAAACAGACATGATACTTGTTTCCTGTATTTTTAGCCATGGCTGCGGGAAACCTGAGCACGAGCCTGGTGCAGAGTGCTCACCAGGCATTGCCGCTCCATTTTCGCAAGAGGATAGCCTGCATTCATGTATCCATCCGTGTACGCTAAACAGAATAAGACTCTTTCTTTAACTTGAACTCAGTTGTCCACACTCTGTTTTCGAGAAAGAAATGAAAAGTGATTATTTATGTTTACTATCCCACATTTTCCAGACATTCATCATTACTCAATCAAACATCAGCTGAATCTGATCATGCTTCTGCCTTTTGGTCCATGTGGATCGTTTCTATTGTGATACAACCTGGCTTGGCTTCAGCGCTGACATGTGGGTTCGAGGAAGCGGCCCCCTTCCCATCCTGAATACCCACACTCAGCTCCCCAGTGTTTTCATTCTCCCCGGTCACATAGCATAAAGACTGCAGCCCCTTTCTTCTTCACTGAGGCAAAAATGAGCTCAATGGTGGTTCAGTGTGAGGACAAGGAGAGGCTCCTTTCTATTGTCCCGTTGTTTGTTTTTGTTCATGCTCCTTTGACTGGTGTAATGTCTAGTTCACATTTGTTTTATTTTTTCTGACACCTGTATCAAACCTTTAAAAAATCTTCCCAAAAACTTCTGCTTCTTCTCATTCAGTCAAGTCCTCTCACTCCTCTAAGCAACTTTTTTACAGAGTTAGGTCAGCGGGGCTGCTCTCAGTGTGACCAGCCGAGCAAAACTAAAGCGAGCCAGTTGTCTCTAACCTCTCTGATCCAGAGAATCCGCTGAGCCTGACCCATTTCAAAAGTCACAGGTCACCAGGCTCGCCTCACTCAAGGATAAAGCATTAAGCTATTTTACCGCCATTGCTAAAAAAAAAATATTCCAAGTATGCAGCAGAACTTATTCGCTGACATATTTCTGAAGCTGTCTGCATTAAGTCAGTGATAGAAACCAAACTGGCAGTTAGAGGGATTACATGAGTCATGAGATAGTGTGGATTAAAGACGGGATCTATGACTCTGACCTTTTGATATTTCATGTCAAATGTGTTTCACTTTTGGAGGATAGCCTCTTTCACTCAGTATTTACTCAGGCTCATATTGTGCGCATCCACACATTAAATCATCCTTAAAACAGGGGCAAGAAATTAATATTCCCCAAGGGGCCACATGAGAAACTGTTGTGGATGGCCGCACCCATAAGTAGTTCTCCACAACAATCTCAGTTTCTCATCTGGCCCCTTGGGGAATATTAATTGGCTGCCCCTGGCTTAATGTATGATAAAAAGTCAGAAATTAGTAGAAAGGGGTAATTGTGCTCACTTTTTTTAAAGCCAGAAACATGTAATCATTTGTATATGCTCTTTGAGGTCACTAATAATATCCGACTCATCTCTATGTCCTGGAAATGCCACACTCCACTTCATTATTTTCACAAGGGAACGCTACAGAGCATGAACAGTGCATGGCAAGTTCAATAAAGATAAAACTCTATGAGTTTTTCAAAAGCAGACAATTTCCATTTTATCTGAGTTCGCAGGCATCCTACTGAGGCCTGAGAATAAGAGAGAGCTGTAGGTAGACGCGGATAAGAATCCATTGAAATAACAAGTAATGCAACTCCTCCTGGTGAAGTGAGCTTTAGAGAAGCCCTGGTATTAAGTTATCATGTTTCCCTTCCTAAATTAAAATATCCCTTTGATTCCTTTTATCCTTGAGCCCAGAGCAGATTGCAGTTTATATGCCTCAGTGAGTCCCGATAGGAACAAACCAGATTATTGTAGTCTCCATCGGAAAGAAGTTTCAAATGAAATGCTAATGCGTTAGGTTCTTTTTCCCCCTGCCTCTCTTTAGGTGGAAATAAACTAAATCCCCAGCCATTCCGACTCAACTGGGCCTGGATCTCTCTGGAGAGGGAATACTATTTGGTGGATGAAGATGCCAAATTCCTGGAGGTGACGCTGAAACGCAGAGGCTACCTGGGAGAAACTTCTTTTGTCAGTAAGTGCTGACAAGTCATTTATTTAGCTTCTAATTAACTGCAGGAAACCTAATTAAATTTGTATGCTTTAGAAATGAGTGAGTTTTTTGTTTGTTTTTACAAACATAATGATTGCTTTTACTATAATCTGCAGACATAAACAGGTTTTTATGTGTTATGCTACTGTCTGCTTCATATTTTGGATGCAAATATTGTATTTTCTACTCCATAACATTTATTTTAAAGCTTCAGTAGCTTATTTTGGAGATACGTTGACTCAAGCTACCAATATATAAGTAATTAATATCAACAGCTGCAATGATCCAATAATATAATGGTAACAATATAATGGTAAATGGACGGGTTAATGCTTTTCTAGTCTGCTTGAGCATTCAAAACACAGCATGTCTCATTCACCCATTCACAAACATAAGAGCGTTTTTGTCTCAGTGCTTTCTATCCAACATTCACGCTCCAACGAACGCATCAGGAGCATGGCTCAGTATCTTGCCCGTGGATACTTTGGCATGCAGACTGGAGCAGCCAGAGATCAAACCACCAACCGTCTGAGTAGTAGATGACATGCTCCACCTCCTGACCCACGTCCTCCCCAGTTATATGAAGTGCCATCCTCATAGTTACTTTAGCTTCTTTAAATATACAATAAATACATCATCAGCTACGTAAGCTGGATTATAACTTTCACTTCATTAAAAAGTCCAGATACATTTTTTCCACATGACTAAATTTAAACTCTTTCCTGGAAATGATCCTGAGCATTGTGGGACTCACTCGTTTTTAGAGCCAGCTTCAAGTGGCCCTTCAAGAAAGTGCAGTTTTTGGTACTCCCATAATGGCCTTATTTTTTAGCTCCTAAGGGGCCACTTGCTTGTCACTCATAAAAAGATATGATGGATGATGATACCACACGACCCTTTATTAAACTGACATTTTAACAATGAATTATTACCCACTTTTAAAGTCTCTTTAGACTTTCATGTTATTTATGTGTTTTTAAAGGTCAGACCTGCAATAAAGCATGACCATAGCTGCCTTTAGTTAAAATCTCTAAACATTCCTTTTAAGGCTGCAGGGCTTATCCTCAGCTTATCCCTGCAGCCAAACGAAGAAAAACTCCACACTCACGCTGCAGACATGTCCCCAAAGGAGCAAAGCTTTTGTTTTCTTCTTTGACTGCTGCTCCATTTCCTGTCCTGTCTGTGACAGAGGTTCAGTTGAATTCATGTATGACATTTCCTAGTAAGGCTTGCATGCTGGCCACTCACTCGCTGTGCAAAGGAACGTAAAACTCGAACTATCTTTTTCTTATTCTGCGGCGTCAGCAGACAGAATATTCTACCTGTTATTGTTGCATCAGATTGAAATTATCATGTGTACTGTTCAAATATGAAAGCCTGTACTTTGACATAAGCCCCAGGAGGAAGCACTGGGGTAAAATATTGCTGCCACTGGAATGCTTTTCCTCAGGTATTGCCACTAAGGACGGCACAGCAGAGAAGGACAAGGATTTCCGTGGTAAAGCCCAGAAGCAGGTTCAGTTCAACCCAGGCCAGACCACAGCGACCTGGAAAGTGAAAATCTTCACAGACCAGGACTTTGAGACCTCGGAAACATTTGAGATACAGCTGTCAGACCCTGTCATGGCTGTACTGGAGTTTCCTGACGTCGCGACGGTGGAGATTGTGGACCCTGGTGATGGTAAGAATCTGGTTATTTTGAGTTATTTGAACAAAATTGTTGTTCTTGGCCTTCATTTGTTTTCCTTCAAAACAGAATCGACCGTCTACATCCCTCAGTCAGAGTTCAAGATAGAGGAGGATGTTGGAGAGCTGTTGGTGCCAGTGCGACGTTCGGGAGATGCCAGCCAGGAGCTCCTGGTAGTTTGTTACACTCAGCAAGGTGAGATCAATCTGTTTTTATCAAAACACAAATAAATGAAATTTCAGGAGTGGAACCTTTTCTTTCATTACTTTTGACTACTGGTGATATATTAGAGCAAACATTTCTATGTTCATGTGTAGGGCTGATTATTTAATTAGTATTTATTTTGTGTTATTTTTTACTTCCCCCTTTTTAGTCCAATGACTTCCTGCTGTTAGTTTCCCTGCAAACTGATCTTTCTGTTCCCATAATTCCTCAGGAACAGCCACCGGCACCATACCCAGCACAGTCCTTTCCTACTCTGACTACATCACCCGGCCCGAGGACCACACCAGCGTGCTGCGCTTCGATAAGGATGAGCGCGAAAAAGCCTGTCGCGTCATTATCATCGATGACTCCCTTTACGAGGAAGAGGAGAGCTTTAACGTCAGCCTCAGCATGCCCATGGGGGGCCAGGTGGGCGCCAACTTCCCGTCTGCCAAAGTCACCATTTTGGCAGACAGCGATGACGGTGAGTGGGAGCGTTTGATCATTTGAGAAAAATAATGATGAACGTATGCTGAGCTGAGCTCGTTCTTTTTGGACCTGCATCAGACCCGGAGTTGAAGATGAAGAGAGGGATCTCCATCAATCATCTGTTTACAGACAGAAGGAGGGACCTCGTGAAACTATTGCACGTACAGTGTGGAAAATGATTATTTGATCCCCTGCTGAATTTGTAATTTTACTCAAACACTCACAAATTTTACGCTAGTTTCATTTTAACTCAGAGAGACAGAATATCAAAATCAAAAATCCAGAAGAAAAACACATTACATAAAAGTTATGACCTGATTTGCATGTCATTGAGTGGAATAAGTATTTGACCCTGAGCAAAACACAGCAGTAAGATGCTTCTTGTAGTTGGTCACCAGGTTTGTTGGTGTACGCTGACATCCTTTGCTGCAGTTAGAGAGCCACAGAGGGCGGCAGGTGTGCTTGATCCTGTTGCTTACAGAGTCTCTTTGCTCTGTGTTTGCATTTGCATGTCTGCTCGCTATTAATCCACCAAAGGTGCGCAGACAGTCTGATCACCACAATCACCAAAGCCTAAAGACCTGGATGCTGCGCCTGCATCAGCGGCTCGACAGTATGGCTGTGTTTATGCTACAGTTATCCACTATACTCAGCCTGTCTGGGCGTCAGATACAAGATAACAGCAGACAGGTGCTGAGTGGGGAAAAGGCGACCTCTGTGAATGTTATGCTACACTGTAGCCCGACAGATCAAAGGACTTTAAATCTCACCGTGCTCCGCGGGCGACCCTCACCGGCATTTAGGAAGGCCCAGGGGGAAACAGAGGGCACCCCTTTGTATGAAGGGACCAAAAGGCAGGTGGTGGAGGGGGGGTGGGGGGAGGCTATTATGCAGGGAATCCAAATGACTGGCATGTTTTCCAGCACTATGTGGTCTGTATCTCTAAGGAGTCTCAACATATTAGCTTGAGAAAGAATCACAACATTCATTAGAGCCTCTTGTACTTTCTTTTCTGAATCATTGATGACAGATTTATTTTCCTTTCTCACATTTACCCCGTCTCTCGCGCCTTTCGCCCGTTTCTCGCACTTGCTTGGAGTTTAATTGATCTTTATATAAATATAACCATTGTGCATTCCCAGACACGTGAAGAGACAAGAGAAGAGTCTTTATTGTAAACCTCTATTGTGATCCTTCTTCTTCTTCTTGGTGGGTCCTGAAGTACCACCGCGCCACAAATCTGCTTCAGTGCCTGTAATGTGTGCGTCTCTGTTAAACAATCAGCCCTGCCCGAGTAAACTTGTGGTTTGGGACCTTGCCAACGACGAGCCTCTATTGTTACTGTTTGTCTGGATCTTCCTCCCACTGATCTTAAGGTTGCCATGTTGGCACTCACTTCACCCTCTCACCCTTATTTTGGTGCTAAATAGAAGCCGGAAGGCGCTGAATGCATCCCAGCAACCATTCCCTCAGCTTCAGTTGTCTCTCGCAGCATACATCGACTTCTAAGTAAACTTTAAGAGCAGATCTGCCGTTTCTCCTCAAGTAGTAATTACTGAGAGGGAAATTATTGAGACATCTGACATTCACTCATAGTGTCCCGAAATGGTTAACAGATACAGTGATAGATTTTTATTGACTTTTGTTACATATCAGCTCTGAAAAGATGAACCTCTATATCTCCACGTCTATCTATAGGTCAGATCTCTAAGAGCGCTGGCCGGACGCAGTGTGTTGAAAACCTGCTTTATACACAAGTGAAGAGAGATGAATGTGTTCCAGCGGTCTGAATTCTTGCCCTCTGTCTTTACAAAGGAGACGGTTGCCTCTCTGTCTCTGCCACCACCCCCCTCCCCTCCTTTACCATGCTTCTTATCAGCTTCTCTGTCATCAGACTCCAGGAACGTCCCTTCGCTTACCCATCATTGCCTGTGCACATACAAGCACACAGCTTATTCATCAGGTGTACCCTCAACCCTTTGGCGTTGAGTTCAGAGAGAGCTGTCGGGATTTAGATAAGTGGGGGAGGAAGGTTGAGGCAGGATAAGATGGATGACAGCTCTCTTCCTGTGCTGAGTAAAAAATGGGGGCATTTTGCTCAGCTATTCACTTCAATCTGTCCCTGAACCTGAACTACAAAACATGTAGTCTAAATATCCTCACAAATTAACTGCCAACATCCAAATGTCTGGGCTTATGCTGTGCCACAAAAAGATCTTTGTTTTAAGAGCCTGTAGAGAAAACACAGATTACTTCCTTCACTTTATGCGGTTTTGGAAACTACTTTGTCAGAATATTTCCATTAAGAAAATACTGACCGCTGATCATGGCTCAATTATTTACTAATTTCCCTTCCTAATATTCCCAACTCTCACAGAGCCTTCACTGTACTTCGGTGAGCCTGAGTATATCGTGGATGAGAGCTCAGGCTATGTCGAGGTAAAGGTTTGGAGGACAGGCACTGACCTGTCCAAAACCGCTACCGTCACCATCCGCTCCAGGAAAAGCGACCCCGTTTCTGCTGAAGGTAAAAATCAGACGTTTGACAGAATCCACAGCACTCAATCGCATTAAATAACACCATCATTTAATGGCTTCTTCTCTGTCTGCCAGCTGGACAGGACTACGTTGGCATTAGCCGCAACCTGGACTTTGCTCCAGGGGTGACAATGCAGACTTTTAGAGTAACCATCCTGGATGACTTGGGCCAGCCGGAACTAGAGGGACCCGAGACCTTTGACCTTGTGTTGCGGATGCCCATGAATGCGGTGCTAGGAGAACCAAGCAAGACGACCATCACCATCAATGATACTGTCACTGACTGTGAGTATCAGGTTTAGAAATCAAACCAAAGTACGGATTTATAAATCTGCACTCATAATCTTTTCAGAAGATATTCTATATTCATATTACTTATAAAAAAGTTCATTATCAGTAAATAAACAATGACTTAATGGCTACTCTGGCGCACTGTTATGTAGCTTTAAGGACAAATAAAGACTTTCTGAATACTTTTCATGTAAGATGTCATATGCTGGCTCTTAACTATTATACATATGTACATTATGAAGCATTTATTAAATGGTTTTACACATAAATTGTAGGACAAAAAATATCAGATCGCTTTAAAAAAAATATGGATTCTTCATAGCATGAAACACTATCTTCTTTTAAATTTGTGAAGACTTTCTTGTAATTGATTGCTTGTTGGCTTCTCAGTGCCTAAGGTTCAGTTTAAGGAAGGAAGCTACAAGGTGGATGAGTCTGATGGGGAGGTAACAGCCACAGTGTACCGCAGTGGAGACATCAGCCTCAGATCCACTGCACGCTGTTACACTCGCCAAGGCTCTGCTCAGGTCATGATGGACTATAACGAAAGGCCCAATACTGATGCATCAGTCATCACCTTTCTGCCAGGTGACACCCTCCCTCTGACACCCTCCCACCCAAACTAATCTTTCATGTATCATTTGAGGTGTATTTATACATATATATAATATTTATTCTCTGTACCCTAATTTTCTCCCCAGGTGAGAGTGAAAAGCCATGTGTGGTTACCCTGGTAGACGACTCCATCCATGAGGAGGATGAGGAATTCCGCTTGGTGCTGGGAACTCCTAAGAGCAAGTCTCCTTACGGAGCCTCTATCGGGGAGCAGAAGGAAGCACTGGTCACTATCACAGATGAGAAAGACAGTACGTGTTTTCTGGAACTAAATATATTGCAAATAATAAAACAACATTTGCACAAGTGGGAAAAAATGTATCAAATATCTTGGCTGAGGAAAAAAAAGATACCCCTGGCCCAAGCCAAAGAGTGTGTATTTGTACTAAGTTAGCTAAAACTGATGTAAATAACTACAATAGAATAGCTCAATTATTTTGCTGCGTCTCATAACATCTGCTAACAACAGAACACGAGAATCTCAGTACCTTTGCCTTTTTTAACACTTATTCCCATAAACCACATTGTTATTTGGTAAAATCTGAGTTCAAATCAAAGATGTTCAAAAGAAAAAAAATATGTTCATTTAAATGTTTATAGTACGTGAATACAATTTTTCTTCCAGAGCCGATCATCCGTTTCTCTGAGATCAAGTATAGTGTGCGTGAGCCCCAGGTGAAAGGCGAAGTGGCCACAGTGAAGATTCCTATTCTTCGTTTTGGTGACACTTCAAAGGTTTCAGTAGTGAGGGTGCACACAAAGGATGGGTCTGCAACCTCTGGAGAAGATTATAACCCGATGTCAGAGGGTGAGAACCTGGTTTTAGCAGCTACACAGTGACTAAGTAACTTGCATGCTGCCTCCTGATATGACTGCACACGTCACTGTTTGTGTTTTAAGATGTGGCGTTCAAGGAGGGCGAGAAGGAACACTTTGTGGAGATTGAGGTCCTGTATGACGGTCAGAGAGAGATGAGAGAGGCCTTCACTGTGCACATGAAGCCTGATGACAATATGGTGGCTGAAATACAGGTGAGACGACGGCCACGTGGGATGCACGAGCAGATGCGCATAAACAAATATAAACCCAGAAGAAGGTTGTGTATGTGCGGGGTACAGTACTGCAGATCCACACAGGAGCCCTGTCATGTCAGCCTGTGTTAAAATAAGCAGGCAGCAGCTGGCAATGCTGTCAGCACGCCTGAACCACAGATATATAAAAAGCAGGAATGAGATGCTGAGGGGAATGTCCCAGCAGAGCCAAACAGAAGACAAACCTATAAACAGAATGGCGACATTCTGCCCATATACTCTACAGCAGGCATGTACAGCTCACGTGACAGAAATAGGTGATTACAGTACAATTTGTGTGTTGAAATTACACTGTATCATTTAAAATGACAATGTTTTTATTTCGGTGAAATTAAACTAATCTCGAAGTCAAATCCATTGTGGCATAACTATTAATCTCCAGCACCCAGTGTGTTTGCAGTATTACTCAGAGTGTATTTCTTTGTGAACAGTGCATTGAAAAGACAATTTTGTGAAAACAGATGAAAATTTCTTCGGGCTGGCTTCATTCAGATACACTCCTCAGATATTTTAACAAATACACCCGTTCAACTGCTTTCTAACACAAATATCTAATCAGCCAATCACGTGGCAGCAACTCAATGCATTTAGGCATTTAGACATGGTCAAGACAAACTGCTGAAGTTTACACCGACCATCAGAAAAAGGATGAAATTTGATTTAAATGGTTGTTGGTGCCAGATGAGCTGGTCTGAGTATTTCGGAAACTGAAGAGCATCTTAGGTATGCAGAAGACCACACCAGGTGCCACTCCCGTTGGCTAAAAACAGGAAAGTAAGACTACAATTCATATAGACTCTCTTGAATGAGTGTAATGAGGACCCAAATGCAGACACAAAGGCAGACGAAGGGTTAAACAGAAAGCGAGCCCTTCGAGGCGTTGGAACAGATACAAACGAAGATGAAAACCCAAAACATAAACGGGAATCTACACTGGGATTAGCAATAGGGAAACTGGAGCACAGAACAGGGATACACAATGGAGGACATCCAGGGACAGGAATTTAAAAGATACATGATTGGAACATAACAGATGTTCTGACAAGGGAGACTGACACTGTATACACACAGGAGGGTGATTAGTGGTGGAGACACATGGGAACACAGCTGGACTAAATACATCTAATGACAAGGGGAAGTGAAACAGAACTTAATACACACAGGGAAAGACTCACAATAAAACAGAAAACACACACAGAGACACACAAACTTGTACACGAGAGAGAGACATGACAGAGCTGAGAGAGAGGGAGAACGAGAGAGAATGACATGGAGAGGACTTACAGATGAGACCAAGACAACCTAGAAAGGGAACTGACTAAACATGTAACTAATAACTAGAAATACAAATGATTAAACACACATAGGGAAAGTTGCAAAGGACTAGGTGAAGAAGAATCGCAGTATAACTGCATCATTCGATTTGCTAGGTGTACCTAATAAGGTGTCCAGTGACTGTACACCAAATTGTGGTAATGACTAATCACACTGCATTGTTTTGAACCAAAGCATTCAATGAGATAAATATGTTACTTCTAAACCTTTGCCACACTAGATTATGAGTTAGAGTATGTGCTTTTTACACATGCATAACACATTAATGATACCCATAATCTAATAGTCTAAATGGCAGCGCTATAGGCTTATTTAAAGTGTTGGGTAGTTGTTTAGGATGACAGCCAGTTGACTCTGCGTTTTCTCTCTGTTTCCCAGATGAACAAGGCCATTGTTTACATTGAGGAGATGGACAGTGTGGCAGATGTTACTTTCCCTGCCATCCCCCAAGTGGTTTCCCTTCTCATGTATGACGACACATCTAAAATGAAAGACAGACCCTACCCACCCAATGGATACTCTGTTGTTTGTGTGACGGTGAGTGAGACGCTGCTTTATTTACTCTAATATAAAATCAAACAAAGCACTTTTTCAGTAGTAATTATTATATAAAACATATTGGTAATGCTGTTTTTAAAAATGTATGGTTTATCATATTGTTTCTAGGCCTGCAACCCTAAATATCATGACTTTGATAAAACGGGTTCCATCTGTGCCGCGGAGAACATCAACGACACGCTCACTCAGTACCGCTGGCTCATCAGCGCTCCCACCGGATCAGATGGAGTAACCAGCCCCATGAGGGAAGTGGACACTAACACTTTCTTCACCAACACCAAGTCCATCACCTTGGATTCAATCTACTTCCAAGCCGGCTCTAGGGTTCAGTGTGCAGCAAGGGCTTTCAATGCCAACGGAGATGCTGGCCTGGAGCTCGTCAGTTCTATAGTTGTGATCAGCAAAGAGGAGGGTAAGAAGAAGCCAGCAGAGATTTACAGACAAAATACTGGATGTAGAATTATCTGGTTTAGCTGACCCTACCTTTTGCAGGTATGTGTCAGCCTCGTATCCCGGGTACTGTTGGAGCTGAACCTTTCTCTGCAAAGATTCGCTACACGGGTCCAGATGATCCAGACTTTCCCAACCTCATCAAACTGACAGTCCACATGCCTCACATGGACGGTAAGTGGCAAATTTTGTTGCAAATCTCAATATATGCCCTTATATAGCCAATGTGTGTGACAAAAAAAAAAAAAAACAATCTTTTGCCCGTTGATCAGGAATGCTGCCAGTGATCTCCACAAGACCTCTGTCCAACTTTGAGCTTACCCTGAGCCCGGATGGCACACGTGTGGGCAACCATCGCTGCTCCAATTTGCTGGACTTCAATGAGATCCAAACCGGCTACGGCTTCATCACAGACGCAACAAAGAACCCTGAAATAATTGGGGAGACATCGCCCTATCAATACAGCGTTGTCATGCGTTCAGCCAACTCTCTGCGCTTTTACAGGAATCTCAACTTAGAGGCCTGCCTCTGGGAGTTCACCAGCTACTATGACATGTCAGAGCTGCTGAACGACTGTGGAGGATCCATCGGAACCGATGGACAGGTAGGAAAAAAAGTTAAATAAGTGAAGACGGTAAAATGTGTTTTAAAATCACCACATTTTACTCAGTCTGAATATTTTTTTTTAAGTTTGTAACATTTACAGGAGGGCCAGGATCCAAGGTTTTCCAGCAGAAAGCTATATAGTAACATTATGAATGAGATATTGTGATTCAACTGGTATTAGCTGAATTGCCTGGTGAGCCTGTCTCTAGCTAGCTTGCTAGCAGTACCCCATAAAGTTGATTGTGTTCATCTGGAGGTCGCGTTATTCATCCAAGTGACCGGCTGACTAGAGGTTTCTCCAACCTTATAAATGATACAGCTGCATGACTGAAGCTCGGGCTGTTAGCTCAGTTTTGTTAGCCAGTGGTGTTAGTTTTGGTCATTATTGCAACTGTAGCATTTGTAAGGTTGGAGAAACCTGCAGCCAGCTGAGATTGAAGAAGTCACTTGGATGAGGGACAAAAAGTGTGTTTCACTGAAAAAGTCCAGATGAGCAGAATCAACTTCCTGGGATTTTCTTACCTGGATGATTAAAGACACTCACTAGCATTAGTTCCCAAAGAAATAGGTATTATTCACGACGGTGCCTTTTCCCTGCCCATTTAGGTGCTGAACCTGGTCCAGTCTTATGTCACCCTGCGTGTTCCTCTCTTTGTGTCTTACGTCTTCCACTCTCCGGTGGCTGTCGGAGGCTGGCAGCACTTTGACCTGCAATCAGAGCTCAAGCTCACCTTTGTGTATGACACAGCTATTCTGTGGCAGGATGGCATTGGCAGCCCACCTGAAGCTGAACTACAAGGTATCTTCATAGCCAACGCTGTTAGTCTTTACTGAGGAAAAATGTAAATTGGTGACGCTCATTGGAAAACGTTCCCCTCTGTACTCGTAGGAGCCATGTACCCCACCAGTATGCGTATAAATGAGGAGGGCCGTCTCGTTGTCAACTTCAAGACCGAGGCACGCTTCAGGGGGCAGTTTGTCATGTCTCATCCAGGTATGCATGTACAGTGTACACACCCTAAACCCATCTTGTGGGGTCATTCTGTACAAGCCGCCTCCGATTACCCTGTGGTCCACATCCTGTCGTTATCTATTTATGGAGTTCCACCTCAGGGGTCTTCCTGTTTGAAAGACCCAGAGGTCATTCAGCAAATGTCAAAATGACCCAACAGCGTTTACTTTTAGGCCGCAAGTAGCACAGGCAGTGTGAAAGGTCACTCTATAAATAAGTAGACACTGTTACTAGCTTAGGTTGGGCAAATTGCATTTGTGAAGATTTATGACTGTATACATGTTTGTTTTCAGGAACCAGCGTGTCATCTATGGTGATATGTGCTGACCACTCTGGGCTGACGTTCACTCTAGCCCTGGTCAGGACTGAGCCTACATACAACCAGCCCATGCAGCAGTGGAGCTTTGTCTCTGATTTTGCTGTGAGTCATTTAACTGTGAAAGCATCCTTCAACTGGTAAAGAAATAGCAAACCAAACAGCCCCATTCCTCAATGTCTGTCCAACCTCTAGGTACGAGACTACTCCGGGACTTATACAGTGAAGCTGGTCCCCTGCATTGCATCACCCAATGGGGAGTTCAGCATCCCTCCTGTCTGCCACCCAAGGGAGCCGCTTACTTTTGATATGGACATTCGCTTCCAGCAGGTTAGAGCTGATCGCTCTTAAAGGCTTTTTCAGTGTGTTGTATTTACACTATTTATTGCCTTTTTAATGATCCTTGCTCGGCAGGTGAGTGACCCGGTGGCAGCCGAGTTCAGCCTCAACACACAAATGTTCCTGCTGTCCAAGAAAGAGCTGTGGTTGTCCGATGGCTCCATGGGATTTGGAGAAGGAACCGATGCTGCTTTTTCAGAAGGTACTACACTGCTGCCATCTAGTGGTGTTAAGTAACATCACAGTGGGAAACCATGACCCACAGGGAATGTCACGTCATCTGTACTTCAATTCAGGCTCCATGATTTATGGCCGTGTGATGGTGGATCCAGTCCAGAACCTGGGTGACTCCTTCTCCTGCAGCATTGAGAAAGTCTTCCTCTGCACCGGAATGGATGGTTACGTTCCCAAATACAACCCCACTAACAAAGAGTATGGCTGCCTGGCAGACGCACCCTCTCTACTGCACAGATTCAAGATCCTGGTATGATGCAATAGATCACAAAGTATGATTGGATACTGTGGAAGTGAAAAAAGTAGATGGGGTTTCTGATTTTTCTGTGTGTGTGTGCCGTTCTGCAGGACAAAGCCCAGCCAGAGACTCAAGCTACATCATTTGGTGACGTTTCTTTTAAGGCCACACTGGCGCAGGACACACCAGGAGCTCTGTCTTTGATCAGACAGCCAGGCACTGACGGCTTCACACTGTCTTCCTCTCCACTTTTTCAGGTCTGCATTATTCTCAGATACAATATGTTCATATATGGAGGCCCAAAACTGAAGAAACAAAAAAACCATAAATAAATGAATAATTTAAGTAAATATGGTGAAAAACATAGACATGCTTTTCCATGTTGATCCTTTGAATGACAGCACCCTCATGTTAAAGTAGAAATTGATCAAAATTGATAAAAATCAATAAATACACATAACGTAATAATACAAAACTGAATTTTAAGTGGTAATGATAATAAATATGGGAATTAATGCAAAAGCGATGGAATAAACTAGCACGGCCTGCAATATTTTTTCAAATTCTTCTTTTCAAAGTCTTTGTTTCGCATTTATCAAACAAAATTCAATCAAAGACACAAACTTTGGTTACCATAAAGCTACAAGCAACATATGTTAAATGTGAAGGGTGAAACGAATTTAAATGGAAATATAAATGTTTTTAAAAATATTTTGATATTAATGATCGCTGTATGTGTGACAATGTTTGTGCAAAGTATTGTTGCGACTGGCCCACCCGGTAAGAACGAGGTAGGATACTTACAGACATATGTGCGTACATATGCTACAAATATTATAGTAGGATTAATGGTTGTACATTTAATGATAAAATACTTTATTTATTATTATTATTATTAAATATTTTTTGTTTGTTTTTTAAATTTGGCACTTCTGGTCCTCCGTAGTTGTTTTGCACAGGCCCAGACTTAAAGAGAATTACACATCTTGTGCTTTCAGGTGGCTGCTGGTCGAGAATGGTTCATCCACACCATCTACACTGTCCGCTCCAGAGAAAATGCCAACCGCAACATTGGCAAGCGCAGCGTAGAGTACCTCCATCACAGCATCTTCTCTGTTGAGCAACCCCGCTCCTCCACCCGCCACCGCCGTGCCGCCCCCTCTTTCTCCGCTCCTGCTGTAGCCCAAGACATCGGTATCGAAAATAATCGGGGCACCAACATCCAGCACATCGCCCTGGACCGAAGAGACCGCATTGTGGTCAGCCAGCGCCAGCCTTGGCTCCCTAATCGTGACAGTTTCTTAGAGCGCCCCCTGCTGGAGAGTTCAGGCAGAGAGCCGAGTGATACTTCCACTATACCTTTGCTGGTGGGCGTCGCAGGCCTGATCCTCCTCACCTGCCTCATTGCCACCGTCGTCATTCTCCTGCTCCGGCGCAAGAAGCGTGAAAAGAAGAGCCAGTACCCTCCTTACGCCACCTCCTCTTCTTCAGCCTACAACGGCTACAGTCACAGCCCAGCAGGCATGTGGGGTGGCTCAGACAGCTCAGAGGTGTAAATGTGGGCCCGGCTCCAGTTCAAACATCTGTCCCCTATTAAAGGGACTTTGATAAGTCTCCTCCACCAATGTGCCTTCGATGCCAAACTTGTGTAGCACTGAAAAGAGCCCAGAACAGTCTGTGGACAGCAAAGGATGTCAGTACTCGGGGCCCACAGGCAGTGAATGCACCAGAATAATGAGGCTTGCTGATCTCTGATAATTGTTTGTCTTTAATTTACTGTACGTTCGTGCCTTTATTACAACCTATGCAGGATCATGGATATAAGTAGAAGCCCCTCAAAATATATCTGTTTCATTTAGGTTCCAAGTTGTAAAATATCGCTCTTTATCCAGTGTTTGCAAATGCATGTAATGTAACTCGTGAGTAAATGGCATCCTTGTTTAAATCTCATAAAAGCAAATTATTTTCTATTCAGTCTTTTTTTTTGTTAATTGCTGTATTTCACCATGTTCATTATGTTTTTTTAGTGGAGAACAAAAAGGGCTGAATGTTAGTCAAAACTGAGCTTAATGAATGATGTGATTCTTTTTCCTTCTATAAGAAGCCTGCAATACTACTACTGAGAAGAGTACTACTGTGGTGTCACTGAAAGGGATTGTAAATGTTATTTTAGTCTTTTGAAAATGCAGAAATCCACTTTTTTTTTTTACATTTTCTAGATAAATGTGGCTAAAATCAGATGCACACCTATCCGTGTACATATCAATGTAGGACTATGGGTAAAAGGAAAAAAAGTATTACTACACCCTGGTGAAACTTGAAAAAAGAAAAATCTGTCTGGTTTGTTGATCAAGGCCTGAAAACAAGTGCAGTATAAAAACTATACTTTTTCCTTCTACAAGTGACAGCATATTTTAATGTGCCAACTATTAGTAGACTTTTATGGCTTATTAACTTTGTGAAAATTTTCCAAATACTGGATGTATGTAAACTTAAACTGCCAAACTGAAAAGAAATATTTTATGAACGTGTCATTTATCAGCTTTTTTGTTTGTTTTTTTTAAAAAAAGGGGGGAGATTTATTTGCGATGCTCAAAAAGACATTTTCTACAATATAAGATACAAGAACAGATGTTTTCTTAAAAATAAAAAAGGGTACATATTGTTTGTTTCAAGCAATGGAATGTGGTACAACCAACAGGCATAAATACACATATTTCAATTAAGTACTAGTAAAAAATAAGGACTAGCAAACAAAATCTAACCCAGCACAGCTGCAGTGTTTAGGTAAGTGACAAGGCAGGCTTGTAAAGAAACACTTCCTAGAACCTAAAACAACCATATCAGTCCGTCAGGGATTTTACACAGTACATTATCACAGCCTGCAAACAAACACAGACACTAGGACTAATGATAGCTGGCTGCCGTCTTTAATTCTGTTAATGCGGGTTTTTCCAGCAGCTTCACAACTTGAGCTTTTTCCTTCGTCCTCGACCGTCTGGAGTTCCCTCTGACTTTCGTTTCTGCGCCTGGGAGGGAAAAAATGGATTAAAAAAATAATAATAAAAGGATGTTGTCCTTAATAGACAGCTTAAAATAGTTTGAAATGTTTATTATGGGATGAATTTGTAGCTTACCGAGCCGGTCTTTGGGCCCCGTTTCTTCTTTTCCGCCTTCTCCCTCTCCTCCAGCTCCATGTTCTCTCTCTCTATCAGGGTGATCAGGGTGTTGCATCGCCTCTGGAGCTCCTACACGATAAATGGGGGGAGAAAATAAAAATTGCATTTTTAATTATTAAAACAATTTTTAAAAAATGTTTAAATAACAGAAGGAAAAAAAACTGAGAAATAAGAGTGAAGTAATCCAAACTCACCATTGCAGTCCTAGATTTGAGGAACCAGTCGAAGCGGAACTGTGGTGAGTTGCGGATGCACTGGCGGAGCTCGTCGTACACGCTCTCCTTATCAAAGCCAAGCTTGTGAAGCATACAGATGAGGAAGCGGTCTTCCTCCTCTGTGTAGTTCTTGCCTTTGTTAGTCCCATAGGAGATACGGAGCTGATGGAAAGGAGCCTTGTAGCGGCCAATCTAAAGGAGGATTTGAGAAACACATTGAAGGATAAACACAATGCTGAATGAGAAATCTACTCAGCAACTTGCACTACAAAAAGAATCTTTTTTGGGGTTTTTTAGAAAACATACTATATGATACGGGGCCGATGGCGCGATATGGCAGCCTGGCTTCTGTCAGTCTGCCCCAGGGCAGCTGTGGATACAACTGTAGCTGCCTCCACCACAGTGTGTGTGAATGTGACAGTGAATGAATAGTGGAATGGTAAAGCGCTTTGAGTGTCTAGAAAAGCGCTATATAAATGCAATCCATCATTATTATCATTATTATTATTATTATTATTTCAAAGTTGACTGACTGCTACCTTTGAGTCCAGTGCTTTCTTGATGCTGATCCTCCTCTGAATCCTGGCCTCTCCTCTTTCTATCTGAGCCATGATCTTTTCAATATCCTGCAACTCATTGCAGCGCTCCCAGAATACAGCTGCAGGAAAGGACACGAACATGAAGTCACACAATAAATCAATTTAAATATCTGGGTTTGCTTTCGACAGAAGAAAAAAAAAATCCATTACCAGAATATTCCATGACTTCCTCCGGAGTTTTCCCCTCAACCTCTCTGGCAATGTTCTCAATATCATCTCTCCCCCACTTCTCGTTTGCTTTGATGAATTGGTTGAAGTCACGTTTGTTCCAAATAGTAAATCCCTGCGACAAGCGTACAGTTGATCCGTTAATGCACAATTTAGAGAAATATGCAAACATTTCATTTCCTGTATATCAGCCACTGGCTGCAAGTCAACAAGAAAAATAATCCACCTGTTGCAGAAGGGTTTCCTTCTCTTCCAGTTCCTCCTCTGTGAGGGCCTCGGCCTCATCGATCTTAGCCTGCTCCTCCTTCTGGACCTGAGCAGAGTTTGGTATGTCTGGATTGCGAGGAACCTTAAGAGACAAAGCCACAGATCCAGTTAGAGTCTTCTCAAAAGACAACAAAATTTGGACAAATAGGAATGTGTCTGATCTCTTTGAACCTTATATCCAATGGTCTTTCTGTAGAAGAGAATTTCCTTTTCTAGAAGCTCAAAAAGACGTGGAGGGAAGAACTGGAAGTCCTGCACATTTGGCTGCTTAGGCGGACGAGGAGCCTGGCAAAAAAAAAAAAAAAAGGCAATCCAAAATAAGTAATAGGGACATGCACAACTAGTCACCTAATCATCGCTATTGTCACTAGTCTGTACCAAACGTATTCATTCAGTCTAACTGATTTACAATTGATACTCAATGCAGTAAATCAGCGGTCCCCAACCCCCGGGCCTCGGACCGGTCCGTGAGTCGTTTGGTACCGGGCCGCGAGAGTTGAGGCTCAGGTGTGAAATGTATAGTTTTCAGGGTTTTATCGGTTTTCAGCGTTATTTTGTTATTATCGTTTACTCTGTTTTCCTTGGTCTTTTCACGTGTGTTATGAATAAATTTTCTTTTTTCGGTACAGGTACTAGTTTTATTTTGTTGTATTTATCCGCGACACCTTAAAGGCCGGTCCATGAAAATATTGTCGGGCATAAACCGGTCCCTGGCGCAAAGGTTGGGGACCGCTGCAGTAAATGGTTGTTTCCTAAATGTTATGCCGCCACCTGCCACCAGTTGGCGCATCACTGCTGAGAAACGCCATTAATCTAGGCCTGATTGTTTTAGTAATAGTATAATTGTTAGTTTTTCGTGTTAGTTCTTTAAAAAGGTGAAAGACTGAGATCACAGATAAAACAATGTTTTGTAATAACATGTTTTCATATCATATTTAAGATCAGTTTATTATACGTGTTTTTCTTAGTTGCCTGTTTGGAGAATACAATGCAATGTCCATAATGCACAATGTAAGGTGGCACACAGTTAAGCGACATGATTCATTATTGAAGAATGTGATTAATGGTATCACATGGTTTTCTTTACAAGGCTTTTGACATTGTATATTAAACGGTTAACAAATTTAACTTAATAACTGAATGTTTCTTAGTTTTACACTAGTTCACTGGACTAATTTGAGTTTTTCCTTGTTTAGTCATCAAAGAACTTAGTCAAACCCCCAATAAATAAACATTAAACATCCTGATGCTTTAATAGATTCTGTCTGTATGATGTTTGTACAGTGATGGTTTCCTACCTTTGGTGCTTTGGGCTCACTGACTCGCAGAGCTTCTCTGAAGTAGGCATCCACCGCGTAATTGGCTTTCCTTTCTCTCTTGGGCGGCTCGATCCAGTTTGTAATGACCTGAACGGAAAAATGAAAATCACAAGCTAAGGATTTAAGTCTTTTCCCAAAAGAAAGGCAGTCCCAGATTATAAATACCGATGCTGGCCAACCTATTTACCTTCTTCTTCTCTCTGTAGTCCTCTCCTTCGAAGGTGTACACGCTGGTGTTCTCCGTGTCCATGGTGAAGTTTCTCAAAGAGCTCTCGCCCAGCGATGACATTCTCTCCTTCATCTCCATAGTCTGGTACACAATCATTTCAAAGTGTTTGATTTTTTAAATTCACACAATAACTTTCGATTGATGCTTTTCAGCTAATGCAACCAGACTCACCTTCCTTTCACCTCTCTCCAGGATGGCATCGATGTCATCATCTGTGATCTCGCTCTCTTTGGAAGCAAACACATGTGTGGCACCGTGGCGGATGATGGAGAGCATCTCATCCTTACCCAGTTTGTTTGCACTCGGATCCACAAGTCTCCCTATTTTCAAAAAATAAATAAAATAAAGTTTAGTTTATTTCGCAATTTCCAACAAGTACCACTATGTGAACTTCATATTTTATTTCTTAGCAGCATGCAGGACACTAAAACAAGTTTAAACAGGCTGACTTTAAGTGAGATGAGTTACCTTGCTGGATGACGATCGAGTCCAGGCGCAGTTTCATCTCGGCCCTCTCCACAATCCTCTCCTCCACTGTGTTTTCAGTGATGAAACGGAAAACTCGGACCTGCTTCTGCTGACCAATCCTGTGAGCTCGGTCCTAAGCAGATGAAAAAAAACAAGCAAACAAAAAAGTCAGGTAATCTGACCGAAACAATCAAGTTCATTGGTTACACTCATGCTCAGGTAGATCATCATATTAGACTACTAACCATGGCCTGAAGATCGACTTGAGGGTTCCAGTCTGAGTCGTAGAGGATGACTACATCTGCTGTTGCCAGGTTAATACCCAGACCTCCAGCCCTGGTGCTCAACATAAAGATGAACTTTGAGCTGTTGGGCTCATTGAAAACATTGATGGAGATCTGTAAATACACAAACACGTGAAAATTAAGTGCTTTTATAGTCACACTCTCAATACCAAACACTCAGGAATTGCTTTTGGTTATGGAAGATGACAAATCCACATCTCACCTGTCTCTCCTCGTGTGGAGTTTGCCCATCCAGGCGACAGTAACCGTAGTTCCTCCACATGCAGTAGTCCTCCAAGATGTCCAGCATCCTGGTCATCTGACTGAAGATGAGCACACGTGAACCTACAAAACAGGGATGTGGAGACGTTAAGAGACGTAATTAAAACAATTTTGCAATTCTACCAGCATTTAAAAATGTATATGCAAACGGGAGCATGAGCCCTCCCGCCAGTAATAAAGAGATAACTAAAATACTGAACAAAAAGAATCCACACACCCTGCTCTTTTAGCTTGGGCAGCAGCTTGTCTAGCACCACCATCTTGCCGCTGTTCACCGCCAGGTGGATGTCTGTTGTGTACGGTGGGCCGGGCTCAGCCCCATCAAACAGGTAAGGATGGTTGCAGCATTTCCTCAGCTGCATGAGAACGTTCAGCAGACGCATCTTGTCCATTTTACCCGCCGAGTTCAGAATGTCGATGTCCTTCATCAGAATCTTTGTGTACCTGACGGGTAGTAGCACACAACAACTTAAGTTCAGCATCCACAAATACAGCAGGGGAAAAACACAAAAACAGCTCAGGTCTTGTTTTATAGCAAGTCCATTTTAACTGGGGATGCTTACCACTCCCGCTGCATCTTACTCAGGCCAACATAAATCTTGATCTCCTTCTTGGGGAGCAGAGTTTTCTCCACGTCTGCTTTGATACGACGAAGCAAGAAAGGACGCAGCACCTACACGCAGGGAGCGCATTAACCCAACTGAAATATAACACACCTTACAACGTACAGCAGCGTGCTGGATAGTCGCATTAAATACATACAGTGTGAAGACGTTCAACCAACTTTTGATCACCCAGGCAGTTATTTGTGTCAAACCAGGAATCAAAGTCCTGAGAAAAAAGAAGAGAAATTAAATTGGCACCTTAATACAGAAACACCTCTTCTCTAAAGCGTTTTCAAGACTTCTTCTATAAACTACTGATTTTGTGGTTTTCTATAGAAATCCTACTTCTGATGAGTTGAAGACATCAGGCAGCAGGAAGTTCAGGAGAGCCCACAGCTCATGGAGGTTGTTTTGCAGGGGTGTTCCAGTCAACAGCAAACGATTGGTGGTCTTAAATTCACGCACAATTTCTGATAACTATGGAGAAGCAAAGAAAACCTTAGCGATCTGACCATCTCACAGTACTAAAGGTTAGGTGGCTGACATGTGTAACTATTTTGTTTCAGCAGCTGTCTGACCTTTGACTTCTCGTTCTTGATCCTGTGAGCCTCATCAATGACCAGGTATCTCCAGTTGAATTTTTTGAACACCGCCTTTTCAATGATGAGCATCTCGTAGGATGTCACGCACACATCCCACTCTCCAGGCAGCAGCACATCTCGGATCAGGGCAGTCTGTCATTGAAGCAGAAAACTGTTTTTACCACCAGAGTTCTACAGATTAATCTCATAAATATGTGTCTACAATACATAAAAAAATAATAATTTTAAACCAGAACAATACATGAGTGTTGTCGGTTACACAATCGTTTCCTGTGTCACAAACAACAAACAATAAATTATTATTCAAAAATAGATGTTATTACCTGTTATTTTAGCAATCTAAATTGCAGTCATAAAAACCAACTACTAAGAGCCTACCTCCCACAACGTATGGCATAAGGACTTTTTAAAGACTGAATTAAGACATTAAACAACAATTAAGGCCTTATTGTTTAGATTGCAGTATTTAACACCTTTTAAAACTTTTTTAAATGCCTGTGGGAGTCAAAAAACAAAAACAAAAAAAACAAAACAATATGGAGTCCACCAAATAGAACTGGTGAAGGACAACCAAAGCATCTGAAAAAATGCTTTGATTTTCACACCATTGATACATTTTTGACACAGCTTACCCGCTCATCTCTGTCTCCGATCAGGCAGACAGCACGAAGGGAAGGCACCCATCTCTTGAACTCATTCATCCAGTTGTAGAGGGTGGACTTGGGAACCAGCACCATGTGAGGACCAGGGATGTTTCTGTAGTGCTTCATATAACCCAGCAGTGCAATAGTTTGGAGAGTCTTACCCAATCCCTGACAATAAGAAAAGAAAACATGAATGAAGAAAAAAAAAAAAACAAAAAAAACATTATGACACGATAAAAATATCTGTAATTTAACTCCATGAATAAGTAGAAACGTGAAAAAGTGCTGACCATTTCATCGGCGAGGATACCATTGATTCCATTCTCGTACAAAGAAATGAGCCAGTTCAGACCACGGACCTGATAGTCCCTCATCTTCCCTGTTTTCACATCTACATTACAGACAAGAAAACAAAATTCTGTAAGAATTGTTTTAATTTTGTTTTGCCTAATAAAAACTCCCACCACTAGGGGGAGTGCTTCTGCTGCCTCTTATTGGGGCAGTAATAGATCAACAAGTGCAAGTCAAGTGAAATTTGCTTAGGAAGGCTCCTAACTGAGTGAAGTGACACAGATGAGCTGGCTGAATTCTGCTAAGTACAAAGACAATGTGCTTCAGTGCTTCCTTTATTGGCTGTATCAGGATCAGCCACATACAGTGGGGCAAAAAAGTATTTAGTCAGCCACCGATTGTGCAAGTTCCCCCACCTAAAATGATGACACAGGTCAGTAATTTGCACCAGAGGTACACTTCAACTGTGAGAGACAGAATGTGAAAAAAAAAAAATCCATGAATCCACATGGTAGGATTTGTAAAGAATTTATTCGTAAATCAGGGTGGAAAATAAGTATTTGGTCAATAACAAAAATACAACTCAATACTTTGTAACATAACCTTTGTTGGCAATAACAGAGGTCAAACGTTTACTATAGGTCTTTACCAGGTTTGCACACACAGTAGTTGGTATTTTGGCCCATTCCTCCATGCAGATCTTCTCGAGAGCAGTGATGTTTTGGGGCTGTCGCCGAGCAACACGGACTTTCAACTCCCGCCACAGATTTTCTATGGGGTTGAGGTCTGGAGACTGGCTAGGCCACTCCAGGACTTTCAAATGCTTCTTGTGGAGCCACTCCTTTGTTGCCCGGGCGGTGTGTTTTGGATCATTGTCATGTTGGAAGACCCAGCCTCGTTTCATCTTCAAAGTTCTCACTGATGGAAGGAGGTTTTGGCTCAAAATCTCACGATACATGGCCCCATTCATTCTGTCCTTAACACGGATCAGTCGTCCTGTCCCCTTGGCAGAAAAACAGCCCCATAGCATGATGTTTCCACCCCCATGCTTCACAGTAGGTATGGTGTTCTTGGGATGCAACTCAGTATTCTTCGTCCTCCAAACACAACGAGTTGAGTTTATACCAAAAAGTTCTACTTTGGTTTCATCTGACCACATGACATTCTCCCAATCCTCTGCTGTATCATCCATGTGCTCTCTGGCAAACTTCAGACGGGCCTGGACATGCACTGGCTTCAGCAGCGGAACACGTCTGGCACTGCGGGATTTGATTCCCTGCCGTTGTAGTGTGTTACTGATGGTGACCTTTGTTACTTTGGTCCCATCTCTCTGCAGGTCATTCACCAGGTCCCCCCGTGTGGTTCTGGGATCTTTGCTCACCGTTCTCATGATCATTTTGACCCCACGGGATGAGATCTTGCGTGGAGCCCCAGATCGAGGAAGATTATCAGTGGTCTTGTATGTCTTCCATTTTCTGATGATTGCTCCCACAGTTGATTTTTTCACACCAAGCTGCTTGCCTATTGTAGATTCACTCTTCCCAGTCTGGTGCAGGTCTACAAGACTTTTCCTGGTGTCCTTCGAAAGCTCTTTGGTCTTGGCCATGGCGGAGTTTGGAGTCTGACTGTTTGAGGCTGTGGACAGGTGTCTTTTATACAGATGATGAGTTCAAACAGGTGCCATTCATACAGGTAACGAGTGGGGGACAGAAAAGCTTCTTACAGAAGACGTTACAGGTCTGTGAGAGCCAGAGATTTTCCATGTTTGAGGTGACCAAATACTTATTTTCCACCCTGATTTACGAATAAATTCTTTACAAATCCTACCATGTGGATTCATGGATTTTTTTTTTTCACATTCTGTCTCTCACAGTTGAAGTGTACCTCTGGTGCAAATTGCTGACCTCTGTCATCATTTTAAGTGGGGGAACTTGCACAATCGGTGGCTGACTAAATACTTTTTTGCCCCACTGTATATAACATATTTGTTATTTGCTCATGCTCAGTGTGTGCTTTGAGTCCCCATAAAAACAGGTCTTTACTTACAGGAGGGAGACTCGTCAAAGCGAGTGCACACATTTGTGGTCTTTGTGCTCTCATTAAGAAGCTCTTCATCCTCTTCTTGTTCCGTGCGACGGTGGCGGTTGCTTTTAAAAAAATAATAAAAGACACAGCGTTATAAATCACAATGGGAGAAAACTTTCTAAATGGAGGAAAAGAAACTGTTCTGTAGGGATAGATACTCACTCTCCAGCTGAAAGCAAATTCTGTTTCTCGTCCTTCTTGATACGAGGACGTCCCGGTTTCATCTTGAGCGGTGAGGTGGGGGTCTTCTGTGCAGCTGGTTGGATGAAATGAGCAAACAGCTCTGTTTGCTTCAGCAGATACTCAAATCTGTTGGTCCGGTCTGTTTGCTGCATTACACAGAAAGAAAGTCCCATTCATCTTCCGACCCAGGAGTACAGTGGTGAGCCATGTAATGATGGAAGAGAGGACTTACCACTTTCTCCTCATAACCTGGAGTAGAGTCTTTAGTTTTGGAGGAAGATGAGGAGGAGGAGGCATCTTGTCCATCAGCACCTGCATCTGAAGAGGACTCTTTTCCAGCATCTGAAGAGTCAGACTTCTCCTAAGGGAGTGTATGGTGAAAACAAACCAGTCTTAGTGGATGTCGTCCTTATGTTTACAACAACAACAACAACAACAACAACAACAACAACAACTGATAGGAAGAGATGAGCTCACTGGACAACAACAACAACAACAACAACTGATAGGAAGAGATGAGCTCACTGGCTCAAAAACAAGCCAAAGGGCAAACCAAAATTTCAAGGTGCATCGGTATTCACATTTGCAGAAAACAGGGCATGTATTGACTGAAATACCGTCAGTTCTTCTTCTAATCATATACTGTCACGGGAAGGTACTTTTGATAGCACATTTGCGTCACAGAATAAATCAGTCTCTTTTACCCCTCTGCTATCAGACGTGCTGAGAAGTACCAGTAAATTTGTGAATTTAAATCTCTATTAAAAGAAGATGAGGTGATAATGATAAGACTTTTTGTGGAGAAAATGCTTCCAATACAAAGCAAGGACGGTGTTTTGGAATTTCAGCTTTCTTTATGTGGGATTTTTATATTGATAGAAGTTTCAAATCATTTTTTGGCCGAGTTGTACGCAGCCAGCGAAGCAGCATCCTTCCCCGGTCACAACAGCCATTGCTACGCGGTCTGCTCCGAAAACAAAGGAGCAGACGGTACAGCTGAGAGGACTGCTTCTGCCCCCCCAATTTGTTTTCACGGGGTTTTCTAAAAGCCGACTCACTGTTATAAGCGTCCCACTGAGTGAACCAGGTCTGAGAGCAAGCATAGAACAAGTAAGGACTTCTGGAGCGATACGAGACAGGCAGCTAGCGGGGCTAAGCTAGTAGAGTGGGCGCTCATGAAAACGGCTGGCCTCGCTGCTGCGCTGGTGGATCTGGCTGTTGTCTTCGGGAGCTAATGGTAGCGCCGCTGCTAGCTAACTGACAAACTGAAAGTTTCACACAGTTGATTTCGAAAAATGCCTGAACAAGAGATGGACCTTTTCAGAGTTATACATTCGTGTGTCGGCTTTGTGAGAAACGAAGTCAGCGTCGAAAGGATATAATTCCCATTTTGAAACATCTTACCTCCGCTCCTCCGGCGTCTTCAACTTCAGCCTGCTCTTCCCGCTGTTCCACGCAGTTTGCGCTTTCGGACATTTTTGTCGATTTTCCTTTTCCGTTCAGGTATATCGTTTGTTATTAGGTGACTTGTGTGATCCCGTTTAAGAGCCGTTGAGAATTTTCGGAACTTCCTCTAGGTAAATAAGGACAATCCTGTTGTTTTTAATGAAAGACACACCGGTTGGTCGCAGGCAGCACGTTCGCGCTAGCAAGATTTTTCTCGCGCACCCGCGTTCACATAGTTACCGGGTCTGAGCGCGCTATCGCGAGATTTTATTATGCTGCCTTCGCAGACTGTCGAAAGTATTTGTTTTTGTTATGGCTCATATGACAGCTTCCAGTCATCTCCAAGGTTACTATAGTTAACTAAATCTAAACTAAAGCCTTTAAAAAATTAAACTTAACTAAAACGATTTTTAAACTGCAACAATGTATAGGTTAATATGATTAGTTTTAGTATTTGCTGGTTTAGTAAAACACTTTTATTATAACTTGATGGTTTTGCTGCTTATTGAATCTCTGGATGTCAGCAAGACCGGGACTCACCTTCTTTTAAAAGTTTTCTTTTTTATTGAAATACCTTTACTTATTGTTCTGAATCTAGCATCTGACATATGCCCTCCATGCAATGAATAATTAAAAAGACTAACACAAAAACTATTAAAAACAAAAATAAATAATGCATTTTCAAAAACATTTTAACCAGACCTGACATATATATGGATACATTGATATGTTCCTTGCACTTCCAAAGTTACATGCTTTAATATTATAACTCATTTCTGAAGCCAATGACACTAGCATCACCCCTCTAGGAAGTTTGATGGGTTTCACTGATTAGAGAAAAGACATAGCCAAGTCAATATTTGTGATTGATAGGGTGAAATATTATAGTAAAGTAATATTTCAGTCCCACTTGTGTTTCCTAAAGTAACACGTTTTCTGGGAGTGGATGATGCAGTCATCTATGTGCTGTAGAGAGCTTACTCCCCATTTATAGAGTAAGAGCTGCACTGTGAGGATAAGCTTCTTTGATTTATCAAGTGCATTTCATACAACTCAGCTGCTGCTGCTGAGGGAAAAGTTACAGGAAATGTCAGCAAACACATCAACCATCTCATTGATTACCGACTGCTTGACAGAGAGACAGAGAGGCTGCAGTATGTAAGACTGGGCAGTGCTCAGTCTGATTTGTTGATGTGCAGTACAGGAGCTCCACAGGAGACTGTGCTGTCTCCACACCTGTTCACTTTGTACACCTCAGACTTTCAGTACAATTCTAGGTCATGGAACCTTTAGAAATCCCCTGACAGTTCTGCAGTGAGTAGATGTATTAGTAATGGGCAGTAGGAAGACTAGTGAGCACTATAGTGGATGCCTTTGTGGAGTGGTCTGGGAGCAATCATTTGCTTCTGTATGTGAAAAAGACCAGGGAGGTGTCCCTTGGAAGAAGATGGCTACACAGACATACATGCACTGTACCTGGGTGTCAACATGGACAACAGGCTGAAATGAAAGACCAACACAGAGGCTGGGGATGAGCAGGCTCTATTTACTAATGGAGTCAATGTGTGCACCAAATGATGGAAATTCTATGTTACTCTGCTATGGGAAGCACAGTGTACTCAGGAGTCTGCTGGGAGAATCATTAAGGCTCAGGGACTGTCTGTAAACTGGACACATTGAAGCTGAGGTGGAGAACAAACTGTTAATACCCTTACCGGAAAGGCATTTAATCTATTATTATTATTAGTAGTAGTAGTAGTAGTAGTATTAAAAAACGCAACAAAAAAACCCCCCCAAAAAAACAAAGATGTACAAACAAGATTACATATCCTACTGGGCCGAGAAGAAAATGCCCCTATCTCTTGTTAAATTACACATGCCTAACTCTTCCATTCGTATAACAAACAACATCTCCTTAATTCAGTGTGAAAGTGCAGATGGATGCAAAAATTTGAAAATAAAGTCTTTGATAATCACAATTCCAAGATGCAGATCAATCTGAATGTTAGGTGGAAGCTGGGAGGTTTCCATCTTTTCATGATTTTTTTTTTAATCGTAGCGTTATCCCAAAAAGGGCAGATGAACGAGTAGTGGTTGAACGCAACACACGAAGTGTACAATAAAAGGATAAAGGTTCTCGAAAATGCTCGCGGAAACGCAGCTTCGTTTAACTGGAAGCGTGTCAAACGGCCAGCAGCGCCATCCGTGGAAACCCACACGACTGACCGTTACACAAATGTAACAAAAGCGGAACAGGCAAAGTTAAGAGAAAAATAGCTTCACCCCAAGGGTCCTACCACCGTCTCTGTCCATAGGAATGACGTCGCTGTACGGTTAATCAGCTGTTTCCGAGCGAGGAAATGGACCAAAATAAATACACATAAAACTGTTTTATCTCTCTGAAGACATTTAGCTCTGACCGACGGCAGAAGCTACTCTGGTCGGACGCTGTTGACATGCTTTATTTGGGTAAGCACACATGTTGGATTATTTGAGTTACATGATGGCATTTATGCTAAGTCAGTTTGTAGGCTAACGGCAGGCCTCTTCGGCTGTTTCTTTCTTCTTCTAATTTTTTAAAAAATTCTTTTAATTGTATTTTTGTTGGGGGCAGTTTGTTAGTAAAACTGCCGCTATGGAGAGGTCAGCACTGTTTCTCAGGTTTAGTTTTAACGCTCATTCTAGCCGTACTTTAGTTTCTAGACATATAGAAATATCTGCTAACTTTACAACTAGCTTTAGCAAGCTAGTCGGCTATCTGTGTGTATCCCCCACAGCAGCAGCAACACAGAGCGGCAGGAGTCATAGATCATAGGCAAAACACGTGTGAAATAGCACATAGTAATGTAATGTGCAGTCTTCAAGGCAGATGGACAATACATTAAATTTGTTTTATTACGCTGAACTTGAAAAAAAATGTATAGCAAAGTCGTGCGTTATATTTAGTGACAGATCCACTGAAACCACTTTAAATGCCCCCCTTCCCGTTAAGGTAAATAAGTTCAACTACACCTTTTAATCCGAGAGGTATCTTAACAGCTATATCGATATCTACATCGATATCTTAAAATAAGTGTCTTTCGTTTTTACTACACGATAAAGAAATGCTACGGTAGTAAATGAAAGAAATCTGTCAGCGCCGCTCTTTGGGCGTAAATTTTAAGAAATTTGTAAAATTACGGAAAAAGTCACGGGATGTCATGTAGATCGCGAAAAAGCAACCGTTCTGTCATTTAATTGTTAACTACAGTATTACTTAATTATTTTTGGTGTAAAGTTGTAAAACCTTTAAAAATACAGTTAAATGTCCAAAATGCACGCCTTCAATCCCACTTCCCAGAGCCATCCAGGGGGCCCCATTGGAGTCTGTGCCTGGCCAATTGTAACCTTGCATTTCTAATTTTGTCTCCCAAACTGCTCAACATGAGCGGTGTTGCTGATATTGTGATTTCTAATCTAATAATTTTACTGTTTACACCTTTGCTTTATAGTCATAAGTCAAAATGTTTTCTGTGACGTGTGTGATCACAAACAAAAACTGTGACAGAACAAATGTTCAGTGCACCATTTAGTGTGACTGCAGATGTTTTCTGACTCTTTTTTTTTTTTTAATGGTTCACCTAATTACTTTTTCAATTCTCCTCTACAGATCGACATCATGGACAAGATTTTGGAGGGCCTGGTGAGCTCCAATCACTCTGTTCCAGTGAAGAAGGCCATTGTGAAGAAGGTAGTGGAAGCAGCTGAGAGAGAAGTGACAGAGGATCAGTGTCAGGCACTATTCACACTCACCACCCGCCTCATCTTGCTCGGTGAAGATGCCTTCCAGAAGCAAATTGGCTCCCAGGTTCTTGAAGCCTATGCACGCTACCACCGCCCAGAGTTTGAGCGTTTCTTCAGCAAAGACTTCGTCCTCAGTCTGCTCCAGCAGGGCTACGGCCAGCTGGACCGCAAAGACCCCGCCATAGTAGAATACATTCACTGCTGCCTGCGGTTGCTCATCAGCTGCCCATCGGTGCTGGAGACTTTTAGTGTGATCCAGGTGGAGGTTTTAAGGATGGTGTGTGAACGACCTGATCCCGCTTTCTGTGCCCGCCTGAGCACTTTGCTGTCAGACTTTGTGCAGTGCATCCCAAGAGATAAGTCGGGTATTCTGTTCTGCCAGCAGCTGGTGAGGACCATCAGTTCCTTCCACTGCTTTTCTAGCCAAGAGCAGGAACTGAGAGAGTATGTTGGTCAGGTGACGAAAGTTAGCGCGCTGCTACAGAACATCTGGAAGGCTGACCCAGCCACGCTGCTGCCCTCACTCCAGGAGGTCTTTGCTATTATCGCCTCTACAGGTAAGACTCTTTGATTCCATATAAATTGTGCCTTAAAGGAACAAGAAAGTCATTTCATACGTGATTACATTTTTTTAAATGGGTTCAGTTTTGAGACATTTGTTGTTATAGATGCCATTTAAAAAAAAAAAAGAAAGGAAAAAAAAAAGAAATACTCAACATAAAGAGCAAATTTGGATTTTGTTAATAGTAGCGTTAAGGATGGGCATTTCAAACAGAAATATTATTTGATATTTACATCTCTTCCCCAGAGATTGCCCACAGCTCAAATGCTCTTAAATGACTTTGAATTCAGCTGTTTATATTTTCGACACACATTTGAGTGGGCTTCCCTGGCATACTGCCATCCACCAATTAATGATGCTGTTGGGTAATGCCCGTACTCTTATTCTGAAAGTTCAGTCACAGCAAACACGCTAGTACCAGCCCTTCCTGTCTTCTACCATCTCCTGAGAGGTTCATCAGGCTACTGTTGTGATACCCATCCCCCAGTTTGATAGACTAATGATGTGCTCCTGAATAAGCCTGACTTTCTGAGTTCCCAGTCAAAATTTGAATCTCAAACTCCCCCTTTGATTTGCTTTTGCCACTTGCGAAGTCAGAGTAGTAACCTGGAGTTAACAAACATGGTGGCACTAAATGTAAATAGCAGGAAAATCATAAAACTTTTCATTTGTACTGCCACTGTTATGTATTTGTGACTTACTAAGTAAGCTAAGCACAGACCAGGCTCTAACATGATTGTGCAGTGGTGTTTTAAGGTAGAAAAGAGCAAGACTTTTGCTCTATTGCTATTGATTCCTGAATAGCTTTACATTGCTAAGAAGCCAAACAAATCCTGGTTTGTTTGTTTGTTTTTTGTTTTAAGTTGTTGTTCTTTCTCGCTCTTTCTGGAGCACGCTAATTAGGGAGGGACTTTTGAGTTGCAAGGTATGTGAAGGGCAGTATAACTGTCTTGTCTTGGACTTCAGCTAGTAATGATACTCTTTGATCTGCTCTGGATTTTTTATTGAGAGCTGGAGGGGAACTCCAACCAGAATCTGCAGCTGGTTGAGTGCTGGTTCATTTGCTGCTACACTGTTACCTCATCTAGGCTCCAGAGCAGAATTAGGAGTGCACTTCAGATGGGTGGAGTATGAGCCCATCCAACTGAAGAGAAGCTCAGTGGAGAGACAGCTAATACTTACTGTCATTTATTCTCACAGTCTGTTTAGCGTGATTTATTCTTGTTTTTAAGAAAACGTGTGTGCGCCTCCTTGAAGACGCACACCCACTCTGCTGAAGCTACAGCTCTTAATCATTTCTGGAGTTGGTGGGTACAATGACCTAGCCACACAAAGTATTTGTTTTAGTTTATTTAATAATTTACATCTTACATTGTAAAATCATGGTTAGTCCTAATTTATGCACTCATATCAACTGATTCATTTATTTTTTTTTTTGAAGTATGGAAGATCAAAACCATCTCCAACCCTAATAAATAAGAGTGATTTACAAAATGCATGAAAAGTATATTGATTTTTTTTTTAAGTCACAGAAATTTTTGTTTTAACTTGCTTATGTGATGATGGTTTTTAAGTTTTTCCAGTTCCCCACTTCCCACTATTCCTTTGTGTATTTGAGATATATGAGACTTTTAGAAGAGTGAAACTGCCCAAAAAGTATAAAGAAAAAAAAGACTGAGTGTATGTGTATACACACACACACACACACACACACACACACAGTCTTTTTTTTCTTGGGCAGTTTCACTCTTCTAATAGTTGAGAGAGTTTCAGCTGAAGTCAAAGTTGCAGTAGCTGATGGTAAATGTTATTGATGTTCTGGGTTTGAAGCAGGAAATTGTTTCAAATATTATATGGACAGTATGTGTTTGAGCTCTGTGAGCAGATCCGCTTTGGATTGAAAGGTCCCTCGGCCTCCATTTTATTGATATTGTTCAGGCGAACAGTGCCCCTGGAATGCTTTCCTAATATCCGCAGAGCATCCCCCCTCTTCATAGAGGATGCATAAAGCACCATAGATGATTGTGATCGTGTTTTCATGATGATAAACCTCTACTTTCATATTGTTCAACCTTAGTGTTTGTTTCTTTTTCTATTTTCTCTTACAGACTGTAAGTGTAATTTGTATCCCAACACGTGTCCGCTGGAACACAAAGAAAAACTAACATTATGTATTTGATTATCGCAGACCCTTCCTTTGACCCAGCCATTGCACTGGCCAGCCTGGTCCAGCATATCCCTGTCCAGATGATCACAGTGCTTATCAAGAGCCTCACCACAGACCAGAACGTCAGAGACGCAAACATGACTAAAGCACTCTGCAGGTGAAATTGCACACTGAGCTATTTGAGTTCAAAAGAAGTGCCACAGTATTTAAATACAAGAATAGAATAATCCTTTAATTGTCCCACAAGGGGAAATTTGGTTGTAACAGCAGCCAGAAAGACACATACAAACAAACAGTACACAGGACACAGAACAGAAACATACACAATTTTTCTTACATATTTACATATGGACAATGGTTACTATAAACAGAGTACTGTACAACTGGAGAAGTACAGTTTTTAGGATGCATGTATAAATGGCTTGAACATTATCTTAACTGAAAATCTGTGGATCTATTTAATAAGAGTGGGTGGGTTTGTTCCAGTCATTTGCTGTTAACATATCCTTTTTCTGTCCATCTAGGATGATTGACTGGTTATCTTGGCCTCTTGCCCAACATGTAGATACCTGGGTCATCGCTCTGCTGAAAGGCCTGGCTGCTGTTCAGAAGTTCACTATCCTCATAGATGTCACTCTGCTTAAAATTGAACTGGTTTGTAATGAGAACTCTTCAATGAGTTTCTAATAGATGGAAATTGTGTGCATTTTACTGAAGCACCTCTATAAATAAACATGTTCGCAACAGATGATTTTATTTTATTTTTTTAAACTCCACCCATAGGTATTCAGTCGTCTGTGGTACCCCATTGTGCGTCAGGGGGCGCTGGCCGTGCTCTCTCACATGCTGCTGAGTTTCCAGCACTCTCCCGAGGCCTTCCATTTGGTAAGGGGGTCTCTTGTGTCCTCACAGCCCATTTCCCTCTCGTATGGCCACTTTATTGGTTTTCTCATTTTCGTCTCTTCTGGCTTAAATTACTTCAAAGCTGCATAGACGTCTTTTCCCAGAACTCTGGGCTTGGCACCACACTCTCACTAATGATGTGTGAAGCACTTAAATGCAGAGCAATAGCCCTTGAATTGGCCAATTTCATTAGATTCTAAAAACATGAATAGGCTCAAAAATACTCTGCAAATGAGACCTCTGTGGGGTTTCTGATGTGCAACCACCCCGTGGCTCACCGCACCACAGATATTTATGATTAATGTTAGCTGTACCTTCTGCTGTTTTCAGCGCTACGGTGTAGTCAACATTTTTCTCTTCTCTTTATTCCCTTCTCTCTCTTAGGTTGTTCCACATGTAGTAGATCTAGTTCAGTCCTTAAGGACAGATGGGCTTCCCACTAGCAAAGCGTTCCTGCTGCAGTTCACTGAGCTCATACACTGCATGATGTACCAGTACTCTGGCTTCCCTGACCTTTATGACAACATACTGGAGGCCATCAAGGTAACCAAGTGGGGAGAACACTTCTTTCTGTAGTTGGATATTTCAACGATAACAAAACACATCAGGTCCATGTTTTATTTATTTGGATCATTATAAATGAAACATGATATGCAATGAGGAGCTTCAGTTAGACTTTCTGTTACTTTTACTTTGCATTTTTACTGTGTTAAAAACGTCTCTTTTCTTTTCAGGATCTACCAAAATCTGCAGAAGAGAAGATCAAACTGGTGTTGAATCAAAGTGCCTGGACGTCTCAGTCCAACTCGTTTGCCTCTGGTCTGCTGAGGCAAGCTAAGTCTGAGACGGGCAAAACAGGCTTAGTCAACTTGGGGAACACCTGCTACATGAACAGCATCATCCAGACCCTTTTTATGGCCACAGAGTGAGTCTTTTAGACATAAAATCTGTAAAAGCAGGTGTTCTTGTTGTGAAATGAAATATGAAACCAACTTTTCTTTCTCTTTCTTCAGTTTCAGGAGGCATGTTTTATCATTGCATCTAAACGGTTCCAACACACTAATGAAAAAGCTTCAGCTTCTCTTTGCTTTCCTCGCACACACTCAGGTTAGTGTTGCCCTGTTAAGTAGCAATTACAAGCATTGTTAGTGGAGAACTACAGCAGCAGATATTAACGTGTTTCATTCATTTGTGTTTATCTGTCCTACAGAGGGCGGCCTATGCTCCCAGAAACTTCTTGGAAGCGTCCCGCCCCCCCTGGTTCAACGTGGGTTCTCAGCAGGACTGTTCAGAGTACCTCAGATTTCTTTTAGACAGGTATTTTAAATTAATAGCTTGTCAATCATTTGCATTACTGAAAGCGGAATGGAATAAATGTTAATGAATATAAAGCATTGTGAGTGCTAACTACGTATGAATACTGTTTGTAAACTGTGTTTAAACAAAGACATAGCCGTTGCACTAATTTGTTTGATTTTTTTTCAATAAAAAGCTGAGTGTTTTCTGATCCCAAGGTTACACGAGGAGGAGAAAACCCTTCAGGCACTGGATTCAGCTGAACCAAAAGCTGCCTCCCCAGCTGACACGAGCTCCAAAGACCCTGCAACAACGTCTGCTCAGGAAGACAATGAACAGACCATTTTGCCTCTAGCAGAGGCCAAACCTGGAGATGACACAAGGACTTTGATAGAAAAGATGTTTGGAGGGAAGCTAATCACGAGCATTTGCTGTATGCTGTGCAACTGCATCTCTGAGAAAGAAGAACCTTTTACAGACCTCTCTTTGGCCTTTTGTCCAGGTACCACTTTACAGGATGGCCCTCAAACACAGAGGCAATCAGAAGAGCCCAAAGCTCTCTGTCAGGGATCTGTCAATGGTGGCAGCGAAGCTCCTGAGCCAAGCTCGGCCAAAGCTCCAGCTAGCAATGCCCATTTTGTGCCAGTAACAAATGAGCCTCCTCTCTCCGTGCCTGACCTGGTGAATTATTTTCTGGCTCCGGAAATCCTCGACGGAGACAACGCCTATTTCTGCGAGAAGTGTAGCTCCCTCCAGCGGGCAGAGAAGACCATTAAAGTGGTGTCTGCCCCTGAATACTTGATTCTCACTCTGCTGCGATTTTCATATGACGCCAAATGCCATGTCCGTAGGAAGATTCTTGATAATGTCACCATCCCACCGCTGATCAGACTTCCTGTACATGACCCTTCCGTACCTACACAGTGTTCTTCTTCTACCTCGTCTCCTTTGCAAGTGGATTCTCCTGAGAGCAGCGAGAATCTGGCCAAGAAACTCAAATCATCGCAACACGATGAGGAAGAGGAGAAGGCAAGGATAGATGGAGCAGAGGAGATGAGCAGGGCGATTCAGTCGGTCCCCTATGTCCTCAGCTCGGTCGTAATACATTCTGGTATATCGTCAGAGAGCGGCCACTATTACTCTTATGGTCGTAATATTAATGGAACAGATGGGGCACAGCATCCAGACAACCAGTACAGCATCAAAGAGGATTTAGGGAACGCCCAGGCCGAGTCCAACCTCTACACCTGCTCAGCTCCCTCGCTTCCACGTGAACAAAGCGAAATGCTGCCTAATAGTAGCCAGGAGGCAAAAGATTGGCTGCTCTTCAATGATAGCAGAGTAACATTCACATCTTTCCAATCAGTGCAAAACATTACTAATCGCTTCCCCAAGGACACCGCTTATGTGCTCATGTACAGGAAACAGGAGCTACCAGGGCAAAGCTTAAATGGGGGACTAATGGCAAATGGAATGAGACTGAGTGCCGAGCCTCCTCTGCAGAAAGAACTACTGGATGCTATTATCAAAGACAACAAGCTCTATTTACAGGTACGTTGGGTTGAACACATGAAATGCACTTCCATATACTGGTGTTCAGTTACCCTTTAAAACTGTCACTGCCTATAAATTCAAGTGTGAAGCGATTAGCTCGTATTAAATCTGTGGTTTAAGAACTCTGAGGGTATTTGGATAGAAATTGTGCTTATTTTGCCTGTTTTACACAAACATGACTTAAAGCCTCATTAACACTAACACTTCTAAGAATCGAGGTTATAAAAGTCAGAGAGTCACCGAGGTGGAAAGAGGTGAAGGGAAAGCAGGCCGTGCTTTTACGGATAACTTGGAGATGTAGTGTGTAGGAGTTTTTTATTTGGACTGCACATCTGAACTGTCCTGTTACAAGATGTGAAGAGTAATTTCACGAGTCATTGAACTGTGCTCCATCGAGTTGACATTCCACCACACTTTTTTTTTCATTACAACTGCAGTAAATCTCCTCTAGGGGGTGCTATAATTACATGCAGCGAAAGCTCTGATGGACTTTCAAGCACACGCAAACTAGCGTTGCTTCTTTGTCACAGCAAAGTTGAGTGCTGTTTAAGCTTAAATATAATCTCGCTTGGAAATAACACTTCTCTCCCCTGCTTGCTGTCATTAGGAGCAGGAGCTCAGCGCTCGGACCCAGGCTCTTCAGGCCCCATCATCCTCCTGCTCATTCAGGCCCAACGGTTCAGATGACAATAACCCACCGGGGAGCTGCGGCCCATCTGGAGGAGGAGGAGGAGGAGGAGGCGGAGGCTTCAATACTATTAGTAGACTGGTCTTCTGAAAGAGAGAGAGGCATAAAAATGCTGCAGGAAATCCAGATGAACTGGTGCTAAGGGAGTTCTGGGCTCATCCCACAGGACGCTGAATCTTCTCACTATGTATAGCAAAGGAGGAGCACTGAAATGATCTAGCAACACACATCAAAACTGGCTCTGATTCTTCATTTGATTTTCTTTAAATCTAAAAGTTTTGGTTAGTCCTCATCTATGATTTTTCTTTATTTATTTTTGTGATTTGAAAACATTGTAATCTCCTGTTAATCCTACAAATGTCAAAACTCGGGGTGGCTATTACTCACTGGTGCAAATATATTTCTGTCTCAAATGAAAGAATTTTGGCAGGATATGATTCAATATTATACAAACGACTTCAGATTAATCTTCTAATAAACAGACAGAAGGCATTCATCTGTTGGAAATACAGATTTGTTTAATTTTTATTTATCATACTTTAAGTTTTTACTTGCAGCTTATTGTGAGCTGTGGTATTTTATTATTGAGGATATTGTGCCTGGGATCTGTACTCTGTTTCATACAAGACATGCAATAAATGTACATATGACTTCAAATAAAAGAACTTCAAATTGATTACAGTATTGACTTGTGTGTATCTATATAGATACACACGTGTGTGTGTGTGTGTGTGTGTGTGTGTGTGTATATGTATATGTTTGTTTGTTTTTTGGTTTTTTTTTCTTTTTGCCTGTCCCGTTTGGCTCTTTTGCCATCAGAATTGTTGTCTAAAGGCAAAGAAAGATGCCCAACGGATTTACTTTACCAAATTGACCATCCCAGCCTTGCCGTAATGGTCCATTTGATTCACCTTTTATTGTTTATTTTATTTTCACTTACTGAATACGGGACAGACTTGACTGGGGGAAAGAAGGGGAGAAAGAAAGAGGGAATGAGAAACAGCTGAGAAGAGGGACGGGGGAGAAGGGCAAAAACCAACAGAATGAGCAGGAAAAAAAAAAAGAAATAAAAAATGCATATATCAATCACCTGGATCACCTGCTGAGAAAGAAAAAAGAAAACAAGCAGAAGAGAACAAGAGTAATAGAATAAACAGCATCACAATGATATATGGGAATATGACAGTAAATACTAAATGTTAAACATTATTGTGCAGCACATAAGATCAACAGAACACAGTGTGCTTTGAGGTAGGAGCCAAAAAGGGTGTAGTTTGTGGGTGTGATCACCCGTGTGTACACCTGTGAGCATGGACGCGCTTGTTTTTTTTTTGTTTTTTTTTTTTTTAAAGGTTCCTTCATGTAATGATCTGCTAGAGGGTGTGGGGGGGCCACAGCCCTGTCCTCCAGGGCATGAAGCAGGTATGGAGGAGATCAAAACTCCAGACATCCAGAGGCCCCCAGAACACAAGAGACCAAGGAAGACCAACAGAGGGGCAGCCGCGCCACTGTCCCAGAAAGAGCTGAGGAGAGTCCCAGATGAGGGCTCACTCAGCAGCCGCGGAGCAGAAGCCAGGGGGAGTTGCAGTGACGCGCCTGTGAGCTCCGCCGGCAGTCAGCCGTGCCTGAGTGACCAAGCCCCAGGCCGAGAGGCCGGGGGCACCCCACCTCCGAAGTGGCCCGAGCGAGCACCAGGCTCCAGGCCCCGATAAGCGGCCGCCAAGGAGTGAGCCGGTGTGTACCTGGACGCCCATCCCCGGACACAAAGAACCACCAACGCACCGATGTCTGAGGGAGTCCGCCACTGAAAGGGGGAGTGGTGGTAGGGGGAGATAGGCCTCCAAACCTTGGAGGGCCTGAGATGTCCCCAGAGAGGTGGCGCCTGACACCCAACCTGACATATAGACACAGACATACAGGCACACACATATACAAACATCCATTCCCACCCTCATGCTCTCATATGCACTTACTCCACACTCAACCAACGTGGAGACAGACATAAAGTGACGCTGTATACACGATCACACTCCCCAAGCGTCCTCTACAAACCGGGTCTAGGTACCCTTGCCCCTGGAGGGGGGAACTGCACCCAGACCCAGGTGGTGTTACCCTTTTCCCTGCGGTGGGGGGAGGCAGACCGCCCCGACTCCGCAGCAGCAGGGAGGCCCCACACTCCAGACCGCAGTCGGACGGCCAACTCCTCCTCCTAGCCCCCCCGCTCCAGCAGGTCGCAGAGAACGGGGGTGAGAGAAGACTCCAATGTATATATATATGTATATATATATGTGTATATATATATGTATATATATATGTATATATGTGTGTGTATATATGTATATATGTGTGTGTATATATGTGTATATATATGTGTATATATATATATATATATATATATATATATATATATATATATATATATATATATATATATATATTCAAAATCGCTTTGTCAAATGGAGTCTACTCAAACCAGTATTGGAAAAGGGAACTGCAGAGTCACATGCCATCACATACTGTTCCCACAGGCAAATTATAGTTGTCTTTTTTTTATGCAGAAACACAAAATCATTAGCAAATGTTTACTTTTTACACATTTTTAATTGATGTGGTAAATACACAGTGGCATGTGAGCCTTCAAAGGACATTTGGAAAATAAAAAATCTTAAGACTCCTTTTTAAGCAAGCAAACCTCCTGTTTGGTGGATTTTTTTTGCTTTTTGTGGATGTATTTTCAATATTCTGTATCCATTCAGTAGCCTGTTACTATGTTAGATAATTTGCAGACAATCTATAGCTCATCTGGAATATACTGACACCATATTTTAGGTCTGTCTTTCTAGGTAATACTGAAAAGCTGGAAACAGGTAACATAATACCCACATGAACCTTTAAATCTTAACTCTGGAGACTCTAGGCCTTTGCTTTTTGATGATGTGCACATATGGCTCTCAAAGAGAATTAATTGGGGTTGCTGTGTTGTGTCTACAGCCTTTAATTGCTCCCTGTTTCTTCATCAGGACTAATGCTGTGGAAACAGGCCATGTGTCAATAGACTGGCAAAGTCATTAATCACAGAATAACAGGGAAACATCCTTTCGGAGAAGCATAACCATACCAATAGGATTCCTCAAATTCCACTCGGATTCCATAGGAAACACGCCTTTGCCAGTAGAAAGGACCAGTTATAGATGGTCTTTTTGGTCCCCCGGGATATTGACATATTTCTAGTGAACCACATCCAGGCTTACAGGAAAAAACATTTTCTAACAGCTTTGGTGCTGGACTGTAGCCTGTGAGGAGATTGCTGGTAGCTTTAGGCTCTGTGGATTTTTAGATTCAAATAAATGGTATGGGAAGTAGATTTAAATTTAGCAGTGACAGAGATGATATAGCTTTGTAAATAAATAGAGACACGGATTCATAGATAAAAACGTTAAAAAACTATCATGTAAATAGACTACTGAGTCTATTTTAACATGATTGTATACAGATTCCTCTCTGGGGACTCCAGCAGCATTGTGGATAGTGTAGTCTAGACATGCAGTGATTTGTTGGGACCCTAGGGGTTGAGGCGGGTCCTTTCATTGTCGCTTTTTTTAAGCTCATTGTCTTCACCAAGAGGTGCATGCTTCTGTATTAACGTTATGCGTCATCTACAAAAAGCTAAACAACACTGTTATTTTTTTAGGAACGGGACACAGAGAACTGTTTGAACTACATGTCCCATGATGGAAGCTCTACAGCTTTCCCTGCACGCCGCCGCCTCTCCAGTTTGTGCTCTGAAGAACCGCATCAAGCAGTCCGAACAAACATCAACTTCCGACTTTGAATTTCAAAATAACATTCTAGAAATTAAACCACGTTGAGTCGTGCCTCGTATGTGCGAATATTACCATGAAGAAATATTCTGGAGTGTAAAAATGAAAATATATTCTATGTTCTTTATAACAATGTAGCCTTTATCAATTTACAGAACTAGCCATAGTACTACAGTATTGCTTAGATGAGAAAAGGTAGATGTCAACCTGTCAATCAAGACTAAAAATAGCAACTTACACTACTACGTTTCTAAACTAAAGGCAGCTTCAAAGCGTGCTAATATTATTTTGAAAACAAACCAATAACTTCCGGTCCTCTCGCCTATGCGGCTGTTAACTCCATTCAGTAGTGTTCCAGAGGAGGGTGAGTTTAGGGAAAGACGGAGCCACCCTGTCAATCACAATTAAGGAACCATGGGAGTAAACTGGTAGGAAAGCTAGGCGAAACCACCGTGTTTACGGTCGAGCTTGTTTTAATTTGCGTTCAGACGACAACTATGCACCGGTACAGTGTGGGACATGCACACCCGACCTCTCCAGATGGGAATCGCTTCACTTTGACGGGAATTAGCATGAGACGTTAAATATAACAACAACAAAAAAAACTTGCCGACTTTCATTTGTCTGCGCCTGTTTTTTCTTTTCTTTTTTCCTCTTTTTTTTTTGCCCCCACAGCCTTCCAGTTTGAACAAAATACAAAAGTCACCGCTGATATTTGTTCAAAAGGCGGTGCCGCCGGGGTTTATGTTTACTCCAAGCTAAGGAGACACGTTTATTTGAGTACAACTCGTGGAAATCTGGTCTGTGCATTTCACAGAACTGACGTGTCGGCGAGTCCACTTTCGGAGGAGTGACGGTTGGTTATTGCGCCTTTAAAAACACACATACACGCACAGCATTTTTTTTAAAACAAACTTTATATTCGAAGTATGTTTTGACTTCACCGTCTTAGCCTCATATTAACTGTTTTATTGTTATTTTTCCCCCCAGGTACAAGAAGACACTCCCGAAAACAACCAGCGCCAAGCGTCAATCCGGGCTCAAACTCCAGAGAGAGCAAGAAAAGGAGCAGAAATGAGCGGGGGAGAGGTGGTGTGCTCGGGGTGGCTGAGAAAGTCTCCTCCTGAAAAAAAGTTGAGACGTTACGTAAGTGCGCTTTATATCCTCTTTGTTACGTTGTAATAAAGTAACCTGTTAGACCAAAGGGAGGAAAAAAACGTGCATGCTTTTCCCTGGAGGCTCTCTCCGGGTGCAGACGATGTGTAGGCCTCATCTTGTGTGCATTGCAACAATCAGCTTTTGTCTCTCCCCCCTTACCCTTTTTGTTGGTGAACCTGAAAGTGTGCGTTACTTATATAAAGTAAAGTTACTTAAGCGTGACTTAACAGGCTTTGCTCAAGGGCACGTCAGCGGGGCGCATGGCCGCTGTTTGGGAAGCAAACATGAGACTCTGGCAAGCATTATCTCGGGAGAATTTGATTGTCTTTGACCAGTAACGCAGTGCTTTGATTACCTTTTGAAGTCACGCAGTCAAGAGTATCAAAGGTGGTCGCTGAGAGTTAAATGATTTACAAATCAACTGCAAAATCAGAGCTAGTTGTGGCTGTCATTACATCTACTATATCTGCCATTGTTTACATCCCTGTGTTGTCTTATCTGCAGCTCTGTCAGTCTCTACTCACACCTGCTATTCAGTCTTACATACTTTTAAAACGATATGCAATCAGTTATGACATGCCATTGATTTTTTTTTTCCCCCCCACAAGTGTAACTGACAGTTTTATGTTCCTGTTCTCTCTGTTTAATTAGTGTGCTATTGGAAGAACCTCTCATATAAGGCTAAAGCAAATAACTTGATTAGCTGCTTTGTTAGCCATCAAGCCCATTTGATTTCTTTGTGCACGGCATCTTTATTAATACAAGAGCTGTAAGATCAGAGAAGGGATGTTTTTGCAGAAACCAGAAGTTCAAGAGAGCATAAAATATACACTTAGAAGCAGGGTTCATTGAGTGCCTGCATCACATCTATTACAGAATAGTGTTTTATTTGATGACAGAGGTCACCTTGTTGTACAGTACTTTGTGACAACAGTTTCCAGCTGTTTTTTTTAAAACCAGGACCCTGTTCATATCTGGAGTTGGCCAGGATTTGATCAGGAATGGACAATCCTTCTCCAAGTGAGATCAGGTGCCTTTACTGACCACTCATAATTAAGTGTACCCCACCCATTGCATATGCATGCTCTGACGCAGCATGAGAAAACATGGGGATAGATGCAGAGAAGACAAGAATCCTGTTCGTGCACAAAAAACAGCTAAAGAATGAGGCAATCAAGAAAAACTGGACTTTCCAATGCTTCCAGTGTTTGTTATCTTTAACTGTCTGCGGATATCTTGCAAAACTGTGTGTGAAAAATTTAGTTTATTGAACAGATTCTGGTGCATAAACTGCAAATAAGCAAGGCAGACATGCAAACTATTTTGTCATGGGTACTCATCCAGGAAACCTCTCAGCTGCGAGGGGGAAAAACCCCTGGTCGGTGCAGCTACGCGTGCTGAATAGTCATCGACGAATGCTTTCTTGTAAAACTAGCATAGATTTTATCAGAAGTTTAATAATTTATGAATGTGCTCGAAGCGAATATTTAACCATTTCCTTTTTTTTTTTTTCTTTCTTTCAACTAAACCACAGAAATTCAAAGAATGCATACAGTTTGACATCATCAAGTTAAAAATTCATAGGAAAAACCAAAGATTGATGAATGAAATCTGTGTTTTGCTTATTAATGTAGAAGTTTAGAAATTTTGTTTGCAAAGTTTGCATTAAATGGAGGGGTCCAGTTCTGTAAACCTGCATCTTGCCTGTAGCGGCAGGCTTTGGTATCACTGTTGTGTTACCTGCAGTCAGCATCTCGTATGGTCATTACAAAAAAGTCTTTTGTTTAGTTTTTTCAAAGTTGCACTATTTCCCAACAGCCTTGTGCACAACTAATGGCTAATAAATGAATCATGAAGCAACAGCAATATAACTCCTCATATTGATTCCTGACTTACTTTAATCAAACAGAGTCATGGTGCGAGGGAATAATACAATATGGGACGCTTAAAAATATCAATGACTAAAACATGCTATTTCTTTCTTATTTTGAAATGATTTGAAATAACAATAATGTTTGCATCCACAATACAAAAGTTAATATGACCCCAAATGTTAGTTTCTCAGGAGAAAAAAAGAAGTAGGCTACTGGAGGACCTAGTTATTTTCAAATGGTTATGACAACTTGTTGCTCAAGTTGTGTAACTGTTTTAGTGTTTTAAGAACTCTGAGGAAACTCGTGATTTTGTGAGGTAGAAGTTAAGCTGTTTAAAGCTGCGAAATTATAGTTGTTGCTTTTTATATCTGCATAAACTGCATCTTTTTTTCCCTGTTTAATGTTAAGAAAACATTTTTGAGTTAAATGTTGGCCATTGCTTTTATACAAACAAGGAACAAACTGCAAGCTGGTTTCTTTCGTTTTGGGGGGTTTATCAACGCAAATGCCACGTTTTAGTCTTTCTGTCACAGGTAGCGACATAATCCTGTTTGAAAATATATTTCTACACTTTAGATTTCTGTTTGACTTATTGAGGCCATAAGAGTGTAACAGCAGAGTTCAGCTAAATCTTTCGAGAATACAGCTTCAGATTGTGGGTCATGATTCTTCCTCTTCATTGTTCGCTCTTATTAGATTTTCTACGGCTGCTACAGACTGTTCATATCAGAGTTGTTTTTCAGTGACTAATACTCTGATCTAACTTTCAACAATGCCCTCTATAGTAGTGCAGCAATCTAAAATCTAAAAATACTGGGAAACACAGCAGGGTGGTTTGAGCAAGCTCGGTCACATGAAGCTGTGTAATTAGTGGAAGTACTTACAAGTTGTTCAGATTATACTAACTCAAATAAATAGAGAAGTTGATTCTCTCTTGTTTTTCTTTTTTAAATTGAAACAATTCAGCTGGTTATGAAGCATGAGAGCTTTTGTGGGATTAGATGAGACATTCTTGAATTGTTTTACTTCCTTGCTGCTTCTTCTTCCTTTTCTTCTTCTTCTCCTTTTCGGTTACTGCCTTAATGGGTCATCGCAGCAATTCATCACCTTCCCTCTAACCCTATTCGGAGCGTCTTTTGATGTCACACTAGACTTCTGCATGTCCTCCTTCGGGACATCCACAAATCGTCTCTGTGCCTTTCCTCTTTTCCTCCTGCCTGGCAGCTCCATCTTCAACATCCTTTATCTAATATATCCACTATCCTTACTCCTCAGCAAACATCCAAACCATCTCATCCTATCTCTCTTTAACTTTGTCTCCAAACCGCCCAGACTTAGCTGTCCCTCTGATGTACTTCTATCTAATCTTGTTCAGCCCCAACAAAAATGTTAGTGTCTTTTAACTTTGCTGCTTGCAGCTACACCAGCTCTTTTTTTTTTTTTCTTTCTTCAGTGCCACTGTCTCCATACCATCACATCCTGTAAAAGTTCCCTTTTAACTCTAGCTGCTATCCTTCTGACACAGCATTTAATGTAATCGACACAAAGGTCAGCGTATGTTTTGAGCTGCAATGGTGCAGGCGAACCTGCAGCTCTCCCCGGGGCTTTTGTAGTTTGTTTTTTTTTCCGAAGGTGGACGAGTTTGCTGCTATGTGGGCGGCCCTGACTCTATCTGCAGTTCCCCAAGCCACTTTTTTTTTTTTTTTAAGGTAATTATTTGGTTTTCAGCTGGACTAGGGCTGTTCGATATAACGATATATATCGGATGATAATATAAAAACTTTTATCGTTTCATTTTACGCTATCGTTTGTTTCGTGGTGTCGCAAAATAAACTGTTTACGGCAATATTTTTTCATCGTTTTGATGGTCACTGTAGTGGCTATATTAATTTCTTAAAGTTCTCTCTTTCTTTTATATTTAATATAACCACACTACGGACGGACAAGCGCCTGTTTTTATGCGTTGTCGTTAGCAACAACTACGGTAACACCATCACGTGTCCGCTTGTTTATGTTCCACATAAACCTTTCATAATAAAGCTCAAGATCCTGTTGAGACTTTTCAAAATGAACTGAATCACGTGAAAGAGCAGATTATTTACGGATGAGAAGTAAAAAAAGAGCCGCCAGGTGCTAAAAAATAAACCTTAGACTCAAACGTTAGAACAGGCTTTTCCCTGCAGCACGCCGTGTAATAAATACTCACAAATGTAACGGTGGCCGTTACAACTTATGTCTAAAAATGTATAGTTTCATGCATCTGTTAAAACACTCGACTCCAGCTACATGACGCGCAGCTGGAAACACTTCCCGCAAGACGAGCTGCCCGAGATTCACAGAATTTACAGAAAATGTTACATTTTTGTGATTTATATCGTTATCGGGACGATAGAATTCTTATATCGGGATATGAGATTTTGGTCATATCGCACAGCCCTAAGTTCGACTGATGTTGGTCTCACTATTTGGCACAATTGAGCAGTCCTAGATTAAATGTGAGTTTGGTGCCACATGCTACATGAGGTTTGCTGGCAAAGTAAGCTAGTGATTACTGACTTTATTTTTTTTGTGGTAAAATCACATTACAGCTACATTGGTGCAAGCATTTTAGTTTGTCAATGTCCTTTGAGAACAGGGACCAGAATAAACTGCTGTCTGTACGCTATTTAGTACCAAACCGATGTGGGCATTTTGTTTTTTGTATCTAAAACTACTCACCTCAGCTTTAAAAAAATACAAAATATACCATAGGGTCAGTACAGCCTTGCTCCCTGGGGTTTTCCATTTCATTGGCACTGCATTTTTCCATCCATTTCTCCTTTTTCTCTTTCATTTCTCTTAACTAATGTGCATATTTGTCTCAGTGTCCACTAGTGTAAGCATCCTTAAAGGAACAGCTTTCGAGATGGATGTCTTCAGGACATCTGTTGTGTTGTCACATGGACCCAAGGAGATGCAGAGATCGAGTTACAAGGTTGCTGTCGTCACTGCTCGATAAAATGGTGTATCTCAGTTAATTCTGCCACCACATCATGGAGGTGTAGGTGAAAACGGATAAAGGAAATGAATAAGGATAGTTACTGGTAACATTTTATTGATACCGATGCCATTATTTATTCTAGGTCTGTTTTTACGGATTCTCTCATTGATCGGTGATCAATATTTTGCGTTGGGGAAACATGTAGGTCTACAAAGGTTTTCAGCATCAGTGCTGCTGGTTATCATCAGGGTCTGATGTAGGATGTAGAAACCAGATTTAAACAAACAAAAAAAAAAACCAACAGGTATGTACTTCAGGTGTGGAAAAAGCTCCACTGCCGGGGGTTTGACGTCATGCTTTGTTATGTGAAACTGCAAGAAACAAGATGCCAGCACTGATGAAAGCAATTGATAAGCTCTGAGACAGACAATTAATATAAACTGGACAGTTTGGAACCGGTTCTCTGTCGAGAATCTTTAGTTCTCAATCAGCCTCTCTATCTAATCTAGAGTTGATAGAGAGATATGTATATAACTGCTTCAAACGGCTGTTTATGCGTGCCATTTTGAAGCCGCCATGTTTCAATTAAACGTCATTGTTCGGCTTGTTCATATTACAGTAATACAATTCCTATTGAAAGGAATCCTTAATTTTAGTTCAAAACATTAATTAAACAGCAGCAGTTTTGAAAATGTATAAAATAACTGTCTCCTTGATTTTTAATAATTTTGCTTAGCTCTTAGTTTCTCAGTTCTTGCCTTCCGGTGCACATAGCTTCATAGACCATTGTAGTCCCTGTAGTTTATTGGCATGCACTTTCTGAAAACAGATTAGGATTTTGCTGAACACTTTGTGCAGCCCTTACAAGGGCCTCAGAGCAAGAGCACAGGGCTGCAGGGTAGACCGGATGAAGGAAAATATTGAACCCTGAAGGTCCTCCTCTGGCTCTAAAGGGAGACTGAGGACCTACTCCGTGCTGGTCTTATGGCCTCTTAGCTGAAAAACAAAAAAGCATTTATAGTGTACATCAAAGTGGCTGTTAGCTTTTGTCTGTGGCTGACTGTAAAAAGTTGTCATTTACACACAGTTAAAGAAAACTGTATGCCACCAGTGTAACAACGTGGTCGAACGAAAACAAAGGCATAGCTCATTTGATTAAGTAGAGGATTCATTAAATCTGCTTAGCAAGTGGAACAGAGAACAAACGCTCACTTTCTGTTAACCCTCCCCCCGCCCCTCCCTACGTGCTTGAAGAAACAAACAAACAAGCTACCCAAACGGGATGCAACAGAGGGGTACTTGTGCAGCATTAGCCTCTTAGGCTAACAAAGAAAAATTACTGGACTGTGTCCTCATCGCAGCAGCACCAGCAGCACAGCTCTCCATTTGGAGCAAGCAGACTACTGTTGTGTGATCTGCCACAGCTTGGAAATGGGTTGAATATGCCATTAATTATTCAATGCCCATTACAAACAAATAAGCATTAATTATTAATATATGTGCTACTACAGTAGTTGTCTCTTTTATCCCTGACACAGACTATCGTCACTGTGTTATACATAGGCGGTGTCATTTTCATCGTAGCCTAACTGTTGGTACAGCAGTTTAAAGGATTAAAAAAAAAAAGCTGTGGGAATGAGGGTGGGGGAAATGTGTAGAATCTGTAATATTCACAACCATTTTCCCCCCAAAGAACTGAAAGCTGTTCTGAGTCCTGTACTGGTGTTTTGGTCTTTTGTTTTAAAACACAATCGAAGTAAACATGAGTGTGGTTGTTCTGCATTTTCTTCTGGGTATTTATAGTCTTAAGCATGAAATCAAGTCATTGCCTCACAAAGAAAAACACAGCCATGAAAACAAAACATTCAGTTGGAGCCAGCCCTTGGGGAAGTTGGCAGCACAGAGCAATTTTTATTTTATTTTTTTTTTTGGGGGGGGGCATAGTAAATCACTGTCAAACCTGTCACAGCATTACTCAAGTGGTGATGTATACAAAAATATGACACTTTTTATTTTCTTCATTTTTTTTCATCGGTGCTTCATGTGACATCAGTTTTGAGAGTGATGACAACACACATGGTGCATGTCAGTCACCTAAAACATAGTCTGTGTTTTTGATCGTCTCCGTGGGATCTTAACAGCAGCGTTTGGTGCTGTCGATCTTTGTGAGCGCACGCTTCATTGTCGATACAGAAGGTCTCTCATCTCTTATGCAGGCGTTTGTAAGCAGCGTCTGATATTATGTGCATGATGACGAAAAAAATGGGTTTAACGCAACAAACGTGAACTTGAGCTAACCTCGAAATCACGTTCTCATATGTATACTATTATGTCCTGTTATGTAAACTAGACACTTGCATGCATAACCTTTCATGCAAATTCTTGAGCGACGCAGCTGCTTTTCAGAGCACAGTAAACCTTTGTTTATACCAGCACGCCACTGCTTCAAAATGAAGCTGAAGTTTAAGATGATTGTTTACGCGTTACAGACTAAACTTTAGTGTGTGCGCTCCAAAAAGAGTGAGAGGTTACAGTGAGTATGTTGCTTGCAAATTTATTTTAAGCTGAAAGGGGATGGAGGATGTAATCGGTTAGGAGTCATTAAGAAAAAGATTTAAGAAGTTCTGCTTTTGAGTGCACGTCAGCGCATAGTTGGTTAGATTTCAGAAATAAATGTCATTTCTGTATGAGAGCAAAGGAAATGTGATCATCATTGTGATCATGTCTGTTTTCGGCTTGTTTTTGATTCATAGGTGGCGCTGTGTGCTGATAATGCTTAGAGTTACCTCCCAAAATCTTAACTTTCACTTGTATTATCATTTGTGTATGCCCCTTTAAACTTAATTTGTTACCTTAGTGCAGAAATGACACCGTTGATTTAATTGGTAGGTCAAGGCTAACATGGAGCATTTTGTAAACAGATGTGTCTCTTTTTGCCTGGCGCAGCTGTTTACTGTGTCGTGTGCCAAGTCCGCAAAGCAACTCGTGGAGTGGCTGCAGAAAAGCGGTTCTCATGCAGGCTTGGATTTGCTGTGCGAAACCTGGGAACAGATTCTGAGTTGTGTTTTCTGCTGTAAAATGATCCTTTTATTCCTTTTTTTTTGTCACTGCGCCAAGTCGAAGAGTTTCAAGAGAAGCTATTATTAAATGCAGATGACAGAACCCTCAGAGCTTTGCTGCTGGGCTAATTGCACACGTCATAATGCGTCTTATTTTCTGATGACTGACGGTTGTCTCATATGCAAGGAAGTGACACAGGCCGAGGTTAAAGAAAGCTGAACGTTTTTTTTGATCACAATGCTCATTCCTGGTTTTCGTGTTGCGACTTGCCAGCTAATGACACGAGGCGGTAAAAATAGGACGTGTCATAAGGCTGCTTCTATTTCCAGGGTGTAGTTGTAGTCTTGTGTGGAAATAAAACAGTGTTAGTAGGGAGAACACAGAAGGCCCATAGATGGTTTACAGTAAATCAAACACAAAGGCCGAAGGGGTCCCTCTTCCCACCAGATTGGCGCACGTCATTTGAGGGAACGAAAGCTATCGCGAGTCGGGCCAAATGTCTGATTATTTGCATTTTCTGGATTCTTGCAAAGCGCGCAAACATTCTCCAAGATTAAAGGTGAAGGACCATAAATATGTGTGCAGGAAACGACAGGCGGGCAGGCAATAATTTTATTGTCATTGCGGAGGAGAGCAAAGCTTAAAAAAAATAAAAGCAATCAAGATGAAAAAGACTGGAGTGCTTCTCAAAGCCCCACCATTAGGCAGCCTCCAGTGAGAGCAGCTCTCTGTTCTCTCCCTCTTTCTTTCCGTTCCCAGTGCTTCTTGGCAGGCTCAGACAGCAGGAATGCGAGGTTGCTCTGTGCTCCTCTTTGCTGGTCTGCAGGGGTGTGAGCGCCTGGTCCCTTGCTGCTGCTGCTGGTGGTGGTGGTGCCGCTGCTGGCTCCTCAGCTGAGGATTGAATGGGCTGGACTACACTACCGTGCACTGCACTGCTCTGCAATGCAATGCGCTGGCTGATTGTTGTTTCTCCAGCACCATGAGGGAAGAGGAGCCGCTCCCTGGCGCCCCAGCAAGGCATGGCTGCTACTTCCTGTGTGTGGTGTGATGGCTACCAGATGGCGAGTGAAGACAGAGGAAGGGTCCCCTGCTCTCTTCTTTTTCTTTCCTTGGCTATTATATTGTTAACTCCTGCATATGTCCTCTGCTGCTCTCTAATATGTTTTATATATATAATATAGCTGCAAATGTTTATGTTAATAACAGATAATGAGAAGATGAATTTGGAACTTAATGTTACCGAGCTGTTTATGTACCTCCGAGTTATACTCACGAAAGACTCCACTGTGACTCACTAGTGATCTGTGACTCACTGAAGAGTTGTATACTTTGAAAAGCCATTCTTGACACACTCTCTTTTAAAAGTCACTGCAGTGTTTTTTTTGTTTTTTTTTGTTTTATTTTCTTGCACCGTAGAAGCACTCACTGCTGGTGTCTTTGGACACACCTGGAGTACGACAGCACATATTTTCATGGTGGTACATTGAATAGGTAAAACAGAAAATAGGAAGAAAATGTAGCCAATGAAAGCGGGGTGCTTTTTGTTTAAAAATGTCAGTAATATCCTAATTAATTGGCTGCCAAATGCTAGATTATTTTGGCATAATGTTACCTTCAGATGTGTCCTTTTTGCAAGCAACAACTAGTTGTAGTTCTGGTGTTTTGAGGTTGTTTTTGGTACTACTACTACTACTACTTCATACGGAACAGATTATTATTGAATTTGACTGAATTTTAAATCAGCAGTTGACCCATATATGCAGCCTGAGGCCTGTAAATACCATACAGGAAACAGTATCTGCTGATGTGATGTTTATCGTCACGTTAGCTCGACAAAGAGAAGCTTTTGCTGCCACGTCTTGTGATCTAAGCCTTAAAGAAAAAAAAGGCAACTTCCTCTTCTGTTTTTTTTCTTTTCCTTTCACAAATGCCAAAGATAAACAAGAAATTTTCCATTGTGTCAAAACTTGTAGTTGCACATCAGATATTCAAATGGCTTACACAAGTGTTACAAATAGGTCCCAGAGGTTCCCGTGGATAATTGGACATGTGCTGTGCGTTTGCAGAATCTCCGAGCTTGTTCCTAAGACTTTTGTTTTATTCCAGAGTTTGCACTAGATAAGATGCTCTGTACTGCAGCTGTGGTTGACCTGTAGGCTACAGCAGTGAGAGTGAGAGCACAAAAATCATGGTTAACCTTGTTCACATTCAACAATGAATGATTTAGTCTACCGCAGCCTGTGTAAGTAGGAGGATGGAGAAGAAGATAAAACGGTATCAAGTCATAACAACCAATTTTGAGCTGTTTTATTTGTATAATAATTGTATTTAGCTTAAAAAATATGCCCAATACAAAGTCCCCCTGGATGGTGAACTTAGGCACCGCTGGGCTTGCAGTATACTCTGTATTGCTCTTCCTGAATTGAGCCCATGGATGAATTTAATACTTGAATATGTTGGATGGTTTGAGGGTTGCTTTGGAAGGTAGAAGTATGTGTGACTGTATCTGTTCCCATTTAACGCTTCACCTGTTGCACACACATACACAGCTGGCACTCGAGTTATGCAGTGCTGTGTGATCTGACCCTAGCCGCTGTGTCTGCAGCCCCTTAATATAGCCCGCTGCTGTCATGGTACTTTTTTTTTTCTTTGCCCCTCTTCCCTCGCTCTGCGAGCACCAATTTGTGTGCATGTTTGTCCCACTCTTTAGACAGGCTGAGTTAGACATGTGGGTGTTGACAAGTCAGCTTTGAGACTAGATGCGAAATATTCCTACTGACCTGTGTAATTTCCTAACTTACTGTGACTCACAGGCCGCTCTTACAGTGAATCTTATCAACTAATAGTCTCGTTCTTCATTTGGTCTTAAACATCGTATTTAATAAGAAACCAAAACATCAAAAAAAGGGTCTCTTTGGTATTTACTACTGCTGCTGTTTCTTCTACTGTCCATAATTGCGTTAGTTATGATGGTACTACCTAGTATCTTTGCCCTGGCCTCCAGCCAAAGGACGTTGTTAAACCTGTAGTCATGTACACACACACAAACACACCTACACACACACATGCGCGCTGAGAGAGACAGAAAAACTCCTGCTCTTGTAGACGATTCACTCGTAGCCTGATTGGAAGCTGAGAGTCTGGAGGTCCTACCTTTCTTGTTTAGCTGTGTGTAAAGTTTCCTGGGCACACTTCTCTTCCTTTTACTTTTTTTTTTTTTTTTAAAACAAACTTGTGGAATACCTTGACGTTTTTGCCTCCACTCTAAAACGATGGCATTTGGATAACCCAGTCACATTTGATATTCAAGGTTGGTGTATAAGATAAGTTGTTTTCCTTTGAATATAAGCAACTAATGCTTGTAAGCGTTTGAGGTGAGCGAAAATGAAAGTGTTTAAATCCATAAAACTTGATTTGGTGTTGCATTTCTATTTTAAACAGTGTATTTGAAGTTTAAGGTAACCTTTTATGTTGAATTTTGAGCTTTTAAGTCCCGTGTGAAACAAGCACAGTTTTAGTTTCTATTCGTTTTAAAGGATGATAAAAACGAAACATCTGTGTTCCTTATTTTGCTGTTTCTGTCAGATTCCCGTTTGCTTGCACTGCATTGTTTATTTTCGGGGGCTGAAAGCTGAATTGTTTGAGCCCGTCTCGTCAGCGGTTAAGAAACGGTATGCTCATGTGAACAGTCTGCTATGCCAAAAGAATGTGTTGAATTCTAACCATGCGGCTTTGACAAGTGCATGTGACTAGAGCAGGGCGATATGGCCAAAAATATTTATCACGATATATATTTGAAAATTTGCGATAACGATATAACTGATGATATAATTGATGCGAGACAAAATACAACTCCACAACATTACTAGCGCAAAAAGACAACCTTCCATTTATTTTCACTTAAACAAGAAGCTGGTTTTTATGTACATTAAAGCTTTATAAAAATGTAACAGTGCAAATGCAAATTCCTTGAATGAATGTGCAGGTAATCAAAAATGATGAATGTAATGGGTAACCATCTTAAAGTGTCAAGGCTGTGGAGTGGCAAAGTGTGCATACTTTTGACTTTCTGCTTATCTGGGAGGAAAAAGTGGAAAAACTGAAAGCCAACATGCCAAGGAGATATGGCAGGAATATGATAAACTTGTGTTTTAGGGAGTAAAGTGTCCTGAAGTGAGAAGCAGATGTTATCTGTGCTACAGCTTTAGTTCTCATGGCCGAGAATGCTGCCTGCATTCACAAACCACCCTCCCTGTATGAGCAAGGTTATTTCAACACTGAGTCTGGGAATAATTTTCAGCTACCATTCTGATTGGTTATATTTCAGTTGTATTTGGTATCTGTTAGTGACTCAGCAACCATAACCTTTATTAGAGGAACAATTCATCAATTTATTTGGCAATCATGAAAATGATTGGAGGTTATTTTGTCATTTTCAGGCATGATTGTGAAGAACATTTCTGTGGTGTGTCGGCGTGCAGAGTGGGAAAGAAATTAGTTTGAAAAGCTCTGATAATGTTTAAAATAATAACAAAAACCTGGCCTAAAGTGCAATAGATGCACAGTCTGTCTTTCTCATGTCCTGAGCTGTTTTCTTGCTCAGTCGGTAATAGGCATTGATTGCTAACCTGGATTTTGCCCTTTCTACCACAAGCCAATGTTGATGGTCGTTTACCATGGCAGAGAAGCAATAGTATGAATTACAAGAAAGTGAGAAGGATATTAAAGTAATAGTGAAGATGTCTTTTAATGATTTGGTGAATGCATTTCAAATGCGCCTCCATTTTCATTTTGAATTTCACAATGGCATATGTAGGTGATACATGTATCTTGAATTTTTGACTTTGCATTGTTTGTATACAGGCTTTATTTTTTTATTTTACAATTAGTTTATAAAAATGCATTGGGGACAACTATGGGTTTAGCCTTTCCCAATGATACTTCTGCATGTGGACTGGAGGAGTCGGGGATCGATCCACCAACCTTACACTTATCAAATGACCCCACTCTACCACCTGAGCCACAGTTGCCCAGTTGGACTATTTAAGAAAGACTACAATTTTGCATTAAGAACTTTTTTCTTCTCTAAGAAGTAATTAGTATTTCCCCACTGGTTGTGAGTGGTTGCTGGAGATTGAAATAAACTACCAAAACCATGAGTCTCACAGTCCTAGAGACTAGTCAGTGACATCCCCCTGTGTATTCCCCAAATAGCTGGCAAGTGACTGCTTGAGGTTGCTTGCTGTCAATGAGTGCAATTGTTTGAGATTTAGGGCGCTGCACTGAAAACCTCCGTGCAATTACTTTAATCTGCAGCTGATGCTATGATCACCCTGTAGTTTGCGTGGAAGACTGTGGACACTCGACAGCTACTCACTAAACCATCGTCAAACTGTGAATAGTGGGACGCATACTTAAAAAGGAGACCATTTGCTCTCAAAGAAAAAGCTGCGTCTTTTGAAAGATGTTGGTTTTAATATTAAGGTACAACTTTTACTTTGAAGGCAAACGTTCTGTTTCCAGTTTGTGTCTCAAGTTTCAGTGTGGCTTAGTGGTTGGTTAGTGACTGTTTGCACACAAGTTGGTGTCTTCCATGCAAACGCACAACCAAAGCAATTGTACGGTGGTGCAGCTAAGGATAAGAACAGGTTCTCTAAAATAACCGGTTCTTAGTTGAATTCCTTGGAATTGTTTGTCTGCTTGCCTGTCTGTCCCGCTTATCAGTTCTTGTACTTGCGCTACAATCAGCTGATTTCAGTTGTTGGAGGAGGAAATTAGTAGGCACGTTTACAGTGTGGATACGGACATAATTTTTATTTGCATTGCACAAAAGGACAAGAGCGTGATGGTAAAGTGCAAACTGCATCCAGGACAGAAATGGCTGCATCGTGCTGGTAACACAACTTCAGCTCTTTGCAAGTACCTGCACAGACAGCATGCTAACGCTAAGCTAGCCACTGAACCTTATCAGGTAACAAGCAGTAAGGCTGAAGCCTCTGTTTCTACCTGTGTTTTGTTGTTGTTGTTGTTGTTTTAAAAAAAAAAAAAAAAACCAAAAAATTGTGTCCAGTTTCACCTAGTGACAGAAAGCAGCCTTGAGTGATCGCCAACTGGTCAGGGAATACACGTTTTTCCCCCAACAACTGGTCGTTACCAGGTGGTCGGCACCCTGTCTCTAGGTTTGTGTGACTGAAGCTTCAGCTCATTCAGCTGGATGAGCTGATGAGCTTATGCAATGTAGAGGCATCTGTCCGTCTGACCACAAGTCACAAAATCACTACTCCTCTTGGAGCATTGGAGATTTTAGTAAAACAAGATTATTTTGTCCTGACTATTAGGGATTGTTTTTACAAGGGCGATTTATTTGTTTATTTGCCCATGAGTACGCTTGCTAATAATGATGGAGCTAATAGAAGCAGTCAACATAAAAAAAAATAATAGCACTGTTTTAACAGCAGCCTCTTTTATCTGTGATCAAATGCTCATGCAAGTTAGTTGTGTTTGACTCCTTTGCTCGCACTATAGGTCTGCACAGGCACCACACCGCTTTGGTTACATCCTTAGGTTTACCTCTTTCATCCAGTTTAAAGCCAAAGAAATCCAGAATTGGCGACTCTTTTTTTTTTTTTTTTTTTTTTTTTTTTTGGCAATTATTTCATCCATGTTTGGACTCCTTCTGTGTTGTAAACGCGTGAGCCTCCTTCAATTTAATTCTCATTACTTTGTACAATAGAGCCAACCAGTTCTGACTAGAGATGGACCGATCCGATATTACGTATCGGATTGGTCCGATACTGACCTAAATTACTGGATCGGATATCGGAGAAAATTAAAAAATGTAATCCGATCCATTAAATATCACGAAATAACCTCACAAAACTTGCAACACGCCGTAACTCACCTCAGAACGTTAGCACGTCGGAGCAGTATGCATCACGTGATAGAGCGGCTGTGGCATGCGGGACCTATCGGTGGTCTGGATAGCATGTGGAGCTTTGCTAGCAACCGGCATTTCATCTCCGACAAAGTTATCCCGAGAGAAGTAAAGCAAGTGTGTAAGTCCATCTCTGAATGTTTGTAAAGCATTCCTGCGTTAAGCTTAACAAGCGACTGCCTCTTCTTGCTGCTACTTCAATCATGAAACTGCTTAATGATCAGCTGGTCGGCTTTTCTGTCGCGAGTCCGTCTCTCTTGTTTGTTTTTGGCCCACTTTGCACCAGAAAGAGGAAACCAGCGGCTGAACAACAGCAGCACGTTTAAGCTTGATCAGCTGTTGTTAGAATGTATTTAATATTACTTTCTACTCCAGGATCTTTTTCTACGTACTGTAGCTGACGCTGGTAACTGTGCAGGGGCGGATCTAGCAAAGTTTAGCCAGGGGGGCCGATAGGGCATTAACAGGGAAAAGGGGACACAAAGACATACTTTTCTTTCTTATTCTTATTTAAAATGTCTAGCTTTTAATAAATAATTATCCAAATCTTACACCCAAAGTTTTAATTTGATGTAAAATGAATAGAAGTCAATTACTGTATATAGTAACTATTAAGTCTAATATATATACCCTAGTAAGCTATAGTACTTTTTCCTTTGGGAAGGTACCATCTGTGCAGTCTGCAATTTTGTTGAAGAAAGATGTTGAATCTATTTAAGCATCATGAGGTGGAGCGTGAGGGGTGGTTCCCTATTTTTTTATTTTTTTATTTTTGTTGTTGCTGGGAGTTGGAACCCTATTAGTTAGGTTGCTTAATATTTATGCTAAGTACTCTTTAAAATACCAGAATAGGGAGGATGGTGTAGGTTTAAGTTTATTAGATTGATCAGTATTGCTGAACTATGAAATATTTTTTTTGCATACAGGTATAACAGAATAGCTTTAGTGTAGTTGTTGTTTTAAACTTGAGTATGAACTTATACAAAATGCAGCAAGATATTTAAAAAAACAGTTTGGTTGATTAAAACACACTATATCGGATTCATATCGGTATCGGCAGATATCCAAATTTATGATATCGGTATCGGACATAAAAAAGTGGTATCGTGCCATCTCTAGTTCTGACAACTTAATTTTCTTTATGTACTTCACACAATTCAGTAACCTGTGAATGGTGATGATTGTGATGAATCAGATGAACCACTGTGTCATTAAAATTCAAGTCCCCCCCCCCCCCCCCCCCCCCAAAAAAAAAAAAAAAATGCTTGAGATCACTGGTCTAAATTAGAATTATCTTTACATGAATAAATATTTTACAACACGGAAAATTTGGAATTTCTGTGAAATCTTAGCTATATTGTGGAAGTGGGAATGTCTCAGGATACTTCATAAGTTAGTCTTACTAATCAGAAACTGTTGACAGCTGTCGGCAAACAGTTGAGATAAATAAATGGAAATAAATGAAAATGGCACTTCAGTCACTTTACTCAGCTGGACATCCTTATATCCGCTCTCAGACACAAGTTTTCCTCGATCTATGACCACGTTCTTGTCAGTCTCATGAATCTTGATCTCGTGGAGTCAGGCCTTGTTGGAGAATCTTCACCATAAGCTGTAAACAGTCATGTTCCCCGAGGATCAAAATATGCAGCATCGTTGTTCTGATTTTTATAGTCCAGTCGGTCAGATTTGTGACCTTGCCAGCTCTGGAGTCAATCTTTTCATGCACTTTTAATTACACTTCGGAGATGTGTTCATAATTGTTAGGATGACTGCATTTTCTATGTGCTGTTTTTTATTCTCCTCGTCCCTGAAGTGAAGGTTGTGGAGCCGGTAATAGGCGGCTATCAGTTCTGCTTATGCATCCAATACACTCCCCTGATTATTCTTCCTTCACATGCGATGTGACCATGATTGTCACTAGTATATCTTAAAGTGTAGCTTACTCTGATTGTACTTTTTAAATACTGTGTAATCTTATAGAGTTGCATTAAACATATGAATTTGTAGGAGGGTCATCCTGTCGCCTCACAGCAAAAAAGTGCGTTTTTGCGTGGAGCTTCCACGTTCTGTCTGTGCTTTGGATTCCCACAGTCCAAAGACATGTTTGTTAGGTTAACTGCTGATTCTAAGTTGTCTCGAGGTGTAGATGTGAATTGGAATGGTTGTCTACCCTTTTGCGTCTAACACAGCCAAGTCTAACACAGGACTAACAGGGTGGATCCTGCCTCTTGTCTGAGTGACAGCTAGGATAGTCTCCTGATAAATTGGGCATCTTTTTGTAACCATCATCAGAAGCAGCAAAAATGTTATAGCTTATGAATAAATCCTCATTGTCCTGCAATTTTTTATATTTTTTCATATAAAAAAAGAGGCAGTCTGTGGTCAGGACTATTGAGGTGAATGGTAAATTGTTTATTAAAGGGTATGGGACACCACTTTGTTTTTAATGGAGACAGCTCTTACAAAGGAGTTAATGCATAATTGCGGTTTAAGTGGTGGATCAAACTCTGGCTTTCTCGCTACAGCATGCATTAGATGGCCATAAAACCTTGAAATGCACAATTGCATGGATTTTTTTTCCCCCCGTTCCACATTACAGAGCAAGATCTTTATATATAGACTATACGTTTTAGGAAGTTAAACCTTTTGTATAAAAGGTTTAATTTGTAGATAAGTGTCCCATAAGTGAGAATAAGTCAGCAAACATGTAAACGCTTAAAAAAAAAAAAAAAGCCACAATGTTTTGTGTAATAATTTAGTTTGAAAAATTGTTGGCATTGTTGTCTTTGCCGCTTGTAGTGTGTACAAGAAATTCCACACATTCTTTGGTAAAGGCGAACCAGTGTGTGGGAAGCACACAGCCACTGATGCAGCACACAACCTCTCAGGTATGTGTTTACAACATACAAATTTGCTTTCAGCTGAAAGTAAAGTAGTATCATCTGAATGTGACAACAGAGAGCAGAGGTGTGTACCAGTTTCAGGGGACTGGTGAATAAAGGAGGTGTGTCTTTACCTTGGCTGAGAAACAAGCCCGGGCATGCTCATCAGCTCTAAGAACAGGACACCAAACACGTTAATGAAAATAAGAATCAACAAGGTGCGCTTCAGATCTGTGAAAGGCAGCTTAGTGAATTATCTTTTGCAGCAGAGTCATTAACTTGTAACTCTGATCTTTATAACACCGAGCTTTTTAAAAAAAAATGTTTTTCCTTCTTCTGTAACCTGGCACCACTTTTTTGAAAGCAACACCACTAGCCACACAGAATTACATATCAGACTCCATTTCCTTATCTCTGCGTTCGGCATCTCAAGCCATTTCCTAGTGGACAGACTCTTCCAAGGGAGCGACTAATTAGATCACGTCTAAGGCAACCTCTCACTGGCCACTAAATCTGATTTGGAATAATTTTCATTGGACTGATTGGATTAGACTGCTACATGGATAAGAACTGGGTTAGATGCACACATGCAGTGGAGTAACACAGTGTCTGTTACCCAGCTTTTCTTTTTTTATACCATTTTTTAAATAGTAATATAAATATCTTTATTTTTTATAGATATCTTGCCGGGGGTTCATTGGTGTATACTTCATTTGAGGGCAAGCATTATTAACATAACAAATAAGCCTAACATTTACACACATACACCCACACAGGCACTCACAGATGCTTTTTAGTAGTGATGTGCGATACCACTGATTTCCTTTCCGATCCGATACCAAGTAAAATTCAGGGTGGTATCGGTGATACTGATCCGATACCGATACTCTGTACAAAAACTTAATGTTTCATTGCATTACATAATACAATATATAATTGTATTATGTAATTGTAATAATAACATAACCATATTGCTTCATAATGATTAGAGGACATCAGACAACTTGTTTTTATTGCTTAATAATGCAGAATAATCATATAGAAATAAAAAAAAACTGACGTTGTGCGCTATTTGAGCATGTTGCCTGCGTGCAGCACTAAAGGACTCTGCGAGAGACATCTGTCTCGCTCTAGCAGCACCTTTCCCTCTCCTCCTCTTCAGTTCACCTCAACATAAGCTCATCATATTCTGTGATGTGATTTACTCCGAGGTGTTTGACGAGGTCAGTGGTGTTGCCACAACACCTCACTGTCTTGCCACATATATCACAAACTGCGTCTGGGCTGTTTGTGGAGGTAAAACGCGTCCACACATGACTCTGTTTGCGCTCAGCCATTGTTGTGAGTGTGCACGCCATGGGCTGCAACACATTTATACAGCCGTATTTCGCATATGACTATGAAAGGCATAAGAGAAAGTAGTTCCTTCCAAATTAGACGATCTGAATGATATAGTTTCTTTCCACTGCGTTCATTTTAATGGAAAAACTACAAATTTACCCCAGAGTACTAAAATATCGATATTATAATATGAGAATCGATTCTAGAACATAAATTGCTGGTATCGGAAGAATCGATATTTCAGTATCGATCCGCACACCACTACTTTTTAGTCCTGACTGTGGAGAGGTCATTCATCTCACTGTGCAGTGGGGGTGCAGTGGGATCATCATGAGTCTGCAGCACAACCTGCTGTAGTGTGAAACTGAAGACTTGATGTATAAATATACCAGAATATCCACGATATTAATATATAATATCATTGATGTCTCTCTTTGTACTGCAGGAGTGAATAAAAAAAAAGAAAAAAAAAAAGTAGTAGTCATGCTTGGAATGCAAAGTGGGATGGTGCACTTTGTGGCGTGTGGGCACAGCTTGTTGAGTAGTGGCTGATATTTTTGGTTCTACCCACCTATCTTGAGCCAGCCTGTTGTAGGTGTTCTGCAGTGTAGAAATGGTGTGCAGTGGGGGGTTTGCGGTGGGCAGTTGTTGCCAGGGGAGGTGGTGTGTTATTTTCAGTCCATTGTGTCTACTTCCTGTGGGTCAGGGGTTATTGGAGCAGGGTGTTGGAGACTTGACAGAGTGAGAGGAGGGGAGGGAAGTCAGTAGGGTAGGCAGGAAAGTGACCAGACTCACTCGACAACAGTGGCTGGTCAGCGGCTTGGTTACCTTGCTTCTCTTGCACCGTTTTTTCTTTTTTATCTGAGCTAAGCTTGGACTCGTCAGAACCAGGTAAAGATATATTAATTGCTCTTTAGTAACCAGCCAGCTTCTCATTCAGGATTCTGTTTTGTGTCATTGTAGATTTGCTGCTTTGCTTATTTAACAAACAGCGGTAGCTTTGTAACCCTCTGCAGTAGGTCAGAAATAGAGTCAAGTATTTATCAGACATTTAAATTGAAATTTGTACTTGAGGCAAAGTATGCAGGAAATATAGAAGACAGGAAGTGGGTGGAAGTTTTGACGACTCTTAGGTAGCCTAAATCCCACTTTATGGTTGTGTATTTGGACCAAATGATTGTGACTATCACTGATGGCTACACTTGTACACAAAAATGTGTTGTTACAGCACAATTAATCTTTAAATAAACCATATGTAAACAACTGAGTGTAAATGAACAACCTCAAGTGCCTTGTTGAAAAGTTATGAATGAGTATCACAAAAAAGTGCTCCCAAATGAACACAAGGCATTTTCTTTTTTTTGTTTTGTTTATCACAGACAGGGCCAGGTGTTCAAAATGGCCACAGTTGTGTTGGAAATTCTTTAAACATAAGCGTGAGCTTTGCCTATGCAAAAGGAAATGACCATCATTGACTGCAGCAACTTCCAGCGAGTGCTGTGACAGCTCTTGTGTGAGAAGAAACTGTCTTTAAGAGCAGTATTGAATGCATTAGAGACACTTTAAAGCCACCTGAAATGGCAAGCACCGTTTATTGGGAAGTAAAAATCCATGACCATGGTGCCATACAATTCACCTGCCATGTCTTTAACTCTAAAATGGTTATTAAACACTTATGTTTTTCCTTGTTTGTGCTTTGGTTCTGGCTGCACACAAGGACATTTTGGTTGTTTTGTTTAACAACTAGAGTAATACTATATGTATACTAAATACAATCTCTCACCCACACATTGGTATCAGGTAACACTGGCTGTGCAACGTGAGCAAATCCTTGAATTCTCTTATAAAGTTTTCACAGTGCAGATGTGTTACCGTCTCTGCTTCCTCTACCCGCTGCATAGACGTTAATAGCATTTATAGCACAACGTGCACAGGAATCCCCTCAGTGAGTCATTAGCTTCCAAAGAAGACAGTCATCACTGTCAAATTGCATCATTTGGGCCACGTAGTTTTAATGGAGAAGCCGACACATTACCTGTTGCGGTAACAGGTAAATTTTTAGCCGAAGTTCTAAAGTTAGCACCCGACAAAACAGCCCCCAAACACAGCCACGGTGACAAAAGAAGGCAAAACAGGAAATCTTTTTGCCCGGCTTGTGTGTTGGGAACAGATGACCAGGAAGATAAAAAGCGCTTACAAAGTGGAAACTTCCACAAAGGGATGTTATTTTGCTTTGTGTGTGTTTTTTCTCTCCTTTTTGCTGTTTCACAAAGACTCGTGCTTCCTGGAAAACCTAGCAAGAGGTATTTGGTTTAGGTACGATGAGAAAAAAAAAAGTATATCTATGTATATGTAGTTTCCTACATTATAGGAAACTACTGACACTTCTGTGTTCCTTGAGTCATACTGGGATGTGAGACTGTGTTAATATTTAAACCCGCTCCACTGGAGTTAATGCTTTACCTTGTGAGTACGGTTTAAGTCTGAGCCTGTCTGAAAGTGAGGCCGGGGTGACCCACCATTCTCTCAGCTACTCTTCAGAGCTGCTTATCGGTTCTTCTCCTCCTCGCGCTCTCATCTGTTTCATCTCCCCCACCTTCTCCCTCTCACTTTCTCTCTCTCGGTCTTTCCCTCCTGCTGTCGGAGCACACTCTAATGAATGATATGGGATGATTGCTTGGCTGAGAGTTCCTGTCTCCGCCCTGCGAGGAAGAGTTAGTGCAGAAACGACAGCAAATGCACAGCTGCCTATCCAAGCCAAAGAAGTAACAGGGATACTGTGGTCCTGGGCTGTATGGACACGAGACGAAGGTCACGCAGTTGGTTTAGGGCACATCCTCAACAAAGCTTCAGAGAACAAACTGCCTGCTGTTGCAAACCTGGGTAAGCATTACCGTTTCAATTGTAGATCTTTTTTTTTTTTTCTTCACCCTCGAAGTTCAAGGTCACGCCACACTTTAAAAAAATTACCACCTTTTAGTTGTTTCAGATTGTCCTACTGTGTATTTGAAGTTATGGCTAGGTGGTTGTGGTCTTTGCTTTAAGTTGTAGTAGTTTTTGAGGTAATAGAGTTTGAAGAATCATGGTGTTATCCTACTATTAGGTCACCTGTGAAAGCCCATAAATGAAGAACACCTGTTTGCCCTTCAGATGGTCTTTCATCTTTGTGTGCGCTATTTGCAAAGATAGCAGTATGACTACCGGGGTCTGTGTTCTTTGGACCGCTACCGTAGATTGTTGGGGCTGGGGTCAGATGGCGCCTGGCTGGGTGAGAATTTCACAGCTGCACATGAAAGCAAAGTGACCGAAGGATGGTGGATCGAGGGAGGGAATGACTGATTGTGTTGATGGGGAAGGAAGCGAACTGGCATGTTTTGATCCTGCAGTAGATGTTCCTAATGGGTCAGCGCACTGCTGAAGAGCGCACGTTCTGTTTTTACTGTACACAGCAGATGTCTGTTCACCGGTTTATTTCTGGCAAAGTTGGAATGCACAAGTGGTAGCTCCATCATATATGCCCAGTTGCATAAAACAACTGCCATGTCGCCATGTTTGTTTGGTCTTAACAGCCTCTACCCAGGCTGGCTGTAGCTGCTGCACAAGTTTCTGCACAGATCCCCATTAACTTGATATTTGGTTGTGCAATAATGAGATATTATCATTTGTAATTAAGCATTTTAAAACAGTTTCTTAAGGACATTCTTATATTGAAATATTGGGCTTCAGAATAATTACATGTCTCCAGCCTGTTCTAGTGTGAAATCTCATGTGCTCAACTTATAAAGCTTTATAAATCTCAGAAAGCCATGAAAATTAGTCAACCATTAGTCTTACCATGTGAAATATATAGCATGATAACATCTTTAATAATCTCCATATTGATATTTGAATATTGCAGATCATTCATTCATTGTTGTTTACATTTAGAAAAACTAAAATATACCAGCTATGCAAGACCTGCACAGTTAAAAAAAATAAAAATTAATCTACATTGTTTAATATAGGCCCTGTATCTTTTGACTTTAATAGATATGCTACTTAGATAGGTTATTGTTTTATGTTTCGGGCCTATCCCCACCAAATGAAGAAATAACAGGAAATTTTGAATGGGCTTTGTTGAGTAATGTTGAATTTTTTGGCACGACATTCGTGACTCGGATGACGTTTCTGATTCCCTGCATTTCGGGCAACATTTTCTGATGAGTCCGTGGTATAGGCTCATATTGCAGTAAAAATATCATTGTTGTCTGTACAGAGCTATGTGCAGCCACAGAATGAGCAAGCACAAAATTCATCAATATTACTGCTTTATACCCATCCAGTTTTGTGTCTGCTGTTCGTCATAAAACTTTGCTGAAATATATTAAAAAATGTCTGAAAATGAACACAGGATTTAAAAATAAATAAATAACACAGAGAACTTTAATGCAAGGTTAGTCATTTGCAGTCAATTAAAAGTGAAAATGTCTGTTTTCTTGTGAATTGTTGGTCTTGAACTTTGGCTCTTCTGAAAGAATTGAGACTTGGGATTCTCACTGTTGTGTTTTTTGACCTGTGTGGGAAGATGGGGTAGTTGCATACAAAGGAACGATGTGATGGTTCTTGTTTTCTCTTGGAGAAGAGAGAAATGAAGAGGTTGACTCTGAGATGGGAGCATGGCTATGCTGTGGTAACGGTTCATAATTGAGAAGTTAAGAACCAGTTGGGATTTTTTTTTTTTTTTTGTGGGTGTTTCTAAGATGAACATTTAAAGGTTCAGTGGGACACACACATAAGCTGGTATTGTAGTTACTTCGGTTTGTTTGCCTGGGTGGTCCTATCTTTAGCTCTGTTTTCTATTTCTCTTTGTTAATTTCCTCTCCCGTCTTTGGCCTCTCAGCACTGCAGGTCATTGAATTGTGCATTTCTTATGATATAATTTATTTGGACAATTTAATCTCTCCTGATTGTAATACCTAAAATGACTAGTTAAATACATGATAACTTCAATCACTAGTTAATCATTTTTCCAGTGAAAATGCTAAACACTCTCCAGCGTCTTCCTTTCTGTCATGGCAGCTTGCTTCTTGGAAGTAAATAGCTAGGTTTCATTTGACGTAGACGTGACGTCGACGTAAAGCGCGAAATTTGACTGGCGGTCGGAAGTGAAAAAGATGAGCGCAAAATCACAGACAGACAGTACGCAAAATGCCTATGTCCTGTTGTGTTTACGGATGCTCCAGTAGGTCGACCAGAGAAACTGATAAACGGTATTTTAGGGTACCAAAAATAGCCCAACGAAGAGGAGAAAAATGGAAAATTCTAACCGAAAAACGTAGGAAAAAATGGATTTTAAATTTACGTTTACAGTCGGGAGGAGCAGAGTCTGCCAATGCCCGTGTCTGCAGCGACCACTTCGTCAGAGGTAATGTTATGTTTGCAAACGAACTTATTAGCATTAGGTTGTCGTTAAATTCTCGTTTACTTAGTGCTTTTAAGTTAGTAGTCTAATATTGACTTGATTGGGACTATAGGCTGCCCAAGTGCTTTGGATGACGAAGAGGACTGGGCTCCGACGGTCAATCTCGGCTACGAACGAAAACCCAGATCGGAATCAGTTCTCAAACGAGAGAAAAGAATGAAGCTTAAGGCAGAACAGCATCGATGTGCAGAGGCGATTTTGGATATGCAACAGACGGCTGAGAGCCCGGATTTGAGCCTAGTGACAGTGGAGAACAGGCTACTAACCCTGCCATACAATTGCAATGAGCTGCAATCACTTCTCCATCCTCCTTTGCAATTACCCAAGTCTTCAGAGGTGTCTCGTTAGACCGCTGAGAATGGTTTACCTTGAAACAAACAACTGTCACTCTAACGAAGTCCTAAGGATGTGGCATGTTTGTTGACGTTAAAGCCGCTACCGCTAACTGTTAGCGTGTTTAAGATAAAGCAATATAAGAACAAACACTCACCCTTGCAAACACCAAACTGTATCCATCACGGAGACGTTTTGTTCCAAGGTTGTGGACCCACCCGCTGACAAAAAAATTGTACGCCTCCAGACTCTTGAAAGCTTTCATTTGCTGCCTAGTGTAGTAAGAAGTCTGGAGGACCAAGTAGTTGGTGATATCCACAGCCTCGATAGTAGGCAAATCCTTTACTTCTGTGGTGTATTCGGACATTTTCAAAGAATACGGATCACGTCCGATATATTTTTTAACTATCTGTTTATATCTCTCCCGAGAAACGGGGTCTAAAGTTGCACAATAGCTGCTCTCCTGACTCTCCACAGTGTCCTCCATGTTTACTTCCGCCCTCCACTCAAAAATCGCGCTGCCTCCGCACGTCATCAGAACCACGTGACCGCAACCCAACTATTAAATATCAACCTGTTTCGGGCTGTTGGCTTAACTGAATGCACTTAAATGAAAATATATAAAATATGGTGAGGCTAAAACAACTTTTGTCAGTTAAAGAAAAACATAAACTCGACTCTTCTCGTGTATTTTCAGTTCACACCGGATTAAAATTGGGTCAGACTAGCATGCTTTACAACCAGCTTTTACGCTCACAGACATTAGCTCCATATGACTACGGAAGCAGGAGTATCAGCAGCACACGGCTAATTAACATTACATATCCACTTTACCAAAGAGCGATCAGTCCAATCAAATAAAGAAAAACTGGCTAAACAGATGCTCAGATCAATTTTACCAAAAATCTCAGCCGGCTCTCGTCCCTGCTCATCCCATCACAAAATATATTAATTGTTATTATTTTAACAAACTAGTGTTTCTGGTGCAGTCTAATGAGAGTGACAGCTTTTATCCATCTAATGTATTGCTCGCATACATCGCTAATGCACTGTGCCGTTGCACTTCGCGTAACCTGCGTAACTTGGCTGTAACCCTTTGGATCAGTCACAGTTGTTTAACAGGTGACTCTTAATCTGTTAAGCTACTCATGTACACTCTCACTGTTGTTGCACTGCTTAGAGCTATGTCATTTTAAAGCACAAAAACCACAGCTAAGCATGAGCAAACCTCTCTCACCGTCTGATATCTACAGTAAGGTAATGCTTGTAATAACTCTATATTCATTTTCCTACTGTTGCCTAGCTACCAAGGATGCTTTTACTATTTTTTTTAAGTTGCTTTAATTATCATTCATTTTAATATAATTACACGCAGCCTGTTCCACATAGAAAACACATTGGAGTGAGACATCACCCCTTGTTGTCTCTTGACCTCCAGTCACCAACAAGGTATGTTGGCAGCACTGGGAGAAGCATTTGGGGTCTGCCTTCTACTGCGGTAGTGGTTTTGTGAAGGAGGCGAGTACAGAAAGCTATGCACACTGTGGCATCTCTGACCTCTTTTTATTGAGAGTGCAGATGGGAAACCAAATCATAAAGTCTCCACGGGAAGCAGGGGGGAGGCTCAGATCCAGGGAAGAGGATGCAGTCTTCAGATTCTGCCGCAGAAAAAAAAATGCAAAGACTGCAACGTCCGTAGAATTATGAGTTACGGATAGACATTTAATTAGGAATGGAAATTAAGAAATTAATATTTCACTGCTGTAACCTGGGGGAAGAGCTTTATGTGTGAAATCTATCCCAAAAAACAACATGAATCATTGGAAAACATATTTTCATATATTTATTTAAGCAAGATCCTGGTTAGGAAAAAATGATCCTGAATATCCATCATCACACAGGCGGATAGTCTGGGTAAATGTGCCGTTAAAACTGGCTATAAATCACGTTTTGAAACGTAAAAAAAAAAAAAATATATATATATATATAAATAAACATTCAAATACAGCATGACTTTAAGGCACACAGTGTGGTGATTGCAGGTAGATGGAACTCTCCAGCAGCACCGTGTCGAACAACTTTTCAGGAGGAAATCGTGCTTTGTGCGCTGCTCAGAAGAGCTGCAGCTACTACAATATTTTTTTCATAACTGTCACCATCAAGTGTCTTTATTTTTTAATTAAATATTCAAGTAGATCTAAAAGATATCCTTCGAGTGCTCCCTTTTTTCCCAACGGGTTGTGACAATGGGTTGATTGGGCACAGATTTTACACCGGATGCTCTTCCTGACGGCAATCTTTCTATTTATCCCAGTTTGCAATCGGCACTGCGACTGCGCTGCCGTGTGACCACAGAGGCAGGGCTTGTGTGTCCTCCCAGTCTTGGGCTGGGAATCTTCCACATGGAAGGTGAACGCGTTAAACACCGAACCATGGAGTCACTTTACATATTTCTTTCTTAATATTTGTGTATATAATCAAATTTACGATGTTGATATTGACGTCCCTGTTGGATAATTATTGATATTTTGTCCTAATTATCACTTAAAGGGTTTCATGCAGACACTGAACATATGCAGTGTGTTGCAGCTGAATAACGATAAACTGTAAAAGTAAAAATAGTTACACCGAGATTTATTTATTTATTTGAATATCAAGTGGAATACGTTGTGGTACTTCCATATTTCTGTACGCGTAGCGCTTACTGCAGCTCTCCTGGTCCCACCCCCACTGATTTAGAAGTGGCAACTATGAAGGTCTGGGACAACCTGATTACACTGAAAAGGAAGTCGGAGGAGGGAGAGGTTACAAACTGCAGACCCTCACACACACTGCACCACATGATAAAGGCAAAAGGCGCAAACAACAACAAAAACAGCGCCACACACGCTTCACCATCAAGAAATACTGCAGAATACTGCTAAGAAACTTTTGTACTACAGATGTGCAGCTTCCAAGGTAGGGGCACTATTTTTAGCCAGTCATGGACAATCTGTACTTCAAGCTCTGGAATTCTGTATTTTTTAAAATCTTTTTTTTTTCTTCAGTCTTGATGATGATATTTGGGCTAGAAGGTTTGCCATACAGCGTAACTGGAATACCTGAAAATCATCTTTTTCCTTCATATAGCAGTGCTGCAGGAAAATGAGTTTTCATTAGTTCATCAAAGCTTATTTGTAATGTGCATTAACAATCCCTGCTCATTTTATGGATCCATGTATGAAATTGAAGTCATGAAGGAAGAAGAGCTTTCTTCGTGCCTTCTTTTACGCATGCAGTCTGTATAAATTAGAATGAAATACAAAGAAAGAGCTGGTTTTAAAACATTAATTACATCCTTCTTTGGGCTGTCTTTAAAAACAATTTCTCAAGAAGACATTTAGAGAAAATCTCATCATCTGTAATTCACCAAGATCCAACTTGAATGCTGATTTAATCAGAATTTCCGTCCAAACTTAATGTCCTGTCATTCGGCGCTTGTGCTCTGTCAGGTTTAACTGAAATGGCAGCAGATTTTTCATCAATTAAGATTAAATATTAAGACCGAGGCAAAGATGTATTGGTAGATCCTTTGTTAGAAGCTCAACATTAAAGCTAAGAATGTTTTTTTAAATCTTAGTGAAGCAGCCGTGAGACACAAAGAAAGTCTTCTTTAGAATCCAAACTTTTCCTAATCCTAACTTTTCTACTCTCCACTGTCTCTTTGCTATCTGCTAACAGGTGTCATGTTTGAGTGAAATGAATGTTAAGCAAAAATCTTGATAAAGTTGGCAATGCTACTTATTTGATGGCTGAAAAGAATTAAAGAGGCGCCTTTGCGTGTCAGTAATATTAGAAGAAAACACCTATGTACTAGCTCTTTCTGCTCTTTGTGTAGGAAATTGTCTTTTTTTTGTATGGTTTTTATGCTTATGGAGGACTCGCTGTTGCACTGGCCATCTGCTGTGCCAGCTGTTCACTTTGGGTCATTGCATTAGATTGGTCTAACAATACTCCAGCTTGCATGACCATGATTCACCAGCGTAATCACCAGTGTTTACCTGGAAGTCCGACACTGGTCATAACGTTAGCTGGCTATTAGCAACCGCTCACTGACCGTGGACCTCGGTCATGCACAGCTTTCCAGGAGGTCCCCTCTCTTTCCAGCAGGCGGAGGGGCAGATGACGTTGGCTGAACGGCCTCACTTAGCCAAAGGCCATGCACTCTTACTGGTACGTTAGCTGCCCTCTGCAGTGCTCAGGGATGTAAAAATAGCTGTTTAGCAAGAATCTCAGTCATGTCTCACCAACAAAGACTGATTTATACAAGTTGCAGCACCAAGCATAGAGAAGCTTTTGTCCCTCCCCTCCTACTCCTTTTGCAGACCTCGTCACCAAGGCCGTGAGTGCCAAAATCTCTGACGCTCTTGACACTCTTCTCTTAAAACAGCCTTTGTTCAGCAAAGTATAAAGGACGTGATAGCGAGACTCAGGGAAGCAGTGTGGTCTCTAAAAATTTGCGCATTTGTTTACCGCATTTCAGTAAGATCGCAGTGTCATGGAAATGTTTTGTAGTAGTTTGTTTGCCTTTCTGCGTCAGCGATCGCAATTTCATAATAATCAGGCATTTAACCCAAATAGCTGAAAATGTCACAGGGACTCTGTGAAATTCGCTCCTTCAGTTTCCCCCCCCCCCCCCCCCCCCCCCCCCCCCCCCCAATTCGATTTGAAAATTGATAACTATTAAAATAAAACTGGCCAGCATTTGGCAGCACAGAGGAAACAGTGTTACTGTTTTGGGGTTGCTGTAGTGTGACCTTTCTCTGACTCCACTTAATCACAAGAATTTCCATATTAGTTATGCATATCAACAGTGGAAGAAATACTCGTTCAGATACGCGACATGCTTAAGTGTTTACACAGGAGCGGCTTTAATTGTTTGGGTTGAAGCTAGAATTTGATTAGATCGACATATCCTCTTTTACAGCACTAAGGATTGAATTTCATGTATAATTTTCCTCATGAACACCAAGTAAGATTAGAGCATCTAATACATCTAATTTTTTTTCCTCACCTCCCTCCAGGCACCCTTAGAATGAGACAACTCTGAAAAGTACACAAATCAATACAGACACACTGGTTACTGCAGTACATTTAATTTCCTGCTGTGGAAAGATTTATCGTGTGAGTGTGAGGCTAATACAAGGATTTTTTTTTTTTTATATTATATGAAATAACCAATAAGAGATGTGTTTTCTATGTGGTCATAAAAATTGAGTCTGGTGGTGATTTTTGGCAGATAAAAGAGAATCATTTACTTTTTTTTTGTTTGTTTTGTTTTGTTTTTTCTTCATATTATCACCAAAATCTTGACCTTCTCTCTTTCTCCCTCAGCTTCACCTCGTGCGTATCCCGTGCCCCGTCTCTCCTTCAGCTCTAAACCTCACACTGTGGTTTTTTTCTTCTTCTTCTTTTTCTGAACAAACAGAGAAGCTGTCTTAGACGAGATGAGTCAGTGCAGCTGGGGTGCAGGTCATTTACCCGCAGCCCACTCAGATGGGACAGATGGCTCAGCCAGTCGCATGCTGCTTGGTGTAAACTGTGCACCCAGAGCTAAGCTAAAGCTAACGCTGAGTGCAAAGGGTTCAGCTAATCACAGATCTATAGGTAGAAGTGAAAAATGCACAGGTGATGACTCAATAGCTCAAGACGGGAGTTCGGTATAACGATAGAAACTACGTTTACTTGTTTACTTGACTGTAGGTTAGTGAGGTACTGAGTTTTCTTTTTACAGCAAAGGTCATGTGTGAAATCCTGACACAGCACGGCTCAGCTATGGTTACATGTTTGAGGCTGAGGCTTAAAATTGACAGAGGGCCAAAAAAAAAGACCAGGATATAGCTGAATACAAATGTGGCACGGTTTGTGCACAGAACAACCAGGAAGCTGACTTTCAGATTGCATGTGCCACTTTTTTTTTTTCTTGTTTATTTTACCGTGTCCCTTGTTCTCCAATGTGGTTTGGATCATGACGATGACAAAACAGCCTCACGCCAGGACTGTGAAAGGTTCAGCTTTGCATTGTGATATTAAGGTTAAAGGATATTTCTGGTGTTTCCTGTAAATGTCGCCGTTGTGACTCTGTGAGTCTTTACTTGACATTCTCTGCCTGTGATTCAGAGATTGGGGGGGATCAAGAATTTATGCAAAACACATGATTTTTAACATCACCTTTTTTCCCCGCCACTTGTCTATTGAGTCTGACCTAAAGTAAACACAGTAAGTAGCCACCCTGGAAGACACTTTACTGCGAACTGTGTTAGAGATTAAATTTAAAGGCAGCGTCTTATAATAACTGTTCTTAGGATGACATATTAATGCTTACTAACATTTGTGCTGTTTTTCAGCACAGCACATTTCCTGAATTCTCACAGTCATAATTTATTTAAAACTAGAGTATTCTCCAGCAGCCCCCCTTTTCCTTCAAAACAGGAAAGTGAATGGGATTTGTTTGCATGCTGTCTGTGCAGATGTTTTGATTGTGTGCAAATGCAGCACTTTTTCTTTTTTTTTCTTCTTTTGGCTAGTTGGCAGTTGAACTTTAATATTACTAGTTGGAGAGCTGCTAATGCTCTGACCCAAAGTTTCTGATGTTTGGGGTCGACGTCTTTCAATTTGTAGTTTTAGGAGTTTGTTTAATTCACAGCAAGTTAATGAAATGTTAACTGCTCTTTCCCTGTGTTCTGTCTTTGGCTGTTTCGCTGAGTCTTTGCAACACTGTTTTATTTATTTATTTATTTATTTTAATAAATCAGCAGTTTGAGGCTTAGGTACGTTATGAGTCATTTGGACTGAAACTTGTCTTTGGTCTGTTGCTTGACTTTAGTAATGTTACCAATCCTGAGGATTAACATTACCTTTACTTGGATTGCTTTTTGCGCTGGTACTTACAGTTTCTGGTATTTTATTTGTCTTTTGACACCACATATATTCAAGTTTATTTTTCTGCTGGCAATCCAGATTTACATGCCCTCAGGTTCACAACTTTGGAACCATTAAGTTCACCAGCAGTAGTAGTAGTAAGGTATGTTTTGGTCTTTTTTCCTCTGATTTGAGCGTTTGGCTGCTCTCACTAAAGTAGTGGTAATAAAAGCACTGCTTATTTGTTTCAGTCAGAGGGTGCAGCCCTTCAGCATAGTGTTGTAATCAGTTATTGTAAGTGTCCTTTTGGCCTCCTGACAATTGACTTTGGTACACTGCATTTAATATGCATAGTCACGACTTGTGCTTGCATTACCACTGATCGGCACACATTAAACACTGACAAACTCTCCCTGAAGCAGAAATAACTCTTCACATGTTGTCCAACAGATTTATTAGTGAGACGGCACACCTTACTGTGTCCTGAACAAACGACGTTATGTAACATCCCGACTGCCCATGTGCAACTGTAGATTCACATAGGCCTTCCTCTCTGTCATTTACCATTAGGCATATGGAGGAGTTTAAGTATGCAGCTTAACAGCCTGTGATGAGAGTACATTTGCATTAGCAATTAGGGCACTTAAAGGCCTTTAAAGCTACATTAAGCTATCTAAACCATGAAGCGCAATTAGCCTTTTAAGCGTAGTAAAGCTGGAGTTGCTGGAGCTTGAGTGTTGTTGGCAGGGTGCTTCACTAGCAGCCAGTTTCACAAATTCAGAGTAATAAATTACATCAAATTCTTGTACTCTGAGTACTATTTCAGCATTTAGTCAAGTTTGGCAGCAGCAGCATGGAAAAGCACATAGCTCAGAAGTGTGTATTTATTTAAATCATACTGCATTTGGGAGCTTAGTCTTTAATCAACACACTGTGGTATCATTTTGGTTCAGTCATTTCTTCCTCTGTTATGGACTTTGGCATAACTTGGTAACTAGCAATACTTTCCCCAACTAGCTTATTTCATGTGTTGGCATAGAAGTAAGATACTGAAATGTTACACAAGCAAATGCCAACAAGCTGAAACAGGGGATAGTGTCAGTATTGATACCAATCAATGCCTAAAAGGCATAGTTTGTCTAATTGGCTTCCAGTGCAGTGGGAATGTTTCCAGACTCCTTCAAGTTGTTTCACTTTCCACATCAACAAGCTCAAACTGCCTGTGTTGGGTTAACATACTACAAAATAAAAGACTGACATTTCTGAAAAAACAAAAACAGATGAATAAAGCAAAAGCTACAGTTTGTCGTAGGCTGCAGCCTCCACCATCAGAGGTCTGCAGGTGCAGGCTGGTTTCATATATGCTCTCAAAAGACCAGCATGGAGATACAGGTTGAGAGGAGGAGTCCTGGTCCCTCCACAGACCCATCTAACGAATTCCGATTATAGCTTCCTCTAGGTAAATCATGTAGCTCTCTTTCTGTCATCTTGAGATTACGTGTTTAGGTAGGCGCTGCACAATAAATAAAATCTAGGGTAGGCCTACCCTCTGTTGTGATTGATGCTAGAAGATACAGCTAATTTGCCTTTCACCATTTCTCTCTTTGTGGAATTAAATAGGACTGTAACATTTGCAGATTTCCCCCCACTTTATGCTCTTTCCCCACTTCTCTCCCCCACCCTTGCCTCCGTCATTCTCAGTGATGTTGGGTCATGAGGGCTCTGACGGCAGCGTGACTCCACTCAGTTGGCATCTCTTTTCAAACTTCCCACCCTCCCTTCCTGTGTCACCATCTTAGTGAGCCCCTCAATGCCCCCTCTGTCTGCTCCTAGTAGGCTCCAGGCCCTGGGTGGGCAAATAGAGGGTCTCTTCCTGTGTCCCATCCCATCCTATCAGAAGGCTTACTTGGAGAAAACGGGTTGAGGGATGAACCACGGCTGGCAGGCACAGCTGCCATACCAAGGGAGCCCTCCCCATCCGGATCCAGCATCGTCCCATGCTGTCCCATTCCCAGCCCTGGAGCCACGAACACTAGACTTCTACAAGCTGAAGCGGGCTCTGTGGGTGAACTTCACAGTTCAGACTAGGACAGTGATTTAGAGAATGCTGGAATAGACATGCGTAGACCATGTAGTCATTAGGCACTGCAAGCAGTCTTAGATCAACTTGGATTTAGCCATGAATTGAACACAGCAGCAACTACAATGGACTATACAAACCACAAAGCAGGACTAAAGACCCCATCATAGTCTTCATCAGCATCCACAGGAGGTGGGTAATAGTGGGCAGCAATCAATTGGCCTTGCACTCTTGTGTTGTTGTGCTTGTGTTGACCATTTTGTCTGTGTACTGTACATGCACTAACGACAAGGATGTGCAGAATTTTTATATATTTTGTTTTCTTTTTCATCTCATATTTTATTGGAGGTAACATAACCCATCCTTTCTCAATTACTTTGGGGCTTAAAAGACTTTTAATTTATCAAAAAAAGGCCCAGTTAAATCTCTGCATCACCAAAAGTTAAAAAACAAACAAAAACTGCACCATGCATTTGAAAGGATGAAAGGCAAGATGATTACTTGTAGCATTGTTCTATTCAATTTATATAAAGGTAAATCCAAAGGAAACTCACGGCTAGTGCCTGACTACACTGTCGCTCCCCATGCACTTTTAAAAAAGGAACACTTTTTAACACACTTAAATCTTAAATCGTTTCAGTCTGGTAGGAGGTAAATGAGAAATGTGATTACGGACCACTGCATGGTTTTTAACTTCTTTGTTGCAGTTCCTGCCAATATATTCCACAGTTCGTTGCACTGATTTGATTTCTACTTCTTTCATGTTGTCTTGTGTGCATAAACATGATTATGCATCCATGCCAGTGACATGAGGTGCGATTTAGGAGCTGTGTGAGGAGCTGGCCGTCAGGGATGCTAAGACCCTGGGTGGTGTTTTCATTTGTGTGTTATTAACTATGTAGGTGTTAATTTTTATTCATATGCCTAGGGCTGGCTGGGCAATGCAGATCTTTGGTTAAAAAAAAAAAAACAGTGCGAGTGTGTATAATTGTGCATAAGAAAAACTGTGTGAAATCCCACAGATGGAGGAGAGATGCTCTAGCTACCACACAGCTTGTCCTCCTAGAACCACTTCAGTCTGTGACCATGCTAATGTGGCAGTGCAGAAACACTGCGCACGGATTCATGGCAACACTGACTACTGCTTTTAACTGTGGCTGGCCCATAACACAGTATTGCATGTAGGTTTAAAACTGGCTTTTGTGTTTGCATCTGTTGTTACACTGTAAATACATAGTTTGAAATTATTATATTTTAACAATCTGTCCCAGGACTGAATCATCAATATTTTAACTGATATAATAACTCATTATTACATTTTCAGTACTTTTATTCTCTGGACAGGTGCTTTAACATATGTATTATCATTTATTATAATGAATGACTTCAAGTGTGTTTTTCAAACAGAAGGCACATTTTTGTTAATCAACAACATCTCATGCTGTTGTTGTGTATTCAGTTTGAGTCGTCATTGTGCAGGAATTGCAGATGTTGTCTGCTTGTGTGACATATTTGTCTCTTGTTATTATTATAATTTTTTTTTCATGACGTAAATGATCAGTCCTGTGTATATCTTCACCGGGAGGAGGCCCCAGGGCAGACCCAGGACACGCTGGAGAAATGATATCTCTCGGCTGGCCTGGGAACGCCCTGGTGTTCCCCTGGACAAGCTGGAGGAGGTGGCTGGGGAGAGGGAGGTCTGGGCTTCTCTGCTTAGGCTGCTGCCCCCACGACCCGGTCCTGAATACACGGAAGAAGATGGATGGATGGATGGTGTATATTTTTAAAAAGAACTTTGCTCTGTGGCTGTGAAGCAGTTTTGTGGAGCAGGTTTCACTTGCCCGTGTCTTGAGTGTATACGACTTACTCAGTTGTCAACACTCTCTCCCTGGGCGGGCCTGGCCTCGCTGTAACCCAAGCTCTTGGTCCTTCTGTTCCCTGCAGGGTAACCTGACCCAGGATCGCTTTGTCATATGGAAGAGAGAGAGAGGTTCCTTCTCCACACCCACCATCTCGGTCAAACCAGCACGGGCACATGAGCCTTGTGTTTTTTGTTTGTGTTTTTTTTTTCCCTTTCTTTTTTTTCACCACCCAAGCTTTTGTACTTTGATATTTGAAATGTGATATTTAAGTGGGCCTACCTCAAAGGATGTAGGTTTAATAGGTTTAAGCCTCAGTTCGGATTGTGTGGGTGTGTTTGTGATTATATAATGCAGGCCTTTTGAACTAGAGTGTGTGAAACATGGGCTGCATGCATGAGTGCACTATGCAAGTGTGTGTGATGTGAATGTTCTTTGTTAAACGTTTCAGTCTGATTCTTGTATATCTGTGTGCTTGTAATTGAAAATCCAAGAGCTCTGCAGGTCTGCTTGTTTGCTCATCCTGTTGGTGGAGGGAAAGGTCTGATGCTCTTCATGCCGTCTCAGTGTGGCGCTTGGCCCACTAACAAAGGACACCCTGTGGATGAAAAAACAAGGCCAGAGCATTGTTAATAGGGTCAAAATCTTATTCCAAAATAGCAACAACAAAGCTTTAGTTTGCATTCCTCACACTCTGCTGGTATGCTTCCTTATCTGTTTGATCTCAGTGGTGGTTGTTTGTCTACTAGATCTCGTGTGCCATTTTAAACTCACATGTCAAATATCGCTCAGAGGTTCTGTTGGGTTGGCCGTTTCCATTTGGTGTTGCAAGACATTTGATAAATCTTTGAAAAAAGAAAAGAAAATCCCTTTTTCCTCGGCCCCTGGCTTTAGCAGTAAAAGGAAGTGAAATATTTTTGGACAAATCCTCTGTCCTCTACAAAATCGCCTTTTCTGTCTTGGGCAATTCTCACTAATAATTTCACAGAGAGCTTATTTTGAGCTCTAAAACAAACATTCATTTCAGCTGCCATGACTCAACAAAAGCAAGAGAGCATGACTTCTTTGACTCAGCATTTATGTGTGTCTGTGTGTTTATTGAATGTTGAATGCAGTGACAAAGCAATCCTTCCTTTGGCTTTGTACACCCAAGTGGGCCCCTGACTCTTAGGCTACGTTCACACTGCAAGCAAAAGCGCATCAAATCTGACTTTTTTAAACTTTGCGACCCATATCCGATCATGGTGTGACAGTACGAACAGCACAAATTCGATATTTTCACATCTGACCTGGGTCACTTTTGTATGTGGTACTGAATCTGATACATATCTGATGTTTTAGAAAGCGACTGCTGTTTGAATGGTCATGTCGCATTAAATCCATCTTTTACGTCACTGAGACAAGAAAGTTATCAGCGCCAGAGAAGCGCTCGAGAAGACATCGCGAAAGCTTCCTGGCGATCCAGTAAAACTGTTGGGAAGACAACGTTGGAGAAACGTGAACATTTTATTTGTACTGTATAATCTGCAGATTCTGACAGAAATCTGCAACTATCCTTTGAAGCACCGCTCCTCTCTAAAACAGCAATAAGGATAATTATTAGGCCATTTGTAAATAACAAAATAACTTTATACCTTAAAGCAAAATTGGGAAACGTTAAGTCAGAAACAAGTCTTTATATTAAGGGCCATCAGTCAAACCGTACTGTCTGGTCTGGATCTAAGCTGAGCGCGTTGTGTGTGACGTCTTCTTTTGCGCATGCGGGCCGCTTTGAGGGTTCACACTAGAACGCGTTTGCTGTCACATTTTATTTGTAGTGTGAACATGTGAACAAGTTCAGAATCTGCAGTAAGAAGAAATATAAAGAAGTAAAACACAAAAGTTTAAAAAAATGGACGGCCCTGCTCCTGCAGCTCTCACCTGTTTGCACTGAAAGGATTCAGCCTCAGATGAGAGCCTTTAACCCGTGTTCTGATTATTATTATGGAACTTTTTTTGTCCAGTTACCCCAAATACTGTTGCTTATCCACCTGAACTTACTATTGGCTTTTCCCATAAGGTGCTCTCATGCATCTAAACCTGTTGTCTTGTTGTCTTGACAAGGGATCCTCTGATACTGGTATCTGCTGATACTGATCCAAACATAGTTTTAAAATAATAAGCTGAAATCCTAATTTGCTAATTCCTCATGTTTGATGTAAACTGCTTACTCACTTAAAAGTAAAATGTAAATAAATAAAATATTTTTATTTTACTTTTTTTTTTCTCTTCACAAACACAAGTTACGTGTGGAGCTGCCAAAGAGCCGGAGTGAAATATTATTTAACTGAGTTTAGGACAACATGCTAAGTTACTAAAATAAAAGCTTCGTAACAAACCAACATGTTGGGAGTGAAAGTGGGCGAGAGAGAAAGAAAGCATAGTCGTATTCTGATCTTTTCAGTCATGCCGCTTCACTTTGACGATACTTTGAAAATGTTTTTAATTAACTGCAAACCTACAAATAAGAGCTGTCGGTGTACCAGGTGTGGAATACCTCCTAACTGCTGCTGCTATGCTTACCTTAGGTAATCTGATCCAGGCTTTTGGGGTCAGTTTCGGAGCAACACCCTGTATCCGTCCTAGTCTTAGTGATTCTGGTGTGAATGAGCACCCTTGGAGTTTGAATGCATGCTGTCATACTAAAGCACGGGTTAAACTTCCTGTGCCTGATAATGCTGTACTTTGCTCCACTTGGGTATGAATGGCACTGAGTTTTGTCATCGATGAGTGAACGTGAGGCTCCGAGTGGACAGGCGCACACACACACAAACAGAGAAAGTCCAGGATGAATGACCCAATCAAAATGTTTGCTGCCACAAGTGTAACAACTCTTGCACGTATTCCAAATATTACAGTTATTATGGCTCGAAGAATAATGTTATAAAAGGCAACCTAGCAGTGAATCACAGTAACTGTCACTTTAACATAGTGATGAAGCTGGCAGTCTTACATATCCTATATCTGAAGAGTTAATCATGATTACAGATGAACTGTACGTGGAATTAGTGGCACAAAGGAATGTTTTCATCACAATTTATTACTGATGCATTAGATTATGGTAAATAGCCTCCCATGGTCCCATTCCATTGTTTCATTAATGTCCTTAATATATTCAAGGATTATATTGCTAGATTGCTTGCTCAACCCTTTATTTACAGTGCTGAGCTCTCGTCTGCTTATGTCTCCCCCCCTCCCTGTGTCTGAGTTTGAACTCTTTTGTCTGCTATGTGATGTCTTTTTCTCACAGACAATAAATTGGATTTGAAAGAGAGGACCCAATTGCCTGTTTCTTATTATAGATTTGGTTGTTCACTGCAGCCAGGGTGCTAGACCAAACTATGTGGCTTTTGTTCTGGTTATCCCAGACACATATTTCTGGTTGCGGGCCTCTTCCCTCTGGCTCACTGTTCTTTTAGCAAGGGCAGTGCAGCTGGTGGAGAATGCACACAAAGACACAAGCTATGATAGGACACAGTGGCTAAACTGAAAAAAGTACAGCATTTGGCCAGCCTGTGGTCATCTGGGAATGGAGAAGCCATTGTGAGAACACACATGTAACCTTTGGCCTCATTTCTGTGCTCACCCTGCAGGCATGGAAGAAGCGGTGGTTTGTTCTTCGCAGCGGCCGTCTGACAGGCGACCCAGACGTGTTGGAGTACTACAAGAATGACCATGCCAAGAAGCCCATTCGTGTGATTGACCTCAACTTATGTGAACAGGTATGCTCCCCTTTTACTTCTGCCCTGTAGTTTTATTGCACAAGTTATATAAATTATTACCATCTTGAATAGATCCAGGTTTGCATGATGTCACTTTGATGTATTTGGATGAATATTTGCATAATATCCAAGATGAATTTAATTGTCCTTAAAAATCTGTGTAAAATAATGAAAATGCCCTGTACGTGACTGCGGTGTACAAATGTTTTAGCATAATAGTTTAAGTGCTGGGTTCTAGCGCTCAAATTTCATTTGTTGCTTAGAGAGCAGTTACCTTTTAGATTATTTTTGCAAATTCTCTTAATTAAGAATGATCACTTTAATACATTTTCCCTTTTTTTTCGTTTCTTTGGTTAGCTCTATTAGTGATCAGTCTTTCCTTGGCTGATGCCACATTAAGCTAAGCCGTGTCGGTTGCTCTCCCTCAGGTGGACGCCGGTCTGACCTTCAGCAAGAAAGATTTGGAGAACAGCTACATATTCGACATCAAAACCTTTGACCGCATCTTTTATCTGGTGGCTGACACCGAAGACGAGATGAATAAGTGGGTCCGCCACATCTGCGACATTTGTGGTTTTAACCCCACCGATGACGGTAATTACAATTAGCCACACATCACTCTGTTTGGGCACTATTGGCACTGATGTTTTGCTTCACTGTCGAGGTTACACAGTGATATTTATGTTTATATATACTTATATTCTGTGTCTTTTGAGTAGAAAGTTTACTTTGAACTGTTGATATTTGAAATAGGGTGATTTTGTTACATTTGTGGCACAGGCTGTGATTTATTTAAGAACATCAGTAGATCAGAAATAATTACCTGGTTATGTTTCACCATAATACACAAAATCTCGGTTTGCATGTTTGTGTGTTTCTTTTTCCACAAACTTCCCCTAGACCAGGGGTGTCAAACTCAAATACACAGTGGGCCAAAATTCAAAACTGGAACAAAGTTGCGGGCTAACGTTAATATTTATTGAAAAAAAAATCTTCCTCTAGCTATAAGAATGAATCTTTTCTTATGGACTCAAACAAGTTTTGCTGAAAAACTGAATATGGAACAAGCAAAGCTTAATACTAAACAATATATATATTAGCTGTATAATACCAGTAGGCCAGCTCTGATAGTAATTTGGTATGGCTTCGCGGGCCAAATATAATTAGTCTGCGGGCCAAATCTGGCCCGCGGGCCAGAGTTTGACACCTATGCCCTAGACCATCAGGAATTGAGCCACCAAAAGTGGTGCACAGGCACATGTTAGGCTCTCTTATCTGCATCGGATATTTTCACATCATCATGTTGGTTTGCAGCCACCTAGCACCGGGCTAAAGCAACCCATTTTTAGCGTTAATGCACCTGCAACACCTTAGAAAAGCATCCTAATCTCATTATTACCACAGAATGCATAATGTAACTAGAAGTAGTAACTAGTAACTAGAAGCGTAGTAGCTGTGGACAGCAATGAATAATTTTTAGCATATGAACAACACCTGCCATCTCTCTCTCTTTTTTTTTTCTTTTCTTTTTTTCCTTTTCCTTAAGTGAGATTCAGTATATCATGGCAACAGCATGAACAGGCAAAACGATCCTATAGCATGGCCATGTAAGTTTCTCCAGGTAAGAACCGCAGCTTTAAGCGATCCAAGGATTCCCCTGTTAGAAGATGACTACAGGAAATCACTATTTGTCCACGCTGGTGTCTCTCAACAAAGCGCTTGGACATGGTGAAGATGCCATGGAGCATCAGGGGATTCTTTTTAGCCATGACACCAGTTTATCACCACAGTTGAGCAATACAGTATAAAAGTAGAGGATAAATGATTTACATTTGATGGGTCTCTTTTGGATATCACTGTTGTACCTCACAGATGTCAGGATCTTTCTTTCTGAAGGAACTAAGGGAACCAGTTAAATGTGTCAAGAGGTCTCTATTCAGCATAGTTCTCAGCCAAGGTCTAATGATCCATGTGTTGAACTTTGTGCAGTATTGAGGCTCACGTTACTCTTTTTTCCCCCCAGTACTGGATAATAAAAGCATTGTACGCCTGTCACTCTCACTGGCCTTCTTTCGTTCGTTTCCTCTTATCTGGTTTTAATTTCCTCTCCCTTGAACACTCCTCTTTTCCTCTCTTGTCGCTCTGTCTTTGAGACTAATTGTCTAAATGTCTTCTATAGTTTCTTGACCTCATCAGCGAAGCAATGAGCATTTTTAGTGTGGTGAGAACTGGCACAGACGTTGCACATGTTCACTGTTTCACATGCTACACTAGGGCTGGGCTATATCATACCGTTCACGGTAATACCGTGTAATTTTGGGCAACGATAGGAAAATGAAATATCGCGATAGAATATGGGTAAAACACGCATGCGCAGTGCCTATGTTTACATACGCACATGGCGGCGACGCAGAATGATAAGAGCGAAAGCGGATCGTTGAATGAAACGGATGAACCAGAATTGGTTTGCAAAAATGCTGCAACTTCAGTGGTGTGGAACTGGTTTGGCTTTCGTCCGTCAGATACACAACAAAGCACTATTTTTGGTAGAGCATGCTAGCGGGCCGTCGTTATTACCCTGTTTTTTGGAAAATAACACTTAAAATCAATCCTTTGATTTTTCTGAAAATCGACAGTGCCCCTTATAATCCCGTGTGCCTTATGTATGAATTCCGGTTGTGTTTACTGACCTCGAAACGATTTTATGTACACGGCGCTCGAAAATCTGTCAAATGTTTTAGTACGACTTTGCTAAACTACGAACCCGCACCGCTTGATGGATTGTCAGAGCATTACGGCTACCGTAGGCAGGAGTCTCGCGGACTGATACGTACTGTGCTTCAACATAATATTACCGTATTGTGTGTATAACCTCTGAATCCGAGATATATCTGATGTTTTAGAAAGCGACTGCTGTTTGAATGGTTATGTCGCATTAAATCCATCTTTTACGTCACTGACACAAGACAGACGCCAATTATCAACAAAGTTTTGTGGATGTTATGCTGAGGATATGTCGGCCAATTTCCACTAGAAATGCCTTTTGGTTAAACTGTCAGCAAGGAATTTGCACTGTTACATTTTTATATAACTTTAATGCGCATAAAAAAACAGCTGCTTGTTTAAGTGAAAATATATTGATGGGGTTTTTTGCACTAATAAAGTTGTGGAGATGTAAAGTATTTTGTCTAGTGTCAATTATATCGTCAGTTATATCGGTATCGCAAATTTTCAAATGTATATCCATCCATTCGCTTCCGCTTCTCCTTTTCAGGGTCGCGGGGGGCGCTGGAGCCTATCTCAACTTTGATAGGGCGAGAGGCGGGGTACACCCTGGACAGGTCGCCAGTCTTTTGCAGGGCCAACACACGGGGACAGACAACCATTTGCACTCACATTCACTCGCACATTCACACCTAATGGCAATTTGGATTTTCCAGTTAACCTATCCCCACAATGTATATCGTGATAAATATTTTTGGTCATATCACCCTGCTCTATGCTACACAACTCTGATTCTTGTTGGAGACGAAGGTGCTTTTCAAACCTGGCAACTGAGTCACTGATACTCCTCCAAGGTCATTCTCTCCAAAGTGTGACTATGCCTCCAGCTCTGTTAAATAGCTAGTGTTGCAGGGTAACCATGATAACAACACTGATGGCACCTTTTCTGTAGATGTCAGAGCTGGCTTTGAAAACCCCGATGTACGAACTCATAGTAAGACGGTTAAAGGAGAGCCTGGGTGTAAAAACGGATATCTTTTGCAGATACCCTTCACTGCTCAGTACAAAAGAATGTCCCTGGCTCTCTGTTTTGTGCTTTCTTGCACTTCTCTGCATGTGAGACAGAACTCTCACTCCTCTGTCGCGTGTGGGTGTGGCCACAGTAGAGTGCTTCATAGCTGGGCAGGGAACATTAGTAGGGCTAGGGGAATGAAGGCTCTCAGAGCGAGTGTAGGAGGTATAGATTAGTACACGCAGAGGGGATTTTCCCTTTTCCTGTATGAATCAGCACTTAAAGCTTCAACAAACAAATGTAAAAAAAAAGACAAGGACATAGCGGAGGAGATGAGAGGAGCAAATGATGCACGTAAAAGAGAGAAACTGACTTTTAAAAGAAGAGAACTCGGGGACCTTGCATGAGATAAAACCACATCAGTTATAGAAGAGTGTGGGAGGAGAGCTGTGAAAAAGGAGAAAAAAGTAGAGAAATGTGGAACGAAAACACATATACGCATCAGCTATCTTGGCTCTGAGTGCAGTAGAACAATCAGCTTGAGCAGCAGGTTTGTTTAGTAGCTCATCATGTGGGAAAGCAGAGAGACCTTTAAAAATGATGTCTGAGGAGTAGCTTGTTGGAAGGCAAAAAACAGAAAGTAGTCTGTCGACACAAAGCTTTTATTCGGGTGACATGTTATACATGAAATGATGTAGGCTAACGCAGAGTCGTGATATCGGTGACATCCATCTGCTTTAATTTGACATGAGTTGTTTGTGCCAGTGTTCCTGGCCTCATGCTGGGCAGCGTGCTGCATTTGGATTTATTTCCTGTGGGATTTCTCCCCAAGAAGGAAGTGAGGTAATTGTAGTAGCTTGTTGGGTCAGTCAGTAACAGTGTTTTAGCTGCAGGCTAACGACCTTAATTTGAGGTTTGGTTTGATATACACAGTAGAGGGACGCACATCTGTTCGTCAGAATGTGCGTATATACATCAGCTGCTCAAGTTCACACATACAGTCGCAAAGTTGACGTAGTGTCAGCGTGAATGGAAACAATTGAGCGTTACATTGGAATTGGGTTGCTAGGAAACAGCTTGGGTCCAAGTTTACTTTGCTAGAGTTGACATTGGCACATACAGTTTACTTTTTACTTTGTGCTTAATACCATCTCTGGCCTCTCTTTCATTTTCAGTGGGTTTCACAGGGCCACAGTAGGTGCAGCTCCTTGCTCTTCATCAGTGACTGCCAATGCATGTGGAGTCAAAGTTGAATAAACAGCTGGAAATGTAGCAGAAATGCTAATGTGCTCTGCTGGTGTTGCACTTAAAACTGTGAAGCAGGCATTTACTGACATCTGCTGAGCCACATGTGACAGGTCTTATTGGCATTATTTGTGGCTATTTTTTTAGTTGTGTGATCAGTGTAAGAAATTAATCTTAGTCATTCATTAAATTTTCCCTTTGCTGCTTAGACATTAATTCACTGGCAGTGGCCTGAAACCTCTGTGGTCAGTTATGGAGACAGCTTTACTGTATTTCATTCTTTAGTTCTGTGTACTACTCACTAAATAACATTAAGTTTTGACAGGAGTTATCCTCAGCTTTCATTTCTTTGTCCTCCAGATGCAGCAAAAGCTGCTCACCAGTCCGCCATGGGACTGGTGGTGGAAAACGCTCCACACCCAGGTCCAGGAGTGTTTACCAATGTGCCGGCCCCTTACCAGCCAGTCAGTGTGCGACACCTGGACTCACAGTCCAGTTCAGAGGAGCCCCAGGATTACCTGTGGCTTGCTAACTGTGAGAGCAAAAAGCCTGAACCCAGCAGGTGAGATCGTGTCCGAATATGCTTCTTTTATAGGTTCAAGTCTCCATATTCTCTATGTTGGAGTGTCGCATGGTGAGCTAAGCATTTTTCAGTGTGGTTTCCAAGCCATTTATTCTTTTTGTATACTTTCAACTGTACTGCCACTCCTGTCCTTGTCTCTGCCGTATGCTGTGTGTAGCTCAGTGGAGCATCACTCTCTCTTGGAGAGGGACCAGGAGTATTTGCTCCTGGAGGAGTGTGAGAGCAAGACTGTTCCTCCACAGGCTAGCCTGTGAGTGGCCAGCCAATCCAGCTGGAACTGCCTGCTTGTGTGGAGTGTTGCACACGCATAAAATACAGATCTCCAAACACTTGTGAATGTTGTAAATGTAAATGACGGTTATTAAATCTAGGTTGCATTTGTTTAGCAAAAGGCCTTCCTTCTAAACAGAAAAAGACGTGGGTGTTTTGCCTAACAGTGTAATAATTGTGTTATTTCCTGCATGGTTACAAACAGTTACCAAGAACCTCAGTCTTCCACTTTATCCACAAAAGCGTGCTGACATGGCAAGAGTTGGAAAAGTTTAATGATAAAAGCTGTCTGGATATGACTTAGTTACTAACATAGCCTTTGTATACTAGTGTTTTTGGCTTGGTGTGACTGTGTGATCTGCAAATCAACGTATTTTACTTTTTGTATTAATTATCTGGTGTTTATGTGTATTGTGTTATCAGAGCTCATGCTGAGTGCTCCAAGTCTACCTCTTCAGAGACAGACCTGAATGACAACCTTCCATCTCACCGCACGCCTACATCCTCCACTTCCTCGGCTAAACACACCTCACACAATGGCTTCTTCCCACCGCACCAGACTCCTGTGTCCGCCCCTTCCATCTATGACTCGCCTCCATCACGCGGTGCCTCCCTCTCAACTGACAGTGGCTTTTATCATCTTCCTCGCAGCTACTCCCAGGACACTGTGCTGCTCCCCAAGTCAGCCTCCTCCCCTCCGCCTCATCCAGACGGCGCGGATGCCTCTGACCTTTATGTCTTCAACACGCCGACACGGAAGCCCTCAGTAGAGACACAGATGCGCAACATTTCTATCAGTTACGACATCCCGCCCACACCCGGTGCAAACAGCACCTACCAAGTGCCCCGCACAGTATCGAACACAGGGGTAGGAGGCTCAGAAAGCGGGGGAGATGTAGTGCCCCCTCCCAGACCACCCAAGCCTTCCCTCAGTTCCAGCTCAGGACTCCCGCCGCCTCCTGCTGAGCGCTCACCTACAGACACCTATAGTGTGCCTCGATCAGCCTCAGAGACAGATGGAAACTACTGTGTGCCCACAAGCGCTGGGAGTAAGGCTTTACGCAGCAACACTATTGGCACTGTGGACTGTTCACGCCTCCGCAAAGGTTTGTATTGTAGAGGTTTATTTGTTTGTGGTGCCCTTTTCACTTTATTTTAATTTCAAAACCTATTCTCACCTTTACCTTTTCGACAATACGGCACATATATGTGGTAGGCAGGATATTCTATTATTTAATCTTATGAAGATTTGTTGCACCAAAATCTAACAAAAGCAGATAAAAATGTTCTGAGTTTCCTTTTTAATAACAGTTCTTTAATCCATGGCCAACATCCTTTTTACAGAGCCTTAAAATAGTCTGGCAAGAGAAGAGAAACTCATGGTGTCGATTCTTCTTGCTTCTCCCTCTTGTGGTGACAATCGGAATTGCAAAATAGGTCTTGCTTCATTTCTGTGAAGGTTCTCAGTCATCGAGGTCATCGTAGTCAAAGTCCTTTGACTACGTCTTGCTTTATTGTTTTAGATGAGCAGTGGTTATTCCCCCAATAAATTTGGGGCATTTGTGAATTTTTTCCCTTTTATGCTTTGTGTCTTGGTGACAGAGCAGATTATTGTGCCTAGGGCAGGGCTGCACTGTTATGGAAAAAAACACATTTTTTAAATTCGAGCAAATATTATAATTTTTTATAATTTATTTACTTAAGAAACCTCATAAAAGAGTTTTTTTTTTACACAGGATGTCCTTATTTAGAAAGAACTCCATGGAAAAACAAATAACTGAGTAACAAAAACAAGGTGAACGTGCTGTTCACCTACCACACCACGCCGGTCTCAGGAGCACCGGTCTTTGCTGGCCTGCAGCCTCTGCTGTGAGATGGCTTCGACACAGATTGAGCGAGTTGCAGCAAACTCGAGCAACTTGGGAGACTTGCATGGTAGCCACAGGGGGAGTGATGGAGAGCCAAAACAGTCTCATGTCTCCTTGTAATGTTCACCCCTCCTTTTTACTCTTCCCCGGAAGAGACTCTCATTTGTCTTCAAAGCTTTTTCTCGCGCTGTTGTGGTTCTTGTGGTCATAAGTGGAATGCATTAGCAACTGCATGAGTACCTGATGACAATAAAATAAAAAATACAGTAATTACATGCTGCAAAGTAGAGTGCTTACATGGTGCCTTTGAGCTTTGTCTCACAGACTAAATCTGCAAAGTCATGAAAACACTTAACACACAATAGAGGACAACTGTTATGTGGGAATTGTCCTGTAGCATAAATGGGCCTGAAAGAAGGCTAATAATGTACAGTGCACATCATTTGCTGCTCTCTGTGTAGAAGGGCTGTTTATAAACTGCATTGTAATCATGGTTTTGCTTTTTGTAGACTTTGGATCCCAGGACTGCTATGACATTCCTAGATCATTCCCTTCTGACAAAAGCTGCTCGTTTGACTTCAATGAAAGCTTCAACACCTATTTTGTGAGTATTTCAAGTGTAACTGCTGGATAATCGTTCTGTGGCTTTAGGGAGAAATGTGTATGTTAATCGGTTTTCCCTTGTCACCCTCAGAAAAGCAAAGGAATGATGCCAGTGGGTAGCCATTCTACAGAAGAGGTCGACCAAAACTACGTGCCTATGAGTGCCAACTCACCGTCACATCATCACTCGGGCAGTTTGCCAGAGCCAATGCACGAAACCAACTACGTCCCCATGACCCCAGGTACTATGGAGTTCTCATCCCTGGGAAAACAGGTTCCTCCACCTGCCCACATGGGATTTCGCTCAAGCCCGAAGACCCCTCCCCGCAGGCCGTTGCTTAGTGAGTGCCAGCCCCCACCTGTGGACCGAAATCTCAAACCCGATCGCAAAGGTGAGCAGACAGTAGGTGTGCTTGCATGCATAGCTGTGACTTCATAAGTGATGTGTGTGAGTGTGTGCGTGTGTGTGTGTGGAGTTCTTGCTTCAGGGGTGTGTGTGAGTTTGTTGCTGCTGTGAGCTTAGTTTAGTATGCTCAGCGTTCACTAATGCACCAACTGTACGTGCTTTGTCTCACACTCTGCTGCTATTCCCACAGTGGATGGCTCATGGTCATAAAGCCATCTGCACAAAATTTCATTCTCAGAGCGGTGTCATTTTTCATCCTGCTTTAGTTGTTGTCATAATTAATGTGGAAAAATGTTTCTCTCATTTTGTCTTCTTTGGTCTGTCTGGTGTATTAAATACCACCGTCTCCCTCTGCGCCCGTCCTTGACCAGCTTATTTCACCTCTTGATGAATTAGTTTATTTCCCTACATTTGATTACATCCAACACAGTTAGTTCCTTGTCAAAACCGCGTTTGCCTCCAGCTCCCGTGAGGCTCTGTTAGCCATTTCGGAGGGGTCTGCTGTCTGTGCCACGGAGTCATTGAGGCCTTAATTGGTCACCTCCATCCCGTTTGTTCCCAGCATCTGAATGGAGCCTTTTGATTGGGGACCTCATAGACTGAAAGAGAGTTGAAGAATGATGGGAAATAATCACAGAGGCACATCAAAAGCCGGTACTGTTACTGTCACTGTCGAAAACGGAGCAGTTTTCTGGAGTTTTACATTTCCAGATTGGGAATTCTCCCTTTAACGTGGCCCTTGAGTCAGTCAGCTCCAAGTTTGGCTTTGGTCATTGCTGAACTGCTGTGTCTAAATAAAAAAATCATATCAAGTAGCTGCTTTTCAAGCAACCGCTTTGAAGTGATTATTATTTCTCACACACACACACACACACACACACACACACACACACACACACACACACACACACACACACACACACACACACACACACAGACGTGCACACACACACAGTCCTAATCCTCACTGCTAATAAAACTTGGTTTTACACTTTTGAATATCTTTGGCAGCAGACGAATAAAAATGCTAATTGTAAATGTTTGTAGTCTAGTTTGAGTTTTGTATTATTGTTTAAGCCCAAATCTTTTTGCTTTTTTTTTTGTTTTTTTTAAAGTATTGTTTTATCTCATTCACTTTTTATTTTTTTTTAGCTAATATTAAAATTCTCATTAAAATATATTTATCCAGTGTTCAATCCCATTGCTCCTGGCATAAATTTACTCTACTTGGATTGCAGGTTTTAGATATTTGGATCTGTGCACAGCTGCTTCTTGTATTAGAAAATGCCACATAGACATGAATAAGAATATAAACTCGTATTTTTTAACTGATATCCTTAAATGGTATTATATTAATGTTAGTGATGTTGCTTTTTAGGAGCATCATTATGTGCTGATTGTCTTTTGGACCTTAGCTTTTTAAAGTAGAGACCATTGGTGTATTCATTGTTATGCATGGGTAGGATGTCGCATCACCTTTAAACAGCTCTGTGATGTTTTTCATTTCTATATTTAAAATGAGCCATCCACTTCTTCCATTTTCTAGACTAATCTGAATCTCTGCAACCTCTGTTCATCTTCCGTGCACTTTTCTCTCCGCTTTGGATGTCTGAGCCGTATGTTGCAAACACTTTGACTAGTGTATTCAAAGCAAACGGCATCTTATTTCCACTATACGTGGATCCATTAAAATTAATTATCTTTGTCTGCAATCGCAGCGCATTTCTGACAGCACTGCAGAAAAATGTTGTGATCAGTGTGCAAAAGAGCAGTGCGTGTCGTCCTCAAGTTGCTCTGTTCTGCAGATTGGTCCGAGCTCTCGTCAACATGACATGATTTCTCAGTGTTCTCTCAGCGCTTATACACAGCTCGTCGTGCATGCACAGCTGTGATGTCAGTCTTTGTGTGGGAAGTCGTGGTGCATGGAGTGAGGTGCATGTTGGGCAGTATGGGTCTTCTGTTGTCATGACAATCATCCTCTTGAAGTGTGCTGTGCAAAAAAAAAAAAAAAAAAAAAAGGTAAATTGGTGTACGTGAGGTTGCAGTTTTGCTCTTCTTCATCAAAGTCTCGTCTCTTTCGCTTTGCATGGCAGAGCAGTTGTTACAGTAGGGCTGAACTGTTATGATCACCAAAAAGATGTTGTAATCAGCAAAGTCTTCTTTCACCAATCAGGTCACAGTCCTAAAATAATAAGAGCGGGTTTAGAGCGAACTGACTCTCAAACCGTAGGTGAATTCCCAAGTCGACGACGCAAGGGTAGGTACACCACACTGAACTGCTGTGCATCTGAATACTTTTCATTCTGTGACCTTTTCACACTCTACTTCATCTTGATTCTCTGCATGCTGTAAGTAAATGTACTGTGGGGATTTTTACAATTTTTGTTCTTCAGGGGGGTGTGTGTGTGTGTGTGTGTGTGTGTGTGTGTGTGTGTGTGTGTTCTAAAAATATGAAGTGTATGAAGTGTCGGAGGTGTTGCATTAATCCAGTCTAATCATTTTAAATCCCAGCAGGGGATGGATGAGTGTGTACCTCACGCATGGTGGATTACACTTGTTACATCTTCGAAGCTCATTAAGAGTCATAACACGCCTTTCAAAATAAACCATTTCTACCATCTTAACCTAAATATTTCCTCACTTTCAATGTGATGTTTTTTTCTTCCGTGGAGCCAAATGACTCACTAACGTTTCTCTGCTCAAACATTTGTGTCTGTGTTTTTGTTTGCAGTTCAACACATTTTACTTTCATAGCACATTGGGATGTAACAGCCAGAACACACTTATTGTCAGAGAAGCATTCACACAGGGCTTTGGAAAAGAGTAGACTTCTCTTCAGGAGGAAATTGAACAACGATATTATCTAATAAAAGCGATATCGCTAGCTTCCGTACATACAGATGATGTTTGGGGAAAATCCCAAAGCTCTTGACCATCTGCAGTGAAGGGATCATGCAACTCTTTTGTACTGTGCAGGGCATTATGCACAGGTTTAGTGCACGTGTAACTTTGACTCTTCTTGCACAGTTTCTGTCCTGAAGTGTTGTCTTATAGGAGGACAGCATCTTACCGTTAGGGCATGAGGGGACTGATACAATCACCAAGTAATTCTGAGTCCATTTTAATGTCTATGGGAGGCTCAGGCTGGCTTCAGACAGCACTCCCTGTAAACACCGTCAAGACACCAAATGAGAAAAAAAAAAAAATGAAGTTCATCTCATCAGAAGACTTCCAGAAACTCTGAGAACCAGTGCTATAGTGCAAGGTTGCCCACTACCATAATAAGACACTTTATATAGTTTTTTCCTCACGTTTCTCACCCACTGCCTGCTTAAAGCATTTAGTCCAGTCCCTTTATAAGAAGCTTTGGGAAATCATCCATCCCTGGCTAACATCTAAACAGAGTTGCACATTGGGCACTTATCACAATACAAGCAGCACATGGCTCATCGTTCTCAGGTTTACATCTGAAATATTCCAACACCGTTTCATAAAAGCAAAAAATAAGTTCTGGTTTGGTTAAGGATAGTTTTGAGTGCAATCACATGAAGAAATATGAATGAGATGTTAAATAACACTAACTTATATTTGTGTTATTGAGCATTTTACAATCAAACTTTTAATTTTTAACATTTTTAATTCTAATGTTGGTTTGATTAGATTTGAATATGGTTTTGTCATTTAAAAGTGCATTTTAATACACACACAGATCTCCAAAATATAAACATTTATGCTGCTCTTGACCTCTGTCAGTCTTTATGTACAGGGTGGGCCATTTATATGGATACACCGTAATAACATGGGAATGGTTGGTGATATTAAAGTCCTGTTTGTGGCACATTAGTATATGTGAGGGGGCAAACTCCTCAAGATGGGTGGTGACCATGGTGGCCAATTAGAAGTCGGCCATCTTGGATACAACTTTTGTTTTTTCAATAGGAAGAGGGCCATGTGACACATCAAACTTATTGGTAATGCCACAAGAAAAACAATGGTGTGCTTGGTTTCAACGTAACGTTATTCTTTAATGAGTTATTTACAAGTTTCTGACCACTTATAAAATGTGTTCAATGTGCTGTCCATTGTGTTGGATTGTCAATGCAACCCTCTTCTCCCACTCTTCACACACTGATAGCAACACAGCAGGAGAAATGCCAGCACAGGCATCCAGTATCTGTAGTTTCAGGTGCTGCACATCTCGTATCTTCACACCATAGACAATTGCCTTCAGATGACCCCAAAGATAAAAGTCTAAGGGGGTCAGATCGAGAGACCTTGGGGGCCATTCAACTGGCCCACGACGACCAATCCACTTTCCAGGAAACTGTTCATCTAGGAATACTCGGCCCTGGCACCCATAATGTGGTGGTGCACATTCTTGCTGGAAAAACTCAGGGAACGTGCCAGCTTCAGTGCACAAAGAGGGAAACACATCATGTAGCAATTTCAAATATCCAGTGGCCTTGATGTTTCCATTGATGAAGAATGGACCCACTATCGTTGTACCCCATATACCACACCAAACCATCACTTTTGTTGTCCAACAGTCTTGGAGGGATCCATCCAATGTGGGTTAGTGTCAGACCAATAGCGGTGGGGTTTTTTTTTGTTAACTTCACCATTCACGTTAAAGTTTGCCTCATCACTGAACAAAATCTTCTGCATGAACTGAGGGTCCTGTTCCAATTTTTGTTTTGCCAATTCTGCAAATTCTGTGCGCCGATCTGGGTCATCCTCGTTGAGATGCTGCAGTAGCTGGAGTTTGTAAGGGTGCCATTTGTGAGTAGCTAATATCTGCCGAAGGGATGATCGGCTAGTGCCACTCTTCAGTGACATGCGGTGAGTGCTACGCTGTGGGCTCTTGCTGAATGAAGCTAGGACAGCCACTGATGTTTCTTCATTAGTGACAGTTTTCTTGCGTCCACATTTTGGCAAATCCAACACTGAACCAGTTTGCTAACTGTAGCATGGGAGATGGGTGGTCTCGTAGATGTCTTGCATTGAAATCTGCTGCATTGACCCGGTTACTGCGTTCACCAGATAACACAATTTCGATCCGCTCCTCACATGTTAACCTCTTCAACATGTCAATGGCTGCGAACAAAGAGAAACTTGTAAATAACTCATGAAAAAATAAAGTTGCGTTGAAACCAAGCACACCATTGTTTTTCTTGTGACATTACCAATAAGTTTGATGTGTCACATGGCCCTCTTCCTATTGAAAAAACAAAAGTTGTATCCAAGATGGCCGACTTCTAAATGGCCACCATGGTCACCACCCATCTTGAGGAGTTTGCCCCCTCACACAGGACTTTAATATCACCAACCATTCCCATTTTATTACGGTGTATCCATATAAATGGCCCACCCTGTACAGTTTAAGGATGCTTTTCGAGCAGTGGCTGACTGCTGTGTGTTCCTTCCTGCAGTAAAACCTGCTCCACTAGAGATCAAACCAGTGCCAGAATGGGATGAGCCAAGCACACCTGTACGCTCACCAGTGACACGGTCGTTCGCTCGAGAGTAAGTACCTAAGACGTTCCTCAGCTTTTCTATAGTTCAGTGTTTGGCTAACAAATAAGGGCATGTTCACACAGCTCTTTGCAGCAAGATCATTGTCCCAGAAGACACACCGTCCCTCGCTCCCTGTTAAGAACCTTAAACATACTGCATGTGTATAGCAGCTAATGTTAAGTCTGGATTGTCCTGTTTTTTTTACTCTCTGCCACAACATGCAGTGAAAGTATATTTTTCTTTTGGTGTGAACGTGCCCTTTTGTAATAGATCCAGTTAACTAAAGATGTAGGCACTAATACTTCATGCTTTACTGTAGTCACTCTGTGACCAAAGTAGCACTGCTCATAAAACAGGATTCTGTATTATACTGAAGGAAGTCTGTTGGCTTATCTGAGACGAGGTAATTTGTGTGCTTTCGTGCTGTAGGGACTCTTCTGGCTGCAGTGGGTTTGGGCTGTTATGTCTATATTATATTTTGTGCTCACCAGAGACTGCAATTTCTGGGAAGTCAGTGTGTAAACATTGTGAATGCTGCTTAGTCCTTCTAGGTTTCCAATGCCAACGAGACCCCCGTCAGTGCATAGCACGGCCTCCAGCACTGACTCCGAGGACTCTACTGAACCGAATTACGTAGCCATGAACCCTAATATGTCCACAGATGAAGCAGTATGTAACACACAACTATACTCTGATACAGAGATTACTTTTCTCCTTTCTTTTTCTATTCACAGATAATCAAAGCTGATAATCTGATAAATGTCTTCTTTTTTTTTGTGGTGTCTGCAATCAGTTTCATCTCGTTTAAATTAAATCTGCAAACACACAAATAAACACAGCAGAAGCTTTAGTTTAAGGCAGACAGTTTGGAGGATCATACACCATGCAACTTGCAATTTTGAGCTGTAATTGCTTACTGAAACTATTAAGAAATCCCATTTCCAGTGCTCTTCTCCCTAAGCCACACATTAGTGCGGACAAATTACTGGCTGCTGCAGATGGACTCCTCGCCACTTCAACCCGTTTCTTTGCAGTTCTGCTTTTGCCCTGCTGCTCTGCTTTCTTTATGCTCCTTCTTTCTCTTCATTTACTTTTCAGGTGTTGTCTTAAATCGGAATATTGGCTATTAAGAAATGAAGTTAACGTGTCTCATTTAAAATTGACTGCTCTTTCTGAAGAATGATACTATTATATGAGCTGACTTTTCTACCTACGGGGATACTTTCTCTTACACTTTGGGTAATCGATTCACAGTTTTCCTTTTTTTTCTCCTTTCTTTTTTTTGCTGTTAATTTTTTTTTTTTACTTTCTTCCAACGTTTGCTTTGCTATCGTCTGCTGACCTCCTGAACTTTTATCAGTCTTTTTTAATTCCTTGCTTTCTTCCTAGTTTCTCATTTCTCTACCATCGTCATCCTTATTCCTGCATTTTGTTCTTAACCACCTGCTGTTTTCTCCTCCTTTTTTCTTTCATCCTTTGCAACTTTCTTCTTACTGTGTAGAGAGGAGTCCTTCTACTGCACAGTCCCCATCACCCCTGTAAAGAGGGAGGTGGAGGAACTTGACACCATAGAGGAGGTGAGCAGGGTTGCCAGGTTAGACGTGCATAGCCCGCCCTGTCATTTTTGGGTGCTATTGTGAGATGAGAAAGTACGAAGACTTTGCTGTGCAAAAACCACCTACAAGCTGTGGCTTGAATATAAAGGTTGCAGTGAATTTTCAGACGTTATCTACCATCACTTTCCTTACAGTTAGAATTTCTTAGTTTTGTGTCACCATCCTAATTCGAATTAATCTCTCCATCGTACCTGTATTTCATAATTAACACTAATTACAGGCCCAAGTTGTTGTCACTATGCCTAAAGTAGAAATTTTCTTTGTTTTAAAGGTTTGAAACTATTATTAGTAATGGGACAAATTACGTGAAAAGATGGTCACTGATTGAATATGTTCATTCCTCTACAATTGCAGTAGAGGAACCCATTTGCATGAATATTTTAGACATTGTGACAACACATTGGTGCATTTGAGTATGAGCTGTGTTTCTCTGTGACTCTGCTATCAATTAAAAAATAAAATAAAAATAAATCCCTTTTCTGACTTACGCAGATCACGAAGCTCGCTCCGCCCATGAATGCTGACGGTGGGAGTAGCCCTGTGGTAAAACCAAAGGGAGACAAGCAGGTAGAATACCTGGACTTGGATCTCGATTCCGGCAAGTCTACCCCACCTAGGAAGGTAGGAATTTACCAGGGCCCATACTCCAAACCACACGTTCTAACTTAGAGGAAATTTATGGCCAAACTTTTAAGACTGACCTCATCTCTCCTCAGATGAAAAGCAACGGAACTGGCATCACAGCATCAGACGAGCGTGTCGACTATGTAGTTGTGGACCAGCAACGAACACAGGCCCTTAAGAGCACCCGGGAGGCCTGGAGCGATGGCCGCCAATTGACAGAGACAGACACCCCTTCCAAAGGACCCAAGTGACCCTGTTGTCCCAACAACACAACCCCACCACCCAACCCACTCTAAACTACCAAAACGCCACAGCTTCCACACTAATGCTGGTTCTGGTTTTCGCTTTGGAACGATCCAGCTGTCTCGTTCCAACCTAACAAGATCCCTAGTGTGTAAGAGCCAGTGGAGCGTCATAGCCACTCAACGTTGTTTAGTTTACACTGCTGTCGGGCTTAAAGGAGCGCTGTGTGTACAGCTGTAGAAAGGGGCGTGGTCCAGGAATAAGCTGTATGCAGTTTGAGAGCATGAGGAAAGACTGGACTTGTTTGCAGGATTTGACCTGAGCAGACTCACCAACTTTGAACATTCACTGCCTTCTTTCTGGATTAGTTATGTCGTCGTTCACCTTTCAGCGGCCTGTGGGCTGATCCAGAGTTAACATTTCCTAAAAATTGTAATGCTGTTTGATGTCGTTTTGAAGTGCAAGTGAGAACACTTTATAACATGATCACAGCTCTGTCAGCGCAACACTAAACGTTAGCATAGCACGTTAACGGTGTTGTGTTTTTGTTTTACGTTTTTGTTTCCCTGCTGTTTGAGCAGGGTGAAGTTACTATGGACACTGTTAGCAGCTCAGGAAACTGACCCCGAACTGTGTCTAAGGCGAACTTCAAACTGGAAAGCCAGTACGACAAAATTTCAGAGAAGCATTACTTTAGATTTTTCTTCCACTTGCGTAGGCACCTGTACTAAAATTCAAGCTTCGGATTCACTTGAGGTTTTTAATCCACTGAACATGATTCGATTTCCATTTATTCAGTAAGTGGAGATGCTTCGATCTGTTGTAATGGAAGTGCAAAGACTGTACAATAGTGTTATGTATATAAACAGGAAAAGTGTCCTTTATTTGTATGGAATATCCAGCATGTTTGACTCTAAGGTATATGGATTCTGCAGGGTAGAATCCCGTACCTGACTCGATGGTATCAGCACTTGTGATAAATGAATGAATTACTGTGAGTTTTTAAAAGAACGTGACAGGTTTTCTCTAAGTTATGCAAAGGTATCAAAGCGAGAGAGAGAGAGAAAGAGAGAGAGAAAAATCAGGTACTCTTTATGAATGCATATTAATGCAACTTTCCATTTCTAATTTATTTCTCGAGTTATTGTATCAGGTCTTGTCCATTTTTCTCTTTTTTTTTTTTTTAGCTCAGTATTGATTGATATGGAGGAACATTTGCTAAAGTCTGCTAAAATGCTTCGTTTGACAAGCGGTCAATTAGCTTCACAGGTTCATTTCTCCTTTCTCTTCCTCATTTCTCTCTCCACTTAGGTTTAATTTATTTTAAATTGAACTGGCATACAGTTTTGGGAAATTGACTGCCTCGTGCAGTCAACTTGATGCATATTTTAGAGACGGAAAGTCTTTGCCTACATACATCCCTGCTTTACTTGACTTGACTGTCGGCTCTCCCGCAGAAATCCCAAGCATGTGCTACCACGTGATTTAAAAAACAAAAACAAAAAAACAACTCATAGCTGTACATATTTTGCCATCAATTAGATTTAACATGTATCGTTTGAAAGATGTGCCTACTAAGTCATCTTCCTCCTACTTCACTCTTTCCTTTATTGCAGTCTCTTCGTGAAATGGACTGCAAAGCTGATAATGCTTTATCTTTTTTAATGAATCTCAAGAGAAATGTACATTTTAAAAGTGGACTAAATAAAATCCAGCCTCAAACCCATCTACAAGTTTCTTTTTATGTTCTTTGCACTTCTTTCTGTAATTTTTCCAGTCGTAGAATAATTAAAGAAATCATTTCTTTTACACTTAACCTGGGACCTACATATATTCTCCAGCTATGCCCTCCAAGTATGTTTAATCATTGGGATTTCTGATAAGGAAATAACATCAAGGCAGTCCTCGGTCATCTGAAACGGACACATCTCAAAACTGTCAAAACATTTTCTATCCAGTTGTGACAGTTGAAGACTTTTGAACTACTTTAAAACATAAGTAAAGCTAATCGTACATGGCAGCTGTAAAACATTTGGACTAATAAAAATTACATTCAGAGCAGAGCACTACAACTTCCTTAATTCTTTGTGGCATAAATCCAACAAAGTGCTAGAATCACTCCTCAGTGATTTTTGTGACATCATCACACAGTTCCTGCACGTCCATGATGTCAATCTCCCGTTCCACCACGAGGTGCTCTACTGGATTGACAGCTGATGACTGTGGAGGCCGTTTGAGTACAGAGAGCTCGCTGTCGTCTTCAAGAACCAGTTGTGACGCTTCTTGTGACCAACGAGGCGTTTCCGAGAACTGCAGCTCACTGGGTATTGTCTCCTTTTCAGACCATTCTCTTTAAACCAAAAACATGGTTGTGTGGGGAAAATCTGTCTGACACCAACATCTGTGGCATCCTTAAATGACCTAAACTATATATAGATATAATAATTGTATGACAGAGTCAAGTTTCATATCACTTGTGCATCTTTGATTTGTGGACTGCTAAAACATTTAAACCACAACTGAGAGATTCTGTTTATTCATGGCAAACCTTGGTTTAAAACTCATAAAGATGTTTAACTAAGACAGGGAACCGGCATCCTAATTGTAATCCAGGTTTTATAATCTGCTTTAAAGGATAATTAAGTCCATTTGCACTCTCGTTCTTACTATTCTCACTTTTCACTGCAGTGTTTTTAAGCCACAGAGCTTTGACAGTATTATAAGATATAGCCTCAAATCAAGTTCTTACACAAGCTCCTACAAAGGGAGCGGTACGTAATTCTTAGAGTCACTGCTCAACCAAAATTTAAGGAATACCCCTGTTTTTATTTTATCTGTGCTGACCACTAGATGGAGCTGTTGTTTGAAAGACTACATGGCGGCTCTTCTTTGCCTTCATGCCTTTCCCTCAGTCCACACCCCTCCAGTGCAGTCTCTTCCCCTGATCTCCTGTTTGAGGCTCTGCAGTGCTGTGGCAGCCAAAATTACATAAACAGCTGCTTCACCGTGAGCTTCACAGGCTGTGCTGCTGCTCCCCTGTGCTCCTACAGAGGCCCCCAACAGACCCCATGTAATAACAATGATCATTTTAAATATACACTACAGTGTATATACAGAGCAAATTCAATGTTGTTTACCCAAAATGTTCTGCCTACTGAGGTGCATCTTTAGCAGGATTTCAAAAACATAAAAAATAAACCTTTTTACCTTGTCATTTATTGTAGTAACCAAGATTTGAAGCACTACATTTCCACTAAACTGTGTGCAGCAGCTACAATCCTTAAAATGAATAAAAAGAGGGGTGATTAGGCTTTGAAATGTAGGCTCTCATAAAAGGTCCAGAGACAATCACAGATTCCTGTTGATTTCAGGTATTGTTCCCTCCTTTTTCTTTTATTTGTGGAATAAATGTGGGTAGCAACAGCGCCTTGAATTAAGGCAGCTTACTAAATCAACAAGAGCGATGTGATCATAAATTACAAAAAAAAAAAAGCAAACAGCTTGTTTGCATCAGAGCAGGTGTGCGTGAGATCAGCCCCATGTTAACTTTGATACTGATGTATGTACCTGTTTTCTCCCTCTACTTAATAAGACATGTACCAGCTCTGACAACTACTTCTGTTGGCTAATTGTTTAGATTTATAGATTCAGTGCAGGGCTCCAGTTTATTAAAATCCAGCATATGGGCTGATTGGCATCACGGTCACGCCTAATCCCATAAATCTGTAGTAGACATTGTGAAATAGAATTCATCGTATAGAAATCTGTCCTTCATGATCCGTTTTAATCACTGTGCAAATAACCCAATTAAAGCAAATGTCACTGTCACGTTGGCATATATTATAAATGTTTGTAAGACATGCAGCAGATTGTCTAATGTTGCCATCAGGTAGCGTCACACACGGTGGAATTTTTTTCTTCCCATCCTGAATTTCCACGTCACGCTGTCAGATGCGGCTCGTGGGATGACGGGTTAGCGTATAACATTTGACAGGTTTCTGGCTCATTTTCTCTTTAATGATTGCTACTTTTTCAGTGCTCGTGTGAGTGGTTGGCTCGCATGCTTGATGAGTGAGAACTAGATTACCGATAATGTCATCATCTAGGCTCAAGTTTATTTTCACCTCATGCTCGGTCGCAGGGACCTGGAAAAAAACCCCACACCCTCCGAGATTCCCCACAAGCACACAAATTACCTATTTAAAAGCTGTAATTTGTTGCTTTGTCACTTCTTCTCCTTCTGAACCAACCATTGCACACGTGCAGGTAATAAGGCTGCTCTCCCGGTCTGTGGTAATGAATGAAATCCCAGGCAGCAAATCCCCCCCAAAACAACAACTTAGATCTCGTTAAACAAACACAGGAGTGATTGAATCTGAGAGCGCATCGAGGATTTTTATCCTTTATCCAGCTAAAAGCTTCAAGCTGTTTCTCTGTGAGAAAAGCATCTTAATCACTTTGTGTGGGTGATAGTGACGGAATGTTTAACATTAAAATACAACTTGAGCCCGAGCGTTTGTTTGCACGTACGCCTCTACCTACCTACACCGCTGTGGCTTTGTGATAGTGCAGCCTGGGGAGCCTCTATGCAGCATCTTTGGCTCTCTGTGTGAGTAATGGGGCAAGGAAAGAGTCTCTGGCTTCTTAACGGGGCCCAAAGAATAATTATGAGGCGAGCTGAGAGGCTGCTCCCAGGCAGCGGGGAGCTCTGTGAGCTTTATTGGGTCGGGCCTGTTGACTTGGACCTCTGCCTGAACTGATGTGAGCAGTCTCTGAGGTGGCCTGAGGTGCCGCCTCGTGGGGCTTGTTACAGAGGTACGCAGGGACAGCTGCGGTGTGTTTTTGGTCTAAACGTGGGTGAGAGCGATGGCAGAGTAACACGATCATTTCCAGACCAATCCGGGGAACTGTGTTATGGGGCGCCGTTTGTAAAGTGAAACATGCTGAAATTAACGGCAACATTTTTCCACATTTAGCTCAAAACAAGTCATTTTTTACAACATTTAGTAAAATATTTGTAACTTTTCATATTTAAAACAGAATTTTAAATGTTAAATCTAAATGTTAAATATTCAATCTAAATGTTAAATGTTAAATCTAAATATTATATTTAAATCTAAATGTTAAATGTTAAATCTAAATATTATATTTAAATCTAAATCTAAATGTTAAATCTAAATATTATATTTAAATCTAAATGTTAAATGTTAAATCTAAATATTATATTTAAATCTAAATCTAAATGTTAAATCTAAATGCTAAATGTTAAATGTTAAATCTAAATGTTTAGGCTAACATGCAAATTTATTGCACGGATCAGCGGAAATACCAAAATAAAAGCTTTCCGAAAACCTCCGGTGCAAAAGTGTGCCGGTAGTGGTCAGACACGTTCGTTCTCACTCCCAAAGCGTAATAATTTTCGCTAGGTGACAAATTGTCAACATTTTATGCTTTCGGGTACCCAACATGTTCCTAAATTACGGCATCGGAAAAAGGAGAGCACATGAGAACCGTTTGGACTCAATCTACACATGTTCGTTCATTTTCTAAAGATCGATTTGGAAAACACTATTTTACGTCATTTAACTGCTAGTAAAGGTTAGGAATAAGGTTATAGTTAGGGATAAGGTTAGGTTTAGGGCTGGAACACATGGCTGAAACGTCTATTATGGCGGGACCGTCATTCCACTGGAATTCAGCCATAACCCGACCATGAGAAAGCACGTCCGGCGATTTAGCTGAAAACATCGGAAGATCCGTTTTGTCGGCCATCCAAAGGTTCAGCAGTAGTGCACTCTTAGTAGCTGCAGTCTTCACTTCACAATCGCTGCAGCACATGTCCAGCAAAATCGCTGGACATGCTCGTAGGCAAGAAGTGAAGCAGCACATGGCGGGGAGAAGTGAGGAGGAGAACAGACACAATTTTGCACCAGAGGTTTTCGGGAAGCTTTTATTTTGGTATTTCCGTTGATCCGTACAATAAATTTGCATATTAGCCTAAATATTTAGGTTTAACATTTAACATTTAGCATTTAGATTTAACATTTAGATTTAACATTTAACATTTAGATTTAACTTTTAACATTTAGATTTAACATTTAACATTTAGATTTAATATTTAACATTTGATGAAAAGTTACAAATATTTTACTAAATGTTGTAAAAAATTACTCGAAAAAATATGTTTTTGTAAGGTTTTGAGCTAAATGTGGAAAAATGTTGCCGTTAATTTCAGCATGTTTCACTTTACAAACGGCGCCCCATACTGTGTAGTTGCTTGTGAACATGCCGTAAGGGTGGAGATTTTAATGAGAAAGTGCGGTGATGCTCTTGTCAACAAAAACCAAACAACTCGCGTGGCTAATTAACACCATTAGTATGAGTGAAAAGTCAGCACTCGAGACTTCAGTAGATTATGCAGATGCAGGTCATATTAATGGGGAACACACTGCAAGCCTTGAAAATAAACATTCCTCTAGAGACATGTTTAACCTAGTAGCTGTTATTGGGCTGCAGTGCAATTAACTGATGGCACAGTGGCAGCTGCACATGTCCTCTGCTGGTTAATCATGGAGCTAGAGAGCAGCCATTACCAGAACTGTGCAAGGAATGCAGGAGAGACACAGATGCTATAGATCACGAGGTATTGTGCAAATGTCTTGAGCCACTATTTATTTCTTTATATGTTGCTTGGAAAATGGGAAATTGGTATGACCAACTTTATTCTTCAATACAGCCTGAACTCTTTTAGGCTTACTTTCTTCTTAATTCTTTAAGTAGTCTTCAGGAATAGTTCTCCAGGCTTCTTGAAGGACATTCAAAGCTCTTCTTTGGATGTTGGCTGTCTTTCGTTCTGTTTTCTCAAGATGATCCCACACCCCTTCCATTATGTTGAAGTCCCAGCTCTGGGGACGCTGATCCATGACTTATGGTGTTCCATTACATGTTTTTCTGTCCAGGTATGCTTTTACTGCATTGTCTTGCTGAAAAATGAAGCAACTGCCAATCACATGCTTAGCAGATAGTATGTGATGGTGGATCAAAATCTGTTGGTACTTTTTCGTGTTCATAACTCCATCCTGAAGTTTGGATTAATCACTTTACAAGACCTGCTGCCACTGATTTTCAGTGAGGTTCTTGTTATTTTGGCAAAACTCAGCCTTTTCTCTCTCTTTCCAGTCCTTAAGAGTGGCTTCTTGACAGCCACCCTTCCACTGAGAACATTTCTGATGAGGCTTCAGTGAACAGTAGATCAATTTAAGGGCTATGTCTCAGCTCCTGTGTCAGATCTTTGCTGTTTTTCTATTTCTTAAGATCATGACTTTCAAATACTGTTCATCAGCTGCAGATTTTTAAGCCTGCCACGTTTGTCCTCCACTTGTCCAGTTTCCCACTGCACACTATGCTGACATGTGCCAAGATTCCAGCTAATAGCTCCTTGGGAATCACATTGTTGGTAAAAAAAAAAAAAAAAAAAAAAAAGAGAGAAAGAAAGAAAGAAATACAATGCTATGCTTGTCGAACTGTGTTATCTTTAGTATTCTTCATAGACTCAACTAAAGAAATTTGAACACATGATGTGTTTTAGTGAAAGGATGCTAGTAAGAAAGTGCTGGGAGACAATTTAAAATCAGTTCTTTCCTAAGTTGCCTGTTATGCATATACTAGACAGCACAGGTTCACCCCTTGAGTAAGGAGCCTTTTTTATGTTAGAATGATTCAGAAGTCACTCTGAAAATGGTGATGCAGGACATCAGACACACTGCACCAACTACACATGCATCCTTCTTGCAGACAATAATTGGAGCTAAAAAAGCAGAATAACGGGGACAACTGCTCATACATGGCATCCACAGCGGTTTCTGCCCACAAGCTGATAAAGTCATGGCCTGCAACTTACAATTACACAAATGTCGTAAGCTACTGCATTAGATTTAACCAGTCTGCAATTTACTAGTCTGTATTCCATGACCAGTAATTGTATTGGCCTTATACTGGCTCACACAGCTGGATCAGGTCTGTGTTACAATGTGTCAATCTTCTCAATTTAATCCCCACATTAAATATGTAACTGAATGGCAGCTGCAATTCAATAAATAAGGCAAATAACATGGTGTTACCCTGACACCCCAGTACAACTTTCATGTTATAGTGAGCGTAGCTTATTTGACTCATCAACAAGATCAATTTACTGAATGGATGAGGCTAAGGAGATTCATCCAGCTGCTAACTGTCTTCTCCCCAAAGCATCCCCTGCTACCTTTTCATAAGCACCCCTGCTGGCCCACCCCAGGAATACCTATGAAAACGCTTTGGTTCACAGCAGCTTCCTTATTATTGTAACAGCTCTTAGTTGCTGGATAGTTTTTAAACTAGAAGTATGCTTTCATACTGAGGAAATTTTAATTCCTCCATTTACAGACAGCAGGTTAAAGACTTCGATTAAGGATCTGATGTAGGTGCTCATTATCTGAAGTTTTAAATCGCTGAGAAGAGGCTACTGTCATTTTAAGGATTTTAAGGCTTTACTCAACTGGATATATGCTTTCTTTAATGCTTGCAGAAGCAATAAGAAGTAAAAATTCAATCAAAACACCACTTATAAATGCAATCTGAAAAGACTGAATCAACCATTAATTTTATCTCAACCTAATCATGACGCCCTGGGGTTTTGTGAAGCACGGCTGGATAAAAGACGAGCTCAAAGGCAGTTGCCCTCTGCTCCAGCTGGTCTACTGTGGAGGAGGAAAAAGGTTTTTGTCGCAGGTTGTGGCTCTGTGGGGGCCCCGCAGATCAGAGAGCAGGAGCCTCCAAGCCTACCCTACCTCTGCGGCTACAGGAACAAAGCCTTTGCTGCAGGCAGGGGGAGTCTTTCGTCGTCCTTGTTTACATTTCTTGGAACCAGCGATGAGGTGTCCTCATGCCTTTGAAGGAGCTCCGAAAATCCAGGACTCGTGCACCACCCTCACCATCCCCAACTGCACATCTTCCCAGTCCGTCATTTGTAGTGAGAAGCATGACAATTCATGATTTGTTTTGAAATGCATGCCTAAGTATTATGACCACATGATAGTCTGTCGGTCTGTCCCACATATTGAGACAATGTCCCACATTTTGACTGGCTCAGCAGGATGTGCGCTTTTCTAAAGTCAACCTCATGTGAAGAAAACAGGGAAGGCTTTTTGCTCTATTCAAGTGGAGGTTATCCTTTCTAATGCTGTAGCCAACAAGGAAAGAAGTCACCAGGAAGTTACAGGCTTTGCAGATTTTGGTGAACATGATGGAAACTACCGCAAAGAAAACAAAGTCGCACTTTATCCTGAGAAATGCAGGTTTTGTCTCCTTGCATAGAATTATTCACACGAATGAAAATATAGCGTGAATTTGAAGGGATGATAAAATTGCTAGATATTACTCAAAAAAACGTACGATGACCTATGAATGCATCTCTGCTGAACTCCAAGCAGACAGCTGAAATAACAGTGACATAAAAGAGAATACAGGAGCGTATGAAGACGATCACATGAGACCATAAGAACAAACTTCAGCTTCCCCTCATCCTTATTGTATTTACTTATCCATAGTGCAGGAAAAGTTGCTTTCAAAGATCATTCATTTGACCTTAACGTGCTAAATGTAAATCTGGTAACCTGCACAGTTTATTATATTTTATTTTTAAGTTGGATATGAAAATATCTTATACTTAAAAATACTTATACTTCTCATACTACCTCCCAGCATTGCTAACATGTCTAAGAGAACATAGTAACTGCCCACAGTTATAGTGCATTATAAATCAAACCTTCAATATGTGATTCGAATGCAGTATTACGATTTTTATGCACTTTCCTCATTTTCAGAGCTTCAAAATTAATGGGACAGCTGACTCACATCCAGTTTTAATTTCAGGTGAGGCCTGCTCGCTTTGTTATCAAACGTAGCGTGTTGAATTTGTATTTTATATCTTTTCCACTGTCATTTTAAAGTAGTTTTGAATATGAGACGTTAGTGCAAGTGAGGGAGGTGATTATAAAGCTCAGAGAGACAACAAAAGCTTTACAAGTGGCCAAAACAACAACCTGCTAAATAATGAATGCACTGACCAGCTCAGCAACACCAAACAGTTAGAAAGACCACAGAAGACAACTGAAGTTCACGATGACACAATTATTTCCACAGTTCACAACGTCTGACCAAGTCAAGAACACTCTCAAGGCAGCAGCTGTATCACTGTCAAAGTCAGCAATTAAGTCTTGGGTAGACGTCATAATGAAGACAGTTCTGCAAATAAAACTTTCCACTTAATAGAGTCAAAAGATTCATTATTATTCATTATCCACCGTTGATAAGCTTTTTTTTTGTGTGTGTGTGTGTGTCTACATTTTGTTAGATTTTTTTGCTTTACAAAGTTAGGAAATTAATGCTGAGCTCAAACCTGATGTTGCAAATAAATGACTGATTCCCAGTCTCTGGTATCAGATTGTGGTGGCTCTGTGTTGGCCGTTACCCAAAACCATCATATCTGTGCTGGTATTGCGAACAAAAGCAAAAAAACCCCAAACAAAACCAAATGTTGGATCAGCGCATCCCTCTTAGTAACAGTAGGCATGTTCTCAACATGGTTTTCATTTCTTTTGGCAAATTTTACACCGTTGGCAGTTTGTTTACTTCACTTTCTACTCTGCCAGTATTTCTGTGTGACTGTTGGGTGAACTCAACTCCAGCTTACCTGTCTCCCAGAATGAAAATCCCGAATCTTGGATGTACTTTTAATTAAATGCATCTCATTACAGTGCTTCCTGGCAGGCCTGTATTTAGCCATCTATAGCTCTGCTTATCACACGTGTCATACTCCCTCATCTTCCAGTCCTGGCAGCCGATCCGTCTTTCCCCTTACCCTCAGCCCGCTCCCTCCACATCTATGTGTCCACTTTTCTTTGTCTCAGTGTCTCCCCAGCTTTTCCTCTTTTGTCTCCAATTCAAACCTCTAATCACATTATGGCTCGAGCCAATGCTGGAGTGAATCTAAAACAAGCCACAACATACCATCAGTGCTCGCCGAGCCCAGCTACACTACTCTTTTGTGTTATGCCCAGACAAAATCAATTTCTTCTCCTTGTCCAACTCTTAAATCAGCCATCCAGCAATATCCTCTTGACACTTCCTTTCCAAAAGCACCATTGTAGAATTTATAGAGGCGGATAGGTGCTATAAAAAAACACCAGCGGTTTAACAAAATAAAGAGCAAGACAGACTGAAACCTACATAAAAAAAAAAAAGAAAGTTTAGTAGAGGTTATTTTTTTTGTACATCTGCCTTCAGCTTGGTGCTGCAGCCTCGTTAGTGCGTATAAAGATTGCACTGCACATGTAGAAGGAAGCATGTTTTCTATTTATGTCCTCTTTATTTCTCCAGATCAAAGCAGCCCTCTCCTCCCCTGTCGAGTTCCAATCACTCAGCAACAACTTGGCCTCACCTGCCTACCCGTGCCCCGTCTTTGGCATTATACTCTGGATCCTACTTCCTGGTCAGAGGCCAGAAGATTAAAAAAAAGAAAAAGAAAAATTGAGTGATTTTCTTCGCTTTTGTTTTTTCTAACGCTCTCTTTTTTTTCTCCTTGCTCTCTCACTCTCGCCAAAGCTGGCTCTAATCAGATTTAGCAAAGGCTTGAGGATTGGAGTTTTTGTGTTTGTCTGCAATGTCATCAGCACAGATGTGGAGCGGTAAGGCTATTACAGTATTGGAAAGAGTGATAATTGTATTTAGGGAGCAGTATTCGATGGGGAGTCATAGTTTTGCGTGTGATTTGTGTTTCACTTCATTTATTGCACATTGGCAGTGCTCCATTAACTAAGCTGATGATTATTATATTAGCAAGGATATAACTGCACATTTCTATTTTCCACATACTAACTTTGCGCTGCATAATGAGGTACTATTAATTTTTAATAGCTTAAGGAGTTTGCCTGAAGACGATGCTAAATTTATCCCTTCTGATAATGTACTGTTGTGCTGAGGCTAACAACCCTCCCTCCAGCACCACAGGACTGACTGTTGCCCAACAGTTGAGTGATTTATGAAAAAGATTTTGTTACCATTCCCCTCCAACTCCCGTAAAAGGGTATTCAGCTCTGCATACCAAAATATCAATCTTTGATTACACAGATGACTGATGATGGCATTTTTTATTTATTTATTTTTTTGCCTGCAGAGGACTTGCTGTTGGAGTTGCATTGACTCAAATATAGATCGGCTCCCTGAGTCTGGTCTTGGAAATATCTGGTCATGTTTCTGTCTCTGTCTTCACTTTTTGTTTTGTGGTGTGTCAGCTGTTCATCTGCGGGGTGGTTGTCTTACACAGCATCTTGGAGCTCGCCAGTCTGACAGGGTGTCAGCGGGGTTTGTTTCCCACAATTGTCAGGAAATATCTAAGTTGGGGGGATATATTAAGTGAAAAGCTGTTTCCGAAATATATTTTAACTCGAAGCATCGTAAAACCTTGTTGTGAATGACACTCCAACCTTGATGTGCCCTAACTCTTTTTATTTTTTGGGAAACATAATGCGATCCATCACCGCTGAGGACACTGTTATGTCTTAATACCTTTTATCCTACTTATGCAGGTAATATCAGTTATTGTGAGAAGGCTGTAAGAAGCTTAGCTCCTTGAAAGATGTGATCTGTAATGGGCTGGATGCTGTGCTGTGTGGCAGCATCCCACCACTTTTTTATTTCATACATTGAACCATCAGTGCTGTGATTAGGTAACAGCATTTTGTATCATAGCAGGTCCTGTTGAAAAGCGGGCGCCTTATCAGATATGTGTCGCCCGGAGTGTTTTTAACAGGGCTGTGCTGGTGAGGGACACTGAGACAGGCCTGCTGAAAACAGCTATCCATCTGTGTAATAGGCCTTGTCAAAAGTTTACCGAGAATCAGCAATTCACTTTGAGACCATCCTGCATTTGCCATGGAAGGCGACTCTGATAAGCTGTAAAAGCCCATTGAAGCAGTGAGCAGGCTTTGATGCCGTGTGATATCTTGGCAGTTGCTGTCCTCTTCTCATTCACCTTCCATTGTAAAGCCTTTAAATCCTTCACTGTGCACTGTTTGTGTGGCATCAGTGCACATTCTTCTTTGTAAGCGCCTTATTTGATATTTACAAGTCAGAGATGCAGTAATAGCTTAATTATTAGCTCGCCTCTGCTCACAGTCGAAATAAGTTGCTACCTCATTGAGCAGCTTCACGTATCCAGTTTCAGTCATTATTTTGCCCCCCATAAGAGTATTATTATTATAATCAGATATTGATCTTGTTCACAGCTGAGTTGCCAAGATATTCACAGAATTTCAGCTTTCTCTTGCATTTATACTAGCACCAACATAATCCACTGTTTTATTAAGAGTAACACTTAAGATCAATTTTGGAGTAGATTCGATTTCCTCCTGTAGATCCAGACCCTTTGTATATAAAACAAACACTCCTTTATACACTTGAACATCACCTTAGCTAACGTATTAGTTAGATAGTAGATAGACTACTATCTGAGCCCTACTGTACAGTCAAGAGGACATCCTGGGCTTTATAGCTTTCTTTTCTTTTCATGGTCAATGCAATGTCCACAAGGAAGCTAAAAATCAAATTATTTCTTTAATATGACATTCTTAAATTAATCTTATTATGATTTTACAGTTTTAACCCTTTTAAAAACAAAAGTTTCATTCAGTGTCCTTCGTAGTGGATGGCAGGACTTGCTAACTCCCTTTTTCAACCAGTGGCTCCACTTCAGAAAGCAGAGGGCCGAATGAGGCAAAAAGGATTTTACTCCAAATTGTAGAAGGGGAGTCAGACTTTATCTGTCAGGGGATGAGGTGGAGGAAGGACAGACGCGAGAGCTCAGAGGAGGACATACCAGCTTTCGACTGTCCATTATGGGTAAAAAAAAAAGGTGTAACCTAGGGTTAGGCATTACAGTGTGCAGAGGGAGAAATAAGGGCCTTTTCAAATAATTGCAATTTTGGTTGAAAGAGTTTTTGACATGAAACACGAAAGCGGGCAACATTAAAACATTAATTAAGCAACCGTGTTTTTGAAAATGTCAAAACATACGGACCACAGGGAGGTGCTCGTCTCTGAAGACGTGCTTAAAACTGAAACTTTTTTCAGTACATTTGTGTACACGGCATGACTCGGATACACGGGGATCCAGATGTACTGGGTGCTTAATTCAATAAGCTGAGAGAGATACTTCAATACTAGGCAGTCTATCAAAGAAACAAATGATCTTGATCTTGTCTCTGGTAAGGGGAGAAGGATAATGCCCTCTGGAATATGCAGAATTGTCCAAGGTGGCGTCAGACTTATTGCTATCAGGGGATTATGTGGAGGGCGGCCAGACATTAGAGGAGCAGGAAGGTGAAAGCTCAGAGGAGGCTAGACCAGCTTTTGATGAGCCTGAGCTGGGACAAAATGACAGCACCCACCGTCCATTATGGATAAGAAGAAATGTGTAATGTAGCACTCTGAAGGTTTTTCATTACATCGTGTAAGGTAGGCCTCTTTAGTACACAGCAGAAAGTTTGATAATTATTTACTCAGTTGATTTATTTAGTTAATATTTGCTAAAAGTGCATTAAGCTGGATCTCTTCTTTCTTCTTTTATTCACTTTCAACCCTACGGAAACAAGGCTAAGAGAGTTTTTAACATGAAACACAAAACAGGACCTTGCTGATCACAAACACCAGGACTGGTTACATTAAATTTCAACCAGGTTGAAGTCTGGACTGATTGTTGCAGCAGGCTATTGCAGCACCTTGATTATTGTAGTTTTTCAGGCTTTCTGTTGCAGATTTACTGTTTGAGATCATGGTCCTGTTGCATGACACGCTTTTGGCCACGCTTTAGCTGTAGGACAGATGGCCTCTTGAGTCACTGTATGAGATCCATGTGTTGATATGCTGTGTTTGGTTTTCTCCTAATTGGTACTGTACATTATGGGCAAGCATGTAAACTTTGGTCTTGTCTGTCCAAAGGACATTGTTCCAGACGTCTCGTGGTTTGGTCAAATGCTGCTTTGCAAGGCTGGGCTGTGCTGACATGTTTATTTTAGAGAGATAAGACTTTCTCCTGCTAACCCTTCTAAACAAGCCATGCAACAAGCCAGTCTTTTTCTAATTTTACTGTTATGAATTTTAACGTTTAATCTTAACATTAGCATGCTAACTGAGAGCTGTAGAGTCTGAGATGTACCTCTTGGGTTCTAGTAGTTTCTCTGAACATTGCACGCTCTGACCTTGGGGTGACTTTGCCAGAATGTCCACTTTTGGCAAATTGTGGCTTTTTTTTAAACACACACCTGAACGCACCAGACTAGCATCTGACAAAATTTCTGCTTTTATAGAGGTGCTCACACACTGATGAGCACTAAATCAAGTATATTTGATTAGAGCACCTGGCTGCTACCTGCCTTCCTAATAATCCTGTGGGAGCAGTAACGGTGTACTTGGTACTTCTGAAAATGACATATTTTCCTTCATGATGCTGCTGCTGTAGCGGCCGCCTTTGAATTCTTGAAAATTGTCTCACACGCGTCTATTTATAAAACGCCTCAAAATGTATTAAGCTGTCATAAATTCAGCTCAGATTGGTCAAAAAAAATTTTTCATGCCTCTTTATGGGTGTGTTGTGTTTGGAACAAGCTGAACTCTGATCTTTACAAGTTCACTGCTAGTTCATATGAAGCAATAAATAATTTAGCTAACGTGGACTAATATCAGCTGTGCTGCTACTAATCTTTCAGACTGTTTTACCAGCAGAGAAGAAGTTTATGTCTGACATCTTGGACAGTCTTCAGTTTGTAAGGCAATGGAAACTGGAAAATGCAAGTTTAATGGCTTGAATAGAGATGATTGTTCTTGGTAATTGGAGCTTGTGCCTGGAAATGCTCGAGAAGCAAACAGCCCTGTGCGTGAAAGCAAATTTCAGAGTTGTGACATCGTGATTTGTTTTATGACAACAGTGATATTTTTGTTTAAAAAAAAAACCATATTTTTAAATCAAACCAAATGCTTTAATTTGACCCTTTTTGTTTTGACACAGCATTAATTGGTTTATTTGGACAAAGTAGCTTTTCACTTACGATGCGCATTCACAAGTTTTATACAAAGTTCAATTCAGAATGGTGCCTTTTGAAAACTAGTGGCTATTCCAACAGGCTCGAATACTGAACATTGGTTAGAGGAATCCTTTTACTTTTGGAGTTTGGACTCTTTTCTCGATCAAATTTCTTGTAATATGTCTTGTTATGATGAACTTGGCTTACATTTCGATTCGATTCATAACATTATATAGTGTGTTTTTGCTGCTAGAGCTGTTACTGGCTTTATTTCAAGAGTTTACTAAGTAATCCACATGCAGGTAATAAAGATGTGTAGGTAAGGTGAAGAGATTGAGTAGCACTGAGGTGACTCCACAGTGCAGTGTGCACCTGACAGTACAGTTGTGCGCACTGCTAAAATTTAAGACATGAGTGCTAAATGAAACTAACAACACAGTAAAAATTCTACATCCAACATAGTATTAGATTCATTTATTAAAATCTTTGGATATACTGACCATGAGTGTTAGTACCACACAACTCCTCTGTACTCCATGATGTCAAGTATCAAGTAGAATTTAATTTGACATTTAGGCTGACTTTTATCTTTTACAGTTCAAATACACACAACATAGCTTAAGTTTACAAAGTTGCGTTTGGTGAAATCACAAGATGTCTCATGCCAACACCCCATACCAACTTTCAAGGACAGAGGTGAATTCGTTTTGTTTTGCAGCCACAGGATCTGGACACCTTGCAGTCATTAAGATGACCATAAACTCATCGATATACAAAAATATCCTAGAGTCAAATATGAGGCCATCGCTCTGATAATTAAAGTTTGGCCCAAACTGGATCAAGCAACAGATCAATGATCCAAAACACAGCAGCAAATTTACAACAGAATGGCTGAAAAATTAAAGAGCCCAGGTGCTGCAAATGCCCAATGAAAGTCCAGATGTCAGCAACAGGGGAAGCTTTATGTTAACATATTATCAAAATGCACATATGAATATGAAATGTGACCTTTATAGAGACAGCTGGCATCATACTCAATAGAAAATGTGAAATGGCTAATGCAGCCTTGTTAGGCTAAAATAACTATACCTAGTTATTGTCAATCTTAGTTAGTCAAAATATAAAACTATCAAAAATACAATTTAATTATAATTCTATTCAAATTCATTATTTTATTATCATCATTTCTTTGTGTTGTTATTGAATTTCAGTAAGTAAAAATTATATAAAATTTAACGTCTCTTTTACATCCCCAACATAACTAATGCATATTAACAAAATAAGCTTTTTGTAAATATTGTCAGAAAACAAACTTTTTCTTGTACATTTCGAGAGTGCAGCACTCAGAAAGTTAATTGTTAAGGTCATAACATGAGCGGTTGTGTGGTGAATGTACATTCACAGTAAAATGCATTAAAAAAGCAAACTGTAATTGACTCTATTGATTTTTCTAACCTTGACAAAGTAAGAAAAAACACTTTTGTATGTTGTATTCAAGCTAAGTTTAAAATGTCTTCTTTTACTTCACACTTTCCAGCTTTTCAGCACAGATAAGCAAACAGAGCTAATACACTGTGGCTTTCAGTTGGATCTATTGTTGAGAAATACAGGCCTGAGTTAATAGGTGCATTGGATCTCCTGCTGTGCACTTTGAACTGTCAACTAGAGAGTGCAGGTCAGAGCACGGTGAAATTAAAGCACTACATGTGTGATAGGGGCTTAATGGTCTGATGATAAATGGTCCTTCAGCTGCAGTACGGATCTTGGTGGCATATTTTACAGATAATAAAGAGGTTTGACCTTAAACCCTCTGCAAAGTCTCTATGCTGATTGGATATGCCACACTTTGACACAATAAATTACAATATATGAACTGACTCAATAGTTTTTCTTTCAAAAGAGCTTTGCAACCTAAGATATTTCTCCACAAAAAAGGGCCAGGTATAAAAGCAATTATTATGTTTTCATCAACATGAGCACCCAAATGGAAGATACAAGGTACTAACAGGAAGATGAATACAACAAAGGGAACGCATTTTGTGGATCCGGAATAAAACGCAAAAGCTCTTGACGGTGTTCCAAACATTTAAAGGAAGTAAAAAGAAGATGTGGAGAAAAGGCAAGCTGAAGACTGAGGGTTGGAGAGGACTATAAATACACTAATAGACTAACAGAACATAAGCACAAGTAATTAGGTCTGGATTAAAGAACTCACTAGAGGTGACACAAGAGTAGCCCACAGTCAAAAAAGGAGACGGATAAGTAAATACAGAAGACACAGCGAAAATTAAAAAGAACAACACCAAAAAAAAAGAGGGGGAGATATTTGACATAGTGTGAGATACTAACATGGTGCTCACATATTAATGTCCTTTAAAGACCACAGTGTTGGGAAGTAACAGAATACATGTGCCGGCGTTACATAATTAAAATACCAAATATGAGTAACTGTATTCTGTTACAGTTACCATTTAAAAAGGTGATAATTAGAATACAGTTACTTTGTTGAAATAAATTACACAGCGGTCTTTTCCTTTTTCACATGTTAGGCTATCCTCTCTATCCCCTCTCTAATTTTTGCAATTCCACGCATTGCCAGAAACGCAATTTGTTATTTTTCTCCCATGACAGAACTGAAACAAAGAACATTTCATGTCCTGTTAACAGGGTATAAAAAAAAATTCAGACTAGACTAGATTTCAATGAATCTATTTTATTTTTTTCTTCCTCTTGAATATCATGTTAAGAAAAGGTACACAGAAGCTGAAAGTTAAAGAGTTTCACACCCACTTGAACCGTTACCTTTAATATGCTCAAAAATACCTGTGAAAGCGTCACAATATGAACAAGTCTCTCGTGGTCAACATGCATTCACACGCAATGTTTAATGAAGCCCAAGGGTCATTTCTGAGGTTCCTGCTTGAAAATGACATGCCCAAAACGAATAGAGTATTTTTCTGCGATTATAAACTCTGTGTAAACAATTTTGGTATCAAAGTAAAGCTATTTCATCAGAGGTGTAAATATTACAGCAGATGTTATTGTGTCAAAGTAACTGAGGATGGAACACAGAGAAATAAGAATATTTTTTCCTCAACTACCTTGAAAATATGCTGCGGGAGACAATAAACTCCAGAAAATTATTAATTAACATATGGACATTATTTGTGCACCAGAGCAAAGTTACAGCTGTTTTAGTGAAAGAGCATTTGGCACATGTTGGCAGAACCTGTGAGAGGTGACATTTCTTAGGTGTTGAACAGCAGAACTGATTTAACTTTATTTAAATGCATAAAAATAGTTGTTTTTTTAATATACTTTTTAAGGATTACCCACGCACATGCACAATTGGTCTTGTTTTTGCACAGTGAAATCAGTCTCTGCAACTTCTCTCTGCAGAGCAATAACTTCAGCTTCTATTGGTGTATTTGCATGATTGACCCCGCCTTTTAATTATTTGCACCAATAATAATAATGGATTGGATTTATATAGCGCTTTTCAAGGCACCCAAAGCGCTTTACAATGCCACTATTCATTCACACACTGGTGGAGGCAAGCTACGGTTGTAGCCACAGCTGCCCTGGGGCAGACTGACAGAAGCGAGGCTGCCATATCGCGCCATCGGCCCCTCTGGCCAACACCAGTAGGCAGTAGGTGAAATGTCTTGCCCAAGGACACAACGACCAGGACAGAGAGTATGGGGATCGAACCAGCGACCTTCTGGTTACAGATGCGCTTCCCAACCCCCTGAGCCACGGTCGCCCAATAGAATCATGGTAACGCCGTTGGGATTTAAGAGGTTAAAAAAATCTCACAAAGAATTCACCATACCGTAATAAAACTCATATGGTAAAACATTCATGCATCACATGCTTTTATTCAAAGCTGATAGATGCAAAAAGTGGCCTTGGAATTTGAAATGTGCACAACAGTAACAACAGTAGCTGCATATACATATATGTTTTGTACCTGTATCACGACAACAGAACGACATCAGTGCGGGTAATTTCACAGTATGGAGTACGGAGTTTGGTCAATCCTGTTATATGAATGGTGTGATGGAGAAATAGGTTGTATATAAGAGACCAAAATAGCTGCCTGTTCAAACAGTGTAGCAGTGTGGAAGTGCCTTAAGCTCACATTCTCTTAAGTGCCCAGCAAGCAGGTCACTCAACACCTTTCCTGATTTGATCGTGGCTTAATTACTAGCTTCAAGTTGTATTTAATAGAACATGAAGTTGATATTGTAAATGTGCTTTCCTTTATAGTCACAAAGAAGGGAAAATCAGGGAATGCCCATTAGCTAACGATGTGTGATTGACAAGTTTCATTACCTAGTGAGTCTGCATCAGTCTTAATTGGTAAAACTGACTTTATGACTTCTGCCTCAGCTTCATCATTTAGGCGTTACCTCTGGAATGCCTGTTATTGCTGATCCCTCAAGATTTGACGGATTGAAAATCCTTGGAGGCATTTAAAGAAAACAATGACAACACAGGAGGCAAATATTAGGTAGTCAGAAGCTTTTGCACAAAGACAGATGTCAGACGTTTGCAAGAATCTCTGAAAGCCTTTATTGAAGGCAATCAAGGTCAAAAGATGCTATTATTATGCTTGGTTGTAAATGAGTTTATTTGCGTGTGTGCAGGCCAATTTGCATGGGCATTTCATCCAGGCTTGCATCCAGCCATTTGAAGTCCAGAAAAAAAGCCGAAAGGGCCACATTATACATTTATAGTGTGCAAATAAATTACATCATACAATACTGGCTGCACTCTGAAGTTATAGGCTCTCACAACAAAAGCAGTTTAACACTTGGCCAATATGAATAGCAGTGAAGCATAAAGACAGGAATATGTTTAGGGATACATTTTATGTGTCCCAGAGTTGGCACGCTGAGATGCCTTTTAAAAACTGGAGTCTGTCCAGTTGTCAGTGACAATGACGCTGATTTATATGAGCAGAGGGGAGAGAAGCAGGACACGGGATATGTTTCTCTCGAAAGCTTTCCATTTGGTAAATGATGCTCAAGGGTTCGCTTTTCTCTGTTGACATGAGCCCAAAGCACAGTGGCATCTGCGGTAATGCGGAGTGGATAATACAACGCATAACATATAATTGTGCAATTCTTCTAAATCAGCCAATATAATAATTATTTATAAAATTAAATCATTATTAAGATATAAAAGCAGGGATTGACAAGGAGGCTGTCACTAGATTTAAGAGAGTTGAGGGATACAGTATTGTTCTCCTCAGCTCAGCACCTCTGTTTAATGCTGTATCAACTTTGGTTAAATGTAGTGTTGCAGGAGTTTAGTTTTAGAAAAATGGGTTTGCATTAACATTTAAATGTTATTTACTCCTTATTCAGATGTCTCAGGAAAAGTGTATTTTGTCCTTTTTTCTTAATTGTGTTTTATGATTTTCATTTGCTGCAGAGGCAAATTCTCCAGTAACAAGAAGCTAGCCTCCATTGTTTTGTTTCAAACGTAACCTTTTTTAAAAAAAAAAAAAGACTGTTCCCAAAGCGCAAAAAGACAAACTTTGCAAAGTCTAATTGCATTTTAAACCATGTTAGAGTTTGGTGCGATTCACTTAATGTATGCTGCTATAGTAATCATTTCTAATAGGGGCAAAGGGGAAAGTGAAAAGATTAACCATAAATTGTTAACACTCGCTTAGAGCAAAGTCAATATTTCAGTTGTGTTTTTTTCCATATACTATATGTAATTTTTTGTTTGTTTTAGCTCAAAGCCATGGTGTCTTTTGAGAATAGTTTCTCCTCCCACAGCAAGGATAGTTAGATCATTTTCCCGAGGTCGCACATGAGAAATTGTGATTGTTGTCAAGGGCAACACCAATAAGGTGAATTCAGTTCTACTCTATACTAATTCTAATTCTTTAAGCATAGTGGTGTGGCCCCTTTGGAGAATTAATTGGCCACCCTTGTGTTGGTTGGTGTCCTTGCACACAATGATCACCTAATGTGTCTTCACCCAAACAGTGCTCCAGCTCAAAGCCACATTTGTCATTTTACTCTACATCCTGAAAGCATTCACAGCGCTTCACTTGTTCCACATTTTGTCATGTTACAGCGTTATTCCAAAATGGATTCAATTACATTTTCATCTTACAGTTCTACACACAAAACTCCATAATGACAAAGAGAAAAAAGTCTTGAAGTTCTTGCAAATTTATTAAACAGAACAGAACACAACTTATTGGGGAAAAAAAAAGTGTGTGGTGTACAGCGCTCATTATGCCCTTTTATATGATATGTTACTGAATGTGGTTGAAGTAAATGTGGTTTGTGGTGTATAACTGTGTAAACTGCTGATGTTTCCCCCTGGTTTTATCTTTACTGACATCTTAGCAAAAAATAATTTCTGATTTAGAAAAAAAATCAACAAAAATGAGCTGCCTATTAAAAGAACCCACCACTTTCCATTATCAGGCTTTTTTAAACGTCTGCATGCATTTAGAGTATAACAAGCAGCTGAGTGACACTAAAATGCTCACAGCTGTTTCCCAATGCCTGGTTAATGCTATTTTTCTCCTTGCTGCCAAACATCTGTAAATCATGCAGACTCCAGCAGCATCTAATAACCCTGAAATTTTGCTTGTGGAAATTAATAGAGTAATAGAGGCGAGGGCAAAATGCCATGAGAAATGCCCATGTGATGCTGACAAAAAACAACACTCTTGTTCACATCATATAAGAAGGTAATCTTGCAGAGGATAGACAGTCCTGTACCTCTGCTGAAACTGGCTGCTGTGATGGAATGGTACCCTTATTAGAAAAGCTCCAACTATTACCAAAGACGCCCAAATGCTTGGCCTTCACCTACGTTACCCAGCAAATAAGACAGCAAAGGCAGCTGCAGCTTCTACTGCTGAAAAGTGGAAAACTGACCGGCTTAGTGTTGAAGGCGTGAATAAGATGACTCCTCTTATGTGAAGCACGCAAGAGTCACCCACCTATGGCTAACCTTGGTCAGCTAAAAGCAAACCAATGAAGTGATAAAGTATGCTGTTGGTAATAACACTAAATCTACAGACTTTACAGTTTTTTGTCTGGCATCTTTAGCTAAAAGTGTATTAAGAGCAATAAATGTTAATTAGCTAACATTTATGTAGTCTTGCATAGCCAGTGTTGTCTCCACACTTGTTTTAATGCAGTGGCAGTGCTGGGAAATCTCAGTGTTAAGCCTCCAGTATGGTTCTGTGTTTGAGTCTATAATTTTATCTCATCTTGAACATCAGAGGGATGATTAAAGCAGGAAAAAAATGTAACTGTATTTGTCCCCAGAACTACTTTTCTGAGCATGTTGTATCCATTACATTCTAATATGATCTAGGCTCATTTTGCATTAAACAATAAGTCAATTGAAAAAAGATTTCCTGCAGTGCTTTTACATATTATAAACATACAAGTAGTAATCAAAACTGGTCTTTATCTTTTAACCCTTTAATCTTGTGGGGCTCGCACACAAGAATTTCACTCGCATGTGCTGTGCCAGTGTGCCTGCACATGTGATGTGACAATAAAAGTGATTTGATTTGATTTGATTTGATCAGTTTGGTTTGCAGGTAAGATCAAAATAAATCCCTCAAATTGTTTTTCATACTGCAGTATTACCACCCTGTGAGTCCAGTATCCTTTGGGCCCTTTTCAGGAATTTTCCTTTTCAGACAAATATCGAAGATGGACTCGGATGCTGTCGGACGTGACTAAGGCTTTGTCACGACACCTTTCTACCTACAAATCGTATGCTGTTGCAGCTTTTGTCTGCCAATATTATAGACTCTATACCATAGTTAGTATTACAAAAGACACAAGGAAATGTATTTAAACACACATATATAATTATGATACAACTGAAAAAATAACGAAGCACAGCTGAGAAATATTTTACATTTTTATATTTTTGTATTTGATCGTATAGCCTAGAAACTCATTAAAGCTCACAAGTTAATGTATTGATTAGCTTGATCAATTCTTTTCTGTTTTGAATTTTAAAATCTGTGAATAACAATGATAACCATGATTTTCATTTTAATCTTTATTAAATGGATGAAAGTCTAGATTTAAGAAAAGCTGTTTGATGGAAAAAACAAAACAATTTAGGTCAGTGTTTAGGTTAATTTAGCTGTGTAGTGGCCAATATCAAAAAGCTCTCAAGAATACATATATACATACACATGTTCCCCTCTTACAGTGGCAACAAAAATGCTGCACACAGATTCTATTAACCTACTCACACATATGCAGTTTTATTTCCTTTAGTCTGCTGATGTAAATTGGGTCAGGTAGCCTTAACTAAAGCTCACATGGCATGCAGCTCAGGGCTGAGTCACCACTGACATGCTTTGTGCAGAGGAGACTTTCTAGGCATAGGCAAACCCAGATATGTGCAGTTTTACAATTGCTATCCGATTTAGAGCCCTGCTTTTTAAGTGTAATGCTTCCAAATGGCTGTCCAACTGAGATGAACTGCTCCTTCTAGATGAGATAAAGCACAGTGAGTGTTCCCCAGTAAGATGGATGGGCACATTTGCATGCTGGGCTGTCACTTCCACCACTGCAAGACCTCCGTCTTCCTTAATTTCTTTTAGTCTTTTCTCCATCCTTTGCCTTTTTCTGAAAGGAAGCTGTACATAAATTACTAGTAGTTAGAGAAATGCCGTGATGTCTAATGTATTATCCACAGTTTATTGACAGTGGTTCTTTAATTTTTTTTCACTTTTCACTAAATGGCAAGTGGAGTGGTAAGAGGGTAAGTAGCCAATTCAAATAAAACAATGGATTGTGGTTAATGAGCAGGTCACGGTATTAGGTTTTCCAGGCAGTTAAGCCAGAGGTTTGTTCAGACAGAAATTGAATATGTTGTATCATGTTCAGTGTTGCAGTAATTACTAGAAATGAGAATCGAGATTATCAGCGTACAAACAGAACTAGTATTAATGACCAACATTATTAGTGACACATGAATTTCGGAGGATTTTACTGGACAACTACAATTATGAGCATTGTGTGATTTGCCCGGGTGGATCGGATACATTTCAGAAAACTGACTTTCACTTTCAGGTCTTGCAGTCGATGCCATAAAACACTGCCAGCGACACTGGATCCTAATTAGTTTCAACTTTTCCTTAAGCCAATGAGCACTGCTGTTTCAGAGCAAAAACTACAATGAACTAAATAAAAAAATGAAACAGATTGACAGCGTCAGGAGACACACCACTTGCATAATTGTTGACGTCAGAATTTCCTACAAAGGTATGTTGTACAGCTCCTTCTTTCAAATTGTTCAATTGCAGCCATGCACCAGCACTGCTATTTACCATCTACTGGAGATATGAGTTGCGCCTCTGAAGAAGTGACTACCCTCTCCCAACACGGCCGTACGACATCATTCACAAATTAGAACCTACAGTCCATCAAGTTGTAAAGCATGCTACAAAGCTGAGTGATTTTCACATATTTATCAACTCAAGCTTAAAAGTTTGCTGCTGATCTCGGTAAATATAACAGAGTTGCCTTCTTTCCCAGTTTGGAGATTTGTAAATACGGGTAAAAAAAAAAGGGCACCACACTGCAGATGAAAGCAGAAAAAAAATTGTCATCAAAGCAGATTGCTTTCTAAGGGATATCATAGAGTATAATCCATCAATAACTTTGTGCTGAACACTGGGGGTGGGGGTCAAAATTTCTGTCTGAATAAATAAATCTGGGTAAATTCCCAGATGATTGAACATGCAACTACTTTGCTGGTAATAACTGAAATGAGTAAAGAAAATCAACAGCTTATTTATGCATGATAATTCATAATATTATTGGGGGGTTATATTGGTTGGGTCTGATTATTGGGGGGGGGATTATGCCCCTGGTGTAATCAACAGCACATTTTGAGATTGCTTCATATTAAATATCAAAGTAAGAAACAGACAATCCTTCAAAAAATTTTTAAACACAGCATATGATAAAAGGAAGGCGTTAAACTCGATGAAGGAAGACTTTTGGATTTTTCTAGCTATATGAGACGATTAATCACATTCCTTGTAAATGTTGCTGAAATGTGAAATAACTATACGACATTGCAAAAACATTGTCGGATTAGTTTGCAATTTAGCTAACCTCAGCACTGTTTGCATCAATGGTCTTGGTTTTTTCCAAGCTAGCATTTACATCCTTGTGCTTTCGGTTGCTTGGCTAAGTTCAAATGTTTTTCTAATGCAACTTTTTATTTTTAAAAATCAAAGTACTGAACCATGCTGCTGGTTCCCTCTTGGCTATCTACAACATCCATTACCAGACAGAGTTTAGGCAGCCATCCTTGGATAGTGGCTAGCAATGATGTAGCATAAATAAAATAAGAACAATATGTTTCATTTTGGTACCCTCCACAATATGCTACCTAACACAAATATGAAAGAGGTTTAGATTTCCTGCAAAGAATAGCTGCTCCGGTGGGTGAGGTTGGGAAAAATTATGAGAAAATGGGTTATAACAACACTGTTACTGCATTTTTTTTAACCTTGAGGGGAAAATTGATGATGGAATTGGAGTATTACTTTTTGCCCTCACAAAAAACTAAAGTTGCATGAAATTGTTAGAGATAAAATGATGTCTTAACTTTCAACATGCATGAACATCTGCGGGTTGCCAGCCTCTTCTGTTTGTTCTCCACATGCTTTGGCTCTTTTGAGGCGAGCTGCTGGAGTCTAACTGTAAGTATTGTGTTGTAATGAAAAGTTAACAATGTCCCATGAGTTCTCCGCTCACACTGACAATGACTGACAGTTTCTGTTGATCACACACTTCAATCCCATTGGAGAGTACTACCTATTCCAGCTCATGAATACAAGAGGCATCAGTGCAAAAAAAAAACCAAAAACCTCACAAGAACTAGTTCTCTGGTTCCTAGACCCTCAAGTGCATCTTGGAGGAATATTTTAAAATAGCTCAGACATGAAGAGGAAATATGCTTTAGAGGGTATTTAAATATTCAGTGTCATTCCGTGTCTACAGTGCAAAAACATTTTTCTGAGACTATAGTCTGTTGGCTTCACAGAAGATCAGATAATAAATGAATTTGGAGCCATATAATGGTAAGTTAAGACAATGCGAAGCATATTATGAGCTGGTTTTGCGGCATGCTGTGCAGGTACTGTTACACCTCCACAGATAGATAGTGAATGGAAAATGTAGAGTGATTAGCTTCATACTGAAAGACCTGCAAAACCTCTCATTATTCATTCTTCCACCTGTCAAAGTGAAGTATTACTGTCTCTTCCAGTCTTGACATGCTCTTACCAAATCCACAAGGGGCCTTTCGTTAAACTGCTGTTCCCTTCACTGTGATGTTAAATGGCTCATTAGTAAGGCTAAGGTGTCATGTACTGAAGGACAAATGTATTATCTCTGCAGCGTTACCTGTGCTGTCATATACATAAAGTAAGGAGTGGAGATTAGTGCTGTCTGTGTAGCTCTTAAAGCAAGTTGGCTCGCAAACCTCAAAGTGATGAACTGAGATTTTAATTCTCTTTTGGCATTAATTTAATAATTGCATTTGACAGTGATGTCACATGCTTCTTACTGGATGCCGTTATGAGCTTGCAGTGCTTTGATCCCAGAATAAACAGCCAGTGTTCATCCCCACTCAAAGCTTTCGCAGCTTTGAAACTTCAGGCACTTTTAGTGCAGAGCCAGGTAGTTCGGAACATCTTTTTGCTCTAATAAATGAAATCATCGCCTAAAAACTGCAATTTGTATTTACTCAAGATATCTTTGTCTTTGTGGGGCGATCGTGGCTCAAGAGTTGGCAATTCGCCTTGTAATTGGAAGGTTGCCGGTTCGAGCCCCGGCTTGGACAGTCTCGGTCGTTGTGTCCTTGGGCAAGACACTTCACCCGCTGCCTACTGGTGGTGGTCAGAGGGCCCGGTGGCGCCAGTGTCCGGCAGCCTTGCCTCTGTCAGTGCGCCCCAGGGTGGCTGTGGCTATAATGTAGCTCGCCATCACCAGTGTGTGAATGGGTGGATGACAGGTTGTGTAAAGCGCTTTGGGGTCCTTAGGGACTAGAAAAGCACTATACAAATACAGGCCATTTAGTACTAAAAATTGTTCGATGAGCTGAAACATGTAAATGTAACAAATATGCCCCACAAAAAATCAAGAAACGGGCAATTGTTTTTTCACAGCAATGTACAAATGCATATAGAATAGAATAGCTTTTTATTGTCACTGCTACAAGAACAATGAAAGGCAGTTTGGCATTTCTCCATGTGTGAAGTACACAATAGCGTAAGTGTTTACACAATAACAGACAAATTTACATTTACACAAGAAAGATATGTACAAGTTATACATACACCTGCATACATACATGCACATACATACATATATGTATATATACATATATGCATCCGTACGTACACACACACACACACACACACACACACACACACACACACACACATTCCCACTTACACGCTTACATCTATATACATACACATACATGTTATAATAAATAAGGTTATAATAAATACAGTTTAAAGAGGTAGGGGTGTTGGTTGCATTGAAGTATAATAGAAATACAATTTATAAATAAGGTGTAATGTCCATGAGTGTTGGCAGTGCAGTTATTCTCCAATCAGGGTGGAGGTAGGGCATGTTTGACAGCCTGTGGGTAAAAACTTCTGTTGAGTCTGTTTGTCTTTGACCTGATGGACCTGTAACGTTTACCAGAGGGAAGGGGGGAAAAAAGTGAGTGTCCAGGGTGCGAGGGGTCTTTGATGATGATGCTGGCTTTCTGCTGAAGTCTGCCAGTATAGATGTTTTTGAGGGGGGTTATTGAAGTGCTGATATATGAGGCACATGTGCAAAAAATGTTATTTAACAACGTTATTTAACAACTTTAAGGAAAGAAACTTTGCAGAACACAAAATAAGGTTATTTCATTAAATCAGACCAGAGAAAATCTAATGTATAATATATGTATCTGGTAAATAATGCATAATGGATTATAATGAAAAATAATGGGTAATACACATTTTCTTGGTATTTGTGCTATTTTATGGAACTCTTTATCATCATAGCTTTGTCCCTTACCTTCATGCCAACCATTAAATGGCACGCTAAAAGATGAAATCGTGTAGATATGACACACAAAATGTGACAGAGCAGGGTTGTTGTTGATAAACATTACTTGGATATATTCTTCCAAATTGGCTGTTGCATGTGAGTGTGAGATTGTGTGGATACATGTTTATTTTTAAGACTACAAAACTGGAAATCTGTCCCGGACTTAAACCTCTTTTCACCCTCATGTCAGCCAGGATAGACTCCAGTTCGTCTCTACCCAACTTCACTGCAACATCGTGGTTCTCATGTCCAGAAGACAGGATGACTGATCCATCACTAACCACTAAAATCCAGAGTCAGTGGTGTTCACAAATTCCACGAAAGCCAAACCTAAATGTCTCACTGACGATCTGCAATGTTTCTGATGTTTTGAACATAGTCAGAACATGAAACGTCTGCATTATACATGAACTATTTTCGTTGATTCTGTAACTTGATGGTTTTGGGACAGGGTCATTTTCATTGGAACTCTACCCTTCTCAGCTTAATTAGATCTTCCATGGGCTTAAGCTCCCGCTGATAAAGGTCGCTTTACCACCTGGCTTTAGCTCAGGAGGTAGAGCGGGTGATCCAGTAATCGGAAGGTTGGTGGTCCAATCGTCGGTTGCTCCAGTTTGTAACAGTTTGGCAAGATATTGCTCTCTGATGTGTCACATCAGAGTGTGAATGTTAGATAGAAAAAAAATGCTTGTATGAATGGGTGAATGAGTGATGAGCAGAAAAAAAGCTATATAAGAACCAGTCCAGTCCATTTACTGAGGCACACAAGCTATGCTACTATGCAGCAACTGGAATATTACATATACATTAGACTTTTATTGTTAGGTGAGAAAACACGAGGTCTGAAAATGTTTTGTATGCTTAACTATGGTTCCTTGTAAGCCATTTGTAGGTTATGCATGATACAATCATAAAACTTTCATGACATTGTGTCATTCATTTTGTTGTGAATATTGATTCATTTTACAGCCATGAAAAGTGACTCCTGCTGTCGGATCAGCTGCAGTAAGAACAAGAAAGCAGAATAGGCCTTGCCCGTAGAGTTAATATACTTGCGCTATCAGTTTTATAAACAGCAAAGTGTGGAAATGTGTTTATCATTGAAATTCTGTCAGGTACAGCACTATCACCGGATGGATCTGCAATGCAAAACACTTTCATTGGCATGTTTGTCTTTGAAAATGGGAATTTGTTGCAAAACTTTGCGCCGCATCCTTTCTCTCACTTCTAATTTCCCATCCCATTATTTCTTTCCCTCAGCCTCTTTCTCAGTCGCGCGTTCTTCGTCTATGTCCATGCCCGTGTTTTTCATCCCGTCCTTCTTTGCTATCAGTTCAGAGGAAGAAACAGATTGTCTACTCGCTCCCATAATCAATTTGTGTCAGTGTACCAGGTTTCTCTCTGAAAGTGCCAGTGCTGGGAGAACGCTTGGTATTCACAAAAAGAAATAACCATAAATTCTGTGGAAAGGCGCTGTCTGTTTCACTTATGTTTAGGGAGATCACCACCAGATAACGCTTGATAACATCTTCTGTACCGGTACCAGTGGCCCCGTGGGACTCCCCTTCTCTCACATCTCAGTTTTCAAGTGCGTTGGTTGTCAAGAGTAAACAACCACTTTCAATTACTAGGAGGCTGTTTGAAGCTGTTTGTTTAAAAAAAAAAAATCCCAAAAACCCAACAGAAAATCCCAGGAAAAAACAGTGTCTTTTTATTTATTTATCTTTCATTACTAGTTGAGTTTCTTTTGATAATTTGCATTTTTCACCTGGGGTTCAGTGAGCATTTCCTTCTACACTATGAACTGTCATCACAACGTCCCATGATAGTCTGTCAGACTTTAACAAACTACCACCAGCTGCAAAATTTCTGAGCTTTTCTAAATAAAGCAGTTTTTCATTTTTACCCCAAGGCAGAAAACTGCATTTAGGTAGATGCATAGCTGTACATTCAGTTATTCATTGAAATTCATGAGGTGAGGGGTAAAAAGAAACAAGCCTAATTTTTCATAAGCATGTTCACAAGCATGAGGCCATTTGTAAAACCTGTTCAGATGAATACACATGAAATAAATGTTAACTCTCCTGACAGGCTATTAATAAAAGACCCCGGTGTTTGATTTAGAGGCAAGGAGAAGGTATGTAGCAGAGGAGTTAGGGATATTATAAGTGCTGTATCTTAACTTAGCTGATGTCTTTTAGGACCCTTGACTCCCTCAGGCTTGATCCTCTGATTGGGACTTCTCCTTATCCAGAGTGATACATGCCAGACAAATTTTCCAGCCAGTGTCGGATTGGTGAAACAACACTGTCTGGTGATATTCAGATTTATTCTGGCCATTGTGGCTGGTTGGGGACTAAACTAGATTATCTCAGTCACACAGGCCTAGAGACCAGCGGGCGACCATCCACAAGTAAAATGCGGATTCCCTAACTGGTTGGCTAATGGTTGCCAGAGATTTCTGGCTTTTGCCAGGCGAAATCAATCAAAAAGAAAAGTGTTGAACCTAAAAACCTTGCGATTGCTTTAATCACCAGAAGATTGCTGCAGTCACCTGTACTTTGCATGGAAGTTACTAACTACATGCAAAGCACAGGTGAAGAATGGAAGAGGTTTGCCTTCAAAGTAAACGTTGGCTCTAACTGCTTAAAGCAACACATTTCAAAATCTGCAACTTTAATGTCAAATGCAGATGTTCTCCGTGCCCGGTTTCCATTATTCTTTTCACAGTTTCCTGCCACTTACCGAGTATTTGTTGAGTGTTTGCGTCTTCCATCCAACCAAGTAATCTATCAAGGTGATCAAAGGAATCACAAGGAGGTTTTAAGCACAACATCATCTGTACAACCGCTATCTCTGAGTGACAGCAAGCAGTCTCCCACAAACACTCACCAACTGGCCAGAGAATATACATTTTAACCTAGCCACCGGTGATTACCAGAGTGTCACTGACTGTTGTTGTGAGGCAGCTGGTGGCTTGAAACCCTCTTTTTGTTTTTGTCAATATTTTCCTTGTTTTGAAGCTTAAGGTGAAATTACTGGGATGGCTCCTTTCTTATGCTCCCCTCCGTAAACCTCCAGTGCTACTCGCCAGCTCTCTGTAATCTTCAAAGGAAGAACGTGCCCGCTCACCTGCCTGCTCTCGACTCACCTTCTCAGCCAACTTGCCAGTTGCCTCCTCACTCCTCCCACGGCACTGCTCACTGCTTATTCAAGTAAAACTGTTAACCCATACTCTTATGTTCCCGATCTTCCTTTTGGACTTACTCTCTTGCCTCCTCTCTAACAGAGTTCCCGTGTACCAGCTCATATTGCCACTGAATTCCTCCACCAACTGCCTTCAAACGATTAAATCCCCCAACTGTTCTCCAGGCTTTCATGATTGGGGCTTTAGCAGTTGGATTCACAGTGACTGTCAGCAACCGCCAACAACTTGCCAGGCCGTTGCCAACTAGTCTCTTGGCCTGTGTGAGTAGGGCTTTAACTGTGAGAGTAAAAACAAGTGTCCGGATTCTCACCATCGTGGGATCTGATTTAACCACATGATGGTGAGAATCTGGACACTCTGAAGTGAGTTCAGTTTCTTGGATTGCTTTCATGGTTCAGTTGCACTTTTTGTCAAACAGCCATTTTGATTCATCCAGCTGGAAAAGCTATGCTGCAAACAATATTAACACTAATTTTTGTGTTATTTAAGTATTCCAGCAAGCCGTGACATTGAACCAGCATGCACAATAACAGGAAGCTGAAAGAGATGCAAGGAAGAGAATTCAGCAGTCATTTTTGCTTTGATGTGCCAAAGTATCTTCAGTAAAAGAAAAAAAAAGTCTAAGAGGGAAAGTAAGGTGACCGATCACATGGTTTTTCTTTTATTCAGGTCCATTTTTGACTTCAGTAGTGATGCCAAGGACATGACATGGCAGTACAGCGTGTCCACGGCCATTGCTCTCTTCATCCAACACTCAGAGACATATTTTGTGTTTGGTCATGTGCCAGGATGTAGTGCGATATTCATATATTAATAGTGTGGAGGTGGAAACTAGTCGAACCAAAGGCTGATTTTTCAGCGGTGGACAAAGTTCACACATACTTTGGGCGAGCACTTACTCATTCAGTGTGCAGCCTTCATAAAGCTATTTCCAGAAAATTGTTTTTCATATTTATTTACAAAAATGTCCTAATTTCTCTTCTTGAACTGATTTTCAACTCTGGGTGATAGAACTGACTGAATGCTCAAAGCATAAGTAGGAAATATAATAAATAAAAAAATAAATGATCTATTGAACAGAGCCCGTGGTGGTGGATGCAATCAGCAGGTCTGAAACACAGGCTACTGAGGCAGTGTTGACGCTCAGAGCTGTTAGTTTACTAAGCAGGAAAAGGGGCTGATGTTTAACTCTTGCTGCCCCCAAACCCTGCTCCGTGCAACCTGCTGTGTCCACTGTTTCCCCACCGAGCTAAAAAAACACAGAGCTGCCTGTCTGCTGGTCAGCTGGCTCGTAGTGCAGGCCAGTATATGAGATTAGGAGATCAAGGGAGCACAAGTCTTTCTTCAATGTGCCTGTAAGCCTCAGTAAAGTGTGTATACCTGAGTGACATGCGAGTACTAGGTCACTGCAAACGTGTTCGGTAGTTTGCCACGAGGACCACGAGGGCAAATGAAACATGTTCTGGAATTAAAACCAAATCCATACTTAATGAGATCTATGCAGCAACTGATGTGATAATGATCCTTATTTTATCGTTTTATTTCAGAGTAAACATCATTTAAACAGCAAACACTAAAATTAATCTTTAACATTGCTGTATATAGCTCAAAGGAACAAGCGATTGTGGTGAAGTAATGTTTTGTACCGCATTTCAATTCAGTGAGAGGTGGGAGGCAACTAAGAATTTGGTTGGGGGTGGTGGTGGTGGGGTAAAGATAAGTTCAAAGCCATATGGAATGTGCATAGCAATGCATTACACTGTCATGGTGGGGATAGAGATTGCAGGCCCATTCTCACCAGGGGAAATGGTCCAATTATTAGATAATGTTCAGAACAAGTCATGGATTAAGGCTTTGCAAGAGTCAGGATGCTCTTCAAATGAAGATGGTTTGATTAGCATGCACTCAGCCTTTCCCGCTGCCACATGAAGTTTGAGGCTGAATGAAGCATTTCATCTCTCTTCTAACCATTGTTTGCAAATCCTTTGCAAGAAATACGCTGTCAAAATCAGCATTACTCTATCTCCTCGAAGTTCAGTGCCAAGAGTCTCACTGTGCATGTGAACAAATACTGTTTCTATGACGGGACTATAGTAACAGTATTTGTTCATGCTAATGAAATTTGTATTTAGAATACCAGCATTGCACACCGGCCAAATGTGTCTCAATTTTTTGTAGGTATGATTATAGTTATATTGGTTAATTAGTTCAACTGGTCCAAAATATACCAAGATGGACCTATTTTACTTTCTGTTGATATATTTTATCCTTGAGACTCTACTACAGTAGCTTTACATGCTTTATGCTTCCAAATAAACCTTTCTATTCTGCTACTTAAGTCTTGGTGCAGTACTTCTGATCAACCACTGTCTGAAACAAACTGTTGCAGCTGCTATAATACAACTTTTTTTCTGATTGGCTGTTTTCATTTTTAATTAAAGTTTTAATTGGCATGCCGTGTGGGTTATGCAGATACCAAAACCTTTTCCAAACGATGACCACTTAAAGACATCATACAGAGCAGACTGATGCCTGATTAATGGCAGCTCAAAGGGATTATTTGACATATGCTGACCACTTTATCAAACTCTTTGACTGATTGATCAGCTGTTACATAGAGCAGAACAGCCTATACCAACAATATTTATGATTTCTGAAAATAGAGCTACATCAGCTGGTTATTCCAGCACAAAAACGAATGAGGAATAGCAGTAACAAGCCTCAAATCCTCAGCTATGACGCTGAGTCCCACTGTGAGATAATTTTTGGGTTTTAACAAGAGTGGAGGCTTCACATCTGTCTTGGTCTGAGCGTAGCTGCTGGTACTGACAGACGCTGAAGTCGTCACAGCTGTTGCTGGATGTGCCTGCTGTTGCAAAATATATTGAAATATATCAGTTCACTCTCAAAGCCTCAAGAATTTCACAGCAAGTTGGCAGAACAGTTTTACTGTTTATACACAGCATCCTAAGTAGAGCCTGACAGATATTTGGTGATGCACAAATCCAACATTTTTGGTGGATATATTCTTTCAGACAAACAAAACACAAACAGAGTTCTCTGACATTTGCTATGTATTTATTTACCTACTTATGTACGCCGACTGTGTTTTTGGCGTTCCAAACAGGATTTGCCAACATGGAAGTTGCAGAACGCCCTCTGGTGGGCCAACTATGCAGCATCAACAATCAGAGCATAATTGAAGGGTGTCTCTCCCATTCGTTACTATCTGAAAGGTTTCACTGGACTTACTAAACTCAACTAAAACTTCAAACTGCAATTATTTGGGACCATCACTTTAAAAGTTCAAAATATTATTCTCCTTAATTTAAGACTATTCATGTGGAACTTCATATAAATTATATGTTTTTATTCATAAGTACTGAATAAGAATTGAGCCACTAAACTGAGCTTGTTCCTCTCACAAAAAAAAAGTGTACTCTAATGGTGCTTAATGCCACCATTCTCAAAGCCGCATTAATAATTAATCAGTGCATCCAAACGTTATTGGAAGACTCATTGTGTCACGGTCCTGGGTCGGGTCGACCCAGTATTTTGAGTTTCTTATGTTTTGGTTTATTTTGCATTATGGATTAGTTATTCTCTGGTGATACTGTTTTGATTACAATTATATTCTGATTCTTTAGTTATCTGATGATGATGTTGATGATGATTATTTCTGGTTTAGGTTTTGTTATCTTGCCCTTATGTTTGGTTTAGGTTGCCTGTGCTTAGTCTTCTCTGCCCGTATGTCCCTCTGTTTGTCCATGACGTCATTATGCCTGTTTACGAGTCTGTCTCTGTCTGGCGTGTGCTTCCTGTTTTATTTTGTAGGTCTGTGCCCTTTGTCAGTGCGTTCAGCTTTGTGCTCTCCCTGTCTCGTCAGTGTAATCAACGTCAGCCGTGTCTCCCAGCTGTTTCCTCTTTGCTCCGTTCACCTCTTGTATTTAGTGTCTGTGTCTTCCCCTACTCGGTGTCGCATCGTTAATGTCTGTTCACCCTCACTTGCTGCGTGTTTAGGATTTCCAGTCCTCCTGCATCTCTTTTTAGAGTTTTGTTTGCTTTTGTGAGTTTTATTTTATCTTGATGTTCTGCTCCAGCAATAAAGCTGCATTTTCTGTTTAAACCTCGTGTCCTGAGAATCCTGCATTTTGGGTCCACCACTCCTGCCTGCCTGCCACACAGCCGACCATGACACATTGTTTGTGAGCTGAGACCCACACATCCACTCTACTTGTAAAGAATGACCCACGGCTGCACCTGTGTGCTACAATTGTTTATTACTTATAGCAAAAACTAAATTTTCTTGGGGCTATTTAATATGTTTGGATTTAATATTTCATTTTGTGCTGTATACATGTGGTAACTTGCACTGAATTTCTGAATAGGTAACAGTTGAAGCATCACAATCAGTAGGAGCAGGGAATGGAGTAAATTTTACTCTGATCGCAACGTATTCTTATTTAGGCTTCATGCATCCATATGGCATTTCCATGGCATGTGACTCGAGCAATGGAAAGACGTGCTCCTTCTTAGTTTCTCTGATTATTGATTATTTTATGTAGCTCAAATCCGAGCATGGTCGTTGTCATAGTAAAACCAGCATTGCAACACTGGAGAGAAACAGCTTGAGATTGCTGCTGGTTAACATGTAGTTTTAATGAGCCACGAGTCAGTCTCCATTTCATTCTTGTTCAGTTGTCGGGCAACAAAACACAAAAAAATGTAAATCAGAACACTTTTAATAGGAATGGCGGCATCAAAGAGAGTCACCAAAAGTAAGAAAGAAAACACCTACACCATGCAGGCTAAATCATGTCATTGTTCATTTTGTTTTAACAAGTGTTAAACCCCATACATGCACAATTGCTCCTTTTGATTACACAGAGTGTCATCAAGTATAATTCTGTCTTTATTTTTCCCCCTTTTTGTACGCAAGTCAAAACTGTTCCAATAGAAATGGATGAACTAAACTAATCACATCCTTACTGCCACTATAGGAGCTGAGAGGGTAAGTAGCAGCCATGTACTGCTAATCAAGTGCAGCTGATTAACTGATCATTAGCAAGTGTGAGAGTCTCAATACAAGCAGAAGTTTTGGCAGTTTGCCTGTCTCGAGCGTTCAGCTGTATGTTAATACAATACCACAGTCTTCCCAGGAAATTCACCTCAAGGTCAGACTGTGCTCAGAACGAAACCCCAAGCACTACATCTCAGACTCCACTGACCTCAGTTGGCATGTTAAATATTAAAGTTCATGACAGAACAATTAGGAAAAGGCTGAACAAGTATGACTTGTTTTAAACGGATACCAGGCTTGTTCTTCAGCCACAGGATCTTGGCACCTTGCACTCATCGAGTCGACCATGAACTTTTCTGTATACTAAAGGATTATAGGGTGATGTGGGAGGCTATCTGTTTGAAATTAGGTCATGGAACAGGTCAATGATCCCATCGGCGTAACTTTGTGCTGAACATTGGGGCGGTCAAGAGCTCTGTTTAAATAAATAAATAAATCTGGGTAAATTCCCAGATGATTAAACATGCAACTATTTTGCTGGTAATACCTGAAATGAGTAAAGAAAATCAAGTCTATTTATGCAAGATAATTCATAATTTTATTTGGAGGGTTATATTGTTTGGGTCTGATTATTGGGGGGGGGGGGGGGGGGGGTCATAACCAGTGTTGGGACTAATAATAATAAGTAACGTAGTTACTGTAACGCGTTACTTAATAACGCGTTACAGTAACTACGTCATTATTGTGGTAACGAGCACGGTAACTAGTTATTATGCCAAAATCAGGAACGCGTTACTCGTTACTGGGATTTAGATAGGGTCATTATTCGTTACTTCGTGTGGTGGCTATCGCAGAGCTTCCACAGATTCAATGACAATAGCAAGTGGTGGAGGGCAGCAGGTAAGGGGAGGCAGGAGAAGAGACCCGTAGCGGCCGCCGGTCTGAGTGTCAGGTGAACTGAACTTCAGGTAAGAAGTTGTGACCTGCAGTCAGTGTTGGGTGTAAAGTGTTACTGTAATTAAATTACTTTTCCACTGGAAAAGTAGAGTAACTAATTACTGTTCATTTTTAGGTATTTTAATTACAGTTACTTACAATGTACTTGCGTTACATTGTAAAATATTTAAACTCGCTGAATATCATTGTTTAATTTCAATAATTTATCTTCTAAACGTAGAAGTAAACTCTACCGCTTTAACATCGCTGTAGTGCAGGTGCACGTCATTTCGCGCCAGTTTGCTGCATAGTCGTATTCTATGTAGTAATTAGTTACTTTGAAAGTAACGAGTAACTTGAAGTAACTGAGTTACTTTTGATAGAAGTAACTAGTAATGTAACTAAGTTACTAATTTAAAGTAACTTACCCAACACTGGTCATAACCCCCAACCCCCCTTGGATATTACGCCCCCTGAATGATCCTAAGCCCAAAAAATTCTCAACAATCATGTGAATTACTAAAAATGTCAAACAGAAAAGGATTACTGCAGCTATTGATATAATCTCCCATCACATCCTCCTCCATAGATTTTGCGCAACTACAGTGTTTTGAAAAAATTGTGTGCCCCTGTGTGCTAATTTAAATATTAGACAAAGATAACACAAGTAAACACAAAATGCAGTTTCTAAATTAACGTATTTATTTTTAAGGGGAAAAAAACCTTTATGGCCGTTTGTGAAAAAGTGATCCCCAAGATATTTGGAAAATAGTCTGTTGACTGACAAGATGAAAGTTGAATGTTTTGGAAGGTGTGTGTCCCATTACATTTGGCTTAAAACTAACTCAGCGTTTCAGAAATGGACATCATAACAACAGGTAAAATATGGTGTTGGTAGTGTGATGGTCTGGGACTGCTGTGCTGCCTTGGTACCTGGAGGTTTGCTGGGATAAATGGAACCATGAATTCTGCCATCTACCAAAACATCCTGAAGGAGAATATCTGGCCATCTGTTCTTGACCTCAAGCTGAAAAACACTTGGGTTCTGCAGCAGGACAGTGAACCAAAACACACCAGCAAATCCACTTTGAATGGCTTAAGAAAAACAAAAAGAAGTCTCTGGAATGGTCTAGTCAAAGTCCTGACCTGAATCCGATTGAGATGCTGTGGCATGGCCTTAAAAAGGCCGTTCATTCTCGAAAACCCTCCACAATTCTGCAAAGATGAGTGGGCCAAAATTCCTCCACAGCGCTGTAAAAGACTCATTGGCAGTTATTGCAAACACTATCCATACTCACAGATAGCAATCCATTTCGGTTAATTACGGTGTGCCCAGGGCACCGTCTTGGCCATTTTCAGCTTTTTTTTGGTCTATTCAATCTACTCGCCCCACTACTATGAGCCTTTAGTTGCTCTGCTCCAAGACTTTTGAATGTTCTTCCACCAGATCACAAGACCAGAAATTCTATTTCTATTTTTAAATCATGTCTAAATACCCATCTGCTCAGAACTGCATACCCTTCATTATAACATGGTCTTAGTCTATTGCTACTTTGATCTTGACTGTTCGGCTATATCTGTCTTGCAAGTTTTTCCTCCTGTGGCTAGGCATTCAGTATTGTCACACTCCCATAAAATGCCATTTTACTAAATGAGATATATTAACCTATGAGGAAACATACTCCTCATCAGCTCTCTCTTAAAAACAAAAAAGAGTGATTAACACATCTTCTTTAATAGTGCTTTTTGGAGGGGCTGCTTTCAATTTGGCTTTCATTCAATTGCTCTCTTGAAAGACAATCTTTTATATCTTTAAGCAGTAAATGGTGACTATAATGAAAATGACATTAACAATTCTTAAAAAGAAAATGTTTTAGGCTCATGATGAGGGATCACATTGTGCATTACACTGGAATATAATGTTAAAATAGAAAGAGTGTCGCCTCTCTGCCTATACTGTAAAACTTAGTGCACTATAGACATCTGCATCCAACAATGGTCCAGATTTTTATTTTGTTTAATATTGATATATTTTTGGTAAATAATAACACATGTTGACCCTGTCAATAAGATCTGAGTCTCGTACCACACTTTATGACAGATTCCACTGTTTACTTGGGATTTTGTCTGCATCAAAGTGATGGTGCTGTTAAGGTCTTCTTCCTCATTACTACAGCCACACCATCTAACTTTACTAAAATGTGACTAAAAGTTCTCCAGATGATGAATTATTCACATCTTAGCAACCTTTGTTAGTTACATTTTTATTTTACACAGTAAGTTAAATATTGATTTAAGTCAAATTGTTGCTTCAGGAAAAAGAAAAGAAAAGTTTCTGGATTTGTAATATAAATTCATATCGAGGGTTAGCAAATTCAGCACAAGGTCAGACGAGGTTGTGCAATGCTCAGATAAACTGCAAAAAATCAAGGAGCTACAGCTAAGACTCTACAGGCCTCAGTTGGTATGTTAAATATTAAAGTTCATGACAATACAGAAAAAGATTAAACAAGTATGGTTTGTTTGGAAGGACTGGCAGAAGAAAGCATCTTCTCTCTAAAAAGAATATGACAAAGCTTAAGTGTGAGTCTGGCCAAACTACAAGACTTCTTGAACTATGTATTTTGGACAAGACAAGACTGAAGTGAAGATATCTGAACATAATGCACAGCAGTACGTTCGATGAAAATCAAACACAGCATATCAACACAAACACCTCATACGGGCTGTCATACGGGTGGTAGAGGGGTGGTAATTTTTGCTTGATTAACAGCCATGGGACCTGTTATTGAGTCATGAGTGAACTGTGAATGGCTTTGTATACTAAAGGATTTTATAGTCAAACGTGAGGCCATCTGCCCAACAGCTAAAGCTTGGTGCAAACTGGGTCATGCAACAGGGCAATAAGTACAACAGAGAGTTGACCACAGAATGGCTGAAAAAGAAAAGAATCAATATTTTGCGGTGGCCCAAGTCCAGACTTCAACTTGTTTGAAATGCTCTGGTGGGACCTTAGGAGAGCTGGGCATTACCAAATGCATGGAAACCTCAGTGAACTGAAGCAAAGTGGTAAAGAAGAATGGGCCAAAATTCCTCCAAAATCATATGAGAGATGATAAAGTTATGGACAAAAGGATTAATTCAAGTTATTGTTGCCAAAGATGGTTCTACAAGCTACTGATTAACGGGTTGTCCTCAGTTTTTCACAGGACAAAAGCTTGCTTTTACACATAATTTTATGTATAGAAAAAAATGCTCTCATAGTCTGAGTCAGCCATCTAAATATACAAAGAGTGAATCTACAAGAGTGATGTGATTTGTCTTGACTGCTGCAGTGCTTGTCGCATCAAGCCTAGTCCCTCCAAAGCCCTAATAGAAAATGAGATATGACAAAGCAGTATCTAGATATTCAGAAAATTCACTATTGACTGTCTTAACATCTGTCACAGTTATACATGTTATCAAATGCCAGATGACAGATAAGCCTGGGCTTCGGATTTGATTATGATCAGATATACTGCATGTATGAAGTGCAATCTTCAGCTTTTTTTTTTGAAAAAAATCCATTCATTATAGTCATTTTATTTCAGTAAACCAACCAAACCTGTAAGCAAACGTGATGAAGCAATGCCTTTAATAGAGGTGACAGCCAGCAGCATGTCAGCATATTATAATGGCACCTTGAAGAACAACCATGCTTTATGAACAAAAAACAGATGCAGGCAAAAGCGCTCCAAACCCATAAACAGTGCAATTATCAAAGCACTTTCTCGAGCAAAAACACAAACACTAAGAGGTGTCTGTCAATATAGAGACACTGCTCATATTAAATCAGACACACAGAGGGACACAGATGTGACAGTGGAAATGGATTGAAAGCGAAGTGATATTAAGGACAGAAAAACAGAAAAATCTGGTCAAATGAGTTCCCGATTGCCATGGGAGAGTAATGGTATGAAACAGCTCTTCTCTTTGACTTTTGAAAGGAGCAGACACGCATGGGTGTCTCAAGAGACCAATAAATGGTGCAGTAAATAGAAACCGCAAGCAGATCAAAGAAACGGTATTCACATCAACCTAAAAAATCCAAAACAAACTCCCAAACACCTGAGCACATATGGGAGGGAAAAAAAGACAGAGAAAAAGACACATTTCCCTCAGGAGAGGGAATATGAAAGCGATACACCCCGTTTTAAAAGAGGTACAACCCATTTGAAAATGGCTGGGCATGCATCCACTGGCATATTAAGTAAAACTAGATAATGCAAAAACTACTAAAAGTACTTTGCTAAACCATCACAAACAAATGCAATGTTTGTCAGCTTGTTCAGAAAATAGAATAAAGCTAAAACCATCACCTCACTGCAGTGACTCGATTTTACAGACCAGCCACTAACTAAAGAGGCACCTGAGAGTCACAGTGCAGGGCACAATAAGCCAGGTTAACAGTGCAGCCGGCAGGAGTCTGTGCACGGAGCAGCAGAGAAGGAGGGAAAAACGACAAGAGAGACAGCAGATTGTTGCTAAATTAGGTCCTCAACAGTTCTCCAATCTCCAGTGGCTAAATGCACCTGTATATGTGACTTTGTGTGACTTGTGAGAAGTTAGTGTCGTCTGATGTGTGAGAGAAGTAGCAACGGCTGCCAAAGCCAGAGAAGAGTGAATCCTTTAGTCGCTTAACTTTAGTCAGCCCTGAAGTGAGCAGATAAGCTCAGAGTGCAGAATATGGTAGTAGTTACTGACAAGTATGAGAGCTCTCCTCTACCACTGCTCATATTTTCAGTAATATTCCAAAGAAAACCTCTAATATTTTCAAATTATTTTCTAAAGTGGAAGTCTTCTGACCGTGTAAGTACATCAGATCACAACGTTCAGCCCAACAGCTGCAGGTTGAGTGGTATTCAGGTGGTACTCAACTACACACACCAGTGTATGCACACCCTGCTACACAATTCCCAACATTAACAAGATTCCCAACAGGGGATTAGGAGGTAGAGTAGGTCAACTACTAATCAGATGGTTGATAGCTCAATCCCCAGGGCCCAGTCCACATCGTGACATGTTCTTGGGCAAGATGTATCTGTGTGTGTCTCAAAGGCACAGAATAAAAGTGCTGCTAAATATGTGTGTGCAAATGGGTGATTGTTTTCTGTAGTGCTTTGAGTCCTCAATGTAGAAAAGCAGTAGCCTAAGTACCAGTCCATTTTCCATTTTGCCCAAATTAGGTAAGTGATCGCTTTTTGATATGGTCGGCAACACAGCATGTTGTGTTATATCCACCACTGAATTGATAAAACGTGTCTTTAAATATCGACCGAGTAGATGATAAAGCTTTTTGATATAACAACATGACTTAACCCTGTTTCACATCATGGCTCTAGCATGCTGTTCAGCTGTAGCAATAAATGGAAACTGTCCCTCTTTTATCAGCGTTTATTTGAACAGCTTGTGACGGTTTAAATAAAATGTTTACTACTTGGAGAATATTCGAACTGACTCTGGATAAGTTCATACTCTTCTAATGGAATAATAAACACAAGTCCTATTACTAGACGCCTGGTTTGTCTCTGCAATAATGCGTTGTTGCGCAGAAACACTTTGCAATGAGAATGAAAGGCAGAATTTATAATTGCTTTTCTTTCAATAAACACAAGGCGTTTTTCTTTTTTTTTTCATTTAGAGAAAGCACAAGATGTTGCTTAAATTATTAACTCAGGAGCTGAAGCTTCAGCAAAGCAAAAGCTTGATGTCAGCGTGCTGGAATTTTCTTAGATGTGTCACGTCAGGCAAATTTCCTAACGCATGATTATTTCCTGGTGCATGGCTGTACATCACTGTACCTTTTTAGCACATTCATCATTACTATGAAAAAGTAATCATTGCTGACCACATGCATCCTGTTTTGCCACATTTGTTGTGATGATTATTCATTAAAATCAAAACTTCAAAGATTCCCTAAAAGCTGCAGAAGACTGTAGTGATATTTCCGCCTCGATTCTTCCAATGTACTGATACACACTGAGTGGGATGTATTAGGGAGAAGTTGAACATTTTGTCTTCAGAGGTGATGTGTTAGCAGCAGAAAAGAGCAAGAATTTGAGTTAATTTGACAAACTGTGACAAAATTGTGACGACTGGTCAGAGCATCTCCTAAACAGCAGATCTTGTGAGGTGTTCCCAGTCTGCAGTGGTCAGTATCTATCAAAAGTGGTCCAAGGAAAGAACAGCGGTGAACCAGTGAAGGTGGGCATGGGCGCCCACGGCTGGCCCGTGTGGTCTGATCCAATGGACAAACTACTGTAGCTCAAGTTGTAAAAGTTGATGCTGGTTCTGATAGAAACATGTCAGAATACACAGTGGCGGTCATGGTAAACCAGATTTAAAGGAAATCTTTTGCATTCGGCCCAGAGACTCGTCTTCAGGCCCACAGACTGGTTAAACGGGCTAAAGATGTTATTTTGAGGATAAATCTCTGCAGATTAACATACACAGTCCTCAGTTGTTGTTTTTTTTTTTTTTTAAAAAAAGAAAGATCCTGAATGTTTTGTCCAAATATTCAGAGCACCACAAGTATATGATGTACTGCTCATATGTTTTTCCATCCATTTAGCTGTGTTAGAGTATGTAAGGACAATGATGGTGCGTTGCTGAGACCAGGAAGCTCTCTGTAATTAGTAAAACACAGATAAAAATGCTGAATCTTAAAGGAATGGACTTTAAATTCGACATCCTTTGGGGCTTGTTAGTTCCACACTTCTGACCAGTTTGGGTAGAGCCAGTACTCTGTATCCATCTGTAGTGTTTTCAAGGAGGCAAATGAAATGAATGCAATTATAGCCGATTTTAAGCTATTTATAATGGCTCATAGCTTGTTCCCAGTGGCTGCATCATTCATTATTTTTGAACACTCCAAAAGTCCTTAAAATATAGAGCAGCAGCTCACAGATATATATATATATATTTATATGTGTAGAGCAGCACATGGTTGATAGAAAGATGTTTGAACTATGAGTGCAGGATGTGTCTGATACAGGAGACAGCTCATAACACGCTGACATGTTGCTGTCTTATCACAACATGCCGTAAAAACAGCAGCCAGGCAGGAGGGGTCTACCACTGGCTACTTTTAAAACGTCAGCCACACCATAGCAGGGCTGTGCACACAACAGACAACATTCGGGGCTCTTGGAAGACTTTATTTGACTTTGTTTAATTGTTTTTGATTGCTGTACTTTTGTTTGTTTTTGTTTTTACAAGAAATTAACATGTAAAATGTTAATGTGTAAAGCAGTAAAGTCAGGCTCAGTGGGTTCAATGAATATCTGGTCCTCAATAAGAATGGAGAATTTAAAAATCTGTATTTCTATTGTGAAAAACATTTTACATAATCTTAGCATCGTCCTCTATCACACCGACCCTCTGCATGTCCTCGAGTCTTCCTTTTTCCCCTCCTGCCTCGCAGCTCCCTCTACAACAACCTTTGTTGAACATATCCACTAACCCTCCCCTGCATTATCCAGACCGTCTCAACCTTACTTCTCTGTCTTTGCCTCCAAACAGCTCAACCTCAGCCCAGCAAAGTTTCATTCCAATAATACATGTGACTGATTTTCATTGACAAACCTGCTCTTCAGTGAGGTTCTTTGTTTTGTTTTAGTGTCCTTGTCCTGATCTCTCGAGTCTACTGTACTGCACGGCCTAAACTTTCTAAATTTTGTTGTTTTGTATTCTGTGTGTGTGACTTTGCCTGCAATTACAGAATAGAGTTTCCAACCAGGGGGAAAGGTGAGTAGAAGTGCAGTCATCTGCCACTGAAGTGACCTTTCAAGTTGATGTGCGGATTCACATTTAGAAGCTGCGCTCTCGTCTTTCGGATGCCTGCGTCATTGATCTGGCTTGAAGAAGACAGCTCAGCAGGCTATTTTTAGCATCTTACACCACGAAAAAATAGCGGACACAATATCTGCCACATTCGTTACTGAGAATATGTGCATTTGTCCTCCCATTAAAAATAAGCATCGACATTCACGTAGAATAACAGGGAAAGGTCTTTTTAATGCAAAAATATCCACGTGAGTTTAATATATTAATGTATATATTTTACATATTTATCCTCTAAACACACACACACACACACACACACACACACACACACACACCTCTGGATAGCTTTTCAACATCCAGTGAGCTGTAAAGCAGGTGACATTGTTTGAGTTTATTTGCTGCTTTGGTAACTAAACTTACTGAAATGCTGCTTGAGTAACATAACAGAAGTCCAACATGATTCATAAAAATGCATCTTATAAACATCAGAAATGGTTTAACTCATTAGCAAGCAAACTTAAGGAGGCTGCTTACCCAAATAAAAGATGCAAACGAGAATAGAAGACTGGATGGTTCCTGTGTATGAGCTGACTCAGCAGGGATGATATTAAATCAGAAAAGTTGACTTTCGAGAGAATAAATATTTGGAAAGCAAGACAGAATTCCTTAGAGGCTGACTGCATTTTGTTTATTTATTGCATTATACAGTATTATATTTATTTGTTTCTGCCTTTACATAAAGAGAGACATTTCCCCAATAATCTGAAAATGAAGTGACTGACACTGCTTCCATTTTCAATCTTCAATTTGCTCCTGCATTCAGTTGTCCAATTCTATTTAGTCACCATCAAAAAATTTTATTTCAAAATTACTTACTTTGTCATTTGTGACCTTCGAATGTCTCACAGAATAAAATATATATAAATAAAGCGATAACATTTTATATCACAAAAAGCCAAACGTCAACTGTGGACATGTGTGTATCCGAGATGCTTCAGTAATGTGGGAAAAAATAGCCTGTCCTGTCTCCTTTGATCTCTGTGACCTTTGTGTTCTTTCTACTTTCATAAAAGTCATTGTTCGAATGCACAGATGCACTCTTCCCACAGATCCGTTAACTAAATAAACAAATAACTGAACAATATATTCAGCTGTGAGCCAGTTGAGTCTCTTGTCCTGCGGTGTTAGTGTTGGACAGTCATAGACTGCGACTGATCAATGGCTGATCAATCATCGGACGTTATGGCACTTTTTTTTGCAATGAAGTGAGTTTGGTGAATTGGCACACGCACCAATAACAGCTCTTGGTTAGAGTGGCTCTCCTGCTCATAGCTCGTCTTCTGGAGGCCAGAACAGGGACTATCACCACCAACAGCTGCAGTCCAGGATGATGGAGATTAATGTCACTGGTGAACCAGCTTAATGACATCAGGGATCGCCACAACTACAACTGGAAAGTATGGAAAAATGTAAAGGCATCATCTGGTTAGCTATGAGTGAACTTTCACAGCAGATTTTATTATATCACCTATTACTGTATGTTTTAGAAATATACTGCTAACAAGATATGCTGTAAGATCAGATACTTTATTGTTCCCAAGGAAACTAGACTAGAAACAGTCAAGCAAGGACATGGATCCTATAAAAATAAAAAGTACAAAAAAAAAGGGCAGACATCAACAGGTTCACACTGAGCACATGTGACGGATGCAAACTAGTCACTGTGGTGAACATTATGCTTTCTGCACCATCATCAGTGAAGAGAGTGCCAGTGGCAGACTTGCCAGTTCTGGCTTCGTGGTGCTGGCTTGGGAACACGGGTCCCACTAAAGGATGCTGAACCCTCACGCCACCCTCACGGAGTCTTAATGTGATAATTTTGAAAGCTTTGTAGGACTCTGGCAGCGCCCATCCTGTTCGTCCTCACACAAAGGAACAAATACTGTTCATGCATGCTCTCTATTCCTGTAATTGCCGTGGTCTGGTATGTGCTGCGACACATATAGTAGCAAACCTTGTAATGCTGCTTACGGATGCGCCATCCTGGAGTAGTTGGACCCTGAATGGCCTGCGGGTACCTTCTCATGGCGCTCACAGTGACAAGAACACTAAAAAACTGCAAAACAAGACAAAAAATAAGTCTGGAGGAAAAAGGAGATATGGTCTGTGGCCACCACCCGTAAACCCTCGCACCAAAGCAGGTGAAGCTGATTCACAATGCTTTATCCTTCCTAACCGAACAGAATGATATCCGCGAAGTTCACTTTACTGTGTGTTAGACTGCGATGACCAAGTGCTCCCCTAATTTTCTTTGAGCAGCGTATATTTACTATACTTAATACAAACAGTCTGCCTGATTAAAGTGTGATGTTCTTAAGTGTTTGGACTGTGATTGTTTTCATTCCTCATTCCTGTTATCTTCTGTTAATGCTTCGTGGCTCCATATCTGCGTGTACCCTAAAGTTAGGAACTGTATAAACCTCTGCAGAGAATCACTGCCGCTATGAGGACTTGTCGTTCGGCACCTTTTTTTTTTTTTTTTTTTTTTGCCTGTCCCGTTTGGCTCTTTTGCCATCAGAATTGTTGTCTAAAGGCAAAGAAAGATGCCCAGCGGATTTACTTTACCAAACTGACCATCCCAGCCTTGCCGTAATGGTCCATTTGATTCACCTTTTATTGTTTATTTTATTTTCATTTACTGAATACGGGACAGACTTGACTGGGGGAAAGAAGGGGAGAAAGAAAGAGGGAAAGAGAAACAGCTGAGAAGAGGGACGGGGGAGAAGGGCAAAAGACAAAAACCAACAGAACGGGCAGAGAAAAAAAAATGCATATATCAATCACCTGGGTCACCTGCTGAGAAAGAAAAAAGAAAGCAAGCAGAAGAGAACAAGAGTAATAGAATAAACAACATCACAATGATATATGGGAATATGACAGTAAATACTAAATGTTAAACATTATTGTGCAGCACATAAGATCAACAGAACACAGTGTGCTTTGAGGTAGGAGCCAAAAAGGGTGTAGTTTGTGGGTCGTTCGGCACCTTGACGTCAAAAAGTAATTTATCCCATGTCTGTGCTGTGCTGAAACCACGCATGTAAAGTTAGTGAGCTGTCATACTGTCCCATTAAATATCTGGCACTTCACCTGTAACTTATGATTTGTAGAGATTTCACAGACATGCACATAAGACACAAACACATTTCTGTCTCATACACTTTCATTTAATTGCTTTTCTTATGTTTTCTTTTTAGCTGCAGAGCTCTGAATACTAGAAGTCCAGTCTAATGTTTGTAGTACTGTGGATTTTATTGTAAGGTAATATATAAAAATACAAAACAAATGTGACCAGATAAATGTTTCAAACTGAGCATTTAAATATTTCATTTTGCTTCACCGTGTAAGGTTTTAAGAGGGTGGGCTGCCAAAGATTGAAGTGAACTGATGTTTTTTTTTACTCTTTATTTAGCAAGCTAAAGTTCAGTCCAGAGCAAAAGCCCATATTACTTGCTGTCTGTGCTCACAGCCATATACTTTGCTCTCTTGTTTCTGTGATAGTCTCAGAAACTCGCTCATTTTGATGTGGGCTCTTGAAATGTGAAAGAGAAATGCAAGCCATCAGCTGTACATTACAGTTGCCGCCCACGCAGCATCAGTTTGGGGCTGACAAAAAGGCTCGCTGGGTTAAAAAAAAATTGAAGGAGATAATTTTAGCATCAGTGTCTTCAGCCCTAGATGCAGTATCTGTAAAAGATCATGTGGGAATGAAAAAGAGAGGACAGTATGCATGAATGACTGAAACGCTATGCTTGTTTATTGGAGGGTTATAGCTACAGTACTGTGCAAAAGTCTTTAGCCGCCCCTCAATTTTATATATTTTATGTTGGCTGCTTTTTCCCTCATTTTCATGCCAGTCCTTGTACCTATCGGTCATGGACTGGCCTCCCCAGGCCTCTATGTTACTGAAGCAATGTGGGATCATCTTTACAGAAAACAGAACAATTTTTTTTTTCACATAACCAAAGACAACCAGGAATCAGTAGCTGATGATAGAATCTGTCTTTGTAACATCTAGGTGAAAGCTCAGTGGAAAGGTGTTTACTGGAACTTTATTTGAACTGGAATTGAGTCCTATTCACTTTATATTGGTTGATCTTTTCAATGTGCAGTACATTCAGACATAGGAAACCTCAGTAAAAGTTGCTCATGCAAAGGTGCCCTAAAACAGCTGGATTTTGGGATGTGGAGGCAGATTAGGAACTCTCGTGGACACTGAAAATGGTGCACTAAAATTATTATTATATTTCCAAAAATATGCTGATTGCCTTGTCATTCATAGTAAAGGAGGCCCAACCAAGTACCAAATGTATAAATGAACATGGTTTTCAAATGTGCTGTAATATATATATATATATATATATATATATATACACATGACATATTCTAATAATTTCAGATCTTACATGTTGAATTTTCATGCGCTATGAGCCATAATCATCATAAAATAAAATTAAATGAGCCCTGAAATATTTCACTTCACATCCAATGAATATAAAACATGTGAAAGCCTTTCTTTTTAAATTAAATCATAAAAAGAAATACACCTTTTGAGATGCACTAGTACAGTTGCTATACAGGGAGTGCAGAATTATTAGGCAAATGAGTATCCACATCATCCTCTTCATGCATGTTGTCTTACTCCAAGCTGTATAGGCTCGAAAGCCTACTACCAATTAAGCATATTAGGTGATGTGCATCTCTGTAATGAGAAGGGGTGTGGTCTAATGACATCAACACCCTATATCAGGTGTGCATAATTATGAGGCAACGTCCTTTCCTTTGGCAAAATGGGTCAAAAGAAGGACTTGACAGGCTCAGAAAAGTCAAAAATAGTGAGATATCTTGCAGAGGGATGCAGCAGTCTCAAAATTGCAAAGCTTCTGAAGCGTGATCATCGAACAACCTCTAAGGTTTTCTGGACTGATGAAATGAGAGTGAGTCTTGATGGGCCAGATGGATGGGCCCGTGGCTGGATTGGTAAAGGGCAGAGAGCTCCAGTCCGACTCAGACGCCAGCAAGGTGGAGGTGGAGTACTGGTTTGGGCTGGTATCATCAAAGATGAGCTTGTGGGGCCTTTTCGGGTTGAGGATGGAGTCAAGCTCAACTCCCAGTCCTACTGCCAGTTCCTGGAAGACACCTTCTTCAAGCAGTGGTACAGGAAGAAGTCTGCATCCTTCAAGAAAAACATGATTTTCATGCAGGACAATGCTCCATCACACGCGTCCAAGTACTCCACAGCGTGGCTGGCAAGAAAGGGTATAAAAGAAGAAAAACTAATGACATGGCCACCTTGTTCACCTGATCTGAACCCCATTGAGAACCTGTGGTCCATCATCAAATGTGAGATTTACAAGGAGGGAAAACAGTACACCTCTCTGAACAGTGTCTGGGAGGCTGTGGTTGCTGCTGCACGCAATGTTGATGGTGAACAGATCAAAACACTGACAGAATCCATGGATGGCAGGCTTTTGAGTGTCCTTGCAAAGAAAGGTGGCTATATTGGTCGCTGATTTGTTTTTGTTTTGTTTTTGAATGTCAGAAATGTATATTTGTGAATGTGGAGATGTTATATTGGTTTCACTGGTGAAAATAAATAATTGAAATGGGTATATATTTGTTTTTTGTTAAGTTGCCTAATAATTATGCACAGTAATAGTCACCTGCACACACAGATATCCCCCTAAAATAGCTAAAACTAAAAACAAACTACAAACTACTTCCACAAACATTCAGCTTTGACATTAATGAGTTTTTTGGGTTCATTGAGAATATGGTTGTTGTTCAATAATAACATTATTCCTCAAAAATACAACTTGCCTAATAATTCTGCACTCCCTGTATGTAAATGCAAATCCTCAAAGGTCAAGTTAGGCTCTCAGTAGTTCTTATTGTTTTTCTTTGTACTAACTTTGTTTTTCTTCAGCTTCCTTTTCGGCTCTTATTTCAGGAGCAAATATGAAGGTTAGACTGCAGCATGTGTCACCCGATGCCATGTCCTCAGCTCTCAGGCTGTCTCGCTTTCCCTCTCTTTCTTTTCATGTCACTCTCCGCGACTCGCTCTTTCTTTTTCTGATCTCTGGGGCATAAAACGCCTACATAGACTTGCCCACCTGTCATCACAAACAGGCATCTGAAACATGTTATTCCAGCAGCTCCCATATTTCACTTTCAAAGCCAGGATTAATTAATTTTTTCCCCTGGTACTGCTGCGAGCCACCTCTCTGCTCCCATCACTGCTCCACCAGACCCTTCACCAGGCCTTTTGTTGTTCAGCTGCTGACTCTCTGTTTCCCTCTGCAACCTCGGGCACATACGTAGGAGACCTGTTTCCAGGGGAATGTGACAGAATTTGTTGCAGTTGCCTCAGTCCATCCCAGACTCTGTCCTCACCTCGATGCATGGCGCCCAATGGGCTTTTACCCTCTTTTTCAACTCACTAGGTGGTCTCCAGCGCTGACATGTCTAAGTCAGTGGAAATCATTCTTCAAGGGCTGAGAGAGCCCTTAGAGATGATTCAGTTTTCTTTCATGAGAAATCCTCCAGTAAGTGTCAAAGACAGTCAGTCAGAGAGTAAAGGAGAGCAAAGGTTCGGAGCACTCAGAGCTTTCACCTTCAAAGAAAAAAAAAGTTGGAGAGTTCTTGGTGCTTCGCTTCATTGAAAGTACACTGACCACCCTCACATGAAAGCAGGGCCCGAGATGACCTGTGTTAAGATTGTTTCCCCAAAATTTCAGCATTAGAAGTAGATCCTCTTCAGCTTCAAAACCATGGGATTTGTTTTGTTACATTTCATTTCATTTATTTGTTTCACACATGGTTCAACAGTATTTCATTTCCTACATATAAATCCTCTTTCCCATTTATATAACACTGCACCCATGAGTGAAAAGGAGCAGGAAGAAGAATAAATTCTTATTAGCACCTGCCTATCTGAATTCCAAATAATCTTACAAGAGGGTGCCAACAACCCAAAAAAGCACTCTAACATTTATCAATATGTAACAATGCAAAACAAAAGAAATCAGTACAATCAACAATAGACAGCACTACTGGATGGCAAAGAAAAAATGTCCCTTCCACATTTAGCCCAAATTACTTTTGTGTTCTTCATATTGATTTATCGTTTTAAGCATGTAACACAATTTAAAACGGTGCGTATTTGTACAACTCTTGAGATTTTCTTGAAGAGAATTCCATGTTCTTATACCTCTAACTGTCGGACACATTTGTCTTTGTGTGGTCCTACTGATGCTTAAAATAAGACTTCCTTCTACTGTCCCCACTTCCTGAACACAATACAAACAAACGTTGTAACTTAAGAGGTAATGTATTCATTCATTCATATTAACCTCCTTATGTTTTGGACATAACAACAGACGAGGGTGTCATGTTCATGAAGTGTCCAGCCTTACACATGGTAATAGTCTCCAAAAGAAGTTTTCTTGGTTCATTTTGTGTCTTGCAATAAAATCTCAGTCTCATTATTCAACTTTCTTATTGTGGGTGTTCTGCAATCCTTCCAAGTTCTGTCATAATTCAACAAGACACTTAGCTTTCTGAGCAGAGGCAGAGATTCTGCTTCTGCATGGCTAATGTCCAGGCCCTGCTCCAGAAAGCAGGCTTAACAATTACTCTAACCCTGAACTTTCAGATGGTGTGAGTTTTCAGAGTTAGTTGAGAAAAAAAAAAACCCCTCTAATTATGCTCACCCCGAGTTAAGTGTGTGCAAGGGTAGGGAAAGAAATCCACTGTCAATGGAGCTCTGATACCAGGATTCACCATAGTAACGGGTAAATAAAGAGCTGAGCCTCTATTTCAACCCAGTGAAGCTGAAATATGAACAGTATGTGTCAGTGCAGACAAAATTCAGCACTATACTACTGTCCATTCAGTCAGCATTTATTGTATTTAACTCTAATTTTCCATAATATCTAAAGCTGGAGTCTTAAAGTCATTTCGTTGCTCTCATCCTCATTTAAATATTCACATCATCTCCAACCTGATGCCAGTTATGACGTCAGCGTGGCTCATCGTTCATTGACCAGGGTTTTGTCTGTCTAAAGCAGGGGTCTCCAACTCCAGGCCTCGAGGGTCGGTGTCCTGCAGGTTTTAGATGTGTCCTAACCCAACACAGCTGATTCAAATGGCTAAACAACCTCCTCAACATGTCCTGAAGTTCTCCAGAGACCTGGTAACGAACTAATCATGTGACTCAGGTGTGTTGACCCACAGTTATATCTAAAACCTGCAGGACACCGGCCCTCGAGGCCTGGAGTTGGAGACCTCTGGTCTAAAGCCTCATCCAGGTTTGTTGGTATCTAAACTGATACAGTAACACTGTGAATAAAATAATTGCAACTAAATTAATATATGTGGATTAATACTTACAGATCAGCAGGGCTCTATAAAAGCACACAACCTTCAACTCCAGATTATTTCCAACAAAACACCAGTATTTCTCACTGTACCTTCTTATCATTTAATGATCTCATCAAAATCAGCCAATCAATTCTGCTAGTAATTTGTATCTAAGTAAAAGTTTAATTTTTAGGATGCGGTTTAAACAGTGTCCTCCAGGAAGGCTGGTCAATTAATTCCATAATTAGTTGCCAGCAGGTCTGGTTCATTGGTGGCAAAAGGAGGATCTGCAGAATGTCAATAATATAACTATATATAATGTATATAACTATATATAATAATATAATGTTATTGTTAGTTCTTTAAGCAAACATGCATTTTTATTTCCATTATCTTAACAAGTCATTCCACGCCATCCATACAGAAATCATTTCTCTCTTCTGTTTTTCACCCGTTAAGCACATTGATCACCTCACTCCTTTCTTCCACTTGTGTCGATGGAGCAATAATTCCCATAACATAATGTTTATAAAACCTACAGCTCAGCTTATACAACACTGCAAAGACCACTGAAGTCTGAAGAAGAACACACTGCAAACACCACACTACACACAAATACATACCACAGTTAACCTAATGTGTGCAGTCTCCTTGCAGTAAAGCAAAGGTCTTTTAGGAAAGTCCATATAGACCCAGGTTTGGGCTGTTTCTAACTTGGTTGACCATCTGTATATGAATTATGCATTATACAGTCTGAAAGCACTGTTTGAGTAAAAACTAATCAGGAGACTGTGGATCAGTTAAACCACCTGCAGCGCTATATTATTTATAACAGTTCAAGCTGTCATTGGTTGAAAAGAGAGGTGTTTGTGTTGTTTGTAGCAGCGACTGTTCATACATTGATCTAATGGGAGTCATTCCTGATTATTGAGCACTTTTTTTTACTTGTATCATTTTCCACAAAATCCCTTCTATCCTTTAAAATCCCCAACACTGCAAGCAAGCAACTCTGTAAGTGAATTTAATACACACAGAGACAAAGGTCACAAGTGCTTTACCAAAGCTACTGTGCAGCATAGAGAAAGGAAAGCAAAGGAAAAACAAAGCAACACAAAAATTACAGCTGAGAAAAACAGATTTTAAAAGCAATGCAGTAAAGCAGGTGAGGGTTTGAACGTCAAGAGAAAAGAAAATCCAATCCCTGACCAATGTTCAGGGATTACCTGCCTTGTTTAAGTATTTGATTGGACAATTCATAAACATTGACACATTTAACATCGCAGCACAGATAGTGTTGTCTTGAAGATGAAGAACAGCTCTTTAGCTAGCTCTTGAATGAGGATGGCGTCTTCAAGTGTTGCTGAAACAGTAAAATTAAATTCAGTTGTTTATTTAAAGCAACATCAATTTCTGAAGCTGTCGGTTAAAGAAAAGAAAAGAATTAAAGCGCTTGGACCCAGCTGTCAAGAATTAAACATTCAGCAGCAATCCACTGATCATACACACAGACATCTCCAGCGCACTACATCAAGGTTTAGGAAATATTAAAGCCAGTGTGTTGATTTTAGATTTGTGTTATTTTTCCTGACCTTTAAGATGCTTTACATTGTTTGATCCTTCCACTGCTTTGAACACTAAGTTTGGTTCATAAATCCCCAAGCTCACTTACACACAAACATATGCCAATAGCCCAGCGAGCATCTTGCTATGGGAGTGCAGCAAAAAACTGTTACCGGCGAGTTTCTCTCAGCACAGATACAGCTTCTCAAGTTCACACATTTCTTTATTTACAACCACACGCATGTAATTCACTGGCACCCGTCGCCCCGCTGTTCTGGCTGGCTCAGGGTGCGCTCTCTCTCTCAGCTCTCACTCCGGCTTCTTGCCAACAGACGTGTCACTGACACTGCGTCTTTCTCTGCGTGTGTGTGTGTGTGTGTGCATGTCTCCTGCATGTGAAATAGCGAGAATCTCATTAACCAGTGCATGACAGGTGTGCCAATTAGTGATAGGCGGATCAATCCAGATATAGATGGTAGTGACACCAACACTGTTAAAGCTATGAAAATGACACTATAGGAAACTGTAGCTCTGTATACTTTGTTTCTATCCTCTGAATTGTGTTAATGTTTTCTTTCTTTAAATAAAAAATATACCTCTTACATTTATACGCCAGGTCTCCAATAAACACAGTTTGAAAATACATGAAAAGCTGAAAGCTGTGCTTTGTTGTGTTATGCTAATTATTGTGAACAATAAAAATCTCAGTGATTCAGTGCTCATTAGAATCTACTCATCATGACACACTGCTCTCCTTTAGATTAGCTACCTTTACCAGTTAAAAGTATCCGAATCGGTATTGGCAGTACTGTATTTGCAGCATCACACGACATTAATGCCAATCACCTCATCCGTCACTGCTCCTTGAACTCCCTCAGCAAAGAGCACGACCCAGTGCAACAGGGATCATACCCCAGCAGATGCTAGTGGTAACATAAAAAAGGACACTGTCACACCGGATTGGAACAGTTAATAACACACTTGCATATTTGATCTTTTTTGATTGGCACTGAATAAGCAAGAAAATCAGCCTCTGGCTGGATGTTAATGTTACTCTGAATCTGCTGGATGAAAAAAAGGGAAGTTTAAAGACACAGCAGCCACACACACACTCCATCAGTCGGTCCTCTCTGGGTTTAAACAGTGTCTGTAAATCAGCTTCATTCGTGTCACATTCACTTGTAATGTTTCACTTTTCACATCTGTGATGTTTCTGGACAAAAGGTGTAGCAGCAGCTTGTGCTGTTCGTTAAACACGACCTCACGCCGTAGCTTGGTTTGCATTTCAACTGATATAAAGGCTCAAAAGTAACACACACGTTAGGATTTCAGTGAAAGGTAATTTTCCCATTATCTCTCTGTTCCTACCTCTTTGGTTCCTTTTATTTTTTATTACCATCGTGCCAACTTTAACACACGACAGACTGCCATATTTGTGCTTAAATTTCTTGTGTGATAAGGGAAACTTTTAGATTAGAATCCTCGTATCCTTGGGATGTTTTCATGCAGTGTGGCTTAATTAGTGCCATCTTTTTGTGCATGTTATCATGATAAATCATGTCCTGATATTGAGTTACATGTGAAGATATTTTCTTTTCTATTAATCGTAGTATAAGAAAATTGTTAAGGAAATAACAGAGGAGTGTAGTTTTAAAGCACCATTGCGTTTCACCAGCGTGCGCCGTAATCTAGTGGATAAAACCTCATATTATGTTATCTGAATTTGGTGTGTGCAGTCTGCCGTCCACATCTAAACGAAGCAGCTGGTGACTTGCAAACAATCACGTAAAAACATGTGGCCAGCAATGTGCCATGAAAAACTAGCCAGCCACTTCATGAAGGCAAAAAAGGATCAGTGAACCTGGAAACTCACCCACTGGGTGAAAACCCATTATTCTTAGTCTGCAGTGCAATATTTCCTTATTACCATGCAGCATTCATATCTTCCACAAGTGCTCTCACAGTAATGGTTTTGCAAATCTTGCCAATATTGTTTTCCATCTGCCATCGATTGAAGTGCAATATGAGACGATACACTGGGCATTTCTTTTGCAATATACACCCATATTTAGCATGCTGTGCATGTTTTATGTAGTGGTGAAAGAAAGTGTGGGCTTATTCCTAGTCTCGTCTACTCTCTGTGTAATTATCAATTACAACTTTATTTCCCAGTGGAACAATAAGTCACTGTGTGCGGTGGAAAACGTTGATCCAGCTGCTGTGCATTAGCGAAACATTGTCTGTGTACCGTTGCTACGGTGAGACAATGACAGGGAGAAATAAGGAGCTTATGTGTTATACTGTATATCAAGTTAAATGTTCACGCTCAGCGAACAATCGACGTATGTGATACAGTGTGAAGCACATAATCCGCCCTCCTCGGGGAATAGCCGTGACTGTAAAGTCTGCATTGTGCGAATTCAAACCTTGTTGAGATCCTTGACTGAACTGATCTTTGAAAATAGTGGTGCTTAATCAGATGACATGATTTGTACTTTTACCCTGGCCGCACTGCACTTCCTGCCTTTTTGTCATCACTGTGAGACTCAAATCTTTTAAAGGAGTGACTGAGATCCCTGTCAGTGGTTTGAATTGGTACCTGAAACACAAATAAAGCTCAAACATCTCATTTCGTTTTCAGTGTAAATGTCCAACTCGCTGTCAGCTGTTTTGCTGTTTTAGAGTGCAGTGAGCATGTACTTGATGTGGAAAAAACAAGCAAAAAACATAACACCAAATTTTTAGGTTCAATGGGTTTCTTTATGTAATTTAGTCTTTTTTGCCAAAAAGTTGCTCTTCATCTGCTGGCACATCATCGTTTTGCATGAGCACAAGTTACATTATTTTCTCTTGTTGCCTCTTTCAGCAGTTTCAAATGATGGTGTGAATTCATTAGTTAGTGCTTATCTCCAGGCTAACATGTTTGTATAAACAAATAGAACCAAACCCTGTAGTGGTAGCGCTTTAGAGTTTGGATTCCTGCTTTAAGTATAGCACCACAGGCACCCAGATTTCTGCTAGCACATAAAGAAACACAGATAAGCCTGTTTATTATTAGAAAACTGCACTGCCCAGTGAAAGCAGCAAAAGCTTTAGCCCCTGACTCACTTTGTTGCTTTCTCTCAGTGGTGACTCATGTAAGCTCACTTAGACCTGCTGGTGTAATTCCCTAGTGACACTTTTAAAAGTGCCTTTTATTTAATTAAAGGTGGATTTCCAGCATAATATTTAAAGTAATGTCTGCTTTTTCTTTACATTGTGAGGAGAAAAAGAAATTAACTTCTATTCCAGCTCTTTCACCGTATACCTTTGTCAGAAAGACAGTAGAGCAAACCTGAGAAAAACAACATGAAAATGAGCCTGACAATCGCAGAAGTGCTCATTAACCCACAGCTATAGATATGAAAAAGTATAAAAACTCACTATTTTTGCTTTAGCACAGCTGATGAGCAGCACTAGAAGGAGTATGTTTTAATAGAGATAGATAGTAGAGAAAGAGAGAACACCTCACCTTGGTGAGCCTACACTGCAATAGGTCTAGGCTGCTAGGGGATTCCCATGATGCAGTGAGTGTTTCTTCTTCAGTCACCTTTCTTACTCACTATATGTTTATACACCTCTCTGCATTTAACCATTACTTTTTATTAATATCTCCCTCAGCATGTCTTTGTCCTGTCTTTATCCATTAACTGGCAACTGGTCACGGCAGATGGGCGCCCCTCGCCTGGTTCTGCTGTTTCTTCCTGTTACAATGGAGTTTCTCCTTCCCACTGTTGCCAAAGTGCTGTATAGGAGGTAATATGATTTTTGGTGTTTTCTCTCTTTTCTTTGTATTATTCTAGGGTCTACCTTACAATATAAAGCATATAAATTGAATTGAATTGAATTGAATTGATGAGACTTACAGCAGCTGGGAGGATCAGGAGTGTTGCCATATATAAACTCCTCTCAGCTAATGTTTACAATTACAGCGGTAGCAAATTAGAGATTGGTGGCCAGTTTGCATATCAAACAGCGCTGAGGAGGTGCTGGTGTGCTGGGAAGTGTTTATTCAGCAAACAGCAGTTTAATTGGGAAAATAATTTTCCAGCTGCTGCAGATATGGGACAGAGCGTGTCTGTGCTATTCTGTATGTGTGCATTTACAGTACTTAGTGTGAGGCTTATGAATAATTAAAACCAGCCAATGGGAAATAATAGCCCTAGCTTTTTTCACTGGCCTCCATCATGATAAGCTCACCAGCAACACACTGTCTTTAATAGACCTGTCAGGATTCACTGAATGTGTCAGCTGCCATTCTGTGCCCGACGTCTAATTGATCCTCAGAGAGATTGTGCGCAGAGAGAACTTCTCATAAAGTGTGGGAACCCACAAGCATTGGCAAAATGTTTGAGACTCAGCTATAAGTCCACATGCTATACAGAAAGAAAAGCTTAAACTGGGGCAGTCTTGATTCCTGATTAATGTAACAGTAAGCAGTGGAATAAATAAGAAGCGGTGATTTGAATCTTCCTGATTTCTTTGATTTTTGCACATTTGTCACACGTACATGTTTCTTTAGATTCGTAGATAGTTAAATCTAGTTCATTCATAATTCATGTTAATTCATGAATGAAAATCCTGATACAGCAAAGAAGCCCCAGACCATCCCACTACAACCACCATCTTTAACTGTTGGTTGATGTTCTTCTTATGTAATGCTGTGTTAGTTTCACTCTAAATGTAGCAGGACTCAAACCTTCCAAAGAGTTACTCTTTTGTCTCTTCCAGAATAAAAGTCCACAGAATATTTTTCCACAAGTCTCGGGGATCATCCAGATGTTTTATTTGCAAATTTGTCCTTTTTGGTCAGCAGTGGTTTTGTCCTTGAACACCATGGATGTTTGCCCAGCTTCTTTCATTTTGAATCATGAACTTTGACCTTAACCGAGACAAGTGAAGCCTGCAGTTCTTTAGATGATGTTCTTGGTTCTTTTGTGACCTGGATGAATTGTCAGCCCTTTTGGAGTAATTTTGGTGGTGTATGTACAGTTACACTTCTGGGAAAATTTACCACTAATCCAAGTTTCTCCATTTGTGGTTAATGCCTGTCACCGTGGTTCACTGGAGTCCCAAAGCCTTAGAAATGTGTCTTCAACTCTTTCCAGTCCTTTAAGGTCACTTCCTTTTGGATCATTGTGCTCCTGTTGCATGCTACTAAAAGTCCTGCTCTGACCATGTGCATATAAGGACTAATGTGATGCAAGGTACATGCTCCTGTCATGGTACTGGGATCTTGATTTAATATTCCTTGATGATTGTTATTCCTGTTTTTGGTTATAGTTTGTTTGTGTTTCGTGATCTTAGTTCTTCCTCCTTTTGTATTTTTCTTAGCCTGTGTTTAGTCTCTGTCCCCATGTTTTCTATTTACATGACCTGGTTCCACATCTCATGTCTAGTCTCCCTTGTCTGTATATGTTCCCTCTGTTACATATCTCTGTCACGGTTGTTGAAGAGTGGACTCAGGCGCGGAGCTCAGAAATAATGACAGTGCATTTATTTACAGTGCAGCAAGGTGACAACAGTTCAAATGTGCAACAATGGTGATAGTGCGTCCCTCCTTCCGTGTAAGCCCGTGTGTGGTAGTGAGTGCCCGTCTCTCCTCCAAGTGCTTCCTTAGTGTCCGTAAATCCTCCGTCAATCCCTGGGTGAACACACACACACACGACAGCAGAATGAGTACGAAGATTAGACAGCACTTCAATAACGTTAGCGACTCGAAAACACTACCAGGCTTAGTGCAATACTCCAGCGCTGTCTGTCGCTCAGCCACACCATTAAGTAGCCCTGCTGAAGATGGTAGTTGATTGGCAGCAGCTGGTGGATTGACTGCAGGTGCGGCAGCTCCGGGCGACAGCACTTCCGGGTCGGAGGTAGCCTGTTGCTAGGTTACCTCCTAACACATCACAGCGGAGCCGGAGGGGAAGACAGGGCGGTAGGAGAGACACATACACACGCACACAGATATACACACACTGGCAGATCGACCGGTCAGGGCGCCGTCAGATCCTGACAGTATCCCCCCTCTAATGGGAGCCACCCGGCGACCTACCAAACTTGTCAGGGTGCCTGCGGCGGAATTCTCTCACCATGGCGTCATCGAGAATTGCAGACCGCGGCACCCAGGAACGCTCTTCCAGACCATACCCGTCCCAATCCACCAAAAACTGAAAGCCCCTACCGCGGCGCCGGGCATCCATAATGCAGGTGATGGAGTACGCCAGGGCGCCGTCGATAATCCGGGCGGGTGGCGGGGGCCCGGGAGGCGGGCACAGCGGGCTAGTCCGAACAGGCCTCACCTGCGAGACATGAAAAACATTGTGAGTTCGCATGTTACGAGGCAGGCTCAACCGAACCGTCACTGGATTCAACACAGTTTGGACAGGAAATGGGCCAATGAACATTCTTGGGCACTGGCCACTCAACCACCGCCTTGACCTTAGCTGGGTCCGCACGCAGCCGCCCCTGTTCCACCACAAAGCCCAGGAAAGACACAGTTGGAACATGGAACTCACATTTCTCAGCCTTCACAAACAGGCGATTCTCCAATAAGCGCTGCAGTACGAGCCTCACATGCTCCACATGTTCTGCTGGGCTCCGGGAAAACACAAGGATATCGTCTAGGTAGACAAAAACACAGTGGTTAAGGAGATCATGCAGCACATCATTAATCATAGCCTGGAAAACAGCAGGGGCATTGGTGAGCCCAAAAGGCATCACCAGGTACTCGAAATGTCCAAGGTGAGTGTTGAACGCTGTTTTCCATTCATCCCCTTCACGAATCCGCACCAGGTGGTAAGCATTGCGGAGGTCCAATTTGGAAAAAACCGTGGCGCCCTGGAGGAGCTCAAAGGCGGATGCCAGCAAGGGCAAGGGGTACTTGTTCTTGATCGTGATCTTATTCAAACCCCGGAAATCGATACATGGCCGGAGCGACTTGTCCTTCTTCGCCACAAAGAAAAATCCCGCGCCCAAAGGGGAAATGGAGGGTCGAATGATGCCGGCCGCCAAGGAGTCATTAATGTACCGTTCCATCAACTCCTGCTCGGGCTTGGAGATGTTATAAAGCCGACTGGTGGGCAAGGGAGCGCCGGGAATCAAATCAATGCCACAGTCGTACGGGCGATGGGGCGGAAGCGAGGAGGCTTTGTCTTTGCTAAAAACCTGGGCCAGGTCATGATACTCAGGCGGAACACCAGACAAATCAGGAGGCGCAACAGGCTCCGCGGAGCCAGCGACCGTCGCACCAAAAGTCGCGGAGCGCAAGCACAAAGCGTGACTCTGACCGCTCCACCCCGAAATACGGCCCGTGGCCCAGTTGATCTGCGGATTATGTTGTTGCAGCCAGGGATAGCCCAACACAAGGGGAGCATCAGGAGATTTAAAAAGAAACAAACTGAGCTGCTCCGAGTGATTGCCAGAGAGGGTGAGTGTGATGGTTCGAGTGCGGTGAGTGACCGTAGTCAGAGGGCTGCCGTCAAGAGCCGAAACCTGGAGAGGTTCAGGGAGAGGAACAATGGGTACGACTAATTTATGAGCTAGTGATTCATCCAAAAAAACTCTGCTCAGCTCCAGAGTCAATCAGCGCGCTACACGGGTGAGTAAGGGAATGAAAAATCAGCTTGGCCGGACAACTGAGATGGGGAACAGAGTTAGCCGTAGCACCCGCCAGTATCCCCACAGCTACTGGCGGGCGGAGTCTTTTACTCGCTTCGGACAGGTATCAGCCCAGTGTCCCCTTTTCCCACACACGAAGCACTCGCCCGTGCACTGTCTTCTCCTCCGATGCGAAGCACCGAACCGAGCCCGGCCCAGCTGCATCGGCTGTTCCTCATCCTCTGCTGGGTCTTCTTCTTCCTCTCGCCAGTGAGAAGGAAGCAACCCGGTAGGCGCATCGGCGCCCCCTGCCAGCCGTCGTCCTTCACCTGCCTGTCTAACAAACTCTCTCATATGATTATCCAGTTGAATGCACATATTAATCAAAGCGCTAAGGGGTTTAGGTAGCTCTTTCGTAGCTAACTCACGTTTGAGTTCTTCGTTTAGGCAGTTCAGGAAGGCTCCCCGGAGTGCGTTTTCTGCCCAGCCCGTCTCCTCGGCCAGGATCCAAAAGTCAATGGAGAAATCCGCGACACTCTTACGTCCCTGCTTTAGGGTAAACAAACTATTAGCAGCGCCATCTACATCCGTTCCTTTATCAAACACACAGCGGAACTTGGTCAGAAAATCCTGGTAGGAGATATTCGGTTGAACATTTAAAACGGCTTGTGCCCATTGCAGCGCCCGGCCAGTCATCAATTCCACCATAAGCGTGATCTTCACACAATCTGAGCCGTAAGCCTGTGTCTGTTGTCTGAAAATCAATGAACACTGCATCAGAAAGCCTCGACTCTTTGTTATATCTCCATCAAACTTCTCCGGAACCGGTAATGTATGTTCTCGCCTAGGTGGAGGTGGTGGAGGCGAAGGGGGTAGTGGGCAAGCTGCAGCCACACTTACTGATGGAGTGGGTTGTGGATTTTTAGCTGAGGTGCCGGGCGCGGTGAGTAACATACATTGAATGTTTGCAAGCACCTGTCGCATCGCTGTTTGTTCCGTCATGATGTGTTTCATCATGCTCTCATGGCGGTCCAAAACTTCGCCCTGAACAGAGAGCTCTTGCTGAACTGGGTTTGAGTCCGCTGAGTTCATGGCTGGCTGGAGTATTCTGTCACGGTTGTTGAAGAGTGGACTCAGGCGCGGAGCTCAGAAATAATGACAGTGCATTTATTTACAGTGCAGCAAGGTGACAACAGTTCAAATGTGCAACAATGGTGATAGTGCGTCCCTCCTTCCGTGTAAGCCCGTGCGTGGTAGTGAGTGCCCGTCTCTCCTCCAAGTGCTTCCTTAGTGTCCGTAAATCCTCCGTCAATCCCTGGGTGAACACACACACACACGACAGCAGAATGAGTACGAAGATCAGACAGCACTTCAATAACGTTAGCGACTCGAAAACACTACCAGGCTTCTTTAAGTTGCTTGAAGACGTTTCACCTCTCATCCGAGAAGCTTCTTCAGTTCTAAGGTCAAATGGTGGAGAGTCCCACATATAAACCTAGTGGGAGTGACCCCCCACAGAGGGACAAAAGGACCCCCTGATGATCCTCTAATCGCCTGAGCCAAGGTGTGAAACTGGGTGTGGGTCCCAATCAGCCAGAGTTTCGGGTGTGTTCATTGTGAAACCTGGCCCCACCTTATCATGCGAATTCCTGAGGTCAGATGGCCCAGGATGTGAGTGGGCGTTAAGGCGTCTGGGAAGGGATCTCAAAACTGGATTATAGATGGATTATAGATTATCAGGGGGTCCTTTTGTCCCTCTGTGGGGGGAATACTCCCACTAGGTTTATATCTGGGACTCTCCACCATTTGACCTTAGAACTGAAGAAGCTTCTCAGATGAGAGGTGAAACGTCTTCAAGTAACTTAAAGAAGTCCAGACGCTTTTCTTTGCAAGCTCCTTTGACTACGATGACCTGGATGACTGAGAACCTTCACAGACATACTACCAGGCTTAGTGCAATACTCCAGCGCTGTCTGTCGCTCAGCCACACCATTAAGTAGCCCTGCTGAAGATGGTAGTTGATTGGCAGCAGCTGGTGGATTGACTGCAGGTGCGGCAGCTCCGGGCGACAGCACTTCCGGGTCGGAGGTAGCCTGTTGCTAGGTTACCTCCTAACACATCACAGCGGAGCCGGAGGGGAAGACAGGGCGATAGGAGAGACACATACACACGCACACAGATATACACACACTGGCAGGTCGACCGGTCATGGCGCCGTCAGATCCTGACAATCTCAGTGTGAAGCCTGTATCTCTGAGTCTGTCTTTGCATCGTGTTTCCTGTTTTACTTTGACAATCTGTGTCCTATGTCAGTGTATCATGCTTTGCTTCCTGTGCCTCGATTAGCCCCAGCTGTGCGTCCCTCCTGATTTCCATTCCCTCGTTACTCCCTGGTGCATTTAAGCCCTGTGTTTTTCTCTGTTAGTTGTTGTGTTGTACCGTCACTGTGCTATTTTTCCTCCCTTTGGCAGCATTATGAAGTTTTTAGTTACTGGTTTGTTTTTCTAGTTTATGGTTAGTATTTAGTTTCTTTAGTCCAGTTTAGTTTCTGGTTTTCATGTTTTAGGTTTTAGTTTGTTTTTTGTGAAGTTTATTTCTTCTAAAAGTTTTTTCAGCAACAAAAGCTGCCGCTTTAACTTTCATTCTGCATACGATTCCTGCATTTGCGTCCAACCTCCTGCCTGCCAAAGCACACACCATGACATCTCCAAAAGTTGCAGGGTGCCAAATCTGGTAATTAGGGCTGTGGTTACTATTTTCATAGTGGGCTGTCTGTCCAACAGCTTAAACCTGGCCTAAACTAGGTCACGCAACAGGACAATGATCCCAAACAGAGCAGCAAATCTACAACAGAATAATAACAGAATCAATGTGCTACAGTAGTTCATCAAAGTCTAACATAAAGGTTGTGCTATGATGACATAAAATTTGATGTTAGCTCTCTGAGTGAGCTTCATGATGAAATTAGGATCTGGTCATCTGTAGGTAGCAGCACTAATGGGGGAATTCTATTGATTAGAGTTATGTACTGTCCTTGATGTTTATTGCTGATTGTTTGTGTGTGAGAGAAAGAGACAGGAAGAGAGAGTTACTCTGAGAGAAACTGGGAAAGACATCAAGCCCCAGAGAGCTTGAAAAGGGCGGAAAGAGCTACATTATCTAACTCTATTTACAGACTCATTATATGGTGCTTTTACCGACTCGGATAGAAACAGCTGTATAGTTCACCAAATTCACTGTCCAGTCTAACAAAACTTACAGGTGCTTCCCCTCCACTGGCTATTCCCTTCCTATTATTTCTCACCTTGGATCTGCCTGTGGTGGAGGAGTCATTAGGAAGTGAGCAGACTCACTTTGTCAAGGGAGCCGTACAGTCCCTTGGCCTTCAGGCTGAGTCAGGCTGAGCAGGACCTTTTATAGTGTTGCTTTCACAGAAAAGCAAGTGAAGAGTGAAGAGTTGAGACACGAAAAGGATACCAGTAATGGGAGACAACGGTAATGAGAAAAGAAATGCAAAAGATATAGAGTGCATCTCTTGGGTTGTTGTTTTGTTGTTTAACTTAACAACAGATAAGCGTTGCCTACTGGAAACTAATTATCACTCTTATTTTAACTTACATCCATCAGTCAACTTTAAACAAACAAGCTTTACTTTACTGCACACTTCTAATAAATCATCTATTATAGATATTTTTTTATATCACAATATGCCATTTTTACATTTACTTTGAGTCGCAACTCAAGCTGTCTTTGGTCTACAGTATATGAATGCTAATCATTTGTAAGCGACAGCTACCGGTGAATGCATCATAGGAACTGCATGGGGCAGTGCAAAAACATATTCTTCAGCCCTAAAGGGAAAGTTTCAGCAACACATACAGTAGAATGACTAGTTACCTCTGTATCAGTGCCAGTTGTCAGAGCAATCAAGCACCCAGCTGGGCTATTATTTGGTGCCACCGAGGTGGTTTCAAAAGTAATAGGATTTCTTGCCCTCCAGAAACAGTGGTCCTTCAGTGTGTGTTTGACCAAGAAGAATGGAGAGGCAGAGGGAAAGCAAGTGCAGGACAGAGTGGGGATTTCTCTTGATTGAAAACAAACTCATTGTTTCCCCTTAGGCAGAAACACAGTTTTACTTCCAAAATAGTTTTTTATTGATTTTTTTTCCCCCTTCTCTTTGTCATGTCAACCTTATTTTGTCCAGTTGACATTCTTTGTTATGTTGATAAGAAGTGTAAGAATAGCAAGGGTCAGAGCGTAAGAGGTGCTGTCATGTCTTTGTATCATTTCGCTTGTTTGTTTGTTTGTTTTTTAATAAGCAAGAACTCCCTAACAGTGTTTCATCCTAGGTGTCCATTAACCAAAACATTAAAAAAACAGAAAACGCATTCACACTCCTCACAGGTGGATCCACGTGTTCTCGGCTTACGTAAGTCAGGTAAATTGCATAGTCAAGCTTTGGGGAAATGCAATTTGTTAATACCGTACTGTATGATAAAAGCCAGGCTAACTGACAGCAACTGAAAAATTACAGCACAACTGAAGGCCCGCTCTGTCACAAAGCACCAGTTAGGCATGTAATAGAAAAAAGTGTGGACATCAGAGTGGGTGATGTGGTGATGAATGCAACCTGCACAGAGAGAGTGAAATTGAAGCTTTTTCGGCACAGCACTTGCTACCGGGGATTTCTCTCATAGTTACAAACCCTACTGCATTTCTGCAAATTTACATCAACACTTTAGAGAGAAGAAGAGGACAAACACAGCATAGTGTAGCGTAACAAACAGAATATTGGAGCATAAGACACTGTAATGCAGTTAAAGACGTTTGGGTTTGAATGGGGGGGGGGTCTTTTCCTTTTTTCTTTAATGTCTAACATTATGATTTGTTGTTGATGGAAAATAAATCAGCAGTCTGAACATTCTTATTCTTTGATTAAAATATATCCTGATGCATCTCATCTCATGATTAGTTTCCAGGTTACTTCCAAGCTTTCGTTGTGCAATATGTTATAAGCTAAATCCTCAGTCAGTGTTTTTTTTTTAGCCAGTAGCGTGAGGTTGCTGGATGGTGTGTTGTAGCCTGGAAAATTATAGAGTACTGGCCAGGGCTGCCCCCAGAATGGCTCATGGATTTTCATGTGTGGTGCTCAGTGAATAGGAATGATTGACTGCTGGTGAAATGTACCAGTAGGTGTAAGGACCACATCACATTGTCCCCAGGGTTATGGAACTCACTCTCTGTGAAGCAGCTCACTGGTCCCGAACTCTAAATCTAAAAGTCAGAATCTCCCTTGTATCGACAGCAGCCGGTTGAATTGGAAAGACACTTAGTGAAGAAGCCCACTGGGAGGTATGCTGGGGAATATATCCATGACATGCTGGAGGGGTCTTTATTGTGCTGGTCAAGGAGCTTCATGGATTTCTAAGCCTCAGAGAGAACAGGGGGTAAGCAGAGCTGCCCAGAGATGGTATTACTCTTGCTTCAAGGATTGCAAACATGTCCATCAAAAGCAGAAATGCTCCGAATCAGACAAGCCGGTAAGCTTATTGGCCAGCCTTTGCTTAGCCTACCTACACTTTTCACATCTCAAATACCATGAAAGGCTCAGTCCTCATTCTCTGTCTGTTTCTATTCAATGAACTGAGATTTCAGCACTTGCCATCTGGCTTGCAATTAACAAATCAAAGGAACCTAAAGATTAAAAAAAAAAAGAGTGCTTTATCTGCATCCAGTGCTGTGGAAACAGAGAAGCTGGAGGGAAAAAAAGGCGCACTACAGTAAAACTAATCTACAGCAAAATGCTGTTTGATCAAATAAAGAAACAAAGAGAAGATTCTTCAACCTGCTTTGTAGAAGAATGACAGTAAATGTGATATGGAATTAAAACAATGCAAAAAAGTTCCATTTGTTCACATGTCGCACATAAAAGAAAAAAAAGCAATCAGAGACTAGAAGTCTTTGTGTGCAAGAGAAGTGCAACGTATGTCATAATTAGTTTTGTTTTTAAAAGTGCATCTGCCTTCCAATAATTAGAGTCCAGGTTGAAGTTTTGCACCAAATGATATTCCTCAGTTAGCCATGCAACAGCTTCTCTGAACATATGTTTATAAAGAGCGATAGTATTTTCATATGATTTATTCATAATTATGTTGTCAGCGCTGATCAGTGCTGCACATGCTCTGCCAGTGGTGGTTGTCCACTTGATTTGGCTGATTTCACCTAAAAGCGTCCATTAAATGGACTGAACACACAAAGTGGTTGGGTTGTCTGACTTTTTGTTGGAGTGGCTGTAGCTCAGGAGGCCAAGCAGGTAATATACCAATTGAGAGGCTGGTGGTCAATAGCTGCTCCGAACTACATACGAAAGTATCCTTGGGCAACATACTGAACTTTAAGTTTCTCTCTGATGTGATCATTGGTGTGTGAACGTTAAATAGAAAGCAAAGAAGTGCTTGGATAGAAATGGGTGAATAAGGCACATGTATAAAGTACTTGGACCAACCCATTTATATCTGTATGTTTTTTTTTTTTCTTCCTTCGTGTTCCCCTCCCTACAACTCAACTGGTCTTTGCACTTGCACATGGGAGTGGTGTCTTCCTGTTTGAAAGGCACCCCCCTTCCAGCACAAATACTGTGACCTCATCTGTGTTGAGAGGATTGTTGGTTTTCACTGCAATGTTCTAGACTCTACATTATATGAGCTGAACTGAAGTACATTTCAAAGTTTCACTCTTTGAATTCAAAATGGAATTAGGTGGTTTAACTTGTTCCCATCGTAAAAGAAGAATTTATGTATTTATAATTTATTCAGATTAACTGATGAATTAATATAATTCTTTGCAGCTCTAATCATCTTTAAGGTCAAATGTATTCCCAGTCCCAAATCTGAACTGCATAATGAAACAAACAGATAATATAGGTAATATAGCTGGCAAGTTTCAGATCTTTTTATTGACTTTGTCTCCACACTCATGGATATATAAGGATAAGCCCACCAGTGCTGAGCATTGCTCTATTGACAGACTTTTAAATTTTCCGCTTGAATGCATGGTAGGTATAACAGTGCAGGCTTCAGGAGATGAAGGCGTGAAAGAAGACAGGACAAAGACAAATCACTGATGCTTTTTATTGAATCTGTATGTCAGGTCATTCCTATCTTTCTAGCTTGTTGTGGTCTTTTTTAAAGATTCACTCAGGTTTATAACAGGAGCCAGACTCTCACACTTGAGATCCCATAAGATAAGGATAGTGATTAATTGCCATTTCTCCATTTTTCTCACCATCATTACATGTGAAATGCTGCAAAATCCCAGGTGTAAGCATTCACATCATGGTTGTCCATGGGAACATCAACATACCACGGTCCCTGTGGTGTTGCAATTGTAACAGCTCCTGCAAATCCCCTCATGCTTCAGCGGTTTCATGCTCCATGAGCAAACCCACATGAACAAAAACAAGCACCTTTTGCAGCTCGGTTTTATTTTTCCGAGTCCACTCTACTAAACTCTTGGATTCATAGCCTGCCCGTCCTTTGAAAAACAATAACGAATAAGTGGATTGTGAAATTTGATGACTTGCTCTTGTAATGCCATGTGTCCTAAACTGTAATGAGTTTTCCTCTCCATAGACCATATTTTCTCTGGTGGTGTGTCAATTTACATTCATTATAATCATCACAGTCTCCAGTGAGCTTCCCGTTTCATCCCAGTCATTTCTAAGCAGAGCTAGCAGTAGACAGAACAGGCATTACTCACAGGAAATTCACAGTTTCATTTGTATAGTGTGTTGCAGGCTGATAACAAGCTTTTGTTGGGAGGCTATTGGCATACACTAAAGTAAGCTTAATGAAACTAATGAGAATGTCTCATGGGACATCAGAAATGTAGCTGTAACAGTTTTTAAAGCTCATTAGTAAAGCATTTAAATGTAATTCATTACACAGAACGGCATGTTTTAGGGTTGGACTGTCACACATTTGCATAATGTAATATTAAAAGAGAGTAAGCATTTAATAGATTGTGTGAGCTGAACCCTCCTCCTCTTTCTTTACACAGTATGAGAGTGTATGTCTCTGTAATTGTGCACAAGATTTTCCTTTAATTAAGGAGTCGCTTTTGCTCATTAACTGCAGTTGTTTTCATTATTGGCAGACAAAGAATTAGTGTTTATGATGATAACTTTGTCAGAGTGTGTGGAGGGTAGAGGTTAGGGCTGAAATGCAGGAGGCTAAAGGCTGAATAAAATTTGCTTTAATAGCTGTTTTCAATATTTCTGCACATATTAAGTCCAGAAAGTTACACAAACATATTTCACGAGTATAAAAATATGTCCCAGTAAACAAAAAAAAAGGTGAGCAAACCAAGACAGGGAGCTAAAACAGACACTTTGACAAAGGAAGGGAAGGACTACACAACCAGTCTTACAGCAGCTCATGATTTAGTCATGATCTTTAATGTACTGATGTGTGTTTCTGGATGACAATTTGAATTTTTGATCTTCCACAACTGGAGTTTTCCAACATTATTTTCATCAGTCCACTCTCATATGTACCAATTGATGCGCATCAACACAACATGAATGTTTTTCACTTTTATAAAAGTAAGAAAAGTCTGCATTAGGTGGTTGGAGCCAGTTCGCCATTCACACCAGTAACCCAGCTTTGAATCATACACATCACAGATTTTTACACATCATTTGCATCATTTTCAATCATCCATCCATCCATCTATCCATCCACGTTTGGTTCGAGGGGGCAACAGACAGAGCGTAGAAGCCCAGACTTCTCTCACCCCAGCCACTTCTTCCAGCTCATCCCGAGAGACATAATCTCTCCAGTGATTCCTGGATCTGCTTCGGGCTTCCTCCTGGTACACACCCAGAATACCTTATCTAGGAGGCGTCCAGCAGGCATCCTGGACTGGCTCCTTTTGATGTGGAGGAGTAGAAATCTCCTCTACTCTGATTCTCTCTCGAATGACCGAATCCTCACACTATCTCTAAGGAAAGTCTCAGCCAATCTTCGAAAGAAACTCATTTCTGCCGCTTTCACAACCTCATTCTTTCTGTCACTACTCAGAGCTCATGACCATAGGAGAGTGTAGGAACGCTGATTGGCCAGTAAATCGACAGCTTTACTTTTAATACACATTTCAATACACTTTACCACAACAGATCTTAGAGCACCCGCCCCAATCCATCTGCCAATCTTGTGTTATGCTTTCCACTTACTTGTGAACAAGACCCAGGGATACTTAAACTCCTCCACCTGAGGCACTAACTGTTTTAACTGTATTAATTAGTAGCTAGGATAGGCTCCAGCACCCCACGACCCTCAACTGGATATTCAGAAGAGGATGGATGGATGGATGGAAAAAAATGTTAAAGAGACACTGGTGATGCTACAATAACAAAAAGAGGGTAAAAAAATCACCAATTTTACAAAAAAAACAACAACCGAGAACTTGTCACTGTAATTGTTGTTAGAAGAACCGGAAGTGAAAAATATCATATGAACTGAAGCCTAAGCATAAAAGACCCCAAGTGGAAACAAAACAAACCCCAGAACTCATGTATGAACTAATAATTAAATACTCAAGAACAGCACAAAACCCTAGGACCATAACAAACTTTAAAATTTTAAGGCACACCAGTTAAGGATCAGTACAGCTCTGCGGTCCATCAGTTTACTTTAACCATAGTGACATGCTTACATATTAACCACATTCTGTGACAGGACATGTAGAAACCCAGACATGCACCTACTGTCAGCTTACCCTCCATCTGCATGATTTTAGAGAAGATACTGTATGCTTATGAGGTTTCACTCTACCGTTGGACAGATTGAATACGACATGGTCACTGCACCATCAGGCTGGCGAGAGCACTGTTCATTATTATTTTTCAAACCCTTGGCCCAATTGAAAAAACATTGGATTAGGTCCATTGCACAGTTTACATTATCCTACATCACGGCTCCCCCAGGGGGCTATTGAGGAGGTGACGAGAATGAAACCACATGCTGTTAAATCTGTCTGAACTGAAGACAAAGAAATTCTCTTTGATCGTGTCTGTACCAGAGGGATGTTTGGAAATTATCCTTAGTGGGATGACATCAGACTAAATCAGAGGTTCAAATACTTCAAGGAGAGGGCACCTTGACACCTTAAATGTGGATGTCTTAAGGGTTCCTTTCTTTTTCAAATCTGCTTTTGTTCCTGACAGGAAGTTGGCAGGAAGTTGGTGGACATGCCAAGATGGCACATCAAAAAGGAGCCATCAGTCTTTCTGAGCCAGTAATATAATGTTGAAATGTACCTAAAAGTAAGACTAACATCAAAGAAGAAAAAAACAAGAGGGAAGCTCTCAGTCACACAGACCTAGAGACTGGCCTGCGACCCCATCGAACTAAAGCTCGTTAGAGAAAAACGTTTATATCTTAACCAGTTGGCGAGTGGTTCCTGGAGGTTTCTGGCAATCACAAGGTGAACCTGGTTGGAAGGAGGTATATGGGCCTACACTGAAAACCTCTTGTGTTTTGCTTTACTGTGACTAGATTGCTTCCCTGTAGTTTCTGTGGAAGACACCAAATTGCATTGGTAATTCACAGTTTTCACTTATAATTTGAGGTTTCAAAAGATTATTCTATCTTTGTCAACAAACACACTTTTGGAGTTTGTCACCTGATTTGTTAAAAGAGTCACAAATCACGTCTATTCCTTGTCCCATATGTATCTTTTTTAAAACAATTTCACAAATATCAAAAACAAAGCAGCATAATTCAGTAATGTGAGGTTACAAGTTTTGTAGTAAGCATTCTGTATTTGTATATTTCATGTCAACTTGTTCAGAGGAAACATTTTAAACTAATCGTTTGGCTCAGCAGGTGTCATTGCGCTGAATGTTGAAATCCAATACATCTGTCTTGGAGACAGAAGCTTTGATAGATTGAACCCTCTGGCTGGAAGAGATGAAATCCAGATTCCATGTAAGGAACTATCATCCTCCCACAATCGACAAAGCCTACAACCATGCTTTAACATCTTCAGGTTCTGAACTGCCTTTTACCACTGAGTTTAACCACTGTCAGAAATGTAAGTAAAATCACAAAAATACCTCTCCTTTGTGTTAGCCAGGACTATATGTAATAGAATAGCCTTTATTGTCATTGTACAGAGTACAACGAAATTGGAGTGCCACTCCCTTGGTGCAAGTTTCAATAATAAATATAAATGTAAAATATAAAAAGTACAAAAAAAACAATCGTAAGTACTCAGACAATAGTATGTACAATATATACAGGATAGCAGCATTAATATAATGACAGTATGAATAGCAGCATAATATAATGACAGTGACGGTATGGAATAGGTTCAATTGTTTTTGTGCTTATTTACTACGGTGGTAGCTCTGGGAAAGAAGCTATCCCTGAATCTGTTTGTCCTGGTTTTATGTGACCTGTACCGTCGGCCTGACGGTAATAGTTCAAACAGTTGGTTGCTGGGGTGAGAGTGGTCCTTGATGATATTGCCAGCTCTGCTGAGGTACCGAGAGTTTGCAGTGACCTCCAGGCTGGGCAGAGAGCAGCCAGTGATCTTCTGGGCTGTGTTGATGACCCTCTGCAGTACTTTCCTGTCCGCAGCTGAGCACCTTGCATACCATGTTGTTATGCCGTACGTTAGGATGCTCTCTATGGTGGCTCTGTAAAATGTCACCAGCAGCCTCTCCTCCAGGTTGTTCCTCCTGAGCACTCTCAGAAAGTGGAGACGCTGCTGGGCCTTTTTAACCACCGCCGTGGTATTTGCAGTCCAGGAGAGGTCATCAGAGATCTGCACGCCCAGAAACCTCATGGAGTGTACCCTCTCTGCACAGTTCCCGTGAATGTAAAGTGGGGCCAGGTCTACTCTGCCCTTCCTGAAGTCCAAGATAAGTTCTTTAGTTTTCGTGGTGTTCAGTTGGAGGTTGTTAACTGAACACCACTCAGTCAGTCTGTTGACCTCATCTCTGTAGTCCGACTCATCCCCCCTTGAGATGAGTCCAACCACTGTGGTGTCATCCACGAACTTTATGATGGTGTTTGAGAGATGGGTAGGGGAGCAGTCGGATGTGTAGAGCGTAAACAGGAGGGGACTCAAAACACATCCTTGTGGAGACCCGGTGCTGAGTGTGATGGTGCTGGACCGGTGGGGGCCGAGTCTGACAGACTGTGGTCTATTTGTCAGGAAGTCCTTGATCCAGAGGCAGATGGGGGTGGAGAGTCCCAGGTGAGACAGTTTCTAGACCAGGATCTCCGGGATGATATGATTGAATGCTGAGCTGAAGTCCAGAAAGAGCATTTAATAACCTTGTACATACACTCAACAAAAATATAAACGCAACACCTTTGTTACTGCTCCCATTCCCCATGGGATGGACATAGAGACCTAAAATTCATTCCAGATACACAATATAACCATCCCTCCCAAACAGTGGTCACAAATCAGTCCAAATGTGTGGTAGTGGGCACATCTGCTATATTGAGATAATCCATCCCACCTCACAGGTGTGCCACATCAGGATGCTGATCTGACATCATGAGTAGTGCACAGGTGTACCTCAGACTGCCCACAACAAAAGGCCACCCTGGAATGTGCAGGTTTTTGCGCTATTGGGGGTCTGGGGACCCAGAACCGGTCAGTATCTGGTGTGACCACCATTTGCCTCATGCAGTGCAACACATCATCGCATGGAGTCTATCAGATTGTCAATTGTGGCCTGTGGAATGTTGGTCCACTCCACTTCAATGGCTGTGCGAGGTTGTTGGATATTCGTGGGAACTGGTACACGCTGTCGTATACGCCGGTCAAGCACATCCCGAACATGCTCAATGGGTGACATGTCCGGTGAGTATGCTGGCCATGCAAGAACTGGGACATTCTCAGCTGCCATCTGCCCTGAACAATGTGAACCATGATTCATCCGTGAAGCGCACACCTCTCCAACGTGCCAGACGCCATTGAATGTGAGCATTTGCCCACACAAGTCTGTTACGGCGACGAGCTGGAGTCAGGTCAAGACCCCGATGAGGACGACGGGCATGCAGTTGAGCGTCCCTGAGACGGTTTCTGACAGTTTGTGCAGAAATTGTTTGGTTGTGCAAACCAATTGTTCCAGCAGCTGTCTGGGTGGCTGGTCTCAGACGATCTTGGAGGTGAACCTGCTGGATGTGGAGGTCCTGGGCTGGTGTGGTTACATGAGGTCTGCGGTTGTAAGGCCGGTTGGATGTGCTGCCATATTCTCTGAAACGCCTGTGGAGACGGCTTATGGTTGAGAAATGAACATTCAATGCACGGGCGACAGATCTGGTTGACATTCCTGCTGTCAGCATGCCAATTGCACGCTCCCTCATTGCTTGTGGCATCTGTGGCATTTTGCTGTGAGACAAAACTGCACATTCCAGGGTGGCCTTTTGTTGTGGGCAGTCTGAGGTACACCTGTGCACTACTCATGATGTCAGATCAGCATCCTGATGTGGCACACCTGTGAGGTGGGATGGATTATCTCAATATAGCAGATGTGCCCACTACCACACATTTGGACTGATTTGTGACCACTGTTTGGGAGGGATGGTTATATTGTGTATCTGGAATGAATTTTAGGTCTCTACGTCCATCCCATGGGGAATGGGAGCAAAAACAAAAGTGTTGCATTTATATTTTTGTTCAGTGTAGCTTGTACATGCCTGACATACCTGGCTTAAGATATCCTCCTGAGAACCGAGGAAAAGAGAATCTTCCCATTAAACTTTTTTCTATTTTCTTCCTCTTTGGAGGTAATAAAAGCCCCCCAAACACATGAGATATCAATGGAAAGCCCAGGATGTCCTCTACATCTGGGCTTAGTAGGGTAGCTCAAATACATCATACACAAATGTCCATTACAGAGAACATAAATGAATACGTTGATTCTCAGAGGATGTGGAAAATGCAGTCAGTGTAACTTAAATTGAATTTCAACACAGAACAACCAATTGCACGGGGAACATGAAGGATGCCAACACCAAACATGGCTCCCCAAACTCTTAATTTCATTGGACTTGAAAAGTGTAACTCTTCCATCCAGATGGGGCAGTCTCTCAAAGCTTCCTTCTCAGAGAGAGATATATTGGAGCCTAACACTCAATGACACCTGAAAGTTTAGTTTAAAATGATTCTTCTGAACAAATGTATATAAAATATAGCAACTATGCAGTGCTTACTCTGTAAAAAAAAAAAACTGTAATCTCTGTCAGTATTGTAGTACTTTTTAAAAAAGAGTAGAAGATGAATGATATCAGGAAATGCCATGTGACTCATTACACCAATAATCTGGTAAACTGCTGTATATAAATGATACGATCAAATTTTTTATGACATTTTTTGTGTCATCAACTACCATAAAAAGGGCCATAAAAGAAGTGCAATGCTTTTTTTATTTTTATTTTTAAATTTTATCATTACTGGTCCAGAGCAAACTGCTGAAACTTCTGCTTTCATAGAGGTGAACATACTTGATGATGATTGCTTTATCAAGCACATTTGATTAGCAGCACCTGGCTGCTACTTAAAGTCTTAATTTCTATGGAAGCAGTAGTATTGTGATTACTGTGTCACAGGACTGTGAAAACTTTGTTTCACATGACTTTGTATGATTTGGGTTTAGCACCATAGATGAATATAGGGGAAAGAACATCATCATCATTCAATTTAGTCGTGGCATCATATGCTCTCAAAAGTACAGATTTACTGGAGTTTACCGTGTATATGTGTGGTTTTAAAGTAAAACAAATGTATAGAGCAAGTCTAAGCTGAGATGAATGTGTGATAGATTTTCTTGGTAGAAGGTTTCTCTGCAAATTGCTACAAAATTACCTAAAGTGATTCTCTTCTATCTCTATCCTATCCTAAACATCTGTATCCTGGTGTTTCTCCTGACTATAAGGGACAAAATTATGTGACTCTAATGTTAGTAAACAAACCTCAGCCCAACTGAACATGGGCTGTTTTTTTAGCACAAGTTAAACTGCATCACCGCTGTGATCAAAAAACCAAATGAGCGAATATCTTCTTTGTTTTGTTTTTTCTCTGCGTTTGCACTTGTCAACATGTAATGTTAATGGGATCCAAGGGAGCTAAATTGAACAGCTGTGATGAGCAATCTCCATACCTTTATGGCCAGATATAGTAAATAGTCTTGTTCTTGCGTTGTGCGCGATTATGATTATTAACTGTTTTTTGTTTGTTTGCACCGTCTATGTTAAATATTTGGACATCAGCCATGTTGCACAGGGACATTTTATTTGGCCTCTGTGTGTTCACCAGGTCTAGTAATGCTGGAGCCGTTCAATGTATCAAATCCTTCCTCTGGCGTTCTGGAGCCATTTTCAGGAACTCTTATAGCAATGAAAACCAGAAGGAGAATTTCTTTTACTCTCCTCAGCATGATCTGTTATAGTTTCTGTAATGGGTCAGTGGAAACTTTCGGTCATAAACACAGATGCTGTTCCCTAAAAGTAGCTTAGGGCAACAACAATAACTCTTGAGAGGTTTTGGTAAAGCACAGAACATGGACAACAGGAATGTAGTTGACATAAATATGTCCATGGGGGAGGGCAAAGTGTCGATAACATTTACAATAAATGGCTTGGTCTGTATTTGTATAGCGCTTTACTAGTCCCTAAGGACCCCAAAGCGCTTTACACAACCAGTCATGCACCCATTCACACACACATTCACACACTGGTGATGGTAAGCTACATTGTAGCCACAGCCACCCTGGGGCGCACTGACAGAGGCGAGGCTGCCGGACACTGGCATTATTTACAATAATAGCTGTTCTTAGAGGTGCCAGTGGAAAAACTGCTAGTGCGTATGCATTATTGTCTTCATTTTGCCGGGGTTACATCAACAACCTATTCATCATCCAAGTCCTTAGATATGCAGTCTTGAAATATTGATTTGTTGTTGTTGTTTTTTTCACTTACAAGAGGAAGAAAAGAGGACTCATAGGTTACTGACAGTAAAGACAAACAGAGGTAAACAAACAGACTGTGCAACATATGCTGAAGCCTTATGTGCGGTGAGAATCTCTGAAGATGTGTTGCTACAATTTTAAATAAGAAAAAAGATTCAGACCTTGAAGAAACCATGTATATAAACTGATGTTATGTGGGAGTGAAGAAAAGCAGCTTTCCTTAAAATTAAATATATAAATCTGAGCACACAGAGATCCGCAGACCCTGGCCATAGTCATGGACCAAGCTTATTTTTTTTTATATCTGTTTCTTTCTCTCTGTCTTACCCTCCCTTTTTTTCTCTTTCCATCTCTTCACGCTCAGATGGCAAAATGGGCTGTGACTACTCATAACCAGACATCTTCTCAGCGTCTTCTTGACTGTTAACTTCCCCTTGCCCTTGTGCAGACCTCTCTGCTCGCGCCTCTTGGGTTATTTTCCTTCCTGAGCCATTAACAAGTCTTTTGATTATTAATTCGAGAAAACTTTTAAACCGTTTGTCATTTGTGTACGAGTTGTGGTTCATTCACTGTCACGTTTGATGAATTATTCCTAAGTTTGGATTTATTTGTTCCCACATTTTGGTCATTTTATTTGTGCTTTCTGATAAATTTATGCGCGTGCTTTGATGAATTTGCATGGAGAATTTGCAAAAGAGAAGTGCACAATAGATCAGTCTTTCACCCCAAAGCTACACTACAAATTATTACAGAGGCACAAACGGGGAGCAACACTTCTCCTAATAAGATGAAGTACCCTAAAAACATGATTTGTGGACTATGATATTCTTGTCAGGTTTTTTAAAAACATTTTTCATGGGTCATGCAAAAAAACGTGTTATTGCAATGAAAAACCTTCTCCCTCCTCTAGATTTCTATGCCCCAGTTGAAAGTCTCCAACATTGTTACATTGCATCTGTTGTCTTTCTTATATTGATGTTGTGTGCTTAATTTATAAATCAGGAAGTCCCAAAACACAGAGATTGAGCTATTATGCAGATGGGGGGAAGAAAAGTCACACAACTTATCAATAAATCCACAGCGCCTGGAGCACATTGGACAATCCGCAGTGCTACCTGTTAAAACTAAACAAAATTTTGGGGGAAAAACACACTGTCATCCTGAGGAAAACATTAGCTATTAATATTTAATAATTGGGGCATTCACAGTAATCACTGAGAATCAGAAGTGGGATGGGTAGAACTGCTGTTTATCTTTGGCAGCATACACTCTGCCCCCTCCTCCCTCTTGTTCTCTTCCTTTCTCTCTTTCTCATTGACTGCTCCTCCACCCAGAGTCAGCTGTGGCAAAGGCCGGGCACAAAAAGTCAAAAGGGTGCAGATATAAACTTTTATCTTTTAATTAAGGTTACACATCAACAAAAACAGCCTTTTAATTACGACAATAAACACACAGCCCTCCTAACTGTCAGTCACAAACACAGCAACATAATGAAATCGATACGGAGCTCAACGCGTAACCAGTGCTTGATAATGTGCCCCCACCCCCCGGATTAAAAAGGTCTTTATGTGCACACAGGACACACACCTGAGGCATTTTCTGCATAGAGAATGGGCAGTTTACGATGCACAGATGTGTCTATAAGAGTTTATTTATTAGATTGACCCGTAATTATTGTAAACAATAAATAAAAGAGTGGCTGTAACAGCAATGAATGGTATCTGATGCATGCAGAATAGCATGTTGTGTGGTCACTGAAATAAAAATGTACCTCTATATTTTTTTTCTTTAATCTGGTACTCTGGCCGGAAGGAGAAACCAAGATGGACGTGTAGTTGGGAGTCTGGCAGCAAACTTTTCTAATTAACCCCCCAAATTCAAGAAGATACACAATTATTCGTGATTCTTGACTGGGATGAGTGGGGGTAAGAAGACGAGAAGTCACAAAAAGCGAGCAGCATACCAAGAATATAAAGAAATGGATAACTCTGATCAACGGCGGGACTCCGAGAGTGTTAGCGAAATGTTAAAAGACATCAAGATGGAGCTGCAATCATTTCGCGCTGAAAGTAAACAAGATATGCTAAAAATTAGAGAAGAGTTGAAACAAGACATGAGAGTTGAGTTGGCATTATTGAAAACAGAAGTCTATCAAAGCATCTCTGCAAATACTGAAAAAGCCAACACACTTGAGCGTAAATTGACAGAAGCAGAGACACGAATAGCGGAAGCGGAGAAATTAAACGCAGCCATGAAAGATGCTTTAATCAAAGTTATGGAAAACTACAAATCTATACAAAGAAAGATGACGGATTTGGAAGGACGATCCAGGAGGAATAATATTCGACTTTACGGAGTCCCGGAAGGAGTAGAAGGTGAATCGATGCCACAGTTCGTGGAAGATTTATTGAAAAAAGCTCTTTCATTGCCACAGGATATGAGACTACGGATACAACGAGCCCATAGAGCGTTGACGGGAAAACCGGGTCAGAATGCGCCGCCCAGGTCAATAATAATAAATTTTCAGGAATATATATGTAAGGAGGACATCTTGAAAAGAGCCTGGGCTGGCAAAGTGGAGTATGAAGGTCAGCATATATTATTTGACCATGATTATGCCACAGAGGTGGCCCAGAAACGTCGGGAATATGGGAACATCAAAAGGGCATTGAAAGAAAAAGGCGTCAGATTCCAAACACCGCTGGACAAAATTCGTATCCATTGGGATACGGGTGTACGAACCTATGGCAGCGCAAGGGAGGCTGCGCTTGAGCTGAGAAAGAGAGGATACACTGTGCAGCTGCCAGGAGCAGATTCAACGGATTTGGGACCGGAGATGGAGCATCTTTTACGAGCAACAGTGTGGCAGTGAATCGGCACAGTAAGAGGATAATACAAGCTGCTCTCAAGACATGAAGATCTCATCTATGTCACTCAAGGTATCGATTATTTTTCCCACGGGATTATTTAACTTTAGAACTGTGAGTCCTCAATTATTCTCTACCCGGGGTTTCCCCCTTTTTCCCTTTTTTTTTTTTTTTTTTTTTTTTTTTTTTCTTCTCCTTCCTCTTCCGAGAGTGACAATCTATTCCTAAGTGTGAGAACAACGATCAAAAAAGAGCACCTTACTGAATAGTTTAATACAAAATAGACTTCGCTGTGACTTTAAATATCGCTGCCAGAGATCGTTGGACTTTTGGATGTGTGAAACATTATGTATCACCGCCAAGGAGGGGCCCTCTGTGAAGAGACTTTCTCCTCAGCCTGCCAACGGGGATTCGGGGTGGGAAGCGTTCACCCCAACGTGGAAGTCGGGTGTTATAGGGTTTGTTTGTTTTTTCTTTTACTTATTTTGCACTGTTGTAATGGTATATGGTGGTTGGCCAAATGTCAAGGCCACAATTTTTTGTTGTCTGGAGAATTACGATCTACAATCGCGTGGATTACATGCCTTTTAATAATATAAAACTGGTGTCACTGAATGTGAATGGTCTGAATAACCCAATCAAAAGAAGTAAAGTGGTAACAAAACTCAAAAAAGAAAAGGCACAGGTAATATTCTTGCAGGAGACTCACCTGCCCCAACAGGAACATGAAAAATTGAAAAGATTTGGTTATAAAAACACCTATTACAATTCCTACAGACAAAGTCAGAAAAGAGGAGTAGCTATTTTAATAGCAAACTCTGTACAATTTGAATGCCACAAAGAAGTGTCTGATAAAGAGGGTAGATACTTACTAATTAAAGGGAAATTGGAAAATAAACTAGTTACCCTGGTTAATATCTACGCCCCACCAGGAAGTAAGAAAAGTGATTACAAAGATTTATTCAATTTAGTGACACAAGAATCTGAAGGTCTGGTGATATGTGCAGGGGATTACAATGTTGTGCTAAATCGGGATATTGACACTACCAGTGCTGCAACATGTAAACATCGTTTGTCTAATTTTATGAATACAATATTACAAGAGGTGGGACTGATTGATGTATGGAGAACACGTAATCCTCAAACCAGGGACTACACCCACTACTCTGCACCTCATGCCACATATTCGAGAATTGATTATTTTCTAATTAATATTGAAGAACTTCATAATGTTACAGATTGTAAAATAGGTGTGGCAGATGTCTCAGACCATAGTTTGATTAGTCTAGAAATCAGTCTCGATAATAGGAAAATACATACAGCATGGAGACTTAATTTGGGTATTTTAAATAGGGATGAACATGTTAAGAAAATTAAAGAAGATATAAAAATGTATATAGAAGACAATGATACCGGAGATGTGAGCCCAACTATACTTTGGGATGCATTAAAGGCAGTCTTAAGGGGAAAACTCATAGCCCTAACAGCAGCACAAAAAAAGCGCGACTGGCCCTATATAAAAATTTGATAGAAAAACTTAAACATCTGGAGAGGGAACATAAACTACTTAAAAATCCTGAAATTCTAGAAGAAATATCAGACATCAGAAACCAAATTGATGAATTACTAAAAGAAGAAGTAGAAAAAAAGGCTAGGTATATGCAACAAACCTATTACGAATCAGGGCCCAAAGCAACTAAAATACTTGCCAGTAGACTGCGTAAAAAGCAGAGATCAAGGATTATTGATAAAGTAAGAAATTTGGGTAGTAACAAATTACACTATATGCCTAATGAGATAGAAAATGAATTTAAAAAATATTACACGAGACTGTATTCACAACCGGCAGCCGCAGACCTTGAGACAATAAAAAATTTTCTTGACTCGCTGTATCTGCCCTCCATAGGAGATACCCAAAACAAGTTACTGATTTCACAGATTACAGATAAGGAACTAGATACAGTTATTGCCGAACAAAAAACAAATAAAGCCCCAGGAAGCGATGGCTTTCAGGCTGAATTTTACAAAGTTTTCAAAGAAGAACTCAAGCCACTTCTTCTATCTTGCTTCAACTGGACTCTGAATCAGGGAATAGCTCCACCATCATGGGGAGAAGCTATTATAACAATCTTACCCAAAGAAGGAAAAAACAAAGAATACTGCAAGAATTATAGACCCATTTCCCTCCTAAATAACGACTATAAATTGTACGCTTCGATCATTAGCAAAAGACTCCAAAAATTTGTACCAGATCTGATAGAAGTGGATCAAACTGGATTCATCAAGGGACGTCAGGCACAGGACAATATAAGGAGAGTCCTTCACATTATTGACAATGCAGAAAAAACGAATATCAGTACTGTGTTAATTAGCTTAGATCAAGAAAAGGCATTTGATAGCGTAAGCTGGCTCTTCCTATTTGGAGTATTGGAAAAATTCGGGTTTAAGGACAGCTCAATACAATGTATAAGGACAATCTATAATCAACCTACAGCTAGAATCAAGGTGAATGGTAGTCTGACAGATAGAATTCGGCTATATAGAGGTACAAAACAGGGCTGTGTCTTGTCACCAATTCTTTTTGCTTTATATGTTGAGCCACTAGCACAAGCAGTGCGACAACATTCAAAGTTGGAGGGGGTATCCCTTGCTGGACAAAAACACCTTATTGGATTGTTTGCTGATGACGTTATTATTTTTCTACGAAACCCTGACAAGTGCTTCCCAATTTTGATGCAACTATTCCATACCTTTGAATACTTATCAGGCTATAAAATTAATGTATCCAAAACACAAATTCTATCATTCAATTATATACCCTCCCAAAAGATCAGAGACGAATACAAATTAAATTGGCACTCGAACAACATGAAATATTTGGGCGTAACCTTGACAAAATCATTATCAGATATGGCGGACATAAACTATAATCAGGTGGAGGGCAACATTAGAAAAGATCTAGAACGGTGGTCGGCAACACCTACAAACTTCTACTCAAGAATCCAAATAATAAAGATGAATGTTCTCCCAAGACTGTTATACATGTTTCAGTCACTCCCACTTCCTATATCTCAAAAAAAATTCAAAATATGGGACAAGATGATATCAAGGTTTATTTGGGGTGGGAAGAAGCCCAGAATAAGACTAACAACACTGCAACTCCCGAAGCGCAAGGGAGGGATGGCCTTGCCGAACCTAAGGGAATACTTCTATGCAGCCCAACTCAGACCACTTGCTGGTTGGTGTAGACCAGAATATGAGGCAAGATGGAAGGAAATTGAGAAAGAAATCGAGGGAAACAACATTCAGATTTTTATCTCTGACAAACATTTAATGACAAAGAATAAAAGTGGAATGAATCAAATTGTGAAATTTACATTAGACATATGGCACACAGTAATAGAAAAATGTCAGTTAAAAGAACAATTATTTATACTCAGATGGTTTAGACATGATAAAAATTTCAAGGCAGGACAATTGGACCAAACATTCAAACAGTGGGAACTAAAAGGGATTACAGCAGTTTGTACCCTTATGAAAAACGGAGGACTAATGAGTTTCCAACAACTAAAAAACAAATACAAATTGGAAAATAGAGATTTCTTTAGATATTTGCAAGTTAGGGACTACTACGCAAAACAAATAAAATCTGACTGGCTTGGGAAACCACTGGGGGTTGTCGGAAAAGTAAAAGATTGCTATGAACATAAACAATTTAAAACTATTTCCACCTTCTATAGGTCATTAGAAGAAAATAGACAAGATTCAACACTCTATATTAAAAAGAAATGGGAAGTTGAACTGACCATAAAAATAACAGAGAAAGAATGGCTCAATATGTGTGAATTGCAACACAGTACAACTAATTCGCCGTTGTGGAGGGAATTTTGTTGGAAAAATTTGACACGTTTTTTCATTACACCCAAAATAAAAAGCAAACTGACCTCAAGTTTACAAAATTGTTGGAGATAGTGTGGAGAAATGGAAGCGGATCATTCTCATGTATTCTGGAAATGCATTAAAATTAAAAAGTATTGGGAAGACTTAAAAATGAATATGGATAATATTTTGAGTTATACATTCCCAAATACTTGCCAAGTGATGTATCTAGGAAACATAAAAGAATACATACAAAAAGAGGACGTGTATTTAGTCAAAATAATTCTGGCCGCAACAAAAAAAGCAATTACAAAGAAGTGGTTACATCCAGATCCTCCCACCCAGCGGGATTGGATCAGTATTGTAGAGGATATCTCAGAGATGGAAAAAAATAACACTCAACATTAGACTGATGGGAGGTAAATACGACAGACTATGGAGGAAGTGGAAAACATTCAGAAGTGACACAAATGAAATAACATAATAGGTTTTCTTTTTTTTTTTTCTGCAATGTGATAAATGGAGAAAGATATGTAAACTCCAGACTCTATGTTTGTTTATATGTATGTCTGTTTGTTATTTTCTTTACTGTATGTCCACAATGTCAAAATAACCTAATAAAAATCAAAGTAAAAAAAAAATAATAATAATCTGGTACTCTGGTGCTAAACGTAGCTAAAATGAAGGAGATGATCGTTGACTTCCGGAAGCCTTGGCTCGAGCACATTCCTCTCAGCATCAGCGGCCGCCCAGTGGAGAGAGCTGAAGAAGTCAGGTTCCTAGGTGTGCAGACCTCGAAGGACCTGAGCTGGCACAAGAACATCTCAGTGATCACAAATCGGGCCCAGCAGAGACTTCAGTTCCTGCGGAGGCTCTGTCCCCTCCAGCATCCTTAGGACTTTTTACAGAGGCATGTTTGAAAGTGTTTGACATACTGAATATCAACTCGATAATCCAGCTGCAGTGTGATAGACAAAAAAAGCACTGCAGAGGATAGGTAGAGCAGCTGGGAGTGCCATCGCAGTTTCCCTCTCCTCGGTCCAAGACCTCCTCCAGAACCGCTGCAGGAGCAGAGCACTGAACATCATTAAGGACCACTCACACCCTCTCCACAAAAACGGTTTTGCAGTATAAAAGGCAGCACCTCCAGACTGATCAACAGCTTCCTCCCACAGGAAGAACTGTACTGTTGACTACAGTACAGTACCCAGGGGTCTAGGTAGTGTTTTAGTTTACATTTTAATTATCTATCATTCTTACACAGTTATTTACTTATCTATTTTTCATATTTTTTAAGTGACTGTTAAGGCGGTTGGGTCAAGCTCCTGATGCTCTCTGTGCAGATTAATTGCAGTGCTTTTACAATCTGTCTGTATTTATAAACATCTTAACCTGGTTCGGGAACAGCACCATGCAGGACAGACGAGCTCTACAGAGGGTTGTGCGGTCAGCTGAGCGCACCATCCGCTCCGAGCTCCCTGACCTGCACTCAATCTACAGCAGGCGGTGCTGGACCAAGGCCAGGAAGATCGTGAAGGACCTCAGCCATCCCAACAACAGACTGTTCTCTCTGCTGAGGTCAGGAAAGCGATTCCGCTCCCTGAAGACCAACACAGAGAGACTGAGGAGGAGCTTCTTCCCGCAGGCGATACGGTCTCTCAATCACACCACCACACAGTACTGACCCACACATATAGTTCTTACACACACACTGGACTTTCTGGACTTTGGTTTTGCACAACACTGGTCACTATATTCTTCATTTCCGGTTAATACTTGTACAGCTGCTGTTATTGTGTATATATTTATTTACATTTATATTTCTTCATACATTCTTATATAGTTCTATATTGTGTATTGTGTATTTTGTATTTTGTTGTACAGTTATTTTATTTTCAACTTTAATTTATATATTTATCTTTATCTTATTCTTCCCAGTTAAATTTACCCTTCATTCTAATTTGTGTTGTACAGTTATTTCATTTTTAACCTTAATTTATATTTTATTCCTTCTTAGTTAAATTTACCCTTTTTAATTTTTCATATTTATTTCCTATCTTATTCATAGCCTTTTCCTTTTTTGTTCTCTTTAGGTCACGAGCAGTTGTCCAAGCATTTCACTACATATCGTACTGTGTATGACTGTGTACGTGACAAATAAAATTTGAATTTGAATTTGAACTAGACAAGTTATTTGCAACCTTTTTGAGAGTGAATGCAGCCAGTTCAAGTCAGACAAAGATTGTTTAGAGATGGGTTGCCTCCGACCAGATGACCTCTGCAATCGCCAAGCGATGAAAATTGGTCAACAAGAGATTGAGGGTGTTGCACAGTTAATCTCCCGGAGACACTGGCCAGTTTTTGGTTTATAAATAACCACGAAGGGAGCTACACCAAAGTTTGCCAAAATTCTTCATCCTTTTCTTTTCTTTTTTTAAATTTATCTGCTTGTTTCTTTGTTCCCCATTCGGTTCGAGTTCACATACATGCTTCCAACCGTCAAAATTACTTCTCTGTTATTCACTGTAGTCATATACATACTTATCAGGAGCACGAATGGTTGCCAGCCAACACAGAGCCATCAGTATGCACGGCAATGCACACAGCAATAACTGTGGATGCAAGCCACATGTTTTATAGATGTCAAGGACTACCTGCCAAATTGTCCCAGTGGTGCTCTATTCCAGTTATGTTGCACTCTTTACCTAATAATACTAAAGCATTTCTTACACGGGACAGTGGAAGTCCCAGTATTGTCGTAAAATTTGGTGTAGGTGTTCTTTCCCAATCTAATTTAATCTAAGGTGCCAGAGAGTCACTTGCTGTGATTCTGCACCTCTGGCAAAAGAACTTTAGTGTCCTCTGGAGAGAAGCCGTTGTAATGGATCAACTCAGGACTCATATCACAAAATTGTTTCATCATGTCGCAAACAACTTTTTGTTGCTGCAGGGTGACTTGATGTGTCAAGAGAACATTTGTGTCAGCAAACACATGTAAACCGCTTTATTATGAACAGGACAAGTAATGGGCCCTGTTTCCCCTTCATCTGAACACAACACAACAAAACAAAATGAGATTGCTCTGCTTCACCTTAATCGTCATCCGCCTCTTAGAGAACAAGGAAGTGCTTGAAGCCAAAGAATAGCTTTATTGCTTCAAAATTAATCTGTAATAAAAGCTTTAGTTCTTGTGTTGGTGTATTCAGATGTGCTCTAGTGGTGTGGTCTTTGAGTGATTTGTGTGGAAGTCCCAGGAGCTGTACGTTCATATTCTCTTCTGCGCCTGCAGAGATGAGTCTCTGCATAAGCGGGTCTAGACAAACGTGTCTTAAAAGCAGCTTCCTCGGCAACTGTGACTATTGAGAGCAGTGGGGCATGTAACGGTGTTCTATAAGCAAACATATGAAATTAAAATTGCACCTAAAAATCAGCATCATTTTTTTTATGGTACAGATTCAACTAGGAGCTGGAAACATTCCTCAAATATTTTGGTCCATGTTGACATGATAGTGTCATACAGTCAATGTTGGGAAGGTTACTTTTAAAATGTATTCCACTACAGATTACAGAATACATGCTCCAAAATGTATTTTGTAACATATTCCGTTATGTTACTCAATGAGAGTAATGTATTCTGAATACTTTGGATTACTTAACAAACTCGCCATACCAATACCAACTAGATGTTAAAATCTTAATATAAATGAGTAACAGTAGGTGGACATTAGGTAAGGCTGCACTTTTTGCAGCGATCTCGTATAGAAAACTATTCCGTGCATATATAAAACAGGTCCGCGGTTCCGAACCGTAGTAAAGGGACCTCTGACTAATACGTTGGGTTCCGTGTTGGGCTCGTAGCCAAAAACTAGCTTTACTTTGTTGTCTGTGTCAACTTTGCTAGCGAGAGACAGAGAGAGGAGTTGAAAGGCTGCTCCAACGGAACTTATTGTTTCGGAGGAAAACACGAACACCAACGTTCCCTCTAAGCTGCGCACGTGCGCAATTGCGCACTGCTGGCACGGTCGCTGCGCACTGAAAATCTGTGTTGTGCACAGAAAACAAATCTAACCTGAATTGAAATGAAAATAAATAAGTTAACAATTCTGTTTTGCAGTGTTAGTCAGTGACTGGCTGCTCCCCTATGGAATTAGAACGATGCCACCTTATCCCATAGTCCAGCCAATAATGCGATTCACATTCATATATACGCAGCTAATCAACGTCGTCGACAGGCTATGACAGCGTCCTTATGCGCCGACACCGGTGTTTTAGCTAGCAAAGCAGCGTGGCTGATGTGGAGTGAAGCCACGTTAATGACAACGTGTACAACCATTGGAGATGTGAGCAGGACAGACGGAACAATTGACGGAAAAAGTGTGGACTTTATACCAGTTTTTAAATTGTGTTGATGGGCCACGAAAACCAGAGTTATGATAAAAAATATCTGCAATGTTTGGTTTTCTTCCTGAATACCATCGTTATTTATATTTACTGCGGGAAGAAACGGTAAAACTGGCGTTTTATAAGGAAAACGCTCGAAAGTACTGTCCACCAGTGAGCAAAAACAAAACCCAAAAAACCCCACCCTTTCCTATTGGTGGAAAAATGTACCATGTCGACCAATCAAAAAATGATATGGCAACATGGCATTTAGTTGTTTAGGAACATTGGTCATTATATACTGTATTTTGCAGACAGAGAGTTACAGGACTCTCTCCCAGACCACATACTCATACTAATAATACAAGTCAGAGCTTTATAAAAAAAAAAAAGAAAGTTGTGTTTTCAAAATTGAAGTTCAAGTTATTTTTACTTCCAATAATGTTAACATACTACACAGGTCATGAACATTTTTTTTAATTTTCATTGTAAGTGGGCTAAAGCAGTTAATTAAAAGTAGTCTAACATAAATGTAAATGCTGTAATTTGATTATTTTAATAAACCATGTAACTTGGATGGATTCGATGCTGGCGTGACCACAGTGCACACGTCTGCTGTTGCTCACAGTGGTCCAAGGGACCGCTCAGGGAGTTTGTGTGTTCGCTCAGACACATGAAAAATTAGAGGGAACATTGACAAACACAGTGTACAGTCGAGTCTTAATCAGGTCTTTAAGTGATGACGTGATGAATCCTGCTTCCGGGCCCAAACTGCCCTGCGTTTAATAAGGCTTTTGTGTTTTTAACATGTTTTAATGCTTTTTATCTGGTTCTATTTATTCTCAAAAAGCCCCAAAAAACAGTCAGTGATCACTGCCGCCCTCTCTCGGTTTTTATTACTGCTATTCATTTTAAAGCTCAGTTTTTAAAGCCTTACGATGCAACTACAGCCCAGCCCATGCAGCAGTATATTAATGACTAACCTCGGATTGTTTACTTGCCTGTTTTCGTCGGAAGTGATAGCAGAGCTGTACGTCTTAATTTGTTTTAGAAATCCCTCAGTCAGGACAGGCTATATTATATTTAGATGGAAACTAGCGAGCTAACTCCTTACTAACTTCTAACTCCGTTAAGTTAAAAAAATTCCATTTTCATGGATGCTCGGATGTTTAACTTAATTGTTACACCTGGTAGAGCAGCCACACTGGTCATTTTATTACAGATGATAGAATTTAGACAGTTTTTAACTCTCAGTGATGCTGCAGCGATTGTTTGCCTTATGGACCTGCCGCAGAGTTTGGGCCCAGACACGGCTAATGACATAAGACTTAAATTTTTTGGAATTACCAAAAATAGAGAGGGCATAGCCTAACATATGAAACAGGAAAAGACCGCTGTGTAATCCATTTATTTCATTAAAGTAACTGTATTCTGAATACCACCTTTTTAAACGGTAACTGTAATGGAATACAGTTACTCATATTTTGTATTTTAAATACGTAATGGCGGTACATGTATTCCGTTACTCCCCAACACTGCATACAGTTACTGCAGATCACACATCCATGAAGTGAATCTCCCGTTTGACCACATCCCAAACACACTCTGTTGAGAAACCAGATGATGAGGATCTGAGCTTTGTGACACGATGTGGCCTTTGAATGATGCTCAGTTGGTACCAAGGGATCCAAAATGTGCCGAGATCATTTTTGCCCAGAAAGATGTTGCTCACTCGATAATTTCTCTTGTTTAAATCATTCTTTCTAAATCGTAGAGATGGTTATGTGGGAAATTTGAGACAAATTTGAGCATTTGTCTAAAAGTTGATACGTGTCAAAGCCAAAACATTAACTGAGCTGGTGATGAGTGAGTGGAGGAGAGACTCAGAAAGGCTGCCAACACATTCTGACGCACAATGCCATTGTGTGTCTCACGAGGTTTCTTTTGTGGTTGTTGCCTTGACATACCTGTGGTAATACTGGCTGCCATGTGATTACAAACTTTGTGTTTTGCCCTCGGTTTGGCTTTTCATCACTGCCTTTATCTGCTGATTCAGTTTAGAATCTAAAAGTATTAAGTTAGATTCAAGAAACCTGTTCATGTGTTTTCTCCTTCACACCAGCAGCCTTTCTGCATCACAGTTGGGAGAGAGACAGCCCTCACTAATGCCATAACCTGTTATGTCACGCACCATTGTTAAAGGACACCTCTTGCATAAATGAGACATGCCTGTGGCTTTGACAGAACTGCTTTATTTTCTCTCCTGGGAATGAAAACCGCCTACTTGTTGGTCATGACTAAACGAAAAAGAAAAAAAACCCCCTGAATTTCCTCTGTGGCTGAATTAAAGCGCCCAAAACCGCACTACTGAGCAACTCAGCATTTTGAGTTTTTCGTAAATCCATTTAAACACAATAGCTGTGATTCCAGCACCTCCCCTCCGACGGAAGTTCTGTTAATGACTATTATTATTCGTGCTGTAAGCCAGGATTTTATGTATTTTCTTATAGACAATCAAAGCTACATTAGTCCCAAGCTTATTCGCAGTAAACCTTTTCACCTTGCTACACCTAACTAATCTGCATTTTTGTTTGGGTGAGTTTTTAAATTTAGGGCATTTTTGGCCTCTACTTGTTTTACATCGACGCACACACACGAAAGCACAGGCATGCACAGTGTCCCATAGCCATACTCTCCATCACTCAGAGTTATGGTAGCTACACGGTGCCTTCCGGAGCAGTCACAGACTCATCCCCATAGACCTGTCGTACATGGTTCAGTGCCTTATTTTCAATTGTTCTTCAGACCCTCATAAATCACCCTTGAAAGTGTGTGTCTCGTCTCTCCGTGCACTTGAGTGTGTGTGTGTCCATGTTGTTATTGTTGCCAGCTGTTCACACATTAGCAATGTAACTTGGTTACCTTGACCCTCAAACATGCACCTGCCATGTTCCTCATCATTTACACCTTTGAGCATACTAAACCATACAAGTGCTGAATTATTTAACATTTTTAAGCACTTATTTGCTTATGTTTTCTCTTCATGGTGAATTTGTACCAACTTGTCTTTGCTCCTGTTTTCCATAGATTTCCAGGCTCATACATTTTCTGCTTGCCCACACTGTTGGCACTCCTTATATTTTCATGTCACCATGACTTACAGAGCAGCTCAGCTCTCTTCCTTCTCTTAGTATAACCAATTGTTTGTTTAATGTCTTTCAAATCCTGCCATTTTATTTTCAATTTATAACACTCACCAATGTTGCAGTGATGAGACCACGTGTTACACTGCAATCTGACATTCCCATTTTCAATAAAGTCCAGATCTGTGAGGACAAGCAGATCATAGAAAAGCAGATCATAGAATAATGAATAATTATGTCTTCCATCTATCTCTGAAAAAGTATAAATTCAAGTCCTGGCCTAGATGCATCTCAGCTCCAAACTTTAGCTCCAGGTCATTATTTCATAAAACATTCCTTCTTCCTTCTTCATTAAACTGCTGAAAGTATTCACTCCGCCATCTAAATCACTGGATTCAGGTGTTCCAATCACTTTCATGGTCACAAGTGTATGAAATCAAGCATGCAGGCATGCAGACTGCTTCTAGAAACATTTCTGAGAATGAATTCCAGCGTGGTACCATGACAGGATGCCACCTGTGCAACAAATCCAGTTGTGACGTTTGCGCGCTACTAAATATTCCACAGTTTGTGATATTTTAACAAATTGGAAGCGATTGGGAACAACACCAACTCCGCCACAAAGTGGCAGGCCATGTAAAATCCCAGAGGGTCAGCAGATGCTGAGGTGCATAATGCACAGAGGTCACCAACTTTCTGCAGAGACAATCTCTACGGACCTCCAAACTTCATGTGGCTTTCAGATTAGCTCAGGAACAGCGTGTAGAGAGCTTTGTGGAATGGCTGAGCAGCTGCATCCAAGCCTTACATCACCAAGCGCAATGTTAAGCGTCGGATGCAGGGTTAGGGTTAACCACTGGACTCTTCATGAGCAGTGGAGAAATGTTCTCTGGAGCGAGTAATCATGTTTCTCTGTCTGGAAAATGATGAATGAGTCTGGTTTTGGTGGTTTCCAGGACAACGGTACTTGTCTGACTGCATTGTGCCAAGTGTAAAGTTTGGTGGAGGGAGATAATGGTATGGATATTTTTACAGGAGTTGGACTTGGCCCCTTATTTCTAGTGGAAAGAACTATTAATCCGACTGCATAAGTGGACATTTTGCACAATTTCATGCTTCCAGAATCTGGAAGTTTTGGAGGAAATTTTGAAATTTTATATCTTTAGGCATATTTATTTGGAGTTTTTCCCCCATTGCTTTTGAAAACAACAACAAGGAAAAAAAGGCATTTCAATAATTTCTGCTATTTCTGTTTTGCCTTCTCTCTAATATATATATTTCATCTTCTTTAAATCATGCTTTTTATTTGTTTTTGTTTCTAATGTCTCTGTAAAGCACTTTGAATCACCTTGTTGTTGAATTGTGCTATACAAATAAACTTGCCTTGCCTTGCCTTCTTTTAAGGAAAAACACTACTATGTACCTCCTTAAAAATATGAATATGACTTTGATCTGACATGTGGTGAAAGTGTTCTGCATTGGTGAGTTTGTGGCTTTTCTTGTCTGTTTCTATTGCTGTGTCCGTTGAATCATCATGTATTTGCCTCACTGGGTTGTAGCATTCCCAATTAAAACTGGGAAATGTGATGCTTGTGGTGTAAATGGCCAGCCAGCTCAATTATTATACTGGTTTTGCTTTTTTTGTAAACAAACATTTTCTTGGCTGTTGCAGCTGAGAATATTCTTTGTAAATTCAGTTAACCTTTGCTAACTACCTGCAGGCTTTTAGTGATGACTCGATTTAGCACATTAGCTATGCCCCAACAGTGTGCGATTAGTTAAAATAAAATCACGATATTTCTCATAAAACGGGTGTCAAAGCAGTGTCAGACTGTATAAACAACAAACTCACTACATCGGTGCTGCAGATTGAGTGCTCACCTACGAGATGTGCAGCTCTTCACCAGCCACATGTGCGATGCCAGTCTGACAAACTGGCACCATCAAATCAACAGTGCTGTAACAAAAAGAACATAAAAATGCTGACAGGGTGATAAGACTCTCATAGTGCGGTCGTGGCTCAACAGCTGGGAGTTCACCTTGTAATCAGAAGGTTGCCGGTTCGAGCCCCGGCTCGGACAGTCTTGGTTGTTGTGTCCTTCGGCAAGACACTTCACCTACCTCCTACTGGTGTTGGCCAGAAGGGCCGATGGCGCGATATGGTAGCCTCGCTTCTGTCAGTCTGCCCCAGGGCAGCTGTGGCTACAACTGTAGCTTGCCTCCACCGGTGTGTGGATGACTGGGTGTGTAAAGCGCTTTGGCGGGACTAGTAAAAGCGCTATACAAATACAGGCCATTTACCATTTAGTCATTTTTTCCATTTCATTGGTGTGTGTTTTACAAGATTTGTATTTGGGAGAAGCACTTGGAGTTTTTTCAAATGTTAAAAAAACGTTACCCACCTTCTCCTCCTCCAACCCCCAACGAATCACAGCAGATGGCTGCCCCTCTCTGAGCTGGTTCTGTGGGAGGTTTCTTCCTGTTAAAGGGAAGTTTTTCCTTTCCACTGTTGCTAAGTGCTTGTTCATAGGGGATCATCTGATTGCTAGGGTTTTCTCAGCCTCTCTTTATTATTGTATTGTCTTTACCGTACAATTTAAAGTGCACTGAGGCAACTGTAGGTGACAATATAAATAACATTTTATTGAATTGAAAAAACTAGCAGTATTAAGATACTGGACATTTCTATTTACATTTACACAGGTAACTTCAAAAGGAGGAAGAAGTGCTGCTGTTAATATCGTCTCAAATTTAAAAGTACAGATTTGTCAATACATAAAGACACTGAATATTTGAAATGGCTGCTTGCTTTCCTTAGTCTCAACACGAGAACACCTGCTGTGCATTCTCGCTTACTCACCGTCTCTATGGATTTGCTTTTTTTTGCCTTTTAAATGTTTGACAATTTGAGGTTTTTGAACAAATGAAATATCTCAGGAAGGTTTTATCGATGTGGAAGTTACAAAAGCTTCTGCACCATCCGGCCCATCTATAAAACTCAAAAACTATACTTGTTTTAACTTTGGCCAGTCTCACCTCTGTTTGCTCAGCGTATTCAGGTTGAGACACGCTGAGGAGAGGAATGCATCATCTTCTAACTTGGCTTGAAATAGCAGTCTAGAGAGGGTGGCAGGCTGCAAGGGTACCCAGTCTATGCGAGGATAATCCCTCGCCTGTCTTAATATAGGGACGCTTTGCATTTGCTACTGGACTGCACGGCTTCTGTCGGTGGAAAAAGCAGAGCAGTGAAAATAATGCGTAATCAGGTGACTTGGTTGCAGCTGGTCCTGCCGATCTTCAGGTTGGACAGGGATAATAACAAGCGAGATTGCTGCCAGCAGGCAGCGTTCCTCATAGGGAATGCGCTCATATTGTGGGAACGGCGATACGTAGAGTGTATGTTGTCTTCCCGCTGTGGTGTGATGAGAAATAATGCAAATGCTTTTGGCAACTGTGTCCCAGGGTGCTGTGTTTCAGTAAGCCTCATAATTCAAATCTCTAAGAATACCACCATCCTTAGAGGTTGTGCATGTTTTCATGTGGAAAGTATCAAACCGATTGTATTGACTAAATCTTCAGGGAAGACAGCAGACTTGGCAAGCCTAGACAGCAGTGGACCTGGGCTGCACCAAATCAAAGCACAGCATCAGACTGTGAGCTAAGGGACTGTCAGGGTGAAATCTTTTTTTTTTTTAATAGTCAAAGCTGACCATTAATTAAAGTCCTGCTATGAAATCAGACTCCAGCTGTTTTACACATTTATTTCCTATTTGGACTTTTCTTCTGAGACTTGGTCTATCCTTTTAGCCCAAAGTCAACATTCACAATGAACCAATTAAACAAATGGCTTGATGTAGAAGAAAACCGCTAAAAGTTAGATGGGAACAGCCAGAGCCCTCAGCAGATTCACTCAAACTTGAACCACACACTTATAATGCTGCATTTCTACTGGCAGATAACACTGATGAACACAGCAAATAGAAAAAATGATTTAAGACTCCATATATGTGAGGACTTCAAGATTTTTATTGTGGCACTATATTTCCCTATTGATTAAATAACATTTATTTGAGCTACAGTGTAACATGCACTAAATCCTTGAGGGAAATTACTCAAAGCACTGTGTCCCCTGTGTCATAAAATCAATGCGGAGAGGGGGGAAAGAGCTGCTGGAGTTAATGGTACCCTTTTTTAATTTAAATGATAAATGCCGTAAACGCATTGTCTTCATTAAATTCATTTACAACTTTTCATGACATTCACCTTTTCTGTGTTGCGACGTTGATTCCTATTTGATGCATAAGCCGATAAACCTAGTTGGGTCACGCCGGATAGATTTCCACTAACAGGACTTTGTATGAGAGGAATACGCGTCTGTCCTCAAAAATAAGGAAGCGCCCTGAATGTGTTATAACTCACAAACTGACATTTGTGTGTGCGGCCACGTGTTCCTGTGCAGTCGCAATATTGTCAGGTTTTTTAAATAAACGAGCAATTGTCATGGTAACACAACTGATCCTGGTGGTATTCGTTTTACTGTTCTTTACTGTGCTTGTTAGTTTTCTTAAAAGTAATGCAGTATGTTACTTTATTACTCGCTGGAGAAAGTAATTAATTACACTTCTATGTTACATTTAACCTGACTGAATACATTGTCAATTTATTACCAGTTAACAATATAAAGCTTTCAGGCCCACACAAACACCTATCATAATGAGGACACACACATCTTTTTTTAGTATTTGCATGAGAACACAAAGCAAAGTTAAAAAATCAGCCCAAAGAGATTTGAAAGCGATCGCCACGGTGATTCTACTGTAGAAACTTGAACAGGTAGAAATGGAGGCTTCAATCCTGACTTCTCGTTGCTGGTTTTGTCACCTGTTGAAGATCGGGGTCTGGTAGCTTTAGCATCATGTTGAGATTTCAGTTAGCATAGATGTAACATGCTGTCTGTGCAGATGCTTGGTAATAGTTGCTAATAGTTGTGTTAGCAACATATTGCAGTTGTTTCTGTCTATTGCTCTCTGTCCTTTTGTGCAATACCCATACCGCCACTGTAGACCACGCCACCATTTTTCTCTTCCATGCACACAAACTGAAATCAGCTGTCTGTAGCGTAAGAAAGAAATGTTTTGTTAGAAGTTTCGTCACCCTTTCTATCAACCTGGCACTCAGATAAGTCAAAAACATTTCTAATGTATATAATATGATGTCTTTACCATTAAGGATCCATTAGTCATGTGTTATGGACACCAAACTCACTGTCCACAGGATAACTGGTCATCTACAGTTTTGGTAAAAATGTTTTTTTTTAACACCAGCACCGGGCATCTCTCTTTCATTTGACCATCTGTGTTGTCCACATAAAACACCAGCCACATTCTGGATGCCCTTCTGTTGTGTCAGGGCTGCTCTATCTAGGATTGTGTTGGGATCTGACCATCAACCTCTCTCTCGGTCTTTCTCACACACACACACAAGCAATATTGAGCGAGCCCTGATAATATCTCCTTTTAATCTGCTACCGCCTAGTCTGAAAGGTTTTGGTAAATGAAAGAGAGAAATGGCATCGTCACCATCACCAACATAGCTTTTATTTTTTTGTGCTGCTTTTTTTGTGTTCTTCAAATGCAGTTGTTTTGGGTGGTTGCAGAAGCAGGTATAAAAACCTGGATGCGGGAGACATCCGAAGAGCTTGAGTTGGCAAGTTTGGGGCTGCATTGAAAAGAATCTAAGAAAAGTAACTACCATCTCATGAGAGGAATGCATCATAATACCATTTTAATTTGATCATTACTTTTTGATTGGTTTTGAGACTTTCGTACAGACTAGACAAACACTTACCTACCTCAATGTTTTCCATGTTCAGCTGTGAAAGAAGCAACTCCGTTTACAAAAACGCCTTCAGATTGGTGGCTCTGCACCTTTCAATGATGTCATATTCATTATCTTGAGAGCTGGTGTTTTGAAATGTTTCAAATTGTTTTTCTTCAAGGTCGCGCAATCACGAGCCTCCTGCATATAGATATTGGAGAGAAATGGTATGATTTGCATCTGATTTCCACAGTGTTGTTACTTTGGGAAAACTCAGGTCTAAAAACCTCGAAACAGAATAAAATCAGAGAAAAACCTGGATGCAGAAGTTTGTGAGGCACTTCAGTTGAAGTAACAGGTTTTCTATCCCGACTACAATATAGAGTTAATGCCCTACTTTAACTAAATCTATAGGGAGATAAAACCCCTGACCCCTGCTGCACACTGAGCCAGCAGGTTGGGCTGATGGAGCAGGGGCCATTTCAAACAAACAACAGGCCGCGACTAAAGTTTTTCATTACATAACATAAATTAATCATTCAAAATTTGATTTAAGCCGTCTGGGTTTAGCAGCAGTATGATGACTTTTTTGCAGAACGTAGCCAAAGTTTGTTCAAAATGTGGCCAAAGGATCCAAAAAGCTGCTAAATAAGTTGGCGTCTGTGAGAACTCGAGGAGGAGAGTGAGTGGAGCTGTCTTTGCTGATGTAGAAGAAGAGTAGTGACAGGTTTGCATGTAAACTGAGAGAGGAGAGATACAAGAAACGGTTTATGTGCAACAGCATCACTCTATGAATTTAAATTGCATTGTCTTATCCTTAACCTTGACTGAAAACACATTGATAAATGATACAAAACTGATACATTTTCAGTTAATGTCAGTAAATAAAGTCTGATATTAAGCCCAGAGTGGGTTTATTTGCTATTTTTGCAACTCTAAAGATTAAAAGATTAAATCAATAATTTTTTAAATATCAGAAATAAAACTGTAAGCAAAAAAAGGATTGACTGTATTATGCAAGAGAAAGAGGACTGTGCCGATAATTCCACTTTGGTGATTTGCAAATTTATTACAACTCTAATATATTATTTATGATATTACTTATTAAGAATATAATTTTCCATTCAACAAACCTTGTGATAAATCTTTTCAGCATGTTACAGGTTTATATTTTGGTGCCTGAACGCCCACTAGTAAGTAGGTTTTAGGCACTAAATCTAAAATGTGGATGGCTTTAAAAAACAATCCCATGAGTAGATTTTATTAATCAGACCACAGACCATAGAAGGTGAAGTGAAAAAACCCCATCTAATTCAAAACTGCTTTATTTCTCTCAGGTACAGGATAGAGTAGCTCCTTTATGGCTCTGGATGGATGTTACAGCACTAATCAGATGGGACTAATCATACTGTGCCTGCACAGATAAGAGAAAAAAATACCTAAATGGGATGTAATACCACTACACTAATTGTTACTAGTGCACTTACATCTTTTGCCAGGATTTCAGAAAGAAAAGGAAGTAAGTGCTCCTTATTTCATACTCTGGGTGTACTATTGGCCACGCTCTGCTAGCAACAGGACCAGCTCCTCCGTAGAAGCAAATCCTGGAATAAGTGCTTCATTTTTAAGTCTGATGTATGCAGATTGTGGTGAGGATGTTTTGTGGTATTTGTTATACTCTTGCACCTCTCAGTTTGAATACAAATCCAAACAGTCAGCATTATGCAACACAAGCAGGAAAAACTACTGCTGCTGGTTACAAAACAAAACAGGAAAAGAGAAAATCTCTCTCCCATTCACTCGTATCTGGAAGTTTTATGAATAATGCAGCGAGCCCGAGGTTAGGGAGGTGGAGAGCGGATGCCAGTTTGAGCTTTAAACATAGAGTATTTGACATCTGAGTTAACATGGACTGACTGTAGATCTCTGCTTTGACAACCTCCTTCACTAGGCTGTGCTTGGCAGCCTGGCAAGGAGCCATTCATGGTAATTTTAGCTTCGCACGATAAACTGGAAGATTGCATAATAACTTTCATACTGTATTTAGTTTAGTTATGCTGTTTAATACATTTACTGCAGTATATAGTGTACATAATATGATTTTTTCTTTTTGTTCTTGTTTTCCTTTTTGGACTTTCTCCTGAGCTTCCTCACCAAACACCTGCAGAATACTATAGGATGTGGGTGCACCCTGTTATGCAGGCTGCTGGATCATGTATAAGTGAGCCATAGTGTGTAGCTGGACTGCTGTGCCTTTTTTGGCCATAGGCGCTGGAAGCCCTGCAGCTTCCCGGATTAGGAATTCTTCTCACTTGCCTAATAATTACATGCTGATTTGAACGGTTGTTTTTGAAGAGCCAGCCATTCTTAATGAAGCCTAAGCCAATGCCTTAAGCTTTCAATTGGAATTCAATCCCTCCCTCACTTAACACACTGGTTCCACAATTTATATTCAGCTCACAAATACTGTATACTGAACTTTTTTAAATGTAGCTGAGCACAACTTACAAATGCTCATAGCATGTGTGTCTGCAAGTCTCCAACAGCGTCCTGGGAGGAAAAGTCATAACACTGCAGGATTGTAAACACATTGTCTTAATTTGGCATTGATTTAGTTTGTATGCACAGCAAATTGTTATTATTCAGATTTTTTTTTACAATAATTATAGAGTACTTGTACAAAGCGATACAAAGCACTGTGATTCAGTGCTGATTCACTGATGATGAAGTGTTCTTTTCCTTGTACAAAAAGAAAATGCATTATTTTAATATTGCTTACATTAGCAGTAAACAACGTTTATTATCTTTCGGAAGAATACAGTGATGGATATGATAGTCTTATCCTTATTCTTCTTTTTTTGGCTGCTCCCTTTAGGGGTCACCACAGCAGATCACCTGACTCCATCTCATTTTATTTATCCTTAGCTTCCTTTTCTGTTACACCAACCTCTGCAGGTCCTCCTTCTGTGGTCTTCCTCTCCAACTCTAAAATCCTCAGCTGTAACAAATAAGATATAATCATTTCTGTGCATTCTGCTCACTCACAACAAAATCTTCAGCTCTACATCTACTGCTGTGCGACACAGCTGATTTTGGTATCAAACCGATACCAAGTGAATACAGGGAAGTGCTGCCGATACCAATACTTATAAAGGCAGCTGATGTAGAGGAGAGCAGTGTGTCACGATTTATGGATGCATGCAGATATATTTTTTCATTTTCAAAACAATATTTTTTTGACACAAATTAGTGTGTTACATACTGAACTTAAAGTATAGAAACAAAGTATCTACCCTGTTATTACCTAGTTTCGATCTGATACCAGCATCAGCTTTGGCATCGACATTTGGATCAATCTGTCCATCTCTATCTGCCCCGCAGGGGGCCACAAGCCAGTGTACTCTTAGTGCACTGGCTTGTGGCCATTCCTAATATATGGAGGATTGCATCAAGAAGAAGATCCAGCATGAACTCTTTACCAAATCAACACAACAGGAGTCTTGCCACTTGGTTTATGTTCCTCAGGTGTGAAGGTAGAAAGAAAAAACTGATACATTATTGACATGTTACAAACACAACACTCATTCTGCGATGCAGGTGTGATGTTTTTGGAAGGCTAACGTGTCTCAAATGATTATTTAATGTCTGCTTGTTTAGTGTGATGTAAAGTGTGACAGATGTTCACTGATGTTTATATCAGCTGATTCTAGGGAGTTCCCTGCTGTTTCTATCTAATAAAATTATTTTGGGGATTTATTGGAGACATTACCAGAATTATTGTGCAAAGTGTTACACAGGCAGGAACGTAAAAACAGTAAAGTAGGGAGAAACTGTGAAAGCTATCTTCAGTTACAGGACTAATGAAAAAGCTCTTTATGAGGCTAAAACTTTACATGTGGGAATATTGAGCTTGTTCAAAAAACAAATACACTATTTGTAGGTAGCTATATGGAAAAAGCTAAATAAAAGCCATATTAAAGTTAGGACCATAAGATTAAGCCCTTGAGTGACTTAAAAATGACCCCCCCCCCCCACACACACACACACACACACACTTAGAACGTAAATGTTATCCCTGGATTTTATTTTGAACTGGAACTGAAAGATTTGGTCGATGTTGCTGGATTTGTTATGCTGTTATGTGAGATTGTATCAACACAGTTCACTGCTTTGTAGCTGACAGACGAAAAGTCTATCCTCTTGCGGCTTTCAGGAGTCAGTCTTATGATACCCGACAAGGTTAGGTTAACAGACATTTCTTATGGAGCTCTTGGGAAAATACGCGTCAGTAGCTGCATTACCATTGCAGGAATTTTCCACAGTTCTCTACCTGCCTTTCCACTGTTAAATCAACCTCTGAGAAGGTTATTTCAACCAATCAAAATCTCTGCTCACAGCACAGTGCTTTTTGAAGGTTCATGACCTTTCGACGTAGGGCTTGCAGCACTGAATGTGACTGACTGGTAGTTTTCCTCAGCACTGTTCTACTTACACTTTTACACATATTGATTTTGCTTTTAGTCTTTGTCCAAAAATCTCTATCATACCACCCAATAGCTTTTACGGCTAATTGGCCAACTACTAATTTTAGATCTTTTGTCTGTTTTTTGCTGTTTTGCTAACCTTTGTAAACAGATGAATGTCCAGTGAAGAGTCCGGATTTCTGGTACTGGGTACAGACTTTGGTTGCATTTGCATCTGGAGGGCAAAGAGGAATGTCATGAGCCAAAATGCATTAGATAACAATAGTTTCGAAGGAAAAAAAAACCTATCTGCAATGATCAGTTGGCATTAGTGAACATCTGGGCCCAGATATCATGGATGCACTGGAAGCCCTGATGACCCAGATGTTAATTCTGTAGACTACGACTCCGTCCTTGCATGGTTTACTTTAATTAGCTCTAATTACTTTAACAGAGGCGGAAACAAGAGCAAGTTATGAGAGGTCCAAAGGATCACTGTCATGCTAGTGACAAGAGCTGAAATACTTCACACTTTGTTTATGAAAGACAAAGAAAATGTGTGTGTGGTGCTAAAGTGCTAGCCAATGCTGACACTGTAAAGCTACTGTTGGTCTAAAAAAAGTAAGGAGGGAAACCTTTGCTCGTATTCTGCTTTTAAATTTGCTCCGTAGTGTAGTGGTCAACACATTTACCTTACTTACCTTACACAGAAAGGTAAACAAATAGAAAAGATCCTTGGTTTGAGATTGGGAGGAGACTGAAATCCAGCCTCAGGGGGTTCTCAAACTAGTTTACTCCCAGTGCCAGTCCCAAGCCCAGATAAATGGACGGGGTGCATCAGGAAGCCCAACCGACTTGCCAAATCAAACATGATCATCTGCTGTGGTGACTCCTTGGGAAATAGGGGAGCAGCTGAAAATACCAGACTTTGCTAATGAATAAAGATCCATATCAACCATATTATTGAGCTTTCTTCACAGGCAGATCACAAACATTCACTCTAAAATAACTCACATTTTTTAATAAAAACAGAGTTAATTAAAGTAGCAAAAAAGTAACAGCATGCATACTCTGATGACTGGCGGTATGAAGATGAAACAGTCTTTTGAAGGCACAGAACATTTTTTTGTTTTTGAATAAGTAGACCAAAAAAAGTTCAGATTTTGTTCTGACTAACAGCGTGGCATTTTTGTTGTCCCCTGAAACTGAAATCTGCCTCAACTAAAGAATAAGAGTGGCACTGTTTTGTATTTTCCTCAGCACCTTTCAGAAATGCACTCATTCTCATTAATCTGACAGCATCAAATGCTCACAGGTAATGGTTGTTAGTTCGATCGATTTATTGAATAGCCTTATTCCTTTCATATGCCAGTGTAGCAAATTCATTTTTGCAGTGTTTTCCCAAGGTTTCTGGAGGTCTTTAGAGCCGCATATGCATTAGCATTTTAAGACTGTCATTTTGAGCTCATCATCTGTGACAGCCGATTTTCTCCCTACTCATCATGAATTTATTTCCTCTGTGGCAGTAAAACACATTACAGGGGCGTTCACAATTTCCTGCAGGTTAAACTGGGCTAACTAAACAATTTTAGCGCTGATTAACTCTAAAAAGACTCAGAATTATTGGACCAAAAGGGACCATTGGCCAAGCAGCATTATGGTTGCAAATGAGGCTCCGTTCAAAAACGATATCTAAGCATGCAGTATTCTTTTGTCCAGCTTACGCCAACCAAGGGTTATGCAAATTTACAGTTCACTAAAGACAGACTGAAGTGAGTTTGTTCATGTGTGCAGTTCACTCTTTGAGTTTCAAATCTCCTAAAGTGTTTCATTCCTTATTAAAATAAGATGATAAATACAATATTGAAGACTTTTTGTTTTTCTTCTGAATGACTGGAGCAGTTTGAGTCACCCATCTGCTCTGTTAGAAGCGGCTTGTTTATTTGGTTGGTTGAAGTTCCCCCGTGATAACATAGTGATAGACAGATGGTTCATCCAATCACCTGCTAAGTTTTCAAACAGTTTCCAAGGACAGCTACCCAGATGGTTCCAAGCAACAAACCATCTGGCACGTCAGGTTAGAAATTCCCCTCAGACAGTTTGAAAGTTGAGTTGTAAATGTGCCGTCAAAAGGCGCCGACGGGAGGAAATGATGGAGAACAGCTGCAATGATCCACATCACATAGTGTAGAGCAAGTGCTTGTTATAGCAATCAATTCAATTGGGACATTGTATTCTGATTATTGCAGGGTAATAAATGCTTCTCTTCTAACAGCCCCCTAAAACTTAATGCTTTAAGTACTGTGTGAAGCACCAAGGCGCTGTATCCCTTTAGTTACTTTTTTTTAAAGAGTTAGTTAGTGAAAATGTTTTGATGCCTGTTGGCAGAAATTTCTTCCTCCGTGTGCTTTCATCTAGTCATTTGCACTCGCCTGTCAAAGACAGGCCCGAAACCTACTGCTGTTCAAAGAATGTATTTTATGCAGATATCATAATGCATTTGCAAATGCACACTCTATCAATGCTTCCAGATATCAAGACACATGCAGAGTCAAATTACAGCCTAATGCATTGGTTTGAACTTCAAGGAGAAAATTGAGTTTGTGGAGATTTCACTCTAAAGCAGCTTTGTACCTTTGCAACGGCAGAGAAATGTCAGCAGCCCCCTTGTGTAAGTGTTATATCACTGTTGGCCCATGTTAACAGTACTTTTCTGGTGTTGAATGATCCTGGCTGACTCTTGTTACTCTTGTCGGTACAGAGTTTGAAGTTAATCTTCTAAGAGCTATATTCAAGCAATTGCTTTTGTAAAATTTGGAAACGGGATGCACTCAAACCGCCATTGATCAGCCACGTATTGATGTTCAAGTAGGTGAAAATGTCCGCATAAAAACAAAACAAAAAACAGAAACTTTGAGAGCAGGGTCCCACCTCCCAAGTGCTTCATCAATTATGTAGGGAGCTAGTGCTTTTTGGGGGTACTGCATGCAGTGAAGCAGAAAGAGAAATAGGAGACTGCTTTTCCACCCTCGCATAACCCACTGCTGCCTTCTGAAGTCATGAAGGTTAACAACACCCAAACAACAGCACAAGTCATTATTATTCAATGAATGCAGTCTACTGTGACAGCCCTGTGAGAGTGTCGGTTTAATGTTGTTGAGAATATCACTTAGAATCAATTAGATTTGGTGTTAAGAGCAGCAGTTTTGTGGCTTTACATCACTGCTGAGGGACTAGTGATTCATTTGAACTGGATGTTTTATTAATAAGAGATGGTTACCCAGTAATGTCGAAGTTGGAGCTAAAGAATACACTTTAGCGCCATATAGTACTCACTGGTCATGTTGGTGTCATCCTGCACACAATAAATAGAGCACGCAAAACAATTTCATGCTTCTTCAGCATTCAGGAAATTACATTAAATTCCTATTTGTGACTTCCACATTTAGAGCTCCAGTTACTGATTGTATTGGATTCTTGATGGCAGCAGAGAAAAGCGCTGAACACAATATTGACACGGAGCGCTTGTTAGCAAGAAATTGTTCTAGGGTTGTCCTTTTAAAAGCATCAGTCAAAGATAACCAGTTTGTCTAAAATTATCAAATTCAAGCATTCTTTTTACCCACATAAATGTTTATAATTAACCGTCTGAGGTTGACACCAGCTAACGGTCGAGTCTTCTTTAAAAAGGCCGTATGTGATGTGGGAAGTTTGTGAGAAGTAGCTGCAGCTAGGATTTAGGTACTGGAACAAACCTGATAGTGTAGACATGAACAAGCTCATTGTAACAGCTGTTCTGTTTCATTGTGTTCGCTGCCCTGTGAAAAAGAAAACAAAGGCTTGGTTCATGCAATGCTAGGATGCAGCTTGTCACTGGAGAGATGGTTCAAACGATACCAGCTAACAAGCCAAGCTGGAGTAGAAAAAACCCACAGCAGCAGTTTTAACTTTTGAAGAACCTTAAAAACATGAGAGACAAACTCTGCGAGGACTATTATATCTTTCAAGATCAAAGGCTATGGCTAACTAGTCCACTTGAAATGCAAGAGCTAGCAAGTGTTGATCTCAGCAAAGTTTTCAACTTTATCTGACTCAGAAGGAAAGATTTGCCATTGGCAACCAGCGAAAAGCATGCCAATTCTGAAAAACTTCACTCTGTAGTTGCCCTAATTTGTTTTATTCAAAGCTGTATGACAAGGATTTCTGAGCTGCAGCTGCAGAAGACTAGTTTTCCCTTGAGGAAACAGTGAAGAGTACACCATCATGCATGTGTATGCACATGTGCTTTACACTTGTCTGAGAAGCACCCAGCCATATTGATTGTTAGTAAAACATGAGTGGATATGCATGTTTTAACTGGTCTTGTTCACTGCTGGTTAGTTTCCATATAAAAGTGAAGTTCATGGCACCCACACTTCACACACACTCTGTAGTTGTTGCTATGCATGCTCTCTCTGGCTTTTGAGAAAGAAATCTATGGTATTTATTTGTACAACACTGGAGATTCACTTAATCACTGAAAATGTACCTGAATGGTTCAAACAATGGGTATTAGTGTTACAATTCCCCCAAACCACGGTTAAGTTAATACCTTGATTTTTTTGGACCACAGTTTGTTTCTTTCTGAACAGCTGCCCTCAGGCAGGCGTTTCAGGACATTGGAAACAAAGACAAACTGATTTTAAAAAGGGTTTTTTTCTATCCACAAGACATAGCCACACTAAACGCTGGTGAAGCCTTTATCCAGATGTTTGCACTGTCAGAATTGCATCAAATCTTGCTGCACATTTGCATGACAACAAAGACATTTTTTATTACCTCACCCAAGAACCTTTTTTAGAAGTGTTTGTGTGCATACTGTATGTGTTATTATTTCAGTAGAATATAATAACACATACACATACACATACATACATAACAAGAATAGCTTAAAGTTCTCAATGAATTCAACAACTTTTTAGGTGTATAGAGTGGGGTCATATTTATAATGTCACCCCTGCCTTCTGACTTCTCTTACAAGGTCAAACACATTTATCTGAAGGTCAAAGTGATAATGATGCTATATAAAGTTATTTAAACCTATGCTGAACTTCTGACCTCTTCTTCAAGGGCTAATCTTTTAAAGTTAATTTTATCTATATAACACCAAATCACAACAGTCACTTTGAAGTGCTGTATACTGTAAGACCCTACAATACTACAGTTAATAAATAATGCAAATGTTCGGCCCATGTTGTATTCGCAACATTTATGAAATGATACTGGTATATGGGGATTTAAAATATCCCATTATAGTTTGCATCCAAATATCATGTCACGTTTGACCTCTGACCTCACTTTTACATTTGACATCTGCCTTTCTTTCAAGTTGACACCAAAATGTGTCTGTAAAGAAAGTATGGTCTGGAAAAAGAGAACAAGTCACCTAGTTAGTTAGACAGATACTGTAGTATAATATTATATATAATAAGCTCAAATGAATCATGCCCAGTATTTACAAATCAATACCTATTACCTAGTACGTACTCCTACATAATACATAATGTTTTTGTAGTCAAAAGCATCGTGCCACACTTATCTGGTTTTTACTGCACTACTAACCTCTTAAAATATGTTTAAAAAGAAGAAAGAGACCAAGATTATTATGTCCAAAATACATTACTATTCCCTTAAAAGTGAATCTTGCCTAGACAGAGAGCTGAATTGAAAAGCTTCTTGTTATTTTATCAATATTTTGTTAAAAAAAACCAGGGAAGAAAACTTTTTTTTTGACAGGCATGATCGCTTGGTCATGATTGGTTCATGAACAAAAAATAAACTCAATTATTCAGAAGTTTTTCCAGTTTACTGGAAATCTGCAAAGATTACAGCGTTCAGACTAGCCTGCTTTAACTACTCATTAACAGCTCCACATGGGTGTCACTGTATGGGAAGATTTAAGTATATATTGCAGACATTTCGGCTTCACAGTTCCTACAAGCCAACATCACATGCACCCCTTGTGAACTGACAACTGTTACTTTGAAGTAAAGATTCAGAATTATTTTAAAGGCTAAGCGAACTTGAATGTCAAAGACATAACAGTGAATCCTTTTTTCTGAAATTCAGTCGCCGCTGGTCTGTCTATGTGATTGTCCTTGTGCAAATTTACAGTGCATGAGTGGAAATGTGCATGTGGGAGTTAAAGTGCAGTCACGGATCCATTCAACAATACTGCTAAGCACATATTTGTTTAATTTAGGTGTGATGTACTTGAGGCCAGACAGTAGATACTTTCATAACCGTGTTGTTTCATAGAATAAACAATGTCTCAGCTCATTTTCAGCTTTGTCCTCGTTACTTTATTCTCCTATCTGCTATAGTGCTTCAGTATACAGCTATAGCAACATGAATATTCTTGAATTGTCAGGGAAAACTTGTATGTGCTCTCACAAGTAGTGGATTTACCTGACATGTAGACAGTCACCAGTTTCCAACAAGGAGTGTATTTTTTGTGGTTTAGTCAAAAGGAAATTCTGTGTTTTGAAGGTAGAAATAGATGCAGTTGAATCAAGAATTTTATTATTAACCTAACAGAAAAGGAGAAAATTCAGGTTGCAAGAACTTTTATCTAAACATGTAAATCTAAAACAGTCAAAGTTAAAAAAACAAAAAAAAACAAACACTTCTTGGCTGTTTCCCTTTTACAGCGTGTGGGTATCAGTTATCTGTCACTGTTGTCGATTTTATTTCAAGCTTTCATTTGTTTACGTTCATCGGTTTTTACATATTCTGTAGAGTGAGGCTAAATTGGAGGAAATAATTGTTAACAGGAATAATGTGTTGTACCTGGCTCATAATTTCAACAAATGCGCATGTTAGAAAAAGGAATGAATATTCAGGTCGTTGTAGTAAACAACTGAATCTGATTTAACTGGCAAATTTCGAACCCCTGCTGTTTTTCTCCAGTGGAAATTATTTAATATTCACTCTCTTTTAGTTCACGCCGCACTAAATTTCAGCCTAATTTGCATTTAGAGCTTTCATGTTTAAAATTAAGTAGTTAAAGCTGTGGCCTTTAGATTTATTCTTATTTAAAAAATAATAAACGTAGCATTTCTGAGATTTTAAATCATGTCTAAACCTGTGTACAACAGTAAAACAGACATCCTCAGCCAGATGTCAATCTTATGAGGTAATGCTATTTTTCTCAAGCTGCATAGTTTTTCTGCCATTAAAAGTCCCTGCACTGAGCCCCACCTGCTGTGGAAGCACTACAGCACTTCCCTTGTTAGGTGCATAGCTTGTCGCTTGTGAACCTCCTGATCAAAGCTTTAGCAGCATAAGGCTCAACCCAGCAGGGCTCAGTGCTCCACTGCTATAACAAAACACCAATAAGGTAAAGAAAAAAAAAAGTCATCCAGTAACTAAAGATGCAATTTTTTTAAAAAAAGGGAAAATGTAACATTCTGCATGTTCCAGATTATCAGTGTCTAGCATGACATACTGCATATGTATATTGGCATATTGTTTGAACTCGGTTGCTTGACTTGCCTGATTGTATAGTAAATGTTTGACAATGGATCCTTTGTTAAAGTGTAATTATGTCTTGTGCATGTTAGCCCCATTAAGGGAGTCCCAAAGCTTTATATTAAATTCACTTTGAGTCAGCGGACTGAATTTAACACAAATAAAGACAATAGGCAGGGAAAACTCAAAAGGACTATAAATGGGTCTGATGAATGAGCACTGTGTTGTATATCGCACAAATGCATCTGTCGTGGTGGACTCTGACAGCTTAATGAAACAATTTAGTTAATTAAATCAAGGTTATAAAATGTCATGAGATTTCAACTCCTTTGAAAGGACGATCTTTTGTAAGCTGCCTCGGATTGAAGATGGATAGATGGATGTACGCAAAACATTTGGAGGAAACATTGTTTTTCATTTGCACCACCTCTTTCTGTTTTTTAATAATATCAGTATGTTAATTTTTTAGCATGTAGGCCAATATACTAAACATTTGTCAACAGTTTCAACCATGAGAAAAATACAATCCATATACCGGCATTCTGAACAAGTCATAAAAGTGATGAGGCTGTTGCAGTCGTGTCTTTTCCGATAGCTTTTAACCTCGGTGATTAGCCTCTGTCGGCTCTCTCAAATCTTTCAGTGACACCTCTTTGGGATCTTTATTGCCCATTTGTTGCCTTTCATTCTGGACGCTGGGAGAAAAATCATCATTAGCTTCCGTCTTATCTACTCTTTATTTTACCCCTGCGATGAGCCTTGTCTCTGGGATTTGGCTGATAATGATTTGTGCAGCAGTATAAGCTTAATGGCTTCTCTTTATCTTCAAAGGCTTTGATTCTTCATTGTTGTTGCTTAGCAGACAATTAAGGGGTAAAGGCCGAAGTAGTGATGGATTTCTGTGAGTGGTTTTTTTGTTAAAGCCCTGATTAAAAACACATAGAGCAGTATAAATTTTGACTTCAGGAAGCTGTATTAATAATGCCGCAAGATTACTTGTTTACTTGTTTTAAAAATTGTTGATAGTTTGGGAAACTTTCTCATAATTACTTGTTACAGGGAGCGTAGAGGCGGTAAAGTCTCCTATTTTGACCTCTGACCTTTTAGAGTTTACACTTTACTTCATGTTCTTTTCCAAGAACATGAAGTAAAGTGTAGACCATCACATAATAACAATGAAGTCCATATCGCTACAATGGAAAAGCACATTTCATATCCTCTATCAGCCCATCATGCAGATAATTGTAGAACTTAATTAACTCAAGTAATTACATAATTGTTTGCTTAGTTAATGTAATCAAATCACCAATTTTAGAACCGTAATATGTTATAATGCAGTGCAATTACACCTGCTACTAGCGAGTGGTGAGTGGTGTTTATTTTATTTATATGAAGTTTCATGAATTAAAACCTGAATTAAAAATAACTTCCGTGGAACAAGTTGACTAATTATAACTAATTATAGCCCTAATTGGTACTCTATACAGACACTATGCTTGATTGGAGCTTGGCATGTCCTAACAGATGCTAATGTAACTTGGTCTGTCAATAATATACCACAGCTTTTGCTTATGTGCACAAGTACACTGAAAAAAAATATCTGAATTTACTTAATTTTATTGTGTACACCACTCCCACACGATTGGTCAAACAGTATAAATTCTCTTTTTCCCAACACTGAATTGTTTCTTGTCCAACTGAAGTATTTCATTTACACAGGACTGCATAACTAAATCATGTTGATTCAACAGGATTTTGGGTATTTTTCTATAACACCACGTTATTGTCGATCATTAAAGTAGACCATCATGTTCAGGGTAATAGATTATCAACTGTAACTACAACTTGGTCTCTTAATGTCAAAATGACTCAAAGGTATTCTGTACTGAGCACACATGACTCTGCTGTGATTTAAGAATGAACATTTATATTTTCTCACTTCTGCATTTTCAGACTTTATACAAATCTAAGGTTCAAGAATGCTGTGAATCTACTTTACAACGAGAGGAAGAAATTTCATTTTTCATATATAAGAAGTTGCACTGTTTGCATGTTTCATTCATTCATGTTTCAAAAAACAATTTTATTTTATTTTTTTTAACTTGCCAACAGTGAGACAGTCTAATATGATAATACTGTATATACTGAAGCAGGAAACTTTTATAACCTTCTGTCAACCTGCCACGAACAATTAGCATAAACTAATTATTAAATAAATTCATAAACCTGTGATTATTTGTAAAAACTTAGATTAATCCTCCTAACTAAATCCTCTTAGACTCATATTTATTCAAACTCGGTACCTATAATAACTGTTTTTCTGACTGTCACTTGTTAAGGTTCACAATTGAGGAAGGAGAGTACAAACCACCCATGGTCCAGAAGGTCTTGGTCAAACAATGATTTTAATGAACACACGTGTGGGAAGATACTCTGTACGCCGACAGCAAGTAATCTCCAACTTAATCAAAGCATGAACAGATATTTTATAGCATCAGGGTTTGATTTACTGACGCCCCTTCATGCGTCACAGATACATTTTATACATAGATCAGATCAACACCACAAATGGCTTTTAACCCAGAAGATCATCTTCTATTTTCATGGCTGGTACTTTCCGTTCTTGTCTTAAAGTAAATTGTTCCTCTTTCTTGCCGAGACAACAAGGACGGTTCCTCTTTTACCGAGACACTTTTGCAGTTACAACCAGACATGACTAATCTCTCCTCTAAATAAATTTAACTCATGTGTGTGTGTGTGTGTTGACCCCACATGCTCTTTCTCAATTCACCTGTTGCACTTCTGACCTTTTACCAGACCAGAGGCTCACTGAGACTATATGTATGTCTTCTACTAAATAAATGTTTTAACCAAGAACCTCTACTTAAACCTTAATATGAAATGACCTGATATAAGTGTTTTGTAAGCATGTATTGCAATTCCTTCTATGGCTCCAAGTCACTTGCACAATAGATTGTCCGAACATCGCGCCGAACAAAGCTTCCGACCCCCAATTAATTGACCGAGCTCCAACTCTTTAATAAGCACAGATATGCATTGTGTATAAAATAGTCATAACTGCTTAAGGCCTTCTTAAAGCTATCTGTTACATTGTTAAAGCCTCGTCTTAGCCTGCTGCTCAAAATAACTTCCACTTCTGCAAAACTCTCCAAGCCTGTTTCCTGTCCTGTTACTTTTAGCCTTTCTGAAAGACACACACTGTTCAACCCCTGAATGCAATATAAACTCCAGATTGTATTATTAATGCAATGGTAATGATGACAATTATTTAACAATAGCAGTAAAATAATTTCCCTGCTCCACACTCCCTCTCTCGACCTCTGGAACACCAGAGGTCGCAATACATTGTGTCCTCGCTCAGACCCTCTCTAGCCGTCCTCTGGCTCAACCAGCTCCCATTCGAGAACACTCCATGTGTAAGCTTAGGTTTTCTCGGTCCCTCTCTTTTGGTTCATGAGGCCTCGAGATCTCCAGCATCCTCGCCCCTCCTGTGGTCGCCGAGATCTTCTGCAAAGGAAACAAAACACCTTTTCCTGCACCTCCCTAACTTATCCTAAAAATACCTCCTATGTAATATCTGTATGTGTAAGCCTACATTATAACCACTACTTCTAGAAATCAAAAAGAAATCAAAGCGGTTCTACTCCTTCAACCCTCACTAATTTTCCCTCTAAGAATTATTCACAGCTTTGAAAAACCGGCATTGTATCTTCTAAACAGGATTCAGTTCTGTCATGGTCCTGGGCCATGTTGGCCCAGTATTCTTGGTTCCTTGTATTTTCGCTCCTTATTTAGGCCAGGTTTTCTGAGGTGTCCTGTTGTGGTGTTCCCTAAGTGTTTTTCCCTTTATGACTCTTACCCCCTTGTGCCCCTCTGTGTATTTATGAGCTCTCGTCTCTCTTTGTGTTTATTCCATGTTTCCCCCAGCCTGTTATGTCTGTTTTCTCCCCGTGCTCTCTCTCCTCCTGTCTGAACCTCTGTGTACTTCCTGTTTTACTTTGACAGTCTCTTGTCAGTATGCGTAATGTTGTGTTCACTCCTGCCCTGTCTCGTTATGTTTATCAGTGTCACCTGTGTTCCCCACCTGTGTGTAATCTCCCTGTGTTCTCTGGGTGTATTTAAGTTGTGTCTTCTGTTATGGTAGTTGCTGGTTCGTCTGTGTTGTTTCCCCTCGGTCTCCCTGCGTCTCTTGTGTATTTCCCCGGACCTCCCTGCATCCTCGTTTCTGGTTTGTGTTATTAGCTTACCCAGTTTAGGTTTCCGGTTTCTTGTTTTTCCACCAGTGCTGTTTTGTGCCCACCGTTGTAAATAAATATTCACCTGCACCAGAGCTGCCGCCTTTTGGGTCCTTTTCTACAACTCCACACGGCTTCCCCCGCAAACCGTGACAAGTTCACTTTAATCCTTTAACCTTAACTTAAAAATAACAGTTTCAGTTTTACCATATTCAAATGATCAAAAACCCCAAAAGTCCTAAAATGATCCTAAATTATTAAACAATTAAATTATTAAACCCTAAACCCCCCTTTATCTTGATACATTTCATGTGTCAAGATACTATACAAAACTTAAAAATGCTCAGTTTTCCCCCACTCATGTTCCAATCTATATCATAAAAATAAACTTAAAACAGAACAATTATCAGTCATGTGTTTCTACAATTAATGGTAACTGAGTTACATCAAAATGTTTCCCCTTTAACATTTGGCATTCTCCCAACAATATACTATAATCCCATAATCCAACCCCAGTCAATAAAACAAAACAGAAATTTTCTCTGGTAAAAACAAATTGTTTGTCCACATTTATTCATCCTCACATTCACTCACACATTCACTCCATATTTTTGCTAATAGTGGAGCTTCCCGCGTCAGATTCTCCACCCTCAGCAAAATGAGCTCAGTCATTTTTTATTTTCCATAGAAAAATATTTCTTTATGCTTTTGGACTGGATTGACTCGCATAAAATCCTTTTTACAGGGACTTACGTCCTGAATAGTCCCCAGGTAGCTTTCTCCTCAGCCAATTATAATCTGGAAAGCCCCCTTATATTTGCTCTTCCCGAGAATTTTCAGCGCCGTTATTCACTGTTGCAGGCCTGCTTAAAACAGAAATGAAAAAATAGAGCTGATTATTAGCTCATGAGAACACAAAACAAAATCACCTGACAGGTTTTCTTTAAGTGCACTGTTACAAAATAATGGGCCCAATTTTTAGACATGTCCATGTTTCCTAAAACTCCCTCTATTAAAAACAAAAACAACAACCCAAACCTAACTGACAAAATCAACCCATCACCACAACAACCTCAACAACCTTAAACACACAAGTCTTGCCACCACATAATTTCACCTCCTCAATACACCGAAAGTCTCATTAAAACCACACAATTTGCACACAAAAATCACCCCCTTATGCTCTGTAACATACTTCAATTCAGCATAAAACATAACCCCCCTTACAACAACAATAACATATCACTAAACTATAAATTTCCTACTCAAATCTGCACTTCTCTTGTCTGCCATGCTTCCTCTTCTGAAAGTCACTTCCTCAGTCACACACACACACAGGAAGTTCCTTCGTCACCACTCACTCCACCTAATTTGCATACTGAGTCATCTCTCAAAAAGCTGTAACAACAGAAACATATGTTTAAACATTATCACCTTATTAAATTATTTTATTTCTTTCTACAGTGATCACTGGTTTTGATCACTCAGTACGAGAAAGCACTCCTAAGTCACTCTTTTAAAACTACTTTAATCACTTTTTGTTTACATAACTCACTTCTGATTCTTTCCAGAAATAATTTCACAGGTAACACTTTGTCTATGTGTGTTTTTTATTGTTGGTTACCTCTTTGTTTGTGACGGTGGACATCTCTAAACCATCATGAGTTCAGGCTTTCATTTCAATCCAATTACACCCTGTATACTCACAGTCGAACTCGTCCGGCTTCGCCTCTCACTGGTCACTGTCCTCTTCTCTCAGTGTCCTTTTGTTGTCTTGAATTCCAGCAAACACAGTCTGTTTCTTCTCTGTTTCTCTTCAGTATTTTCCTTTTGGATCAAGTCCCAGCCTGGCAAAATACCACATTCAGTGCCTTTAAACAGTCATGTCACACTGTTCTTACCAGCCTGCTGTCCACCGTGCATGTTTCATCACGTGGTTTCTTCTTTTCTGTTGATCCTCTCAGTCATCTCTTTCAAGATTACTCCAAGCATGGCAAATCTGACAATCAGTGTCCAGTGCTTTACCACCGTTCATTATCCCACTGTTCAACTGCCCAGCCTGTAATTTACAGTACATGTTGCACCGTGTGCTTTTCCATGCTGCTGCTGGTCCCGTCAGTTTGGTTTCAGTGTTAACGAGTCAGTTGCACTGTCTTTTGGCTGCTGTTAATTCTTCAAGTCCACCATGTTCTATCGGTCTTCATCAGGAGATTAACTGTCCTTTGAGCTTCTTCTCAGGATGGGGACAAGTGCGAGGTCAAGCTGTAAAATTTTAAGCCAAAATCTGGCCTGTTTTCTCCCAATTATGCTACTCTAGTGGTTTTGGCGCCGTACTCAAAATTCCAGGTTGAGAGAAGTCCACCTTTATTTATCTGTAATCTGTGTTAACACACTAAAACATACAATTAATATCCTTTTCATTTCTTTTCTCAAAACCTCCATTCGCTTTATCTGCCTAGAGTTTAGCTCATCTGTTTCTCTCTCTGGGTGCTCACTCGTCACCTTATATGGGCATGCAAACTTCCTGTCACCCACACCATTTCCTGTTACACACACACAGCACGCAGCTGCTCAGAGCAGCTCAAGCTGCTTTGCTGTTTCTCCAGGCTAATCAAACTTATTTTGTATTTACAATCTACAAACCCTCTGTAATTCTACTAACTTTTGATCTAAAATTTAGCAAAATTCACACAATGATTTCATAATCCTCTCACACACACACCTTTTAAATAAACTAAACTCTTATAACATCACTCATGCATCTCTTAAATTAAAAACACTTTCAAACTTTAAAACATCCTACTTTACATCACCAAAGAAATACCTCTCACACCTTTATTCATCATTCAAAACCTTCTAGTCACCGCATTCACACACTTAAAGTGTGACCAGAGTTGAGGAATATAACTCAAAACACACTTTCCTAAGAGTATTTTAGACATGCTTGTCATAATCAAAAAGAGCAAGTAAAAAACAAACAAACAAAAAATTGAAACCTCCATTAATTCTCACCGCACACACAAGAAATTAAAAATAAAACACACCAGCAACTAATGCTGGAGAAAAGTTACTACTGAAAGTGATGTGTTAGTCTTAAGTATATACAGTGCACTCAATATATTTATATATCTACATCCAAACTCAGTCAATTACTATACATCCACTACGGCAACTCAAAACTTTATTTATAGTCCTCTAATAAACATAAATGGCATTTTAAACACACACTCAACAATGTTTGCAGCAGTATTTGTAAAACCAACTGTGGCCTAAACAGTCCACTGCTTACTCATTTGCATTTTCACTCACACACACCGTCTAAAAATAGCTCCAGCATTGCCTCAGACTCCTTTCACACAGAGATCTCTTATTTTATATTACAAAGACATCTTATATTTACAACCACTGTCAGATCTGTCAGCTTTAGCGCCTACACAATTTAGACAAATTTAAAATAACCGCCCAGCGGATAAACTCCCTGAGTTTTTTGCGACCAATTAACCAGTATCAAGACTTTAACTGTTTCTGGCCTCATCTCTAAAATCCCTAACTCAATTTAAAAGCGTCAACCAACCCAAACTTTGCCTGAAGCTCTATTTTTTGGCGTTTCCCAGCCAAGGCTTACCCTGAAGTTTTAAGTTAAAGTTACACGCCCGAAGTCCAACTTCTTCTGACCAAAAAAGCGCAGGTACCGTTCCAAACGGTAAGGAGACTCTAACTCCTAGCTTCATTCCAGGATGCCCTGTACCCCACAGTTAAGCCAAACTGAACTAACCCTGTTCGCCGACGGGTCAATGTCGCGCGTCCACGACAAGGAGGGAGCGTAACCTCCGGGCTCTGCGCTTCCTAGAACCCCCACGGTTCCGTTCTAAAATAATTTATAATACTTTGAAACAACAATCAACACCCAAAACAAGTGTATAACTGAGGCAGATCGACCCTGATGGACAATGGGGACTCTAACCCACAAATTGACCAACAAAGGTCTGACCTAATGACCAACCGGGACTTTAACCCACAAAATGACCAAATTCCCTACCAAACTACTTGAGACTCTAACTCAATTTCTTTGGGACTTCAACCCAGTATTTAAACTTTTCCTGGCAGACTCTAACTGCTTTAGCAGACTTTACTGCTTTCATTTCTTCTTAGCAGAACTCTAACTGCTTCAACTCATGAAATTTTCATCAAAATCAAAACAGACATCCACCAGTAATTTCAGTGAGTAGACTTAAATCTTATCATGTCCAATTTGGCACACTTTGGAAATAATTCAACAGGTAGTGCCTTACCTTTTGGATAAGCCGGCTTATGCCCACTCACTTCGACCACTGGAATTCATGTCTGCCCGTCAGACCACCTCAGAGACCACCAAATTTCTCCATCTAAACCTCCAATTCTCCCTCCTCAACCACCGGACGAAGCCCCCAAATGTTAAGGTTCACAATTGAGGAAGGAGAGTACAAACCACCCATGGTCCAGAAGGTCTTGGTCAAACAATGATTTTAATGAACACACGTGTGGGAAGATACTCTGTACGCCGACAGCAAGTAATCTCCAACTTAATCAAAGCATGAACAGATATTTTATAGCATCAGGGTTTGATTTACTGACGCCCCTTCATGCGTCACAGATACATTTTATACATAGATCAGATCAACACCACAAATGGCTTTTAACCCAGAAGATCATCTTCTATTTTCATGGCTAGTACTTTCCGTTCTTGTCTTAAAGTAAATTGTTCCTCTTTCTTGCCGAGACAACAAGGACGGTTCCTCTTTTACCGAGACACTTTTGCAGTTACAACCAGACATGACTAATCTCTCCTCTAAATAAATTTAACTCATGTGTGTGTGTGTGTTGACCCCACATGCTCTTTCTCAATTCACCTGTTGCACTTCTGACCTTTTACCAGACCAGAGGCTCACTGAGACTATATGTATGTCTTCTACTAAATAAATGTTTTAACCAAGAACCTCTACTTAAACCTTAATATGAAATGACCTGATATAAGTGTTTTGTAAGCATGTATTGCAATTCCTTCTATGGCTCCAAGTCACTTGCACAATAGATTGTCCGAACATCGCGCCGAACAAAGCTTCCGACCCCCAATTAATTGACCGAGCTCCAACTCTTTAATAAGCACAGATATGCATTGTGTATAAAATAGTCATAACTGCTTAAGGCCTTCTTAAAGCTATCTGTTACATTGTTAAAGCCTCGTCTTAGCCTGCTGCTCAAAATAACTTCCACTTCTGCAAAACTCTCCAAGCCTGTTTCCTGTCCTGTTACTTTTAGCCTTTCTGAAAGACACACACTGTTCAACCCCTGAATGCAATATAAACTCCAGATTGTATTATTAATGCAATGGTAATGATGACAATTATTTAACAATAGCAGTAAAATAATTTCCCTGCTCCACACACTGTAGACATCAAGCTACAATTACTTAAAAAAACAATATCATCAACAAACTGCTGTAATATTTACTTCACCCCAGGATGATGAATAATTTTCATTTTAGACACACTAGAGATTCCCTCTTTGCTTTGATTTTTGTTTTCATTTTAGTTTTTAATTGTGAAAACAAGGAAGTGAAAGAAGATGGATTGATGGAAAAACATCAAATACATTGCATGGACTAAAGTGCTGGGGCACCTACACGTTACACCCACAGAAAAATGTCATAAAGCTCAAAGCACACGGTGTTTGTGTTGATGTTAATGCCAAAAGTCTGAAACTCTGTAGTTAGCGTTGGTGACTTTCACAGCATGCTCATCACTGTTTTTCCGCGATGCAACACTGCAGTTTGCAATAATAATTAATAACAGTTAATTGTGGAATATTTAAAAGGGAAAAAATTTCACAAACGTGAATTCAGTAAGTTCTACAACAGCCCACACTTTTTTGCTGCATGGCTGGGTGTTTGGTTTTATTCACCTGTGACAACGAGACTGAAAACACATGAAGTATGATCAACACTGGTGCTCATATGGTGCCCCTGAATTGGGACACAGCTTATATTAATCAACCATACTAAGGTGTTGATGTCTGATAAGCTACAGATGTGATCCCTCATAGAAGAAGAACCACTGCCTCTCATTAGTTAGAAAACACTGTGCCACCTTTCATTAGAGCTGCCACTCAACTGGCAATAGGGTTTACACCTTGGAAAAAGGGACCATTCTCAAAGTAACCTGCCTGGACATTTTTACCTTTCCCCTCTTATACATCTAGATAACAGTGCAACAAGGAAGGCCAAGGCACATACATGTACTAACGTTCATTTAAATATTACTTATATGACGCTACATGGCGCAACATCTATAACAAAAAGGCAAACAGAGTCAACGAACCACTTCCCAAATTCAACTACACTTAGGGCCATGCATTTAATTCAATATAGTTTATTGAATCATATATTATACTTATTGCTAGTTATTTACCATATATAACTGAAATCTAAGATCATGCAGTAACTAAAAACTGAGCAAAATTCAAGGTTTCAGTTTATGTTAAGTGGTTAAATATAAATGTGTAAATTAAATAACTATTAAACATCACTTAACTCATTCACTGCCAGCCATTGGCAGTGAATGAGTTAAACCCATTGACTCATTCACTGCCATTGACGGCTATAGACGTCAATGGCAGTGAATGAGTTAAGTGTAAATAACAAATTAGCTCTGATTTATGCTATGCTGAGGTTGGAACAGTGCTACAGAAGGAGGAGAGAACATGCGGAGCGGCTGATGTGAGGACAGTACTGCAAGCCAGATATATACTCACAAACTCACTGCCAACACCCGAACACCAAAGAAATGCACATATGCGTCTTTTAGTGATGCAGAGGAAGCTTCAGAAAAGGCTTTCCCGTGGTTTGAAAGTTGATTCATTAATTCAAGAAATCATCTTTTGAAATGCTAAATGGTCTGGTAAATCTATAGGACTTTAGACAACAGTCAGACACCCTCCGATTAAAGTGATGGGGCAACTCACGTTTCAGTAGCTTGCCCAGGGATACTTTGGCTGTCAGAGCTGTCGATTGGTAGATGACCCACTCTACTGCATGAACTCTATGACTCTACAAGTGATCCTGTGTGTGAAACAGGTCTGCAACAACGTTCAAGAGGAACCTGAATTTTGACAGAAGCACAAAATTGCCACCACAGTATTGAGTGTCATTTCTGACCTCACTTGAAAGCTCCATCTGGGATCTGTAGTGTCTTTTTTGCCATACTAACCAGCTCATATTATAGTTTCACTTCCTCTGCGCAGCCATGGGAAATCTTCCTTTCACTATGTCATCTGATGGCCTTGTTTGTCTGGCAGATGCAACGAAAAACGATTCAACTTAGTTCCAGTTGGAAAAGAAAGTTCTGAGTATTTATTCATGTTCAGCCAAGTAAGAGGAATACACGTGAACATGTGCACAATCCCTGTGTTTACCTTGATCTGTAGGTCATTCACATCTCCAGACATACTAACTACATTCCTATGATAACTGTGAACTGCAGTCAAGTTAATCAACAAAATCAAAGAGACACGAGACAGCGCAGCAGCAATCCATTTCGAGCTCCTGTCAGAAAAACCCACAAAGAGCTGCTCTGCCATCCTTCATGAGAAATGTACTGCAGCACAGTTAGGGAGCGCTTAACATGTCTGTTTACCTGACACCACAAACATGAATGGTTAAAAGATGACAGATGAAACCCTAACCCTTCAAGTCTGAGTTCAACCTGCAATATCATATTAAGGATATTGATTATGTCAATATGGACATGACTAGGCAAACAAGAAAAAACATAATACATCCAGATATCTGGTCAACACCATTACCAAAGTTGTGATTGCTATGCAAAATGTAAATTAAAGGTGAATGCACTCACACAGTGCTGTAGATTAAACATGATTCAAAGCCATCACTAACAGAAAGCCACCGTCAAACTATGCCTCATCCACAAGTTTAAACTGTATTGTGCAAATTATATACATAACCCAGAAACAACACCTGAGCTCGTTTAAGGTGAAATATACTTCACCCTGAAGTGGAAAACTTCATCAATTAAAATGGAAATTTCTTTTCAGAAACAGTGATAAACATGTCTCTGTTGCAGTGTTTTTAAAAACATGTTACTCATTTCAAAATGAAGATATGTTTAAAAAAACAACTGAGTTTCATGGCCTTTGATCTGATTAGCATTTTCAACTGAACATTGTGTTTAAATGGTACCGAATACTTTTCACCTATTTTTTTTTTTAAATTGAAGAATGCTTTTCCCTCAAGATGCCCACCAAGTGCACTTCCCAAAATATTACCAGATCAATAACCTTCCAAAGCACTTCTCTGTTATTTGTGATGTTTTGTTTCCTGAGCCACATGAGTGCTCTTGATAGTTTTCAGGCAGCCTCCCATGTTTTGCGTGGCTCTGTGCAAGGTCAGTTTGAACTATTCAGTTTCTGGATTTTTTATTGATTGAGAACAAAATGCCAGCAAAAGAACTTAGTTGATTCAATACTTTTTGTCAACCAAGTTTTTTCCCCCCACATATGATAATATAAATCTTTTAGTGTAGCTCATCAAACCTCTCTTGTCTCAGTCTTGTCCTTGAAGCCTTTTCTTGCAATGGGAGTTGCTCCAGCTGCTCCACAATGCACCCTCTTGTCATAGATTTTGACCAAGCTGGTTAGTGTGAGACAACCAATGATGTTAGAAATTAATGCAATTTGCTTGGTTACTTGGTATTTATACTTATGCAAGTGAGACAGTTGAAGTAATTCGTCAGTGCACTACAGAAATATTTTCTCATGTGAGCTTCAGGCTAAATTAACAAGTACAGATAAACTCAATGTGCAGTAATAAATTATGTTTTCTTGACCACAACCTCTTGCCGAAGTTGCTTCTTTACTTCCTTGGTCATCTATTTAACAAAATCATCTATTTACTGCTCTTATAACAAGCAAATTTAATCAGATGGCACTCATCTGTGTTCATTTTTCCATCAATGTTAACAAGATCTCAAACACCACTAGCCTCTGTCAGTGCGCCCCAGGGCAGCTGTGGCTACAATGTAGCTTGCCATCACTAGTGTGTGATTGGGTGAATGACTGAATGTAGTGTAAAGTGCTTTGGGGTCCTTAGGGACTAAGTAAAGCGCTATACAAATGCAGGCCATTTACCACTAGTTCTGTCACCAAACCATGACAGAGCCTCCTTCATGTTTTACAGATTGATGTAAACGCTCAGTGTTGTACCTCTCTCCTGATCTCCTGTGTACATATTGATGATAGCCAAAAATCTCAAATTTGGATTTAGACTCCATGAGTCTTGTTGAGTCTTGTTGCCACCTATTTTCAGTACCGTTCTTGTGTAATTTGGTAAATCCCAGCCTTTTCTCCCTGTTTCCCTTCCTTAAGAATGGCTTCTTGACATCAACCCTTAGACTGACAGAATTTCTGGTGATGCTTCAGTGCACAGTAGATGGATCAACTGAAGGTTCAGATGTAATGCTGAGGTCCCGTGTCAGGTTTTCACTGGATTTTCTCTTTTGTCTAAAGGACATGACTTTTAGATAATGTTCATCATGCGTCAATATTTTTAGGCCTGACACTTCTTTTGTCCCCCCACCTGTGCAGTTTTCTCACATTTTTAAGGACATACTGCACAATGTGCTGGGGTATACCAATTTTCAGTTAATAGCTCTTTGGAAATCAAGTTGTTGGTGCAAAAATAAAATTTCATTGTTGTTAAACTGTTAACGTTGACATTTTCATAGATTTAAATAAAGTCATAGGAGCAAATTATTTGTTTTTGTGACAACCTGCTAGTAACAAAGAGTCTTAAAATATAATTTATTTACAATACTGGTTCTTCCCTTAATTTAGGGGCTTTTTTATGCCTTTTGGAACAGTCAGTGTCAAGTGGTTTAACAAACAAACCAAAAACTGTGTGTTTTTTCACCTCTGTCCCACTTGTATGTGACAATTTTCAATGTCTGGAAAAGAAAAATTCAGAAAGCCTGGTGAACTGTTCCTCAAAATCACTTTTAAAAAATCCAAGAAAGTCTGGATCCTTGTAAGAAAACTACAGTTATTAACCTTTTTCTTAATAGTACAATACTGACCGTGTGTTTAGTGAATACCTCAGGCAGCAGAAACCCAAGACAGAAGAGGAGCAAGCAGAAGAACCATCATGAAAGGACAGGCCCCTGCAGGGTATCTACCATTGGCAGATAGAGGAAGAAGCAGTGAAGAAACCAGCAGCTGGACAAAGCTGGACTGAAAGACAGCACAGAGGTACTAATCACAGCTTATTCCTGTGCAGCCATAAGCACAAGATCGATAGAGGCTGGGGTCTATCACACCAGGCAAGACCCCAGGTGCAGGCTGTGCAAAGATAGCTCTGAAACAGTCCAGCAGATAATAGCAGGGTTCAAGATGCTAGCAGGCCGGGCATACCTGTAACTAGAGATGGCACGATAACACTTTTTTTTATGTCCGATACCGATATCATAAATTTTGATATTGGCCGATACCAATATGAATCCGATATAGTGTGTTTTTTAATAAATAAAACTGTTTTTTTTTTATATCTTGCTGCATTTTGTATAAGTTCAAACTCAAGTTAAAAAACAAAACAAAACACTAAAGCTATTCTGTTATACCTGTATGCAAAAAATACACTGCACCCAAAATATTTCATAGTTCAGCAATACTGATCAATCTAATAAAGTTAAACCTACTCCATCCTCCCTATTCTGGTATTTTAAAGAGTAAGCAAACTAACTAATAGGGTTCTAAAACTCCCAGCAAAAAAAAAAAAAAAATAGGGAACCACCCTCCACCTCATGATGCTTAATCGACGTAATCAACTTTAATTTGATGCAGTGTGAAACAAAATGCACAAAAATCAATTATTTTTCAAGAATAGTTAAATAGATTCAACATCTTTCTTCAACAGAATTGCAGACTGCACAGATGGTACCTTCCCAAAGGAAAAATATTAGACTTAATAGGTACTATATACAGTAATGGACTTCTATACAGTTTACATCAGATTAAAACTTTGGGTGTAAGATTCAGATAATTAATTATTAAAAACAAGACATTTTAAATGAGAATAAGAAAGAAAAGTATGTCTTTGTGCCCTCTTTTCCCTGTTCTTGCCCTATCGGCCCCCCTGGCTAAACTTCCGCCCCTGCACAGTTACCAGCCGTCAGCTACATAGAAAAAGATCCTGGAGTAGAAAGAAATATTAAATAAATTCTAACAACAGCTTATCAAGCTTAAACGTGCTGCTGTTGTTCAGCCGCTGGTTTCCTCTTTCTGGCGCGAAGTGGGCCAAAAACAAACAAGAGAGACGGACTTGCGACAGAAAAGCCGATCAGCTGATCATTAAGCAGTTTCATGATTGAAGTAGCAGCAAGAAGAGGCAGTCGCTCCATATATCAGTTGTTAAGCTTAACGCAGGAATGCTTTACAAACATTCAGAGATGAACTTACACACTTGCTTTACTTCTCTCTGGGATAACTTTGTGCCAGTTTGGTGAGGCTCCAAATGCTCAACCAGACCGCTGACAGGTGCACGCCACAGCCGCTCTATCACGTGATGCATACTGCTGTAATGTGCTACAGTTATGAGGCGAGTTACGCCATGGCGCAAGTTTTGTGAGGTGCTTTTTTGATATTTAATGGATCGGATTATATTTTTTATTTCTCTCCAATATCCGATCCAGTAATTTAGGTCAGTATCGGACCGATACGTAATATCGGATCGGTCCATCTCTACCTGGAACATCTTAACCAAATGGCCAGCATACTATACAGAAACATCTGTGCCTGGAAGTGCTGTGGTCAGAATAGGACACGCCCCCCCAGGGTGGTCGACAATGATCGAACTAAGATCCTGTGAGACAGATCCAGCCCGACAAACTGGTGATGGCTAACCAACTGTACGTAGTAGTGGTGGACAAGCAGAGGAAGACGGCCATAGCGATAGCAACATCAGGAAGAAGAACACGAGAAGCTCGAGAAGTACCAAGTGCTGAGAGAAGAATTCAAGAAGACGTGGAGGGTGAACGCAACAGTGTTCACAGTGGTAATCGAAGCGTTTGGTGCAGGGACCCCGAAGCTAGGCAACTGTATCCAACAGATCCCAGGAACAACATCTGAGATCTCTGTCCAGAAGAGCATAGTCCTGTGCACAGCAAAGATACTGTGCAGGACCCTCAATCTCCCAGGCCTCTGGTAGAGGACCGAGCATGAAGCATGAAGACCGCCCACAGAGGCGAGCGGGGAATTATTATTTTTTTATATAGTGCCTTAAGTTAACACATGCATGTAGTTTAACTGTCTCTGAGTCATGTGCCTATAAAACTAAATTCGACTTGATGATCTGCCCTCAGTTACTTCTAGGCTAATTAAAAAGGAGCCACGAAAGTCCACGTGGACCTGGCTCTTATTATTTGGTTTGACAGCTCTGGATTAAAACGTATTTCAAAAGTTTCAACCCTCTGCCTCTGAGTAAGGCAATGGCAATTTAGCAGCATGCCCAGACTGCTTTATCTGTTTTAACGTTCACGGTACACAGAGCTGTCATTGTTGAAAACACTCACTGGGTTTGCCAATGTAATTATCCCCACTCACCACGGACAAAAATGCCTTCCTGCATGTTATCAAGTACATTAAAGGAAAAATTATTGGCTGCGATAGAAATTATGAGCTCTGCAGGTAAACATGGGGTTAGAGGATGCTTTCCGTCACCTTTTTTCTGCAGCACTTTGTGTGGAGTTTCATGTTATACATTAAAGTGATGATTGTGACAATGCTGAAGATGACGGTTGACATAAATTATTTGGCATACAGCCACCCATGCCCTTTCTCTGAATTTGTCCCTTTTTTCCCTCCTTACCCTCTTCTTGCTTGTCTTCTTTTCTGTTGTATTAAACCACGGTGCTTTAAGCTGTATTGTACTGCTGGAGCATCTTGAGTGCCTGTGTCTAGGATGCTTGCACACACTGCTTCAATTCTCTGAGCCATGCAAATAATTGTGTACCTGACTGATGTCCCATGCATTTTTCATATCGCAACTTGACTGTGCCTGCAGTGAGTAAAAAGTTTTTTTTCCTTTCCTCTTCTCAACATGCTGTTTCTTTCACCTCCCAACACCCTCTACTTTGACCTCATACTCACATGCACATTTCCAGCACCTATCATTGAAATCAATGGGATTGATTCTCTTGAGGTTAATGGATTTTGCTGCCAAGGTGAGCAGGATGCACTTTAATCATGGCAGATCTTAAATATTTTATCAGAGAGAGCCAAAGGTTCAGAGCCGGAGCTGGCAATGCAGAGGAAGGAATGACAGTGGAGAGAAGCACACTGTGCATCTCAGCACTCTTGTCTAGCAATGGGCCAAATGTTCACTTCAGAAAGACCCAGCATAATGGTGTCGAAGAGTAAAAAGCAGGATGCACTGAGTTGAATTTAGTTACTGCATGAGGAGAATGAATTGTTCGTATACACTGTTCATTAATCTTCAGAAGGAAATTTGGCTTTGTCATTTTTTTGTGTTGCTTTTTTCTCATTTTCATGAAATAATTTCTGGATGACTAACCTCCCAGTCACAGGAATAGCAACTGGTAGGCAACCAGCATTTTCTAGGGAAAAATGTGTGTTCCCTGACCAGTTGCCAAGGGTTTGAGAAAGGTTGTTAGGTGTAGGTATACAATGCTGCACCAGAGACCTTGACATTGCAATGGTTTCCTGTAACTTACACAAAATATGCTGACTTGTCTGGAAACACTCACTGGATGCTCGCCAAGCAGCAGTCGTAACAGTCGTAGCCTTCCATGCAAATTACGGGCGACCACTGCTATGAGCTAGAGACCAAATCCATCACAGAGATTTTTGGTGCTGGACTGCCTTTTTGACCAATTTCTACTGGCAGCTACCACCAACTTCCAGCAACCACTCTAGCTCGTCTGGGAAAACAGAGTTTTTGCAAGTGAATAGCTTCCCAGGATGTCACCAACATGTCTGTAGATTTGAATAAAAACAGTAAACACACTGCAAGCGCCAACATTCCTCTTAACCTTCAATTCGAAGCAGCTGTGTACCAGATATCTTCTTGTTCTGGTAATTTAGAAATTTTACTTTATCTTTACATGAATGCTAAAAATGCTTTGTAGCCCCAAAACCTTAAAAGAAAATAGCTGCTTGTGATTTATAAGAGGATTACTGCATGTTTTGTTCTGCACATTTTGTGCGTTTGTTCAAAATTTATTTTAATGATGGATAGAACTCAAAGCCAGTAACAGTGTCTACTTTTTAAATACTATTTTTAAACAACATCCATTTCATGTTCTGCCTGGGAGAGGCATCACAGGAGCAGCATGCTAAGCCAGACAGTCCGATATGTCTCTTTTCCTGGCAATGTTTTCAGCCCCTCCTGGGAGATCTCAAGGGATTCCAGGGCCCAATGAGATATACCTTTAATCTCTAACAGCATGCTCCAGACCTACCCCCAAGGTCTCCAACAGCTAGAAAACCTGAACTCAGGAACAATATGTCATTTTGTGATTATTAAAACACTGAAATAAATCCCTAAACTGCCTGCATAGTCAGAGTGTTTTCAATAAGTGGTCATTGTGTCCTGCAGCACCCCATATAATTAGAAGAATGCCTCTTTATTAATCCATTCATTGTCTGACCGTTTCAAAAGAACTAGTTTAATTAGATGTGAGTCTACATTTCATTTTTATATTTCTTAGAAAAGTTTTGGGTCAACCAGAAAAACACTTTTAGTAAACAGAATAAAAAGTCTGGATATTGGCAAAGTAGGAATAATGATTTTAGTTTAATGATTTTGTCCTTCAAACTTTGATTTTGTCAAAGAATGATCCATTTGTAGTGGTCACAACCTTGCAGACTTGCCAGCTGTCAATTCGTTGCCTTTAAGAACATGCTGCTATCTTTCTTGCTTGGACTCCACTCACTGAGTCTTGCCTTCCACTTGATGGATCCTCATTGCCTGTGGATCCTGGTTCTATTAAATAAAAACTAAAATAACTTGTGACTGTCCTCATAATGGTCCTGGGGGTAATCACACAAGTAACCAAACCAGTGTGTGCAGATGAATATGCAGGTAATTAGGTCAGCAAGTATAACACTGAATGTGATGCAGTTAACAAGAAAGTGGGGCAGGTGTGTAGTGTAGGCGAGGCCAGTTGAGCCTTGGTCCACCTAATTCAGTGCCCTTGATACTAATGCCCTGTGTGCCTCATTTACTCTCCTTTTTAGCATTGGGCCGTGTGAATGTGTCACCATTCACCAAATCTTCGAGGATTGTAGCTGCATCTTTTTCAGTGTGGTAGAAGTCAGAATTGATATTCTCATATTTACAGACAGGCATGCAAAGTATTACAACTGCATACATTTCTACTGCATCTTTGTGAGTAGCTTAGCTGTTTTGGAGAATCCTCTAAACAGCAATAACGTGACAAAACAGGGCTGCCAAGTCTAATGCTTCTGACTAGACACCTGCCTTCCATCACTCTCTCACAGCCCTTACATAGACCAAACTAATCACTTGCCAAATAAGAGGAAGCCAAATCCCGTTGTGGAAAAACAGTTACATATGTCAAACAGGTCTTTTTGCTGCAAAAAGACTTTTCCCTACATTTCAACACCAACACTGTGCATGCACAGATGGTGAAAAGGGAAACATTTAGTATGCTTTTAGTTGCCTAGAGTTATTATTAATCTCTGGCTCTTTTCCACAGGGTGGTTTTTGTCTCGTCTCCCACCCCTCAGCCTAAGTTGGTTGTGACAGATGGTTACCCCTCCCTGAGCCTGGTTCTGCCAGAGGTTTCTTCGTCTTGAAAGGGAGTTTTTCCTTACCACTATCAGCAAGTAATTTCTTAGGGGGGTCATCTGGTTGTTGAGTTTATTGTAGGATCTTTACCTTCCAGTATATTTTATACTACTACTTTATAAATAAAACTGAATTAAATTAAAGTATGCACTAACATATACATTTCAAGGTAAAGGCTTTCAGATTTTAGATTGAAGATACTCGCCAGTAATGCCTATAATCTGGCTTTGGCAAATTGTTTGTCGCGTCCAACTTTTTCTGGAATTCTGTTACTTTGGCTTCATTTAAAATGTAATTTTTGCTTAATTAATCAACGTAAATTATCCCCAACACTGACGTGATTGATCAGGATCTAGCACAACATTGGTTGCTTTACTTCACATGGATGTGCTGTCACGATTATCAATTGCTATCGATTCTTTTACGTTGTTTACATAAACTTTTTTGATGCATTCTCAATCATCTAGGTAGGTAAATCTCAGTGGGAGAAACGTTTCTCCCACTGAAAACGCTACATCCAGATGAACAGAATCAAGTTTTGGAGATTTACATAAAATTCTCACCCCACTATCTGAATGTCTGAGCACAAATTGAGATCCATCAAACCACACAACATTTTTGTTATCTCATATTGTCCAATTTTCATAAGGCCTAAATTTTAGCCTTCAATTCCTATTCTTAGTTGGCTGTAGTGGCACCTGGTGTGATCTTTTACTGCTTTAGCCCATCTACTTCAAGGTTCAACGTGCTGTGCGCTAAAACAATGCTCCTCTTCATGCCTTGGTTGTAATGAGTGATCATTTAAGGGACTGTGGCCAGCTGGGAGCTGATAGGAAGTCTGGCCAGTCTCCTCGGACCTCCATTATCATTTCTCCATAAATGCTAGAGATGGTTGTGTGAGAAAATCCCAGATGATCAACATTTTGTTGCTCAGTTTGAACTTCAGCAGGTCATCTTGACCAGGTCCACATGCCAAAATGTAAAGAGTTGGTTCCATGTGATTTGCTGATTAGGAATTGGCATTAACAAACAGCTGAATGTGTGTACCTAACAAAGTTGGTGATCGATTAATGTCCTATCAAATCTTGTGCATACCATATGGTAGCGTGCTACAGCTATGGTTCATTCTGTTTCTCTTATGGGTCTGAGTGAGGCCTGAGTTAATGTAAAAACAGCCTGATGAAGCCAACAATGTTCCAAAATCAGTCTCTGAAAATAAAAAAGCAGCTTAGGATGCATGATCAGTCTTTCCATCACACTTAAGTAAGAGTAATGAGAAGCCACTCTGATTAAGTTTTAAAATGTGTGAAGGTGCATGCTGTGTATATCGTTTCCCTGCAAAGATCAGGTTACACAATAAGAACAGAATAAATGAATCCTCAATGTTAGCAGGTAATTATCAACAGTCTGACAGCCACCAGTGTTGTCAGTCTCAGTGACAGTGATGTAAAGAGTGGAGATTAACTGCAGTAAATGGGATGAAGAATTTAATGGCCATTAAAGCAATTCATAGTAACATGCAGCTTGTAGGGAGTCAGCCAAACTCATTTGCTGCTCAGTCTTTTGAATCTTATGTAAAGAGAATTCCATCTTACATTCCCGTAAAGCGCTGCCTTTGGAAGGATTTTTCTCTTTGAATCATAAAATAGAATAATACAAAAATTTTACTACATCAAGTGTGGGGTTTGGGGTTTTTTAATATTCATACAAGGCTGTGACCCAACCTCTTACAAAATAACTGGCATATATGGTTATGGTTATATTTTTAATGCTTTTCTTACTTTGAGATCTATGTCAAAGGAGCTCAATGTAAGCCTGAATATTTGAACAATACAGTTGGTCTCAGAAAGAGACTGTTACGACCCCTGGTTGGGAAGAGGGAGTAAACCCTAATATCCTTATCTAACAAAAAGGCTCACCAAAACCATTACATGGGTGGCACCAACCTTCTTACTTAGTCCTCTAACTCCCACCACAAACCTTAAGCAAACAAAAGAATCTCTCCAGAGCAGCACAGGACAGTCATAGCACTGAGGAGGAAAGAGTGAGAGTCCAGCCACAGGTAAGTTTCCTTTATAGGAGAGTCCTCAATCCTGGTTGGTCCTTACAAATTCTCCTCCATCCAATCAGAGCTGAACATTCCAAATTAGGACCAGTCTGTATTCTGTGTACCTAAGGAGAAACAGAAAGAAAAAAGGCAGAAGTCCATTTGTCCATTTATTGCAATGTGCTAGATGTGAAACCCCGGAGAGCTCAGCAGGGATCATAAAATTAGATTTACAGTGAGCATGTTTAAATGCACTCTGCTATACGGCATTGGAGTCTAATGACTTGTGTTATATTTAGTAAATGATGATTACATGGAACAAATAGGAAAGCCATTTTGCTTTGCACACATGGTTATTTCCACTGCATTAACAAATGAGTTTCCTATATATGGAATACATAAAGTACTTCTTATCATGTTATTCCACATTCTGCTAATCTGTGCGCTGAGTCCAATTGAGGATGAAACAAGATCAGACTGTCTAGTCGGCGTTTACCACTTTGTTCAAACCATCAGAGTTTACGACTCTGGTCTAATGAGACAATTATAATAAAAGGTTATCACTCTTAAAGTATTTTTAGTGTTTAGAGTATATCCCAGCTTTCCTATTTAAAAGTATAAGTACGCAACCTACCATTTGCTTCACACTAGAAGTACTTAAACAACAGTAAAACAAATTTATATTGATTAAATGTACTTAGGAGACTGAAGCAACTTCTTTACTCAAGTAAAAATGAAAAAGTACAGGCTCTGAAATGTACTCAAAGTAAGAACATAAAAAGTAGCTCCTTGAAAGGCAATTCTACTAACTGTTCCTGTACAAAGATAACTGAAGGTTTTGCTATATTAATATAATAATAAAATAATATTAGTACGAGAGAATATGAGTGTTATTCAAATGTAAATTCTTACTCTAAGGAATGTACTCAGCTTGAATCTGTTATTGAGGACGTCTGTAGTGAAACAAAATGAAAAAAAAAAAAAAAAAGTTCTGTTGCCTACATCGTAGGAGGTGTCTGCCTCCACACCTAAACAGTAAAATGAGAACAATCAAGTGTTACAGTGCAATCAGCAGGTGGGGGAACCCTAAGATCTGTATAGCGGCTCAGCGTGGAGGAAAGAATCAACTCACAATAATTTCTAATTAGAGCTTCAGTAGATTTTCTTATTGTACAGGCTGATATCAGCTGACCCACTGGTCTTTGAAGATTTACACAACTGAATTCAACAAGATGTACACAGGATGTTTATTAAAGCACACCATATACAAATACAATATGTGATTAAAATGACGACATTAGACACTTTAATTTTGTCATGGCTGCCGAGGCGAGCCATGTGGTGTTGGAGGGAGAAAGGACCCAAAATGCAAGCAGTGGATGAGAATGCTAGTGAAGTTTATTTACAAAGAGGGGTGGTGGCAAAACAGGCAAAGAGGGAGGACAATAAACTAAAGAAACCTAAACTGGGAAAACTAAATGACAAACCTGGGATGATACCAAAAGAGAGGAGCAGGAGCAGCAGCAGCAGCAGCAGCACCACTACTACCACTACTACCACTACTACTACTACTACTACACAAACATGCACCAGGACACCGTGGAACACAGACAAACCAGCAACAGGCAGGAGAACACACAGGGTTTAAATACACACACCAGTAATCAGGGGATGAGCAACAGGAGGGGAACTCACCTGGGAGAAATCAAAGCTGACGGGACAGGGGAACGTAAACTGAACACACTCACATGAGACAGAGACCTTCAGAATAAAACAGGAAACTCACAGACACAGAACCAGACAAGACACTGAACTAAACAGACAGATTCACATACAGACAGTGTGACACCATAGACAGACAGAACACAGAAGTGGGACCAGGGCAGGCACAGAACAGAAACCTAACAAATGGCAAATCATAACAGAATACATACTCAGAATAAACAAAAGCGTAAGGAAACACAAAACACTGAGTCGGCAGACTCAGGACCATGACAAATTTAGTTTATCAAGTGTCATTGTCTGTCCTTACCTTTAAATATAACCTCTCTTCTTCCCCCCTTGGTCTTTCTCCACCTCTGAGTGAAGTTAGCCCTCTTTCTTTTTTCCTCCCTGTGAAATACGGCAGCTGGAACTTTAGCTGGGAACACACTGTGTGACAAACTGCACACAAACAATTTGTGTGATTGCTGATGTTTGTTGAATTTGAAATTACCTGGCACTTAAAAAATGGCCCTCGCTTCATGCTTCATGCTTCATGCTTAAGCATACTAGTGCTAGCTAAATGCTGAAGTCACCAACACAGTTTACACACCTGCACTCTTTCTGGCCCACTTTAACCCCCGAGTAAAAAAGCTATAAATGATACAGCTGAACCAATAATGAGTGTGGCGGGGCGTGGCCTGCGGTGCCGTGCAGAGGAGGCGGACGCACCTGCACGGCATCCGCAATCACGCCCCGCCGAATTAAATATTGTACTGGGTCCTGTGGTTGGGTTGTTGTGATAGTGTTGAGCGGGCAGCGGGAGAGCTGCAGCTCTGTGAGTATTGTGGACAGCAACCGTCAAAGCTTTAATAAAAAGCATCAAAATGCCACTGGGTCTGCCGTGTATGTTTACAGTGGTGCCGAAACCCAGGACGGGAGGCACGGCAGATCCAGGAGTGGGCCAGCAGAGGGAGGAGCTGGCGAGAATGGTGGCCGAGCTGGCGGCCACGCAGCAGGAGCAGGCGGCGGTGTGGCGCCGCAGGCGGGAAGAGCTGCAGGACCAGACTGAACGCCATCTGCAGAGAATGGAGAATCTGGCGGCGCTGATCCGGTCCTGCCCGACACCACCACCACCCCCACCGGCGCTCCCCAATGGCGCTGGAGTGGAGGAGATCCAGTCCGTGCAGGCGCCAGTGCCGGCCCCCAGGTTGCGACCAGCTAGCACGCAGCCTGCCACAGCGCCTGTCCCCACACCTCGCGTAGGAGCCGCTGGGGCTCTGCAGGGCCCGGTGCCCGTTGCTGCGCCCCGGAAGAAGGCGGCGGAGCCGGCAGCGGTGGAGGCGGCGCCCGAGGAGCCGCTCCAGCCGGGAGAGACAGCGGCGATGGCGGCGCCCGAGGAGCCGCTCCAGCCGGTAGGGGCAGCGGCGATGGCGGCGCCCGAGGAGCCGCTCCAGCCGGTAGGGGCAGCGGCGATGGCGGCGCCCGAGGAGCCGCTCCAGCCGGTAGGGGCAGCGGCGATGGCGGCGCCCGAGGAGCCGCTCCAGCCGGTAGGGGCAGCGGCGATGGCGGCGCCCGAGGAGCCGCTCCAGCCGGTAGGGGCAGCGGCGGAGGCGCAGCGAGGGGAACGTGAGCTGCTCCCACCGGGAGGGGCGGAGAAGCCGCGGGATAAGTCGGTGGTGCCCGTGCTAAGGGAGTCCGCGCCACCGAAGCCCGAGGTTAGCAGGGTGAGCAGAGCGGCCTCACCTCCACCAGAGGCCGGTGCCTGCCGGACATCTGCCCAGCTGCCTGCGAGCCGGGGCGCACGACCGTACCGACCGCGCCGCGTCCACCTGCCACGCGGCCGACCTCCGGACCAGCTTCGCCGACGCTGCTGGGTTCGCAGGCGGCCACCTGAACTCACAACTCCCCGTCGCTTGGCCAGGGCCCGGGGGCGCCGACGGTCCGGGCTGATCCCCTCTCCCGCTCGCGGTGGGGGGAGTACGTTCGGCCGGATGGTTCCCCGGCCTCAGTCGGGCGATGGGGGTATGTGGCGGGGCGTGGCCTGCGGTGCCGTGCAGAGGAGGCGGACGCACCTGCACGGCATCCGCAATCACGCCCCGCCGAATTAAATATTGTACTGGGTCCTGTGGTTGGGTTGTTGTGATAGTGTTGAGCGGGCAGCGGGAGAGCTGCAGCTCTGTGAGTATTGTGGACAGCAACCGTCAAAGCTTTAATAAAAAGCATCAAAATGCCACTGGGTCTGCCATGTATGTTTACAATGAGCCTTCTTTGAAAATGCAAGGTGTGGAAAGTACATATATTTATTTAAAAATGGAGGGAGTAAAAGTAAAAAGTTGTCAGAAAAATAAGTACTCAAGTAAAGTTTAGATATATGAAAATTCTATTAAGTACAGTATGCATGGCAGGATGGCTTAACTTTGCAAAGTTTCATAAGACTTCTGGAACAAATGTCCTTTGGGCACATAAAGTCCAGGTGGATATGTTTGTCCATAATCTATAACACCTCATACCAAATGTCACTGATTAAAGAATGAGTGATGATTTGGACTTTTTTGTAGCTATAGGGCCTGGGCACCTTACAGTCACTGAGTCAACCCTGTTGACCCTGAACTCATTTGTACACCAAAGTGTTCTAGAGTCAAATGGGAAGACATCTGTCTGAGAGTTAAAATTTGGTTTAAATTGGGTCATGGGCAACACCATCTCAAGCACAGCACGGTGAAAGAATCAAGTCTTGCACTAAACGAGTCTCGGCTGTGGCGAGACCTTAAGAGAGCTCAAATCAAATCAAATCACTTTTATTGTCACATCACATGTGCAGGTACATTGGTACAGTGCATGTGAGTGAAATTCTTGTGTGCGAGCTTCACAAGCAACAGAGTTGTGCAAAATACAATAATGTAAACAAGCAAAATATAAGAATGGCTACATCTGAAACTAATAAATATATGTACAATATATAATAGTATATGCAAAAAAAATTTCTGGATGTGTATACTAAATGTTTTTCTACGTGTGTGTGTGTGTGTGTGTGTGTGTACACATATTTTACAGATTAAATAGAGTAAACAATAAATAAAATATATAAAAATATACAGAGTTGAGACGTGCAAAACAGTGGCATTACTGTACAGTGTGTAGTGCATAATGTTGAAGTTCCAGTAGTGAAGCTGAGGTGTCTATGACGTGTTCAGCAGTCTGATGGCCTGGTGGAAGAAGCTGTCTCTCAGTCTGCTGGTACGGGACCGGATGCTGCAGAACCTCCTTCCTGATGGAAGCAGTCTGAACAGTTTATGGCTGGGGTGACTGGAGTCCTTGATGATCCTCCCCGCTTTCCTCAGGCACCGCTTCCTGTAGATGTCTTGGAGGGAGGGAAGCTCACCTCCAATTATTCGTTCAGAGCACCGCACTACTCTCTGGAGAGCTTTGCAGTTGTAGGCGGTGCTGTTGCCATACCAGGTGGTGATGCATCCAGTGAGGATGCTCTCAATGGCACAGTGATAGAAGGTCCTGAGGATGGAGGGGTTCATGCCAAATCTTTTCAGTCTCCTGAGAAAGAAGAGGCGCTGTTGCGCCTTCTTCACTGTTTTGTTCATGTGTACTGACCACGTAAGATCCTCAGCCAGATGTACACCAAGGAACCGGAAGCTGCTCACTCTCTCCACAGCAGCGCCGTTGATGGTGATGGGGGTGTGTACTTCTCTGCACCTCCGGAAGTCCACTATCAACTCCTTTGTCTTTGCGACGTTGAGTGTGAGATGGTTGGCTTGACACCAGTGGGTCAGGGCGCTGACCTCCTCCCTGTAGGCCGTCTCATCACCGTTGGTGATAAGACCCACCACTGTAGTGTCGTCTGTAGTGTAGCTGTGCATAAACAAATGTGTGGAGGCCTCAATGTTGTAAAGAAGAGTGGGCCAATATCCTCCACAATGATTCCTCCATAAGCTATTTAATAGTGTGGTTAATTTGGTTAGTTTGTCTCCCAGAAACACGCCAGAAGGCAGAAGGAGAAATGGGAACGTACTCGACACGGAGCAAAACAGCGGGATCTCCTGAAGGTCTTCCTTCGGTCCAAATACAGGCAGCAGGTTGGGATGATGCTGCCTTTGTTTAAAGGCATCGTGACCTCCAGGTGTTCAATAGAAGCGTGGTTAATCACACACACACAGGCAGACAGACAGAAAGGTGAATCTGCCCAGGAGGACTGGAGGACCGTGACAGAAAACTTTCTTTTTCAGATGCTGTATAATGTCATGCATAACAACAAACTACAGAGAAGGGATTTTGGCATGGTTTATGTGTAGCCCAACAGAGAATATCTTTCACTGAGCAGAGTTGTGAAATAATATTCATTTCAAAATGATAGCCCAAACAGTGGGAGATTTACTTTACATATGTTACATCCATTTTTTTAAAATTGTGCCTTAATTTGCACGGGAAGTTGTCTTCATCTTAAAGGTAGATGCATATTTCAAGAGGATTATTATTTCTTTTGGAGGTTAGACCAAACATAGTGTGCAAACTGGTTAGGATGAGCTCAAAATCCCCAAAAATGATAGCTAAAAGGCACCTTAAAATACCAAAGATATAGTGAAGTAGTGGGATGTATCTCTTGTTTGTTGTTTTTCTCTTGTTTAATTGATCAATTGATTATACAAACCCCTCTTCATAAAGTAGCTTCAATTTAGACACCCGCACATTTATTTAGCCAATTACAGTTTAATTACAACCTCGACAAATATTTTAAATTGTCTTGTTGAATTTAATGAATATATTTTTTCTGCGTAGCTGCACTCAGTTTGATTTCACTTTCTGATCTCCTTAATTTGGGCAAATCCCACATGGCTGTCAGAATCAGTGATAGCATAATTAGCTGCAGCTTTTTTTTAAATCAGATGCTAATTACACGCAGATGAGCGCAAATGAAATGAAATGCGCAGTGCAATGCATACCCCGGCCAGCTCTGGCAAGAGATCCTAAGATTCAATCACTGTGTCTCTCTATCTTTAAGTAAAATCTTGCACTTTTCTTTTCATCACAGTCTCTTTTTAAACAATAGTTTTGTAAACTTATCATTAAATATTAAAAACCACAAATATTTTTTCTTAGGTCTTTAAACTTGATCATAGAGATGTTTCCAGGTGTATTTGTCTGGCTGTTTGTGCCCCTTTGCCAGTGTGAATAAGAGGAAAACGCTGACCTGCATCAGCAGTCCCTCTGCCACCAGAACTGCTGGCACTGGCATTCACAATTCAGTCTATTTTATGGGAAACTAAAAAAACTGAATTAATAGTTTCACCCTCATGTAGCCAGAGCAGGAGCAAACCTGCACGCTGCCAGTCTGTAATTACCCATCAATGGCCTAACTAATCTGGATTGCAGTGTGTAATGCTTCTGTGGGCTAGCTGCTGTGAGAGACATGCCCTACCCTGAGAATGGGCCAAACAAACAAACAGGATCACATGGAGCTGTGTGAGCCTGCTGTCAGGGAATGACAGCAGGCTCACACAGCTGACAGAGTACCAGATCAGGAGGCTACTCTTCTCAGCTGTCTCTGTGCCCTATCCTAAGCACCAGGCTGGCATGAGCTAAGAGTTGGCACGTCCCATGTGAATTGGTGCCATGCATTTAAATTAAGAACAGTTTTTGTCTTATTTTTAACAAAAATATGAAGGAATGTAGTGAAAATAGACTCCACTGACACATGCTTTTTTTGTATTTACTGACACATGCTTTTTTGTATTTACACTTTTGTATCTTTGGAAGACATCCCGCTGGTCTGGCTTGTGGCCCTCACTGTGCCAAATGACAGCTATAAATTTGAATATACCTGTGATTTTCCTTGCTCCCCATCTTATCCTCATCTTCCTCCTCAGGCCTTGCTTTTTCTGGCCTGATCCCTTCACATAGAGTTTCTAAAGTGTGTTAACAATTTTGTTTTAGGTAGATTTTTGCAATGACCACTCGTAAGGTGTGGTTTAACCTTCAGCAAAGTTATAATTAAAGTCACACACAATCTGTCTAAACTAATAATGCACAGTTTTGTTTTGTTTGATGCATTAAACAATCGCTCAACAGTGCAAGCTGAACAAAAGTAATCAAACCTCCTTTATTTCCATTAGATGTTTCTTGTAGCTGCTAATGAGATTGGGAAAGCAATTAGCAGGAATTATCATCAATGATCATCAGTATTTATAGGAATTCCTCATCAGGTCATTTGGGCTATGGTCAGGTCTCCGATGGAGCCATTCCAAAAAATGAAATTTATTCTGTGTCAAGCTTTCTATTGATTTTACTTCTGTGCTTGCATCTGCGGTCTTTTTGCTTCAACAACCTCGCCTAAACCTCAGGTCGTGAACTACTGCTGGGACATCCTCCTGTAAAGTTATTCAATATGATTTTGAATCATCATTTCCTTGGACATAGCACAACATCTAGGCCCAGAGATGGCAAAGCCACCACACAAAGCTACATTGTACACTAACCTACCAGTTCATTAGGTACGCCTTCTTATTAAACTTAATTTCTTGTTAAAGTCAGCATCTAATCAGCTAATCACATGACAGCAACAGTGCATTTAGGCATGCATACATGATCAAGATGACCTGCTGAAGTTCAAACTGAGCAACAGAATAGAGACAGTAAGACAGGAAAATAGAAATGACTCTGAATGTGCCGTGGTTCATGTTGCCAGGCAGGCTGGTCTGAGTATTTCAGAGACTGTTGATCTGCTGCGATTTTCCCACAGTGTCACATGTAGGGCTTACTGAGAATAGAGAAAATATCCAGTGAGTGGCAGATCTGTAAACAAAATTACTTTGATGATGTCAGCGGTCACAGAAGAATGGACAGGCTGCTTCAGGCAACAGTAACTTAAATAACCACTGGTTACAACCAGGGGATGCAGAAGAGCATCTCTGAATGCACAACATGTCAAGCCTTGAAGTAGATGAGCTACAGCAGCAAATGACCACAGTGGGTGCCACTCACATCAGCTAAGAACAGGAATCTTGGTACACTTTGAGCATCTTCTAAATGTCACAGCCTAAGTGTTGTTGCTGATCATGTCCCTTTATCACCACAGTGTACCCATGTTCTGATAGCTGCTTCCATAAACACGCCATGTCAGTATCACGGTCATGTACTTGCAGGACCCAAGAAGCAGACTCAGAGGTCAGTAATTAGTTAAGTGAACTTTATTCTACAGTAATGGGTCAAGGGGGGAAGGCATAGTGAGGCTCACAGGTGCTTTGAATTGACGGGGAGGCAGAGCGTGGGTGGAGAGCTGGGTTAGCCGGTGACTTTCATGCAGCTGGAGAGCATGGTGAAAGTGAAGGTGAAGTACAGGTCAGCTGTTCCTCTGGCTACTGAGGTTGTACAAAAAGGTAGTTAAATTGTTGGAGCTGTCACCAGATCAGATCAGTGGGTTCCCAAGGAAACAGGGTGTAGGCAAAGTTTCTAGGTTGTTTACTGCAGGAAGCACCAAGACACAAAGTAAGTAAACTAATATTTACAAAAACAGATTTCAAATAAATGTGGCCCACATGTCACCATGTAGACAGGGACAGTCTGGGGAGGAACAGTGGCGGCACCTCTCCATGATACACTCTCTGCCTGATGACTGCACTGGAACCAGGTGCAGGAGGAATGACTCACACAAAATAGACATGTCATCTCACGGTATCCCATCAACATATCTGAGGAGGTTGCCTCAATAAAGTCTATAGGGTGACCACTGTAGTCACAAACCATGATGCTCCCTCCACCATGCTTTGGGCGACCGTGGCTCAGGAGTTGGGAGTTCGCCTTGTAATCGGAAGGTTGCCGGTTCGAGCCCCGACTTGGACAGTCTCGGTCATTGTGTCCTTGGGCAAGACACCTACCGCCTACTGGTGTTGGCCAGAAGAGCCGATGGCGCGATATGGCAGCCTCTCTTCTGTCAGTCTGCCCCAGTCTGCTATCATTTTAAAGATATTAATAAAACTTTATAGAGTTTTTTCTTGTGAATGAACAAACACAGAAATGATTTTAGAATCTTTTCCAAGTTAGTGTGTTCATACGTTGCAAGTCTGTATTTATAGGGAGAGGCGTTTCCCCAAAACTTCTCTCCTTAGCTGGATTGTTTAGATTAGGAATAAAGGATTAATGGAAAAATCCATCCCATATCTCTGTACTGGTGCTGGTTTGACACACATTGGTTTAGGTTAGGTTATATTTGGGGTGTAGAACTTAATACCCCCCCCCCAAAAAAAAAACAAAAAAAAACCCCAAAAACCCTGAGATTTGGCTCTTTAAACTTACTTTGGCTCCTTTGACACACGAGCATGTGTTGTGCAGAATGAGGAGGCAGTCGATTTCAGGGAGCAGGTTTGTGATTTATGATTAGTGGCTGGCTTTACACTGTGCACATTACCAGGTGACAGTATAAGTGTTGTAAAACATGTGATTTATACTGCAGTAGTCCACTGAGAGATTTGATAATGGCATTACTCTTAAGATTTAATCTTCTGGATTCTCGATCCTGACTTATTTTCCAGGCCCTCTGAACTCTATAGACAGTTTCTAAATCTATAAGGGTAAAATAAATGCGTGGTGCAATTTTATTTATACATTTATTTATGTATTTATTTGACACGTGCTCACTGCTGATGCTGATTGTATTCACTTCTGTCTGTGCAACAAACTGGCCTTCGGGGATAATAAAGATTACCTTGAGAATGACCTTAGCACAAATCCTTAGTACATTCACTCACCTGCCTTTTATAATCATTAATCTCTATTTAAAGAAGATGCCATCATGTCATCAATATTATGGCTGATGTTTTATTTTTGAAAATTTTCCTAGATTTATAGGAATGATCTATCTTATCTATCTATCTAAGCTATCTTTATACACAGGCCCGAAATTAATTCGATATTTCAGTGACAAGGCCGTTCATAGCCAGGCAAGGCCTGCTTAGTTGTTATTTTAGGACGAACCATATTTAATATCTGAAGGCACTTCAGTGTTCAGTTTGTATTTTACAGCCTTTGACATTAATTTTTTAACATGAGGCCCAAAGAGATGTCATTGCAAGTGGCAAATGAAAAGCCAAAACAAACCTACCAGAGGGAGAGAGAAAAAACTTCTACAATCAGAGTCAAGAGACATCTTCATGAGTATAAATGCATTCATAAAGGTGCCTCTATAGAGTCTTCTTTTAAGATCCTTCTTACAAGGTGCAAACCGCTGGTTACACTGAAGAGGAAAATGATTAGTTTGTCACAAAACATCTAAAAGAGCCTGCACAGTTTAAAAGAAAAATACAGGGCATGTGTGGCTTGCCACAGAAATGAGCCACCAGTGCCATAAGTAGCAGAATGAATTCAAAAGTTTAGGGCTGTGCTCTTTGCTCAGATTTGGCCAAATGTTCCAAAGGTGATTGCACATTGCTTTACATTGCTATTGAATAGAGACTCAAAGCATATAGCAAAAGAAACCCAAGTGGTATGCAAGGAAATAGGATATTCTTTAGTGGCCAAGATCTTCATCTGATCTCAGTCCATCAGAGCAGCTTTTCAGTTGATAAATGCAAAAGTGACTGCAGTAGGTCCCACAAACAAGCAGAAGCTGAAGGTTACTGCACTAAAGGCCTATCAGAGCATCTCAAGGGGGTAAACACAGCATTTGTTGATGTCCATGGGTTCTAGACTTTATGCAGTCATTGACTTCATTCATCCAAATATTATAAATAATCATTAAATCTAAAATTATATTTGTTTGTCACGTTACTTATAAAACCTCACAAAACAGCTGATATTTTTGTGAAATCATTTGAATTAGAGCTTAAATTATTCAGTAACAATAACATATTGGTTGTTCCAGTGTAGAGTTGTGCAGAAGCACAAGTACAAAAATGGTGTCTTTGTTCAACAATCTGTGGACGTAACTGGAAGCTTAATCATTTTAAGAACAAATTACTGTTTTAGATATGCAGCAGACATCTCAGAAATTTAATAAGGCTTTTTCTCTCTTCACTCATCTGTTTTCTTTTGATGAAACAAGTACCTAGACGGATCATTTCATATTTTCATTACTGCAAGTTATTCATTACTTTTCTCCCGCTTTCAAAACAGCAAACTTGTTAACCCCAGGAAACATATATACAGTGGGGCAAAAAAGTATTTAGTCAGCCACCGATTGTGCAAGTTCCCCCACCTAAAATGATGACAGAGGTCAGTAATTTGCACCAGAGGTACACTTCAACTGTGAGAGACAGAATGTGAAAAAAATATCCATGAATCCACATGGTAGGATTTGTAAAGAATTTATTCGTAAATCAGGGTGGAAAATAAGTATTTGGTCAACAACAAAAATACAACTCAATACTTTGTAACACAACCTTTGTTGGCAATAACAGAGGTCAAACATTTACTATAGGTCTTTACCAGGTTTGCACACACAGTAGCTGGTATTTTGGCCCATTCCTCCATGCAGATCTTCTCGAGAGCAGTGATGTTTTGGGGCTGTCGCCGAGCAACACGGACTTTCAACTCCCGCCACAGATTTTCTATGGGGTTGAGGTCTGGAGACTGGCTAGGCCACTCCAGGACTTTCAAATGCTTCTTACGGAGCCACTCCTTTGTTGTCCGGGCGGTGTGTTTTGGATCATTGTCATGTTGGAAGACCCAGCCTCATTTCATCTTCAAAGTTCTCACTGATGGAAGGAGGTTTTGGCTCAAAATCTCACGATACATGGCCCCATTCATTCTGTCCTTAACACGGATCAGTCGTCCTGTCCCCTTGGCAGAAAAACAGCCCCATAGCATGATGTTTCCACCCCCATGCTTCACAGTAGGTATGGTGTTCTTGGGATGCAACTCAGTATTCTTCTTCCTCCAAACACGACGAGTTGAGTTTATACCAAAAAGTTCTACTTTGGCTTCATCTGACCACATGACATTCTCCCAATCCTCTGCTGTATCATCCATGTGCTCTCTGGCAAACTTCAGACGGGCCTGGACATGCACTGGCTTCAGCAGCGGAACACGTCTGGCACTGCGGGATTTGATTCCCTGCCGTTGTAGTGTGTTACTGATGGTGACCTTTGTTACTTTGGTCCCAGCTCTCTGCAGGTCATTCACCAGGTCCCCCCGTGTGGTTCTGGGATCTTTGCTCACCGTTCTCATGATCATTTTGACCCCACGGGATGAGATCTTGCGTGGAGCCCCAGATCGAGGGAGATTATCAGTGGTCTTGTATGTCTTCCATTTTCTGATGATTGCTCCCACAGTTGATTTTTTCACACCAAGCTGCTTGCCTATTGTAGATTCACTCTTCCCAGTCTGGTGCAGGTCTACAATACTTTTCCTGGTGTCCTTCGAAAGCTCTTTGGTCTTGGCCATGGCGGCGTTTGGAGTCTGACTGTTTGAGGCTGTGGACAGGTGTCTTTTATACAGATGATGAGTTCAAACAGGTGCCATTCATACAGGTAACGAGTGGGGGACAGAAAAGCTTCTTACAGAAGACGTTACAGGTCTGTGAGAGCCAGAGATTTTCCTTGTTTGAGGTGACCAAATACTTATTTTCCACCCTAATTTACGAATAAATTATTTACAAATCCTACCATGTGGATTCATGGATTTTTTTTTCACATTCTGTCTCTCACAGTTGAAGTGTACCTCTGGTGCAAATTACTGACCTCTGTCATCATTTTAAGTGGGGGAACTTGCACAATCGGTGGCTGACTAAATACTTTTTTGCCCCACTGTAGGTGTATACCCCTGTATAGGTGATATAGGTGATATAGGTGTACTCTCTCTACACAGTCTGCAGTTCTTTTAAACCCCATATATCCCTGTACTGTCATTCACTGCTGGGGAACACAGCTTCATAAAGTTAGACATACATAGAATATCCAGATCTTTTACATAATTTCAGTAGTTTATTAATGAGCAGTTCTAACTCTCACCGTACAGCCAACAGGGAGTCTAGCCAAGCTAGCATACATTAAATTGCAAATCAAATCAAATAAAACACTTTGATGACAAACATAAAAAATAAGGTTAAAAAGCTTTTGATTCTTCTACTTACACATTTGCAATGTTTCTCATCAACTCAACTTACTTTAGGATACAGCAACCCATGGGTGTAGTAAGACAAGACAACCATTAGCTCTTTACTAAGACAGGTGGGTAGATATGCTTTCTGCCACGCTGTTTGTTAAGCTCATGTGTGCCTATGCATCACCACAGTAATCAAAGTGTATTATATGCTTGCAGTTTTGGTTGTTTTAAAGCAGATGACTGGCTGTCAGGGCTGGGAAACTCTCTCTTACATTTCTAATGAGGATTCTTTGAGAACCACGTTGCTCCCTTATAGTGTCTCTGGTAATATATCAACCCATTACTAATCGACTTGAGAGGGTTTGTCCACAGCACAAGTCGTTTAGACCAGAGGAGCAGCATCTCTGATGGTTAACTTGTGTACTGTCTGTTTTACATTGAGTAGTGCAGCACTTGGGGAGGCTTAGTTCAATATTGGCCACTAATGATGGACATAATGTTACCTTACAGAGGAGCAACCCTGATAAAGGAATCTCTAGATAATCAGCCATGGGTAATGAAAATACTGAGACTGATGCACAGACATTGGCTGAGCAGCATGTGTGTCTCTGGCAGCCAAGTAATTCAGAAACAGCTAACGCATATCTATCCTGTACTTTCAACATTGCTGGTCCCAAAGTGGCCAAAGTGATTTTGTTTCCACTGTGTCAGAGCTGCTGCTATCATAACTGGTGTCCTTATCTTTCCTTTTTTGTCAGACAGAGTATTGTAAATTTTTAAAACAAAGTGCGCTGGTGTTCAAAGTGCATTACCCCATGAAATTGCAGTTTTCATCTGAAGAACCTAAAAATATGAAAATCTTTCTTACACATGCATCAAATAAGATTGATCATGCAATATTACATCAGCTGCTGCTTTCATCTGTATAATTTTGCATTGCAAGGGGTACAGTCATTCCTTGTATCAAGATGGCTCTTGATAAACTTGCAGTTTTGTTTTCCATTTAAAATGATAAAGTGAAGCTAAAGGGTTTTCAGTAACATTTCGGTTTTGTTGTATGCACCAAAGCAGCTGTAAAGCAACTGAAAGTCACCATTTCAGAATAATTCGAGAGCGCCTGTCAAGTTTGTGATCTTAGTCATCAACAACAGACACTTTAAAAAAGAACTCTCAAGTCTATGTGTGTATTCTGTAGCCTTTCCTCCAACACAACGTTTAAGTAAGTATATATTTTTAGTCAAACCACATTGCCAATTAGTAAGATTATTTAGATTTAGTGACATAGAAGCTTCTGCAATGACAGTCCAGCCTGACAAAGTGTGAGAAAAACACCTGACTGAAATGCTAAAAACATAACCACTGTGTAAATGAAGCACATGAGTTAAATCATCCACTGAAACTTTGGAGATTCAATTACTCAACACTCTGGACAGAGGAGGAGAGGGGCAGGCATTAGGAAAAAACAGGTCGTCCACCATGCTGAGCACTTTCCTGGTTGGCTGAGGGTGCTTATGGGCTTGGTTTTTTTTGTTTGTTTGACTCTGGACTGTCTGAGTCATATCTTTAAACCGCTCCACCCCTTCATTAAACAGTACACATTAAAAAAAAAGTCTGCAAAATAAAAAAGGCTCCAAACTTGGGTGAGACAACATGCAAGAGAGAAAAAAAGAAATTGCAGGCCAAAAAAGAATGACCTTTCAGATATTAGTAACTTTTTGCCAAATGTGGGAAAATCACTGACATGTTTGAAGTAGGACCTTGTTCAGCACTAGCAGCCAAAGGCAATGGCAGTAGGCACGTTGAGGATGAGATGAGGCGTGATGTGAGGGCTACTGTGGGGAGAATGTAGAACTTACAGCACGACGCTGACTGCCACTGCCATGGCAGACGAGATAATGCAGATTAGGAAGGCTAACTTATCAGATGCCCATTCACACGGAATGATAAATTCTGCATGCTTTGAGCTCCCTCATCTTGGCTACACCTAAGTTATGCTACGACAAACAGTAGAGATGTCACAAGTGCTAAATGGCACAAGACTGTCCACAAGGCTTCCAGAGCTGTGTGATAAGACCAACCTATAAAAACTAGCCAATAATTTAATAGCGTTCACGTAATTTCACAGTGAAAAACAGATTCACCAATCTCTAACCAAAACTTTTGTCCAAATAGGGCCACCAAATATGGATTCATAAAACCCTCACAGGGACAGAAATGTGGGTTTTGAGGCTTCAAAAGCATAATCTACAAACTTGATGGATCCAAACCAGATCAGAGCCATTTTCAGGTGCAGTTGGTGTGTGGGAGCATTATCATGACTCATTTTAAACAAATGGAAATAGGGGATGGTGTAAGTTTACTGGAAATATGGTAGATAATGAAAGCTTTGGAAATAATATCCTATTAGTAGCTTAAAAGGTATGTGTGTTTCTCTCTCCAGCTCTATCTATCTATCTATCTATCTATCTATCTATCTATCTATCTATCTATCTATCTATCTATCTATCTATCTATCTATCTATCTATCTATCTATCTATCTGTCTGTCTGTCTGTCTGTCTGTCTGTCTGTCTGTCTGTCTGTCTGTCTGTCTGTCTGCAGCACTTTTAATTGGACCAGTAGTGAGCCTTTCTATTTTGATTTTCTCTTTATTAACAGAACTCTTATCAGTTTGATTTGGGAGTACAGCTCTGAAAAGCATATTCTACTCTTTTCTGTCCAGTTTTCTCTATTATTATTTTAGAGCGCTGCTGCAGGTTATTCTTACCAGCATCTGTCAGACTCTATAATGCAGCTTAACACTCTTTTGGTCATGTTACTCACCACCTTGTTTATTTGCTCTACATTTTATACACAACTCTGTAGATTTGATACATATCCGTGTACAATTTTTCAATTTTTCTATACATATTCTGTACATTGTTACCTGTATATACCTGTATATATGAACTTCGGTTGCTTATAGGACCACCTTGTGTCTTGCTTTTATATGGTATTTTTCCTTGCTGTAAGAGCTCTGTAACCGAAATTTCTCATCCGTGGGATAATAAAGGTTTATTCTATTCTAACATTCCAGGAATTTGCTAATATTTCCTTTGGTATCGACCGTTTAGTAAGCTTCACAGGCCTAGTAACAGTAACCATAGGGAGTGGGACTTAACAGAGCAAGCTGGACAGCCTAGCAGTCCCGCTCTCTTGTGAGGAAGTGAAAATGTCTTTCAGTGTGTGTGTGAGATCAGTGGCCTTGTTATTTTGCACACAACTGTTCACCAACATTCACCTGGCAGTGTTTGCTGTTGGCACTGCTGTTTTGAGGAAAATATGTGTCTTATGCCAGCTTATGTGTGGGTGCTGCTGCACTGTATATAGAAATTAAATTGGACCCTCTATGCATTTATTTCACGTATCACCGATTGTGGTGAGATTATATGGAACAAATTGTCAAGGCTGAAATTTCTGACCTAACCTGGCACGGTACTTGTTTTTACTAATTGGAAATAATAATATTTTATTTTCCAATTTCCTGAAAAAAATTTGCAGTACGTTTGGAAATTATCATGACTTGTCACGGCAAGGTACACATTAGCCAAAAAATAAAAAGCTATTATCAGCAACTGCTTTGTGCAAAAATGCAGTAAGTTGTGCTCAAAATCAGTGCCAGTTAAATCACGTGGGTTAAACAAGTTAAAGTCATTTAGTAAATTTAAATCAATTTTCATCTTAAAACAAGTGTAAAGAAAAATGTTTCGTTACTAGGGTAACTCAGGTTCTCTATAAAAACATGATTTTCATAGAGTCCTGGTTGCCGCGGGGATCAGGGGACCCTGCGTCCTTGAAGAGCTTTGTCCGTCTTAGCCAGATGTCGTTGCAGTGGTGCTTCACATAGTGAGATACTGATTGCGATTTGAAAGAGAACAAGGAGTGAATTTCAGAATCCAAAAAGTGCTATTTTTTGAACATATTCATTTCATTTGGCATACAAATTGTCCCCTGTCATATACATCACTTACATTTACACTTGAAAGAAATCACAGCCTTGTGTGTTCCAATACTAGAAGTGTATGTGAGAATGCATGCTTTACTCTAAATTAATGTCTTTCAAATATCACTGTGAGATTTGGTCAATGGGTTGGAGTAATGGATACTTGATTTCTAGATTTCAATAGCTGTCATTTCCACCATCCTGTAAGAAAACAAAGGCAATCAGAAACCTTTGAGCAGCGAGACAATATTGAAAATTGATGGCTGGGATGTCAGTTGCGGTGCTGTAAAAGAGCCTCCTGTAATCTGACATGACAACACGTGATGAGAAATCAATAGCTTCATTTCGTCACATTATTTGAAAGGAGAAGGAGTGACTGTACATGTTTAATGTGGAGAGGATTCACGCGATCCGATTAGACGAGATGACACTGCTGAATAGGGATACTCTGATGGAAGAAAACACTGCATTATATATACATGCTGTGTATTTTATACGTCCTATTTTTAGCATCTTGTGGAATATACTCTGCAAGTGCTAGTTCAGTTTGTCTCGGCTGATCAACATGTTGAACTTGATAAAGAAGAGATGAATATGTGTTGCCTATTTTAGTATTATGCCGTCACATCTATGTGTGCGTTAACAGGTTTGTGGTTCATTCTCATTGTTATTCTGCTATAATTTTATGAAAGAGCGAGGAATCGGTAGCTTGAACATTAATTTAAATTGCTTTAAAATTGGTTAGAATAATTACAGCTACTATAAATCTGAACAGTGTACATGTAGGTAAGTCACTACTGTGTCATGACAGACAGAACAAAAAAGCTTTTTATTGATTGTTTTGAAATGTTAAGAGATTGAGAGCACTCATTCATTCTGCCTGTTTGTTGTTTTGATGTAGTTGATATATATATATATATGAACTTAATCACTTTTCCTGTTTTGTTCAATTGATAGTGGTTGCCCAACAGACTGTGTTTTTAGCAGGAAGTGGAGCATTGCATGCATGTGTGTGGGAGAGCTTCACTGTTTCATTATTTACCATTTACCACAACAAAGAGCTCAAACCACTATGCACAGGCTTTTATTTGACTGCTCAAACTGCCAGCTTCACCTGAGAAAGCTAGGAGGTTTTCACCGGCTCTTAGTCTTTTGGTGTGGTCACCTGATTCGTACAGGAAGTCATTTGCTTGCCATGTCAAAACATTTATGGCACAACCATTTTCAAATCAAAGAAAGGGCACGCAGCAGGGGTGGCTGTCTAGACAGTGATTACTTTAATGTTCTTGTTTGAGTTCCTGCGGTTGCCACAGTCAGGGTGCTGATTTCTATAACTGAAAATTAAACATTCATTCATAATGAATGTTGTAAATATAAAATAACTTGCTGCAATGTATTGCATCTCAGTCAGTGTTGTGAGATTTAAGATAAGGCTTTAAATGAGGCCAGAGAGAGAGCACCTCGAGTAATTATTTGTACTCCTCCTTTTAGCAACAGCGTTGACTTATACCTTTGCAATTGGATGTCTCCCACTGCAGCCTTTACAGCAGTACAGCTGCGTAACCCTAGCTGTGGCAATATGCATCCCAAACTCAGCTGTGAATCAAGCTGTTGGCTTTTCTAAGTTAATACTGCGAGGGAGTGTATCTCAAATTGTAATGGGTTTCAAGTGCTATTGGAATGGGTAAATGTGAGGATCTATGCTTCAGGCTTTGGGGAGGAATAGCTAAAAAGGGCATGTTTATTTTCTTCTCCTCTCCTCTGTGTACTTGTACTATTCACCATCTCTAGTGCATTGTCTATTGATTTTCTCCAGCCCCCTCTATCAGTCAGGCTTTAATAAGACAACACATGTCGCCTTTAAAAGAAACGTATTAGAATGTTAATGGACCACTCTGCAGACCTGTTTGACTCTGCCACGTTGAGTTTGCATGCACACAAACACGCAAGCACACACACACACACACACACACACAATTGTGCTTATGTATAAATGTGCACCAGCACATTTTCATTAAAACAGAAGAAGATAACATTTATCTTGATGGGTTTTATGGATTAAAGAGGATGGAGAACAAGGAGAATGTGGAAATAAAGGGATGAACGCGTAAGGATGGAGAGAGTTGTGGAAAGTGAAAAAAGCAACCTCCTCATGCCGAGTGGATTCATCTTCTATCTTATTGCTCCAGCAGGGACCAATTTATCTTCATTTAGGTTTTTGGCACCAGCCACAACCCAGACCAGGTGCCCTAAGAGTGCACATGAACTCCACATGGCTCTTTAGTCTTTGCGGCGTGTGTCTTTGATTTGAAAGGTTTTATTCCAGCCACTTGATTATGTACGAGTACAATAAGTGAAGAATATGCAGAGAACAAAGCGTTCTTCTCAGAACTGTATACAAAGGAATAATCTTCTTACAGCCCACATTATCTGACCTGTCCTGTTTTTCTTATGATTACAGTCAAGGTTTTAAAAACATTTCTTCTGCTGTTGATGTTATAAAACAACATTTGAGTGATAGGATGGTGAACCTTTATACTTTTTCCTTTTAATTCAATTCAATTCAATTCAATTCAATTCAATTTTATTTATATAGCACCAAATCACAACAAAAGTCGCCTCAAGGCGCTTCATAGATACAGAGAAAAACCCAACAATCATATGACCCCCTATGAGCAAGCACTTTGGCGACAGTGGGAAGGAAAAACTCCCTTTTAACAGGAAGAAACCTCCGGCAGAACCAGGCTCAGGGAGGGGCGGCCATCTGCTGCGACCGGTTGGGGTGAGAGAAGGAAGACAGGATAAAGACATGCTGTGGAAGAGAGACAGAGGTTAATAACAGATATGATTCAATGCAGAGAGGTCTATTAATACATAGTGAGTGAGAAAGGTGACTGGAAAGGAAAAACTCAATGCATCATGGGAATCCCCCGGCAGCCTACATCTATTGCAGCATAACAAAGGGAGGATTCAGGGTCACCTGGTCCAGCCCTAACTATATGCTTTAGAAAAAAGGAAAGTTTTAAGCCTAATCTTAAAAGTAGAGATAGTGTCTGTCTCCCGAATCCAAACTGGAAGCTGGTTCCACAGAAGAGGGGCCTGAAAACTGAAGGCTCTCCCTCCCATTCTACTTTTAAATACTCTAGGAACAACAAGTAGGCCTGCAGAGCGAGAGCGGAGCGCTCTAATAGGGTGATATGGTACTACAAGGTCATTAAGATAAGATGGGGCCTGATTATTTAAGACCTTGTATGTGAGGAGCAGGATTTTGAATTCAATTCTGGATTTAACAGGAAGCCAATGAAGGGAAGCCAAAACAGGAGAAATATGCTCTCTCTTTCTAGTCCCTGTCAGGACTCTTGCTGCAGCATTTTGGATTAGCTGAAGGCTTTTCAGTGAGTTTTTTGGACATCCTGATAATAATGAATTACAGTAGTCCAGCCTGGAAGTAATAAATGCATGAACTAGTTTTTCAGCGTCACTCTGAGACAGGATATTTCTAATTTTAGAGATGTTGCGCAAATGGAAGAAAGCAGTCTTACATATTTGTTTAATATGTGCGTTGAAGGACATGTCCTGGTCAAAAATGACTCCAAGGTTCCTCACCGCGTTACTGGAGGCCAAGGTAATGCCATCCAGAGTAAGAATCTGATTAGATACCATATTTCTAAGATTTTCAGGGCCGAGTACAATAACCTCAGTTTTATCTGAATTAAGAAGCAGAAAGTTAGCGGCCATCCAGGTCTTTATGTCTTTAAGACATTCCTGCAGTTTAACTAATTGGTGTGTGTTATCTGGCTTCATGGACAGATAGAGCTGGGTGTCATCTGCATAGCAGTGAAAATGTATGCTATGTCTTCTAATGATACTGCCTAAGGGAAGCATGTATAACTTTAACAAGTTTCAATGAAAATGTTTCAATACTTCATAAAAAAAAAAACTATACCTGATTTAAACTGGCAGCTCTTGTCATGACCCTGGGTCATGTGACCCAGCGTTTTGACTTGTCTTATATTTTGATGGTTTATGTTTAAGTTCAGCTCATTCTATTTTGCCTAGGCTGCTGTGTAAGTTCAGTGTTTTTTAGATCTCCTTTGTGTCATCACCCCTTATGTTTAAGTCTTCCTCGCCCTTCATGTGTTTCTGTGATGTCTTTGTCTCCCGCCTCCTTCTCTTGTTTACATGTTTTCCCCTTGTGATCCGTTTCATTTGTCATTGGGTTCTGTGTGTATCTATAGTGTGCTTGTTCCTCATCGGTTTGTCGTGGTAAGTCTGTGTGTCTTAGTCCAACCCCTGGGCCAAGGACCGGTACCGGTCCATGAGTCCTTTGGTACCAGGCTGCGAGAGTTTTGGCTCTGGTGTGAAATTTCCTAAAATATTACACTCTGGAATTGAGAATGTGTTGGAAATACATAGTTTTCAGGGTTTTTATCGTTAACTCGTTTTCCTGGGTCTTTTCCTGTGTTGTAGTTGTGTCTTATTTTGAAAGAAATATTTATCTGTTACTAGAGCGTGAAAATATTGTCTGACATTAAACCGGTCCACGGCACAAAAAAGGTTGGGGACCGCTGTCTTAGTCTGACACGTGTTTAATGTCTGCGTGTTCTATGTTTTCAGGCTCGTGTTGTCATGTTTGCATTCTGTTATGTTTCCTGTTTTATTTTGAAGAGGTCTGGTTGTCCCATGTTCAGTATGTTTAGTTTCACTTCCCCCGTGGCGTCATTATGTTCATTCGAATCAGCTGTTTCTCCATGTGTTTCCACTTCCCCTGATCACCTCCTGTGTGTATTTAATCTCAGAGTTCCTGTCATTCCTTGTCCGTTCATCTGTTTTGCCTGCTTGTCTACTATGTCATGCCATGTTTCCAGGTTTATGAATTCACGGCAAGTCTTCATGTTTTAGGTTTCTCATGTCAGGTTTCCATGTTCATGCTCCTTTTCATGTTCCAGGGTTTTTTTTATGCTTAGACTTAGTTCTCCCAGTTTAGGTTATTTTTTAGTGTTGCTTTGCCTTTGTTTTTGAAACGTTTTTATCATCCTCCACTAAACGGCATTGTCTGCACTTGGGCCCACCTCCTCACTCCACATAGTCTGATTTTTAATTAGCCATACCTCAACATTTTCTCCCTGTTTCATTTTCTTTAAAATGGTTGTTTGACAGTCACGCTTCCATTGACACTGTTTGATGAGGCTTCAGCAAACAGATGCATCTCTTGGGTTCTCTGTCAGGTCTTTGTTGGATTTATTTTCTACTTCTTAAGGACATGACTTTCAAGTACTGTTCATCTGCTGTACATAGTGTCTTTTTAGACCTGCCAAATCTTCTTTTGACCTCCACTTGTCCAGTTTCATTAATTATTTGAGGACACACTGCACACCATGCCAAGAGATGCGTTAAGTTAGGTGCCTTTTTTATGCTTCAATGATTCCTGTTCTCAGAAGAAAACCTTTCTTTTGATAAATGGTCAGGTACAAGGACTGGACTGAAAATGAGTGAAAAAGCAGCCAATGTCCAAAGAAAAACCTTGAAATGCTTTCAGAAAGCCTGGAGAACTATTGCTCAAGACCACTTTAAAAAATTACAAGAAATGACTGGCTCCTGGGAAGCAAAAGAAAAAGAAAAATTAAGAGTGGCTCTTGCCTTTTGCGCAGTATATTTTTAGATTGCGCTCTGGAAACCTGGTTCTGACCACTTGCAGGAGCTTATGTTTGAGTTCACAGTCCTCAAAGTTATGTCGAGGGCAAACATCATCTGGTTTCATGCCAAACTGAACCCAACTTTGCGTATCAAGGATCATCACTGGTGAGAGAAGCTGTATCTCCAGCTAGTCGTAGGTGAAACTTCACTTAAAATCACTTCCATAGCCACAGGTGTATAAAATCAAGCACCTTCACAGTAGCCTTCACTTATATTGAATGAGTTTAACAGACAACACAGCTCCTCCTCCATTCAGCTGGATTTTAATTAACTACATTGTAGATGTACGCTTACTGTAGCATCATGACCTTGGTGACCAAAGAACAATAATGCTTCCCTTAGGAGCATAAGAGGAGGCAGTCATTATTTTACCTTGAAAATCTTTATATATAACTCCTCATCCTAATTCCTTTTTCAAAATGTCCAGTCTAGATCTACGCTGCGAAACATAAACAACCCCCACAAACCTCTAAAACCCAGAAACAACTACTATCTGTATCACATTCTGTGTTTAACCTGTTGATTTGAAATTGTGGTGAAGTTGCCATGTTGGGTTATACTCAGCTCTTTATGCAATAAAAACTGTCCTTATACTCTGCAAATCCCTCAGCTGTATAAGTCCCCAAATCATGCTGCATGATTCTGGCTTCAACATATCACGCTTGGGAGTTTGGCAATTGTTACACTGCTGAGAAAAGGAAAAGAGTGATGTAGAGGTGAGGGCAGGTTGGAGAAGGGGAGTGAGACGGACATCAGAAATCAAAGGGACCCTGCTGCCATGTCTGGTTGCAGCAGTGGCTGCGCAGTGAGAAGAGAAAAGGAGGGAGGGAGAGAGAGAGGAGGAGGACAGAGCCGTGTCTTTCTGGCTGCGGTGCTCTGTGCAGTCGGGTCTAGGTCCCCGACTGACAGCCCAAGATTGATGGATAGAGCTTTGTATTGCACATAACATCAATTCTGTCCTGCTTTCTCTTTCATTTGGAATCTCACTCCCTCATCACTCCTCCCTTCCCCTGTCTTTTTCTCTCCTGCTCCCCTCTCTTCCCCCTCCCTCTCCTCCTCCCTCCCGCTGCTGCTCCAGGTCCGTCGCCGGTCCCTCTCTTCCGTATTAGTTTCCATGAGGCATCCTTAATGCTGACAGAGAGCGCACCGTGAGGCAGCAAGAAAGCGGGGTGAGAGGATTGCTATCTTTGTGACAGCTTCTCTGCTTGGAAGGCTGCGTGTGAGCCGGGGAACTGGACTGGACTGTGGTGTTTCGTGGAGGAGGTGGGAGAAGAGGTGGAGGAGCACGAGGGAGAACTGTGGGGCAAGCTGGACAGATGGAGGACGGCACGCAGCACCTGGGACACTGCATGGTTGACATGAAGGAGCTGAGTGCGAGTCCTGAAGGACTGAGCGCTGCTGGTGAGCTGACTCCACTGTGTTTTGTGACTGTTTGAATCTGTCTCCTCTTTCCTCTGTCCTTTCTTGTTCTACAGTCTAACTCCATAACTGCTCGTCAGTTCTAAGCATTGGTTTTCTCTACTGTTACTGCAAATGCTTCTCTAGATGATGTCTTGCTTTTGAGTATTTTCCCTGTGCAAGTGTTTGTTCTCGTGCTGCCACACACAAAGAATGAAAGTCTGTGTGCGTGTGTGTGCGTGTGTGTGTGTGTGTGTGTGTGTGTGTGTGTTTCAGGGAGAGAGCTAGGGTGGAGGTACCAGCAAAAGTGTGAGAGATTTTTAAAACCCCAGTCTTCAGTAGACAAGTAACTGACTCCTATGCAGAATAATTACAACTCAATACCTGATGATATATAGATGCACTTGTTATGAAAGATCATTATTGGTAGATAGAAATGACACTAAGTGCTATCAAGTGATGTCTTTTGTTGTCAGATATTTAAAATGTTGTTAAGCCACGATTGATCTTCGGGCCTGTCAGTCGTGTCTCCACAATTTAAAACTGTAGACTTTTTAAAAACTGCCTGCCTTGCTGCAGGTTTCCATTTAAGTATTCTTGTTGTGTGGTTGAATTGAAATCTCAAAAATGTTTCTCAGTTCTTTTGAGCTTCAGAATGCATGTGTGTAGTAAATAATACAAAAGTCTGCCTTATCTAGTTTTGAGCAAAATGGAATTTTGATTGAGTGACTCTGCAGAGAGAAAGTTTGAAAAGCTGTTTGTTCACATGTTTTCTTGGTGGGAGTCGGGGGGTAAAACGTCACATGTTTGCTTGCGTGTCGTGTCTCTGTCTCTGTGCACTGGTGTTCATGCATGCACGTGTATGTGTGTGTGAATTTGCATTTTTACTGCAGTCGTATTCCATGTAGGCTGAATGTGCTGTCACTAATATGCACTGGCAGAGGCAAACTAGATGTCTTAGTGCCCATCACTACAGGAGAATGCTGAAGAGATTATCCATATCAGTGATGCCACAAAGCCTCCTCTCCACATTTAATACCTTTGCTTACTAAAAGGACAGACACTGCATGCGGTTGCTGCTAAGCATTTGCATTGGCATGCAAGCTAAGAACCATCATCGTCCCAATGGGAATAAGCAGATGGAACTGTACAAAGAAGGATGAAAGCGCAGTTCACGACGCCTTGCCTTCTTTGCTTTAAACCTACACTGACACACTGGTGAAGCATCTTATGTGTCCGATTGCCCATTCACACGGACATATGCAGGCATGCTCTGACGTTGCACAGTTATGCAGAGACACACACAGGGCCACACTCTCAATAGCTATGACCTGATGGCAAACCCAAGATAGGCACCTACCATAAAATCCTCTGCACAATTTTATAGATGGCATCTGACAGATGCAGGAGTGTAACGCCTCACTCTACCTTTGCTTTGTTTCCCCTGGGCATCCTGGAAGACAAGAGCGAAGCACATAATTACAGTGTTTGGGCCGAACAGCAGGTTGACAACCGTGCATTATCAGTCGCAAGGTGACACAGTTTATCTCCTCTTTCTTGACAGCAGATAAAAGCGAAACCAAACTGGGTGCTGCTCGGTGCTAATTAAGGTGGGGCTGAATTGGCGTTTTACAAACTCCCAATCACAAAGGGTGAAATTATGTTATTTTAGCTATTAACTATTCATAACAGAATTTGCATACAGGAAACAGTATCGGTAATGAAAGCCGCAACATTTAATTGATTGAACTGTCTTTGCGAGACGCGTGCCGTGACCAAGCTGTCACGGAGCGAAAGGTCCCACTCTTGTTAACCCCCCCAGACTACGTCTCTTATCAGCTTGACAGTCAAGACCTCCTCAGCGCATCCAACTGATTCACAACACTTCATTAAACGCTGGCAACAAAACCATCTGTCCCCCCCCTCCTCAATCTCCCAAAGCAGTAATGTGACGATAACTCACTCTCCCATTCAGCACCACTTGTCCTAATGGGATGCCTGTCTGTGCAAACATCAATTGAGTTACAGGTATGTAAGCCTGGCTGGTGACTGAATCATCGCAGTGGATGTGCAGGTTCTGTTTAGGCAATTTAAACTACAGGACAGAGAAACGCGAGGTCGGACAAAAAGGAGTTAGGAGAAGGAAACATTGCAATTAGTGTGGGTGAACGTGTAGGAAGGGTGAGCAGAGCTGCTTGTTGGGTTGGAATCATTTGTTGAGAGAGTTATATCCCTGAAATATCAAAGCCCATGCTGAGCCAGCCACATAAGTGAATTATTAATCTAACCTCAAAATTCAAAAGAAGATAATATTCAAAAATATGGACAGGATTTATTCATAGGCGTGGGCTTTTATATGTAATATCTATTCATGAAGAGGATAAGCAGAAGTGACTGTGAATGTGTACTATAGCCTCTGCAGGGCAGTTTATCAAAACTCTCTTCGGAAAAATTGTTTGATTTTCTTCGTTGAAACCATACTTGGGAATTGGAGCGGTGTCTGGTGATATTTTCTACTTCCATCTTTTGCAGACTTAGAAATAAACAGCAGAATCATCTCAATCCCCCACCCCCACCCACCAAAACCACCAACTATTTCCCACATTCACCCTTGTCCCCCTTGCGTGTTAGCGGTTATCATACAATGCAGCATGCGAGAAAGCAGGGCAATGAGAAGGGAAGCGAGTTAAATGATCATCTGTAAGACGGACCATTTAAGTCCCTGAACATTAATTAACTTTGTCATTCCTGAGGATTCACCTAGTCTGCTCACATCCTTATAAATTACCCTCTCCTCTGCCTTCAGCGTGCCTTTTTCCCTACTGATACCTTCCACAGACAGGGGGGCTGATAGATTGGAGGTACAGTGGGGCTGTGCTGTTATTTCTAGAGCCAGATGAAACTGCAGTATAGCGGGCGGGCACACCTCATTTGCTTTGGGCCCCTCTGGGAGTTACATCTGCATGTGCTGCCTGCCTGCTGCCTTGCTGAGCTTATTACCATATTCATAATGCCAGCGGATATCGATTATAAATACCACACCTGTGCCACTTTCCCCCACGTATGTATCTGCAACTTAGAGTCGTGAGTTACAATAGATATGGGCAGTGCAGGTGGCTTATCTCTCTCCATGTAATGGCTAATTATTGCGATTAGACCTTGTTTGTGTATTTGTTTTGGTCAGGCTGATTCTCCCCCAGAGGGTAATGACATGCGGCATGTTTAGTGCTGCGGGACGAGAATGAGGTCACCGTGTACATAACAGGAGTTGTGTCCTCAGGTTGCATAATTTGTCCGTTATATCTTAGATCATGTGGATATTGGGGTGATGTGACCATGTGAAAGCTTTCAGAGCTGCACTAAAACATAGTTTTACACGTTATTTATTCAGACTTTATACTGAAAAAACAAAAAAAGGAAAATGCAACTTAACATGTGTTGCCTGTCATAAAATCAAAGCATCTGGCATGATCCTTCTAAAAATACTCGACACTCTGCCTATAAGCCATGCTTTAAAATTCTGACAGCTCTGAATTCCAGTCTTCCTCCTGCTTCATTATCAAACACTTTGACTTGCTTTGCCACATGTGTCTCATGATCTGTATCCTGAACCTCTATCAGACCTAGACTCAGCTTTGCTCCTTATCTTTAATTATTTCTGCAACGACAAGCATTTTCCACTGCTTCTTACCACTCAAGATAAGTCCTACAAAGTAGCCGGGCTGTCCATGTGTCAGTCCCTTATGATAATGCTACACCGGAGACTGGACCCAACAGCTGGCACAGTGTCAGCCTACCTAGCTAAAGGGCTTTCTATTTCAGCTATACGCAGCATGTCATCCTGGCTTATTAAAGTTCCATCAGCACTCATAAGGAAGTCTTAATGGTGACAACATGAGGAGACATGACCCCTGAGGAATGGGATGATGAAGATGAGAAAGTAATGTGAGAACCAGATGATGAAAGTTTATTTACAAGCATAATTGACCTGTGTTGGTGGTGTGTGTTTCCTTGCCCCGTGTGCTACAAATACTTGTCCACTTGATTAATTAGATATTTACTGCAGTTGTAACAGATATTGGACCGGGTTTGCGTAAGCTTCTACAGCCTTTTCTGACATGTATTACATCTGACAGAGCTCAGTTTATTTCACTGAGCATAAATGCTAGCAAACTGAAGGTTTATTTACAAGTTTGTTAGCATATTTATTGAATTTAGAAATGCACTTCAAATTGCTGGTAATCTTTTTTTTTTTTTTTTATCAAGTTACTGTGCTTGAAGCTGTCTTGGCCTCAGTAGGCAAATGACTCTCAACACGGTGCCAGATAATGCTTATGATTTCCATAATTTTCCATCTTTGGACTCATTCATTTCAAAGAATATGGTTCAAAGATTAAAAAACAGCATTTAAACGATTCATCAACATTTGACATAATTCACTGCATCTCTGTGAGCTGGGGCATTTTTTAGATTTATCTCCAGAAACAAATGCAAGAAGAAATATTACAGTAAACCTGCACTGTTACTAAGAGAATATTTGAGCCTTTATTGGACATGCTTTTTAATCAACAGTCCCAACAAACAACCATACATACAGTACGATGCAATAGTCTTGCGCCAGAACTTGTTTCTTTATAATTTGCTTTCAAGAAACCAGTTTTGAGCAATGTTTGTTTTTTCTTTCTTTTTGGCTTGTTTGTTTGAATCTAAAGGTCACGTGCTTAAGAAATAGCAAAGACTTGACTGAGAGATGCTGGTCCATCTGCTGTTCGCTGAAGGGTCATTTCTGATGAAGGGTGGCTGCCAAGAAGCAATTCTTAAGGAAGGAAAACAGGGAGAAAAGGCTGAGGTTTGCCAAATTACACGAGAATTGGACTGAAAATCAGTGGCAACAGGTCTTGCACGGAGAGATGGATGGATCCGACTTTGGTTCAAAGTACTGGCAGTATTTTTGATGGAGATCAGAGAGAGGTAAAACAGTGAGCAAAACATGGTGGAGGCTCACATGGTTTGGCCCTGCATTTCACCTAGTGGTCTTGGAGATCTTGTCAAGGTTGATGGAAGTACACGAACACAGAAAAGACTTTTATCTTGATCAGATTTTGATCCATTAAGAAATACTATCAAGAAAGGGGCTGGCTGGCAATGGCTTCATTTTTCAGCATGGCAATGATCCCAAACACACTACAAACCCCTTAAAAAGGGATATCTGGATATAAAAACACACAAGGGAACATGATCATTCACGGATCAGAGCCTGGATCCTAACAATGTGGGATCATCTTGACAGAGAACAGAACAAAAGGCAGCCAACATCCAAAGAAGAGTTCTGAATGTCCTTCAAGAAGCCTGGAGAACGATTCGTGAAGACTACTGTACTTATAGAGATTACAATAAAGCTGCTTAAGAGAGTTCAGGCTGTATTAAAGAACAGAGGCGATACATACATCAGTGAACATCGAGTATCCACGGCCCATTAGTGGAGTTGATGAGCCTTAGAGAGGCCAATTGTGTCCAAGCACCCCAAGAGGAGGAATTTAGCAGTTTAGTCCCCCTCTAGACTTGTTGCACCATCTTACAGGCGTTTCATCGGTTTGGTTTTTGAATGGTCATGTCAAACTGGGAAAGTGATGAATGAGAGAAAGCTTTAGTGACAGATGACTGAAGCAGTCAGTCATCGTTATTGGCGTAAAGCCTCAAGGACAATGGATACCCAGAAACTCTAGTTCTGACGTTCTCAACGATCGCTGAGTTGTTTGCATAATCTAGATGAACAGTTACATTAATCAGTGTGGCATTTGGGGAGCCTGTTGTGCTCCTACCATGTTCAAACTCTCTATAAAGCCTTTTATTTCTGATTAAAATAGTTTGTTGCCAGGAGTTCAACCCCCTTAGCGTAATTATATTGCATCTGTGCAAAGTGACTACAACTGACTCAACAATTTTGATAAATAACCAGGAAACTAAGCTAAATATTTATGCCTTGCTTTTAGTAAATATGTGAGGGTTCACAGGTTTTTGATTCAGATTATTTTAGATTAAAAGTAGTCGGCTTGTTTTGCACTTATGCTCTTTGAAATTGTAATGAGCATATTTCCCTATTATCTAACATTGATATGATTAATTTAATAAGATGGCAAATCAAAGACTGAAATTCATGAAAAGTCATTGAAAAACAATGGTTGGAGCTCTACACCTTTTAAACTTCCACAAAATTAAACTGCAGCCGTTAATGTTTTACGTCTGTTTCCTCCTTTTTCATTGTTCTAATGTTCCCCTCTTCCTTATCTTTATCTCCCTCTCGCTCTGTTTTTATCTCAACTCCACTCTGTCTTTTTGCTGTCTCTGTCTTGCAGGTGTTATTCTAACACCCAAGCTGCCTCAGGTGGAGTTCAGCCTCGGTAAGTCCTGTTAACGCCGTAATTCAAGGGTCATTTTATTTCAAGGGGAAGCAATGAAAATGGAGACATACCACTGTTTTGGCTCGTTCGCACACATATTAGATGACGTTTGTTGCCTCTTTCCCGCCATGGAAACGCAATAAAAGTCAATGGCAATCATCCCTTTTTGCTAACATACATCCAAACTTACAGTAACTCTTGTTAAACACACACATGCTGACATTTCCATTAATGCAGATGTCAGTGAGGATCAGTGGCATATCTGCAATAAATTCTGACACACAAGTAAGGATAGAAAGGACAACAGAAGCACAGCAGAGAGAAAGCATTGAATGGTGAACTTTCACCATTCAATCTGGGGAAATGGTGGCTTCTGTGGCTCAGAATTATCTGAGCCACAGATAATTCATTGTGGCTCAAATCATGTTTCCTAAACTGGTAATAACATTTTTTGACATTCAGGATTGATTATATCTGACAAGCATCTTGACTTTGTTGTTTCTATCCTTTGATCAAAGCCACGCTACAGATGAGATGATGGATGATATATATGATCCAGGGATGTGAAGTTTCTGTTACAGGGGTCACAATAGTAAAAGTTAACATTTTAACACACATACACTCTCAAGTGTTACTTGATACCTTCTACTGTGTTTTAACAGCAAATACACATTGATGCATCATAATTTTTTTGTTGCTGGCAGTCCGATTGTCATCAGGTAATGTGTAAAAATATGTAAAGATGTAGAGACACAAAACTGGGCGCACATACAATTCAAACCACATAAAGCAAACAAAGTCAAACAAAACATTTGTACTGCTTGCTTTGATGTCTAAATGTCCATTTGATACTCGAACATTATGTTGGGGCCTTGCGCTGTGAAAGAAAAGCAATTTAAATGTAAATTGTCTGCCGTGGTGGAAAATTAGAAAATACAGCTGACAGCTGACACAGTACCATGTCCATTTTTAAATGGCCTGATTGTGCGCCCCATGTACAGTACACCTATCTAATCTGTACCTGTCAAACCCATAATGGCAGTATTTAATGACATATTACATGACGTGTTTTATTTCCAATATTTGTTTCAACAAATTATTTTTAAGCTCTCGAAAGAAGTGACAGGTTGTAATAGTTTTGTTTAAAATGCTTATTGAATTTCAGGAAAACATATTTTTAACCACACTGAGGATAGTAAACAAGCAGTCGTCCGGCCTTTAAGTTTAAGGCCTTTGGGACCCCTTCTGTTTAACATTTACATGCTCCCACTGGCACAGATTATAAACAACAACAAAATAAACTATCACAGCTATGCAGATGACACACAAATATATATCACAATGTCACCAGGAGACCGAGGCCCTGTACAGGCTCTTGGTAAATGCATTGAGGAAATCAATGACTGGTTGTGCCACAATTTTCTCCAGCTAAACAAAAACAAAACTGAGGTAATAGTCTTTGGCGCCAAAGAAAAACGATTACAGGTCACCAGAGAACTTCAATCTATACATCTAAAAACCACAAACCAGGCGAGAAATTTGGGTGTAGTGATGGATGCAGACCTAAACTTAGAAAAACACATTAAGACAATAACAAAGTCAGCTTACTATCACCTCAAGAATATATCAAGGATAAAAGATCTGATGTCTCAACAGGACCTGGAAAAACTAGTCCATGCATTCATCTTTAGTAGGCTTGATTACTGTAACAGCATCTTTACAGGTCTACCTAAAAAATCAGTCAGACAACTACAGCTCATTCAGAACTCTGCTGCTCGAGTCCTCACTAAGACCAAAAAAGTGGACCACATCAGTCCAGCTCTGAGGTCCTTACACTGGCTGCCTGTCCGTCAGAGGATAGACTTTAAAGTTCTGATGCTGGCCTATAAAGCTCTGAATGGTTTAGGACCAAAATACATCAATGACCTCCTGACCCAGTATGAACCATCCAGATCCCTCAGGTCATCTGGATCCGGTCTTTTATCAGTTCCCAGAGTCAGAACCAGACACGGAGAAGCTGCATTCAGCTTTTATGCTCCTTATATCTGGAACAAACTCCCAGAAAGCCTCAGATCAGCTGAAACACTCAATTTATTTAAATCCAGGTTGAAGACTCACCTGTTCTCAGCTGCATTTGAATAAAGCACCAAATCCACACTTTAAGCTTAAATTTCAAAACTTACATTTAACTACTGATTTTATCTACTGTTCTGATTTTATCTGTTTTGATTTTATATACTGTTGTTTGTTGTTTGTTTGTTAATTAGTTAGTTTATTTGCTTGTTTTAATCAATTTTAAATCATGCTTTTTATTTGTTCTTGTTTCTAATGTCTCTGTAAAGCACTTTGAATCACCTTGTTGTTGAATTGTGCTATACAAATAAACTTGCCTTGCCTTGCCTTGCCTAAGTTGTTTGATGAGGACCCGTTGATGTCACAACTTGTGCAGGATAGTACAAGATATTAGTCTCTCAGTCTGCTCTACTAGTAAAGTGTCTGTTGTGCGAGAAATTTCTTTTGAAATATTTCGCTAACATTGTGAAAACAAAAGTTTGGGGGTTTTTTGTAATAATATAACATGCATAATAACAGTTTTGTGTTGAACTCATTGCTGTGAAATTGAAAGCTATTGTAAGGGCATAAAGGCTACAACCAGATCTATTTAGCCATTTGGTAGGTTTTTGTCAGGCAACATGATGACATCACAATAACAACCTTCAGGTTTGATAGGCTCAACTCAAGAAATAGCACTAATACACAAGAGGAGTCATCTCAAGACACAAGAAGAGAATCCAGAACAATCTGGCAATGTCCTATGAGGAAGCACTTGGTGAGAGTGGGAAGGAAGAACTGAAGAGAAAAAGGAGCATAGGGAGACATGGACACACCATGTAGTTACGTTGCTAAAACCTACCAGGTTGCCAGTTCTGTGCCCTGAGTGTTGAACAATGCACAGAGCAGTTGATGGTCTGGGACAGATGTCTTCTTATTCCTGAATCAGTTAGTTTTAGGTTTAGATGTAGGAGGCAGGACTCATGGCACACACAAGCTTACTGTAAATTCTCTGTGCTATTCACTCATGGGCTTCAAGACCTAAAGCAGGGTAAAAAGAGAGTTTTATGTCTGATCTAAATGATTTAGACATTTGTGTTCTCACATACTGCTCTTTCTGGCAATGTTAAAAAAAAAAAAAAAAAGCTCAGGGCTGCAGTGTGTTTGTAAAAATACCATTTGTTTCTGTTTTTTACCCCCAGAGGCTTTGCACATTCGAACAGTACATCTAACACGCCAGAAAGGGAATGTGGGCCCTAGCTAACCGTGCAGCATATTTTAAATACAGTGGACCTGGTTGTGCAAAATATTTATGACACAGAAACAAAGAAGTATTCAAAAACAACTTCATCAAAACAGCTGACAAGGACTCAGAATCTGACAGTGAACTAATCAACGGCTAAGATCCTAAAATATTTACCGAAAAGCAAAAGAAATGAAAGGTAAATGAAAACACATCAAAGGAAGACAGAGCACATCTCGAGTTCCAGGGAAGGCTGTTTCTGTAACCACGAGTACAAAATAAAAGGTAAATTCTTCAGATTTTAAATGATCAGTGCAGACCAACACTAGATCACTCAAGTGTTTTGATTGATCATAGCTTTCAGGCTTGTTGGGAACACTTTGTGAAGCAAGAAAACTTCAATGCAGTGATATGAGAGTGGATCATCCCTTTTAAACTGGGACTAAATTCTGTAAATGAACCATATATTTAGTAGAATAATTTATAAATGGATCTGTGAGCAGCACTAAATTGTCCCAGTTACTTAGTGTGGTGTTAATATGAATAAGGTCATAGTAATGATTTCCGGTTTAAAAACTGCGTAAATAAATATTTATATTTGTGATATTTTATCTACTTGGGCTTGGGACTTGAGTGAAGACCTAAGTATCTCTGTTTTGTTAGTCCCTGTTAAAACTACAACACTAAAACACATTTTTCTCCCAGTTTTCCTTCCTTAAGAATGGCTTCAGTTGGTACCCTTCACCTGAGCTCATTTCTGGTGAGGCTTTGGTAAGCAGTGGATGGACGGGCTGACAGGCCAGATGCATCTCTCAGCTCTTCTGTGGAGCCTTTGCTTTGTCCTCTTTCTTAAGAACAGGAAAAAAATATGCGCTTTTGTGACAATAACAAAGAATGTAACGATACAAAATTGGTTCTTTGTTAAACTGTCCTTATGTGTGGCCAACCACACTGATTCATACCTTGAGTTAGGAGCCTTTTTATGCTTGAGTGATTCATAGGTCAGGGTTAAGTGGCTTAATGAATCCATAAAAAAGCATTCTTATAAAAATGGTCAGGCACACGAACAAAGGTTGAAGAAGCAGCCAGTGTCTGAAGAAAACCTTTGACTTTCAGAAAGCCTGGGAACAATTACTCATAAACTCTTCAAAAATGACAGTAAAGTCTTGCTCCTTGTGGGAAAAAGCAACGTACTTTTCCACAGTGGTGTATGTCAAGATTTTACCATCTCAGCTTTGAGCAGATTTTTCCAACCTAATATAGGAAGGACATTCATTGGTGTTTGCCTTGGTTTTGACATCATGCCGTAACATCCAGCGTGAAGAATCCTTTCTACTGTAAACAAACAAGCTCGCAGAAAAAATTGTAAGGTGTGCCTATTTCTGTGCAAGCAAATTTAAAACTCTGACTTCTGTGGTTTAGTACAAAGAGAGTGAACCACATTTTTATTCCATTTATTTCTGTTTTATGAATGGTTAATTATTTAGCTTGTTGTGAAGCCAGAACCTCCGCTCCACCTCAGAAACCTAGATTGCTAGCAGGGGAACAGAGGTCTCTTTTTAGGAACGTTAGTCCCTCATTTGTACACTGACTGCACTTACATTTTAAATTAGAGGCAGCAGCTCTTTGATACTCTCTACATGAGAGATCGCTGTGTTATGATTTCAAACATGCTGTCTGCTCTGTGTCCAAGTAGGCAGTTTGTTGCCCCTAAGATTCATGTGAATTCTTCTCTTATTTTGCAAGTAATGCAATTTTTCTTCTTAAATTAAATTTGTGATCCTCTTAACAGTGTTTGATCTGAAACATTTACCAGACAGAGTGCCTAAAATACATCTGCATCATTATTCAAACTAGACGTTTTGCATGCAAATAGCATTTTACATAAATATCCACAAGCAGCAGGTACCTATTTCTTGTGAATGGCACCTTGACAAATGCACTTTGAATTATACATAATTGAATTAAAACTGAAGGGTTTATTCCCATTTCAAATTTCAAATTAGAGGCATAATACTCAAGTCTGATTTAATATCGTGTGCTTATCGCGGTTCTATAGATTCACACGAGCGATAAGCATCCCTACGCAGCAGGTTAAGGACTTTTATCACAACTCGACGGCCTTTATCTTCCCTTCATTTCTCCTAGATCGAGTCGCAAACAGGTGTGCGAAGCCGTGGCACGTGCAAATAACGTTGTCAAATTAATTGAAGCGTTGAAATAATTATCACGATGAGTAAGAGTCTTCTGAAGATGAGCATATATTTGTCTCATGCGGCAACTCCCAGGGCTCCCCTCTCGATTAAATGGAATTTAGATTCGTTGTGGGGTCACAGAGGCTTGCTGCATTAAAACTCATTTCCAGCAAATTCATCTTGAAAGAGCTCAGCATATTCCAATCACACAAAATAAATACAGCATAGTAATTGAAGCCTCCGAGGATGGGCAAACATTATTACTCCAATTGCTCAATTGTTATGGTGATTTAAGAATCAGTCCCAGTATACTTTGGCAGTTGAGTTGCTTGACTAAAATTGTTGAATTAATTTTCACCTAAGCTAAGGCAGGCAATTCACTAATAAATGACCACAAAAAAAAAGTCTTTGAATGTGATGTGCTGGAAAGCACTCACTCTTTTTCCCCCCTCTGCTTTGCAATTCATTATTTGAACCACTTTAATAGACCATACTCCTCTTTCCTCCATCCATGTCCTTCATTATCTCCCCTCTCACTCAGGCTTCCTTCCTCAAACTCTAAATGTGTCTCTGAGGGAATCTCTTGTCCTTTCCCTCTGCCATTCGCTCTATTTCCCTTTCCTGCCCCTGCCCAGCATCATAATGGCGCTGACCTTAGAGGGTCACTTGAAGTGTCATATCCCTGTAAGAGAGCCAGCCTGGTGATGCATGGTTGGGCACCTATTCCCATTTCAATCACCAAACTGGCTGGGGTTAACTGTGCGGCGGGGTAGGGAAGATATGTCTGGCCAGTCAAATATATGTCTCCTGAGATGACTGATAGGGACAGTCAGCAACTTATCTGCAGTGTCCCTTCACAGGGCTCGTGCGTACAATCGCTTTAGAAGGGAGCTTTCCTTCTTTTATCGTGTTTCAAAGTAAAAAAAAACCCCAAACATCTCTTTAGACACAACAGAGCCCAAATCAAGGAACACAGAAGCCACTTTGCATGAGTACCCATGTATATGTATATATAAACTAATTTCCTACATGGCACACAAACTCCTCAGCTTGAGCTTTCTTCCTGCTAAAGCAGATGCAAGACCCTCTTTAATGTGAGTCCAAAAGCCCTGGCACCGAAATCTCGAAGAGTAAAGGGAAATGTGAAATTAAAATAACCCCTAGGAGATAACGCATACACATGCTCTGCTGCTAAAAGATATCCTACCACCTTCTCGCAGCCCTTTCTAAAATACTACCACTAAAGAAATCAGAGGGTATAAATGTTGCTGAATGTTATTATCTAAAGTACTCTTTGGAGTCACAACTCCTTCATTATCTGCTCAACATGACACTCTTTGCACGATCAATGTCTGGCATGTTTCAAATTTTACATTTTTTCTTCAATCTGATATTTATTTGTCAAAACATCACAAATGCTTTTTTATGGTTTTATCTTTGAATGCTAGTTTATCTCTATCAATTTTCAATTCAGTTTCAATTCAGTTATTTTTATATAGCAACAAATCACCCCTATAAGCAACCACTTGACAACAGTGGGAAGTAAAAACTCCCTTTTAACAGGAAGAAACCTGGAGGTGAGGAAGATAGGACAAAAGATACGCTGTGAAGGAGAGCCAGAGATTAATAATAACTAATGATTGAATGCAAGAGTGCTGTATAAACAAATAGTGATTGAAAAGAGGTGAGTGAAGGGGAAGCAGTGCATCATGGGAAGCCCCCAGCAGCCTAGGCCTATGGCAGCATGAATTCAACTTCGAATTTAACAGGGTGCCGATGAAGAGAAGCCAATTTGGGATAAATATGCTCTACTTTTATTATTAATAGTAGAAGTAGTAGTAACATTATGTCACGGCCTGGGGGATCGGCGAGACGCTGATCGGCCTTTTTCTTTCTTTTCTCTCTCTCGCGCTCTCTCTCTCCTCCTCTCTGTCGCCGGGGCGGAACTCATTGTGGGTTCACGCCCTCGGCCCACACCCACGGAAAAGAACACACCTGATGCCCATCAAGGTGAACGGCATTTAAGCCAGGAGGTGACTGCTGGTCTTCGCTGGATCGTTGTCTACCACGCGTCAGTGAGAGTCAAGCTACAGCTCAAGATAAGTCAAGTGTCTTTTGTGAATAACGCACTCATTCCTGGTTCCTTATCTACAGACCCCCTGGATAACCTTTCCCGTGTGAATCTGTGTGTCAAACGTGAAGAAAGGAACTGCAGTCGTGTATGTGGAGAGTTGGAGAGCGAGTGATTCCCTCCTTGGATTTCCCTGGAGCCCCGTCCCTCACATTGTTGTATATAGCACTACCCAGCACTCTCTGTATATACACCTGGGGAACTCTGTAAATAAATCCTTGTGTTCAGCAGATTCAGGACTCCCGTGTTTGAGTCCCCTGCATTGAACCTTAACATAACGATCCAGCCAGAATATGGACTCAGCGGACTCTGCCGCCCAGCAACGCGTCCTCACGGCCGAGGAGGTTTTGGAACGTTGACCCAAATAACAATTTAGTTTAGACAGTTGCGGAGGACATATGAAACTGACGAGGCTAAGATTGCCTTTTTTGTCCAGTTCTTACGCGGACCAGCTTTAAACTGGGCTCAAGCTGTTTTGAGAACTGACGCCAGCATCTCGTACCAGGTGTTTGAGAGAGGTACTGGCGCCGATGCAGCTGCTCACTGTTTACTAAATCTTAAGCATGGAAGACGAAGTATGGCGGAATACTCCATTGAGTTCTGAACGTTGGCCGAAGAGACCGGGTGGGGGCAGCCAGCATTGATAAGTACTTTGTTGAACGTGTGTGATGAGTTAACGGGCGCACTAGGCGCGGCGAAGCATCATCGGGTGGAAACGCCACGAGTGGCGGAAGAGATTCGGAGTCGCACAACATGGAGAGTGAGCAACCTATGCAGCTGGGCCGTTCTCGCCTTTCACCCGAGGAACGGCACCATCGGTCGAGGGCCCGTGAGTGTTTTTATTGTTGCCAATGCTTGCCCGTCTCTGCCAAAGGGCCGTGCCCACCAGTAGAGAGGAGAATACGGGTGGGCAAGGTCTCTAGTTCACAGTCTCCTCCACGGCTCATGCTAGCAGCTAAATTAACGGTGCAGCTTCAGGTCCACCCTCTTAAGGCTCTAATCGATTCAGGGGCGGAACAAAACTTTATTGACGCTTCGCTGGCCCGATGATTAAATCTGAACTCCGAGCCACAGTCTCTCCAAGTCACCGCCCTCAGTGGCCAGCGGCTTCCTAACATCACTCATATCACTGAGCCCGTTTTACTGACTCTCTCTGACAATCATTCCGAGACTATACAGCTGTATGTGTTTCAAGCTCCTCTCACGCCGCTAGTTCTGGGTTACCCTTGGTTGCATCAACATAACCCTGTTATCGATTGGAAAAAGGAGAGCATTGTGGGGTGGGGGGAAGATTGTCACATGTCCTGTCTTAAAGCTGCCACCCCCTCTTCCGAACCGCTAACCTATTCTTCTCTCTCCGAGCCGCCGGACCTCTCCTCCGTGCCACCCGTTTACCATGATCTCAAACAAGTGTTTTTCAAGGATAGAGCACGCTCGCTTCCTCCGCATCGGCCGTATGACTGCGGCATTGATCTTCTTTCAGGCGCACCTCTCCCTACCAGCCGCCTATACAGTCTGTCTCAGCCCGAACGTGAAAGTATGGAAAAATACATCAACGAATCACCCACCGCAGGTCTCATTCGCCCCTCGTCATCTCCTGTGGCCGCTGGCTTCTTCTTCGTTGCCAAGAAAGACAAGAACTTATGACCTTGTATTGATTATCGGGGCCTTAACAACATCACAGTGAAGAATAAATATCCACTCCCTCTGTTAAATTCTGCCTTCGAGCTCCTTCAGGGGGCCACCATCTTCACTAAGCTGGACCTGCGCAACGCCTACCATCTGGTAAGAATAAGGGAGGGGGATGAATGGAAAACAGCCTTTAACACTCACCTTGGTCATTTTGACCTTGGTCATGCTGTTTGGTCTCACCAATGCCCCAGCTATTTTTCAGGCCCTGGTAAACGACATACTCCGGGACTTCATTAACCACTTCGTCTTCGTTTATCTAATTTTTATCGCCGTTTCATCCGCAACTATAGCCAGCTCGCTCTACCCCTGACTCATCTCACCTCACCCAAGGTTCCCTTCCGCTGTGATGAACCGGCTCACCAGGCTTTCTCTTGCCTGAAGGAGCACTTTGCCTCTGCACCCATCCTCATCCAACCCGATCTCAGTCAACCCTTCATCATAGAGGTGGACGCCTCGGACGCAGGAGTGGGGGCGGTGTTCTCCCAGCGACAAGGCGGTAAGCTTTATCCTTGTGCTTAATTCTCTCATCGTCTCTCTCCTGCAGAGAAAAATTATGATGTGGGGAACCAAGAGCGATTGGCCATCAAGCTGGCCCTAGAGGAGTGGCATCACTGGTTGGAGGGAACTGCCCAACCGTTCGTGGTTTGGACGAACCACAAAAACTTGGAATACATCCGGTCCGCGAAACGACTCAACGCCAGGCAAGCCAGGTGGGCTCTGTTTCTCACCAGATTCCAATTCACAATCACCTACAGACCCGGCTCTCGTAATGTCAAACCCGATGCCCTCTCACGTGAATTTGCCGCCTCCGAAGACGCTGCCCAGGACGCCCCCATTCTTCCTTCCAGGTGTGTTGCCGGGGCCCTAGCCTGGGAGATTGAGTCAGCTATTCGAGAGGCCCAACGAACGGAACTGGACCCTGGTACAGGTCCCCCGGGCCTACTCTTTGTTCCCTCTACTGTCAGATCACGAGTTTTGCATTGGACTCACACGGCCAAGTTCACCTGCCACCCTGGGGTCCACTGCACCATTGCCTTCCTCCAACGGTTCGCCTGGTGGCCGTCTTTAGCTAAGGACCACGTCAGTCAGCCAGCCTCCGGCCTACTCCAACCTCTACCAACCCCTGGCCGCCCATGGTCACACATTGCAATGGACTTCATCACAGGCCTCCCCTCCTTACTATCATTGATCGTTTTTTGAAAGCTGCTCACTTTGTCGCACTTCCCAAGCTCCCCACTGCTTTAGAGACAGCTCGACTCCTGACTAACCATGTGTTTCGCCTTCATGGGATCCCCACGGACATTGTCTCTGACAGGGGCCACAGTTCACTTCACGGGTCTGGAAAGAATTCTGCAATGCCCTCGGAGCGCAGGTCAGTCTCTCCTCTGGTTTCCACCCTCGGACTAACGGCCAGACAGAACGGGCCAATCAGGAACTCGAGGCGGCCCTCCGGTGCTTGGCATCCACCAATCAGACAACTTGGAGTGAGCAACTCCCGTGGGTTAAGTATGCCCACAACAGTCTTACCTCCTCAGCCACCGGGCCGCCCTTCTTTGCACAGCTGATCGCAATAAGCGCCTGGCGGACCGTCACCAGACCCCCGCACCTGCCTACACCCCAGGACAAAAGGTTTGGCTATCTACCAGATTTGTTCCGCTCCGGGCTGAGTCAAAGAAACTGTCTCCCACCTTCATTGGTCCGTTTGTTATAGACTCTCTGGTTAACCCGGTTTCTGTCAGTCTCAGATTGCCCCGAAATATGCGGATCCATAGCGTGTTTCATGTGTCTCAAGTGAAACCCTGCCTGTCCAGTCCTTTGTGCCCTCCTTCCAGGCCCCCGCAACCCGCCTGGGTCATCGATGGCCACCCGGCTTTCACTGTCTCTCGGATCATGGACGTCAAGTGCTGGGCGTAGCCTGCAGTATTTGGTGGACTGGGAGGGCTACGGGATGGAGGAGCGGTCCTGGATCCCGCAGGCTGCCCTGCTGGAAAAGAGGTGAGTGAAGGGGAAGCAGTGCATCATGGGAAGCCCCCAGCAGCCTAGGCCTATGGCAGCATGAATTCAACTTCGAATTTAACAGGGTGCCGATGAAGAGAAGCCAATTTGGGATAAATATGTTCTACTTTTATTATTAATAGTAGAAGTAGTAGTAACATTATGTCACGGCCTGGGGGATCGGCGAGACGCTGATCGGCCTTTTTCTTTCTTTTCTCTCTCTCGCGCTCTCTCTCTCCTCCTCTCTGTCGCCGGGGCGGAACTCATTGTGGGTTCACGCCCTCGGCCCACACCCACGGAAAAGAACACACCTGATGCCCATCAAGGTGAACGGCATTTAAGCCAGGAGGTGACTGCTGGTCTTCGCTGGATCGTTGTCTACCACGCGTCAGTGAGAGTCAAGCTACAGCTCAAGATAAGTCAAGTGTCTTTTGTGAATATCGCACTTATTCCTGGTTCCTCATCTACAGACCCCCTGGATAACCTTTCCCGTGTGAATCTGTGTGTCAAATGTGAAGAAAGGAACTGCAGTCGTGTATGTGGAGAGTTGGAGAGCGAGTGATTCCCCCTTGGATTTCCCTGGAGCCCCGTCCCTCACATTGTTGTATATAGCACTGCCCAGCACTCTCTGTATATACACCTGGGGAACTCTGTAAATAAATCCTTGTGTTCAGCTGATTCAGGAGTCCCACGTTTGAGTCCCCTGCATTGAACCTTAACACATTAAATCTAATTTCTTCTTGGCTTAAAACTTAAAATGAGAGAATGTTTGTTTCTCAGTTTGAATATTTGATGTTTTTTCTTCTACTATGTTTACATTCTGCAGCATCCACAGCTTCTTTGCCTTTTTGGAAACCAGGTTGCAATGGCAAATAGTTAACATTAATCCAAGGTTCTATATTCAGTGTGAGCGCCCACATCATGACAAGTTGATTGATTGATATAAGCACAGTGGAACGGTGCACCGGCACCTCTGTCAGCTAAACCTTCCTGCAGGTTCTCTGCATTCATGTGGTGCTTTCTCTCTGCCTGCCTACCAAACAGATATGTAATTGTAACAGAAAGTTGTCTTTTTCTTGTTTGGTTTATCTTGAGTTTTACAGTTTAATTTAACTGCCATTTCTTAATGACATTTCAGACAATGGAAACTTCTCACTGGAAGCACTTTGATCTAACCTTCTCTTGTTTTGTAGCTGCCAATTAGTTTTATTTCTTTTTTTAGATCCACAGTCAGCTGCTTGAATAAACCCCATGGTTTTTGGTTGTTACCACAATACCCTTGAAGTGTCACTCTTAGACTTTCTATTCTGTTGTGTCCTTCAATTAACAAAAGAAGAATAATTTCACATCAGCATTTAAAGAAGCCCTACTGGAATTGTTTTATTTATTAGCTGTTGTTTTTTTTTAGCCTAGACAAGCTCAAAAATTCATAAAATTATTTACATTCGTCAGGTCTGATGAAAAATTACATATTTTAATTGTGTCACACATGTGGGGCAAAATTGCTCTGGAGAGCCACCTATGAGTTGTTAAATGAAGCCATTTCCTGAGCCATATTAAATTGTGCAGCTTTTGAGTTTTCATGAGAGGGCGTGGCCGTGACGCCACAGCGAATTTTGATCATTTACATTTGCTCTCATTCCCACAGATGTTTGGTTCAATCTGGACCAAACTTCTCTGCCCCAAACACATTTTAACTGCCATATTTGACACTGGTGACAGCGCCACCTAGTGGGAACAGGAAATGTCATGTTTTACACTTTGGGATACAGCGCAGAGGTGGATGACCCCAGCAACCTCAAATTTGTCCAGGAAAGCCTGAAGGAGTTGGTCTTGTGTTACATTGAAAACTGTAACACAAACCTGTCTGTTGCTGGCAGGACGATGAATTTCAATGTTCCACCATGAAGAACAAAACTGCTGTAACTCAAAGAAATCCTGTCCAACCGCTGCCAAACTTCGCAGACATGATAAGAGTCCCACCCTGAACACACTGATAGCGCCACCTAGAGTCAACACGAAATGTCATGTCTTATACTTGCATGTGCTGCTCTTCACAGGTTGAGCACATCCACCTCAAAAGTGGTGAGAATAACCATCAGGACATTATGATGCTTCAGTGTGAAAATTGTGAGTTTATATTGAACGGCACACTCTGGTGGTATGGCGATTCACCATGAAACAGGAAGTAATTTTGAGGGACTTGGAAAACTCAAAAACTCATTAAATCTAGCACCGAGCTCCATTGTGATGATTTAGCTCACAGAAGTAGCACCCAGTGTGGTCTTCTGCTGCTGTAGCTTATCTATTTTTATCTATCTATGTTGTGCATTCAGAGACGCTCTTCTGCCACCTTTGGTCATATCATTTGGTTATCAGAGCTACTGCTTCCTGTATATTCTGGCCATTTTTCCTTTCACCTCTGGTATCAACAAGACATTTTCCTCAGAGAACTGCAATATTTTCTTCTTTTTTTCTCAGTGTAAACTCTAAAGATGGATTTGTGGGGAAAATGCCAGTAGATCCACAGTTTCTGAAATAGTCAGACTAGACACCAACAACCATGCCAGATTCAAAATCACTGAAATCTACTTTCTTCCTTATTTTGTTGCTCAGTTTGAACTTCAGCAGGCCATCTGTATGTCTAAACAAATGATTGTGCTGCCATGTTATTGGTTAACTGTACATGTGTTTAATGAGCAGTTGAACATATACTATATACCACTTCATTTAGTGGCCAGTTAGTGTAGTTTAGCCTTCTGTTGCTGTGTGGTTTTGCTTAGCTGTCAGCATGACAAAGTATACCGTCTTCCATCTTAAGTATGGCCCCTGTTCTGTTATTATCTAATGCGTTAATTAGTTGCTTGTTTTACTCTGTGCTGGTCTTTTTTATCGCTGTTGTTGGTTTTTGTGGCTGGGACAAGCAGCTATTCTGCCCTTTATTCCAGAGAACATTTCTACATACATCCATGGCACCATAAAACGGAAACAAGTTCTAATATACCTGGAAAAATATGTTGAATCGGTGACTTTTTAAGGCAAAATTTGACAGCAAAAGTCAGATTATGTCTTGTAATTTTGTTCAAAAAGCTTTATCTATAATTTTGTCTTAAGCTATCAAATGAAATGCAGAAAGGTAGATTGCGATGAAAGGGCTGCTTCAGCCCAGCTGGCAGTGCAAGTGCACCATCACATCTTACTCAGCTTTTATCCAAGTATTCCAAACAGCTGAATAAGTCGTCTGTAGTGACAGTGAGTTCAGTTAAACCTCAGTCTAGTGGTGTTGCTCTGGGTTTGGAAAGCCACTATTAATCAACTGGTTCAGAGACAATTGAGGAGGATTAAAAGTGCTATTCTTTCTTTTCTAAATTCCACAAGTCAAATATCAGTATAGTTTATGTGTCTTAAATTACAGTAGAGTACAATGATGGTTGCTAACCAAGGCTGCATCTGAAATCCCTTAGTAGGCTATAACAATATGAGAGATGTTGGAAATCTTGGTAAGAACCCAAGAGTGTGCAAAGTGCATACTATTACAGTATGCATTAGGATTTAGGCTCTTCAATAGATGATTATGAGCTAGGATATTAGACCCAGCTGCTTACTTAAGTATCCATAAAGCCATAGTAAGACATTTTAAAATAATAGTCAACTGAATATTAAACATAAAAGCATAATAAAATTCCTCAGTTGTCAAACTGCTGCTATAACTGCAGTCCAGACCACACATGTTTGGGTAATTACACATCTTTATACAGTGGGGGAAAAAAGTATTTAGTCAGCCACCGATTGTGCAAGTTCCCCCACCTAAAATGATGACAGAGGTCAGTAATTTGCACCAGAGGTACACTTCAACTGTGAGAGACAGAATGTGAAAAAAAAATCCATGAATCCACATGGTAGGATTTGTAAAGAATTTATTTGTAAATCAGGGTGGAAAATAAGTATTTGGTCAATAACAAAAATACAACTCAATACTTTGTAACATAACCTTTGTTGGCAATAACAGAGGTCAAACGTTTACTATAGGTCTTTTCCAGGTTTGCACACACAGTAGCTGGTATTTTGGCCCATTCCTCCATGCAGATCTTCTCGAGAGCAGTGATGTTTTGGGGCTGTCGCCGAGCAACACGGACTTTCAACTCCCGCCACAGATTTTCTATGGGGTTGAGGTCTGGAGACTGGCTAGGCCACTCCAGGACTTTCAAATGCTTCTTACGGAGCCACTCCTTTGTTGTCCGGGCGGTGTGTTTTGGATCATTGTCATGTTGGAAGACCCAGCCTCATTTCATCTTCAAAGTTCTCACTGATGGAAGGAGGTTTTGGCTCAAAATCTCACGATACATGGCCCCATTCATTCTGTCCTTAACACGGATCAGTCGTCCTGTCCCCTTGGCAGAAAAACAGCCCCATAGCATGATGTTTCCACCCCCATGCTTCACAGTAGGTATGGTGTTCTTGGGATGCAACTCAGTATTCTTCTTCCTCCAAACACGACGAGTTGAGTTTATACCAAAAAGTTCTACTTTGGTTTCATCTGACCACATGACATTCTCCCAATCCTCTGCTGTATCATCCATGTGCTCTCTGGCAAACTTCAGACGGGCCTGGACATGCACTGGCTTCAGCAGCGGAACACGTCTGGCACTGCGGGATTTGATTCCCTGCCGTTGTAGTGTGTTACTGATGGTGACCTTTGTTACTTTGGTCCCAGCTCTCTGCAGGTCATTCACCAGGTCCCCCCGTGTGGTTCTGGGATCTTTGCTCACCGTTCTCATGATCATTTTGACCCCACGGGATGAGATCTTGCGTGGAGCCCCAGATCGAGGGAGATTATCAGTGGTCTTGTATGTCTTCCATTTTCTGATGATTGCTCCCACAGTTGATTTTTTTCACACCAAGCTGCTTGCCTATTGTAGATTCACTCTTCCCAGTCTGGTGCAGGTCTACAATACTTTTCCTGGTGTCCTTCGAAAGCTCTTTGGTCTTGGCCATGGCGGAGTTTGGAGTCTGACTGTTTGAGGCTGTGGACAGGTGTCTTTTATACAGATGATGAGTTCAAACAGGTGCCATTCATACAGGTAACGAGTGGGGGACAGAAAAGCTTCTTACAGAAGACGTTACAGGTCTGTGAGAGCCAGAGATTTTCCTTGTTTGAGGTGACCAAATACTTATTTTCCACCCTGATTTACGAATAAATTCTTTACAAATCCTACCATGTGGATTCATGGATTTTTTTTTTCACATTCTGTCTCTCACAGTTGAAGTGTACCTCTGGTGCAAATTACTGACCTCTGTCATCATTTTAAGTGGGGGAACTTGCACAATCGGTGGCTGACTAAATACTTTTTTGCCCCACTGTATTTAATGATCTGTATTTTGGTACGAATGCAAAAAAACAGTGATTACTACAAAAAACCTAACCAGCTTTGATTGAATCGTTTAATACACTCTTTTAACACATAGTGACGAAACTTTAGCTGTCAAATTCAACAGGTTACTCAAACTAAGCTGTCATCTTAATATTTTGTGGAAAAGAAAACAGACAAAACACAGTTAATAACACATGCCCTTTACCAGGCTTTCACTGTTACCACATAACAGTCATCTCTTACTTTGGGGTCTTGCTTGCCTTTTAGTTTAGCTGCTCAGCTGAACTGAGTTCAAGTGCTTAATTTGACCAGTGGAGAACTTCTCACCTCTAGACCCTTGGTTGCTTTTGCTGTTTCTCTTGGATAATTATCCCTGAGTTGTGAAATATCATGAGCTTTTCTTCTTTCTCCACACTTTCTTCTTTCCATCATTTTGAAGTTTTATTTTTCTTTAATCAGTCTGTAGAACTTTCCGTTCGGTGGGCTCTCTTTTGAGTATATTTTTGAAAGCCAACTTTCTGGGATTTCTATCTTGCAGTGAATCTTCAGAGGCAAAACCTGTGTGCACGGGCTTTTTTTTAAAATCTTTCTTTTTTTTTTAACTAAAACTTTTTTTTTTATCTTCTTCACTGACATGGTTACATCTCTAATATTCTTACTAGTTTATATCTATGGGCAGGATGTAGATAAGGTCATCTACTACCATATTTGGTATACTAATACCACATTTACTTGAGGAAAAGGTACGAATGGTTGCATGAGGCATAAAGTGTTTTGAGTGCTCAGGTAGAATAGAAAAACATTTTAAAGGCACCAGTCTATTTAGTTTATGATACTATTTTTCAATTTTAAAACAGTACTAACACGGAATAAAGTACATCCAAAAATCCATGAACATGCAAAACTCTAACTGAAGTCTGGTAAACAAAGAGGTTTCTTGTTTCTGCTGCTTTTATATCTGTAGCCTTGTAATGGCTGCATGTTGTCCATTTACTGTAAACTGAGTTATTTCCTTTCATAATTCACTCTATGGTCCCCTGCTGTGGCACAGCACTCACAGACTAATTTAGCAGCTCTATAGTAAATATAGACAGAGTGATTCATCTAAAGAAAAAGGAGACAGGGTTGTTTATGGTTTCAGCAAAAAACTTTTAACTGTAATATCACAGAATGAAATGCTGTATTTTGAATACTCTTAAGTGAGTCTCGTGATGAGACATACCCTGGAGAAGTGGAGGAATTAGCAAATTTGATTTAGTCTAATGGAATCAAAAGTCAATTTCAGAATTGATGTCACAGGGTTTGGATGTAATAGATGGGCTATTTTTATCAGTACCTCTGACACAGGCTCTTCAGACTCTGGATCCAGAGCAATGTACAATGCAGCACATTTGACTCTTTTGAAAAGCACTCATTTACATTTAAAAAACTTTTGGTGTCTTGATGTTGTTTTTCTGAATGTTTATTCGGGCCAAAATATGTTTTACTTAACCTATTGTAATTTTTTGTTGTTGTTATCAAGAGCTAAAGCAAAGGATTTCCTCAAATATTCCTGTGTCTTTTCCTTCTTTCTGTGGCTGTGTGAGATTCCGGTGTACATCCATTTCTTTGATTTAACCACTCGTGGATCTCTTTTGGAAGAACCACAACATGATGAGTGATGGTTTAAGAGTTTATTCCTTCTGATATACCAGATTCCCTTTCTTTGATCAACAATTTTAAAATGAAAACAACAAATAAGCGTATACTAAAGTACTGTGCAAAACAACAAACAACATTGTCATCATAAATATTGTTCCTCTCTATGATCAATCAGGTATTTGAGCTCCTTAATCAAACTATATAGAATATTTTTTTCACATTGTGTGAGGTAGTTTGCTGTGTTTGAATCGTTTGACAGAACGAGTTGCTTAAGTAATGTACGAGCTTTAACTTTGAATCCTATATCCACAAGTGCAGCTGAGGCTTTTTAAAGTACTGTATCCCATACTTAGTTACTACAGAACTTAGATATTTTAAAAAAAAATTTATATCATTTGTATCGACCCAGTTAAACACAGACATATTTTTTTCTTTTCTTGGTAATTCAGTTTGTTTTAATTCAGTTACATCTGTGAAGCTCCCACCACACGGTTTTTATGCTGATGTCAACTCTAGAGAAGGTTTGAAACTTTACACTCACCGAGGCAGCTCTGCAACTTTACATGGTCTGAACACTTTGTGGGTGAGCAGCTGTTACAGGAGTAATAACTGCAGATGAAGAAATTTCACAAACTGAATTGTTGCAACAGTGGCATCCTATTACAGTGCCATGCTAGAGTTCGGTGAGCTGTTTAGAATGACCCATTCTTTGACAAATGCTTGTAAACAGTGTTTCTTACTCAAAAACAGTAATGTATCACACATTGCTCATTGCTTTTCTTCATCACTTAACCAGAGTAAGGAATTCATTACACCACTTGATATGTTACTTCCCTGTTACTCAGTAAAATGACGTGAAATGCAGTCTCATAATTAGCTGTATAAACCTCAGGTTTTTTTCAAGTTAACAGAAACTCGACAACACAGAGTTGAGAACCAGCCCAAAGAGACTAAAAAGTAACTGGCACAGTAATTCTACTTTTGCATGAACAGTTACCTGTTGAAGTTCAAGCCCTTGCTGCACTTTACTATCATGCTCTCATCCTTTTTGAAAATAAAAATAAAAGTAATGTTTATATCTCCCACCCACCCACACACAAACTGAAATGAGCTGATTGTGTTATGAGGGAAGAAAAAAGCATGTTTATTTAATTTTTTCCCCCCCGGTGTGCAGACAACTGAAGAACCTTTGTAACAGAAGTACATAATTGTAACTGCAGTTTAATTGTAGAATTTAGTATTTTTTGTTATATTACTGCATTGCTAAAAAATGTAATGTGATTACAGTAATGCGTTACTTTAAAACAGATTGATTATAGATTGCAGCTGGTCCAAAGTAAAGGCCAGTGAATTAAAAATGGAAGGACAGGTGGTATAATTTAATAACAGTACTGTTAAGCTCTTAAATCCTCTTTGTTTTAATCTGGACCTCGGGACAACTAGGATGAAGTGGGAATGTGGAAACTTAAAACATCAGAGAGGTAAGGAAGTACAAGCCCATGCAATAAAATCTTAATATCAATCTTAAGCCTGACTGGAATTCAGTGTAAGGAAGTCAATATAGGCGATACGTGGGCCTGCTTGCATATGCCAGATAAGTTGGGTAACTGCATTTTTGGACCAACTGCAGTCAACCAAGCAACAACAGCCTGCCATCTAAATAAAGACTGTTAAAACTGGCTCAATGAAGCGACATGACGGCATGAATAAGCTTTTCACATTCTTCTAGGAAAGAAACAGCTTGACCTTCACAAGTATCCAAAACTCAAAAAAAGTTAGTTTTACTTGTTTATAAAGGTTAAAGTACCTTCAAAGATCATTCCCAGGTTCTTTACATTGGGGAGTCTCCATCTTTAAAGGCCAGGGGTTGCCAGTGTTATGGAAGTCCAAACAACATGACTTTTATTTCTGATCATTTAAACTATGACAGTTTAGCTTTTTAGCAGGCAGTGATAAGGCCTGTCAGAGGTGTCATAGTTTAAACAGAGAAATCTACGGCGAACACACCAACATGTACTTTAATGTTTATTGTTTGCTACACATACTTCATTTCAAATAAGAGGCAAGTTTTCTTCATAAATCTAACTATTGTGTGATTTCTGGCCTCTCATCATGTATTATGGTTAAAGTCACCAACTGTTATGGTGACTGTTGTATAATGTATGAAATACACATTTTTTTCTGTATATTGTTTTTTTACTGTATAGATGTTAAATGTTAACTGAGAACTGGGTGCAGGTTTTTGTAAGATTTTCTTTAATAATAGTTCTCTGTGAAACACGACAGACTTTCACGCTGTCACTTTGTTTTGTGAATTACCATCCAAACCCTACCTTTAACTGAAGCCCTTTTAAAATTTCATGCTCTTAGTCGACCTTGAAGAAAATATTTCTCTGCTTTATTTGATCAAGATAGGTTGAAAAGGAATAGTAAAGGCGCAGATCACAAAAAGCTTACATTTTTTATGGTGAAAGCATTCTTTTCTTTCTCTCCCTGCTTTCTTGCAGATGAGTTTGTGACAAATGCTCATTAAAACCTGTCTTTTTTTTTTTTTTTTTATGCTGCTCTTTAAAATGCCAGCGACAGTCACCTTGACAGCACCATTGCCTCTCCAGTGTTGTTGGAAAATGCCTGGTTTTGAATTTGTTTTCAGTGGGTGGTAATCACAGTGTCTGTAAATTTGTCTTTATAAATTGAGGTTTACTATATCCTGGATGCCCCCCTGTAATATATTAGAAGGTGTTTTACAGCATAAAAATACCAGTTACACACAAAAACACTTAGTCATCCTTTTTCACTTCACTATGTTAGAAGTACATCTAAACCAGGGGTGTCAAACTTAATGCTTGGGGGGCAGACTCTGCAAACAGTCCCATCCCACCTTGGAAAATGTGAATGTGACCCTATTGTTATAGCTTTTCCTTTTGATAAACAGCGCAGCCCAATTGCTATTTATGGTACAACAAAATAATAATATAACAGATAAACAAATAAATGACAGAAAAGTTCCCTTTTTTTTAATCTGCTATAGAAATTTCTGTTTAAAAAATGGGAGAAAAAAGCAGAAGTTTTTTTGTAAATTAACAAAAACTGTATATTTTGAACTACCAGAACTTTTTTCTCCAATTTTACAAATTTATCATGTCGTTTTACTGTTCCGGCCCACATAAGATCAAAGCGATTAGTACTCTAAGCGATCGGTGTGAGAACCGGGCAGAACACTTACATTCTCTTCCACTAGAGGGCAGTACACCTACCAGCAGTGTTGCCAACTTAGCGACTTTGTTGCTATATTTAGCGAGTTTTCAGACCCCTTAGCGACTTTTTTTTAGAAAAAAAAGTCGTGAAAGCGCGTATCGCTTTTACTCTCAACAAGCAGCGGGTGCTGTAATGCAGTCAGTTATTCTTTTACTCTTTTACTCTTATGCTGTTTTGTGGATCACAAGGTTTAAAACTACTTATAAACACACACACAAAGCAACTCCACCAGAGTGCCTATTTCGGGTCACTTTTGCCGGTCCAAGCCCAGGTAAAGGAGCAGGGTTGGAATTGTGACATTAAAAAAAACAATAATTGCTAAAAGAAATTTAATTTGTAGTTCTAAATAAACTCTAAATGCATTTAGGACGTTTTTTACTCACTTTATGTCTCTTCCACGATGTTATTTCTCTCTCCAACAACATAGGTTACAATTAGATTGGCATGACCAATTATGCAAATTAGGCGATGATGTCATTTAGCGACTTCTAGCGACTTTTAGGACAGCCAATAGCGATTTTCGTTACTGAGGAGTTGGCAACACTGCCTACCAGCTCTAATTAAATGGGTCGCCAACTGCCAGTAAAACAGACGAAGAAGAAATTACACGCTAGCCATGTTCTGAGAAGTGGCAGGGCGTTGTAGGGCATTAAATATTTGAAAAGAAAAAGTAGTCAATCTGTCCTGGAGAAAATTCCGACCCACATGAAGACCCTAGTTTGGTGGTGTGCCGTGTGATTTTTCTAATGTGAAATATGTGCCGTGGCTCCAAAAGGTTGGGAAACACTGGCCTAAACATTATATTCAGGCTGATGTAGATACCGCATGAAGATATGCCTTTTTCATAAAGTTTCACCCACTGAATCATATTGTCCATACGTCTTAGGTTATATTTTTTGTTTTGTTCTTTTGCACACTGATGTAAGGTGACCACTCATTGCATGCCCGAATTGTGCTGCACAGATAAAATGCAGCTTTTGGATCTCATCCAGGGAGGTTCACAAACTTTTGTCATTACTGTTCTTGAGTGCATACAAATGCTAATTAATACATAATTTCAGAGCCATATGGTGTAATTTACCGAGCTGGATGGCTTTGAGCTTTCATGTGAAGCAGCTGTGAACATTAGAGTCACATCCTTTGTGTTTTTGTTCAATGTGCTGAAAAACTATAACAGCAGACGTTAGCATTCTTCCATCTCCAGACCTCACATAACATGCTTTGAAATATTCAGGAAAAACCAAGAAGCTTTGTTGCTGTTTGACTTCACTGCTGTGCATCTGACTCTACCAAGGAGATCACAAGGTTGTCTTAGTGGATTCGTGTTTATCATTTTAGTTGTGATTATCGCTGGCATCAGCGAGTGTTCTTAGTGCATCTTATAGTATGCTAGAGAGAGCTGCTGTTCGGAACCATTCATTCAACCTGATTTGCTGTACAGAAGTCGTGAGATAAAAATTCTTCCTGTCCTTGAAAGAAATGAGTGCTGAGTGACAGGCTGCTTTTGATGCCAGAAATGAAAGCCATCATAAAGCTGATATCTCACTGCCGGGGGGGAGTTTGTCTTGCCTTGCTGCCATTTTAATTGACTGCTGAGGCAGCAATTTTAGTACAGTGCTGTGTAAAAGTCCTGAACCAACCCTCATTGTTTATTCTGCAAGGAAAATGGGCAGAGGTGGCAAAAGTACAGACATTCTGTACTTAAGTATAAGTACAGATACTAGTAAAAGTTGTATAAGTTGAAGTTGAAGCCTATACGTTTACTCAAGTGAAAGTAAACATATAGGCTGTGAAATGTACTCAAAGTACAGAAACCAAAAAGTACTTCTTTGGAGGACGTTTCTACCTGCTATTTTTGTGCAGCAAAACCTGAGCCTTGTCCAATATTTATATAATAATAAAATAATAATAAAGTTTAATTCTAATAAATGTACCCAGCTTACATCAGGTACGTGGAACACTAGCAGAGAAAAAAAGGAAAATAAAAAAAGTAGTTCTTTTTAAAATAAAAGTAAAAAGTTCCCAAAAAATAACTACTCAAGCAAAGATACCTGAAAATTCTTCTTCTGTTTGGTTATGACCACTTTTATTCTTCAACACAGCCTGAACTCTCTTAGGAAAACTTTCTTGTTTCGTCAGGAATAACTCTCCAGTCTGCTTGAAGGACATTCAAAGCTCTCCTTGGGATGTTGGCTGTGTGTAGCTCGGACTCTGGGGAGGCCAGTCCATGACTGTTGGGTTTTTCTATTGCATGTTAGATCAAAAAAATGACAGAACTTTTCTGTGTTCATAATTTAACACCACTGGCTGAAATGCAGCCCTAAATCCTAACAGAGGCTCCACTCTGTTTTCCACGTGGCTAACGACACCGCTCTCCTTACCTCCTTCATACATATTGACGACAATTTGGACAATTTTAAATTTGGATTCATTACTCCATAAGACCTGTTTCCACTGATTTTCATTCTTGATCTTGTGATTTAACACACTTCAGGCTTTTCTCCCTGCTTCCCTTCCTTAATGGTTTCTTGACAGACACCCTTCTACTGACACCATTTTTGATGAGGCTTCAGTGAACGGTAGATGGATCTCCTGAAGGGCCTAATGAATCTTTAAGGTCCTGTGTCAGGTCTTTGCTGGATTTATTTTCCTATGTCTTAAGGACATGCATTTCAGATGACTGAAAGACATCAGTTATATATATATCATTTTCAGGTTTTTGTTTTTTTTTTGACCTGCCACTTCTTCTTTTATCCTCCACTTGTCCAGTTTCTTCAAATTATTTTAGGACACACTGCACAGCATGCCAAGATATGCCCGATTTTCAGCTAATAGATCTATGTGACTCACCTTGTTGGTGCGAAAATACAATTTATTCCTGGCAATTTATGTTTTGCAGATTCAACTAAAGAAATGGGAACAAAGTGTTTTAGTAACAGGCTGCAGGCACTTAAAAATATAATTTAAAAGATGTCTGTTATGTCTCGACACGACACTGGTTCGTTCCTTGAGTCAGATGTCCTTTCTCATAGATGAGTTTGTTTTGGGGGTTTGAGGTCTTGATGCATAAAGTAAGACTTCTTGATTAAGGTTTAATATTTAAGAGTATTTTGGAAATATATTGAAATAATAAACATGACAACACATCGATTGAGCTTTCAAATATCATGTTATCTTTATCATAACGAATGTGACATATTTGTTTAATCTAAGTTATGTGTGTGTTTTTAGAATCACTGGAAGCTAAAACTCACTGAATTAGTCCTAACATGCAGCACGTGTAGCTGCTTGGGTCTTTTGTGATGTTGTTTTGCACTTTCACATATGAATTTTAATATATAAAGCTACCTTGGCTGTTTTTTCCTTTCTTCTTGTATAGTTTATTGTTGTTATGTTATTATTATTATAATACAATATAGTTTATTTATATTATATTATTGTTGCCTTGTACTGTTAGCATTTTCTACAGTCTAATGTCATGTTTTGACCCACTGTCATGTGATTTGTGTCACTTCACTTTATATCCTAAAGGAAAATCTTCCCCTCTCATCTTTCATCCCCTTCTCCTCCCTTCTATCCTCTCGTCTCCTGTTTCTCTCCATCCTCTATGCTCCCTGTCGGCTCTCCCTTCCTCCCTATCTTCCTCTGTGTAGCCTGTAATGATCTGGTGGCCTCAGGCAGAGACAGGAAGCCCAATGCTTTGGTCCAGGTGGCTGTCATAGATCCCCACAAGCAGCACCTCGTGTCTCACGCCTGCACAGAGATAGTTGAGGTAAGGCATCACACGCACACGCACCATCCTCTTGCTTGTCTCCGGCCTATGATGTTTGTTGTTTTGCCGTATCTCTGGGTCACCAAGTCTCCGTTGGTATTCTCTCCATCGCTGTCTGCCCTCCTTTCTATCAACCTTGCTTTTCCATCTGACTCACTGAACTGGAACAGACAATGAGCCCTAACCTTCTATTTCTAGTGACAGCTGAGTCCAGACATTCACATGAGTGACTGTGTTGCGTGTCAATCATGCATTTACAGTACATATACAGTATGCGTTTGTGGGTTTAATTGTGTGTGGGTAAAACAGTGAGAGTGTTTTGCGCTCTTTGACCTCTTTAAATTCTTCTTCTTTTACTTCCACCGTGACAGTGTTGTTGCTGAGACAGCAGCCACATGAGTGTTTTCTGGGCAGCAACAGCTGCCCCCGTCCCACTTTGGAACACCCACCTACACACATGTGCAGAGGCCAACACACACACACAGTCCTTTTTTTCTCTTCTCCTTCCTCATATGAGGGCAAAGTTTCCAGGCGCATAGAAAGGAGACACTATTTCCCTCCTAATCCAGTAAAGCTAAATTAGCATAACCGTCTCTTTCAAAGACTGATTTCAACTGCTTTTCCCCTCAGTCAAGGGAGCAGCAGAGTATGTGTGTTTGTGCATGTGTGAGTGGAAAGACAGGATGTGGTAGGACACTGTATGCTGGCTCAGCCAGCTCTGCAGACACTCTGAAGGCTGCTGGAGTTTTGATTTCATGGCTGTAATGTTAAGGATTTGGAGTATGATCTGAGGATATGAACTGCTTTTGTCTTCACACAAAAAAAAGGGTACGTACCCATTCATTGTGATTTAATGAGTGTGTTTTAAAAGAGAGGTTTGCACCCTTACAGAGAGTCTGGTAGATTTGCTGTCCGTATATTCACTTTATTAGTCTGGATTGTGTCATAAAAGTGAACATTTCTTCTGTTACATAAACCAGTGTATTTAGCATTTCCCCCCAGAAACCGGATCAATCAGAAAACCAATATTAGTGTTATTTGGACTCAGACTTGAAGCCAAACTGAGAAGAGAATATGTCTTGTTGAAATAATCTTTGATTGAAGTTTTAATGGAGCAAGGGATTCTTGCCTGTAGGCTTTCACACTTAATACAGAAACAAATGTTTATTAACTTGTATGACCAAAGGCAGACATGTGTGTGTGTGTGTGTGTGTGTGTGTGTGTGTGTGTGTGTGTGTGTGTGTGTGTGTGTGTGTGTGTGTGTGTGTGTGTGTGTGTGTGTGCAGGCGTGCAGGCCCCGGGGAGCTTACTCTATGTGTATTATTTGAAGACAGCACTTGTGTTTTCACTGTTGTCACATTCCCAGGATGCTTTCTCTCAACAGCTGCTGTCGGCTTTGCGAGCGCCGGGCCTGGCTGGCTGTGTGAAGTCTTGCTCGTGCAATATGTGTGCTATCATGCTGTATGTGATAGAAAGATTTCATTTAGAAGATAAATGATAGAGCATGCCAGGTGCTACAAAGCCTCTCTGGTCCCGCCCGTCAATCGTGCTCAGGTCAGGGGGAAAATGTTCTTTGTTTTATGAAAGCTATATGATCACTCTTTATGTCTCACCACTCACATGTTTCAGAGGAAGTAAGAACAGGGACTCGCAAAACACAAGAGGAACAATTCCAGGTGTTTTTAAGAGCTCTTTGGAGCCGTTGTTGGGATTACTATTCAAGAAAAGTAATGGATTACATTACTCATGTTTCTTAAAAAGAATGCAGCACATTACTTAATTACTTGCCAGAGAGGTCATTTGTTACACTAGTCACTACATTACTTTCTTGTTACTCTATAAATTCACCTGAAACCCATTGTCTCATAATTAGCATTTAACTATATAAACTTACAGGATACATTCCCACACACCAACACAAATCCCTATCCTAATGATGACATGCATACGATTTTTTCATTTAGTTTTTAAGTATGAACACAAAGCAAAGATTAAAACCAGCACAAAAAGACTTTAAAGCGATCGCCACAGTGAGTCTTCTTTAGAAACATGAACAGGTGTAAATGGAGGCCCCAACCTGACTGCTCATTACTGCTTTTGTTACCTGTTGAAGATCAGGCTGTCCAATGGTCTGGGGTCAGCATTCACTCAGCTTGAACGTTACTCTGGGTTCTTGGCTAGCTTAGCGTTATCATGCTGGTGCAGATGCTTGCAAAGAGGCGAAGTTGTGTTAGCAGCATAATGCGGCTTCTGTCTGTCCTGCATGCAGTTTCCACTTTACCGTCGCACTCATGTCTTTTTTAGTGCATGTTTGTTTGGTGCACCTTTGTAAGTAATGACATATTTGTAACTGTAATGCAGTTACTGCTGAAAAAATGCAGTGTGTTTACAGTAACACGTGACTTTGTATCTCATTACTCCCAACACTGTATATAACTTAAAGAGACAAAGTCACAAAAAGAACAAAAACATTGCAACCTGAAACAATAGGAAGACAAAAAGTGGGCTCAAGTGGATTGCATTGTTTTATTTACATCCCAACATTTTTGTAACTGGGGTTGTAGTACAGAACCGGGACTCTGTATTTTAACTTGACCCATTTTGTCTCCATAAGCAGATTTATGTCTCAGTGCGGATACTGCAGCTTAACCTGCGGTTGGTAAAACAGAAAAGCGACAAGTGACAGCTTAAATGCTGAAAAAATGGTTTTTGGTCACATTGTATTTGAAGCTACCAACACACACATACAGACACAGAAAAATGCCATCTGGTATTTTACCAAATGTTCAGAGAAAGGAGATGTCCTTTTTGTAGAAATTGTAAGTCCTTTGTTTTCCACATGTGCATGCTTTCTCTGTGCTGAGCCTGACACAAGAGACAGAAATTGGGATGGAAAAAGTTGCATTTTCTGCCAATCCCTAATACTTCTGTGTAGGAAAATCCCTTTCCTTAAACATGGGCAATGGGTCCAGAAGTGGTGGTACTTGAGGGGATTTGACGTCATGCAAAGGCAGGGGATAAAACAGCCTTTGATGTCAGGCTAGTCAAGCAAAGAACCCCTGCCTGGAACAAGTCCAAAAGTCTACTCTCTCTGTGTATATGTAATTATGAATGGTCAAGGAAACTCGACCCAGAGTACTTGCACTTCCCCCTCTGCCCAATCGCACACAAACACACACACACCCTCTTAATGGCCTAAATTGGTTATTCCACAGAGATTTGCAACCCAGACTGACAAAAAGACAAGAGAGGGCCAGCTGTCTTCCATAGCATATGTTGACCACTTGTATGACAGCCCGGCTCACTTCTTTGTGTAAATGGAGACAGCATTACCACTTTAGCTCATCTCAGCCCATCAGCAGCTCTAAGAAGATTCAGCTGTAGCCAAGGCTGCCAAGCATGCTGGTAAGTCTGAATGAGGCATATTCAGCGTGCCAGAGAGGGAGGTGTAACGGATTATGTCTGTGTACCTGCACATTCTCGAGTATAATGGTCAAGTCTGTCTTTTTGTCAGTGTATAGTACAGATAAGATCCCCATTTGCTCTGGGCTCAAAGCAGTGCATTGATTCCACTGCGTGTGTACCTACTGTGCTCAATCAGGCTGTGTGTTTAGAGCGTCGGTGTACACAAACCACACAGCTTCATGGCTGGGTGGCAAAATGGCACCAGGCGTCAAGACTAATATTACCGCGTCTAGAGACATGAAATCAGAAGCAATAGACTTGTTTTATTTCCCCTCTGTCAGCCCGGCGTAGATTTCTGAAGGATCAGCGGGGTTAGTGGTGTGGTGAGGAGGTGGTTTTTGTGCGTTCTGTCTGTGTGTATGTGTGTGAGCGTGCAGTTAAACACATAATTCTGTCCTTGTGTGTTAAGCGCACTGCTGTTTTTAGGGAGACTTCAGAGTCTGGCTCTCCGAGCTCCGAAAACCCTGGATTGTCTAAGGCTCTTCGGCTGATGTGTCAATCTCAGCAGAGCTACAGAAAAGCAGATGAAGCATTCATTCAATGTTGACTTTTTTTAAAAACTCATTCCGAAGAAATAACAAACTATCGTGTTTAGGTGATGGATGAAAACACCTGAACACACGCGGCAGAAGAATCTCAGCAGAGTATTTAACCACAACACCTGTGGTTTGATTACTTGGTTTGAGGGCCTTTGTTCATATCATACCCTTCATTCTCTGCTTCGTTTTCCTCTCTCTATACACTATAAACTGACATAATTAACTGCTTTTGAAATATTGCCTATTTAAAAAAATCTGTGGTATGTCAAAGTGCTGAAGTAACTCTTTTCATCTTCTAGCGGCCTTGCACCCACCAACCTCCTTGTAATAAGGTCTGTGCAATAAATCGCTGTTATAATTTATCCGCTTGCCAGGAAATCATATTTTGATGGTACGTGCTGTGATCAAAAAAAAAAAAAAAGCATAAACCTAATTTCAATTTGTGAGCTATCCACTCCATAGCTGCCTCCTTTTGCGGCTTCCACTGATTTTGCTTCATTTGGATTATTCTCTTGAAGTCTTCCTCTGCACGCTGTGCCTGTCTCATATCAGTGATGCACACTGTATCTCATCCACAATGTTAAAATGCTCACCCTTCGACTGCAGTTTGATTTTGGGGGAGAGGACAGTTGAAGGGAAGCATATCTGGCAGCACAGGGTGGGTAGTTAGTAGGGGTGCAACGATACACAAAATTCATGGTTCGGTTCGATACTTTGGTGTCACGGTTCGATGTTTTTTTGATACAAAAAAATGTTCATGCCTTTTTAATTTGTCATTTATTAAAATAACTCAAAAGTACAGTTTTTAAATTTAATGTTGCTGAAACAACAAAATAATAAAAAATAAATAAATTTATCTGATCGAGAAATCACTCATCTTTGGAAAAGAGAGTTTATTACAGAGAAATGTCTCTTTCCAAAATAAAAGCTATACTATACGCTTCTTCTGGGCTATATTCTCAGCAGCATATTAAACATATCAGGTCCCCATAAGGAGAATCATGTGCTAACGGCTGTCTAAATGACTCGGGTAAAGTTTGTAGCATGTGTGCTTGCTGTTTTTGTCTGCTTCCACTTGTCTTTGCACTAGGATGATGTCGGTATAAATGTGCAGTCATATTCGTTGTGTTCCCACTAGTGCTGTCAGCGTTAATCTCGTTGAAAGGACATTAACGCCATAACGCGGAAAATCTCCGTTAACAAGTTACCGCGGATCGCCCCGTGCGTGGGGCTGGACGGCATCAACACGTTAACAAGCTAACTGTGCTAACGCACTAGTTCCCACCAATTGAGCATTGCATGGCACATCCGACATACTGTTTTACTTTTGTCCATGAGGCGCTTACCATCAGGGTCATGCTTCACATGAAAACCAAAATAGTTCCAAACGCCAGATCTGGGGGGAGGTTCAATTTCGGGTAGCGTTGAGGCAGTTGCCATGTTGCAACGAGCTTAGCTCCTGTCTTGCTAGCTTGCGCTGCGCTCAGTGGATCTGCGCTCAACAGTGCAGCCTAGGCGGAGTAGACGAACGCAGATCCACTGAGCGCTCAACACAGACAGCATGGTCAGAAGAAAAGTTGATAAAATAAATTAAAAATTTTGTATTGTTCGATACAAATGCGTACCGAACCGAAAGCACTGTATCGAACGGTTCAATATCGATACGAGTATTGTTGCACCCCTAGTAGTTAGCTAAAAAGATTCTTCTAGTTTAGCCAAAAAGTCCTAGCCTTTTCAGTGCTCTGTGATGTCAAGGCGAAGCTGCGTCGACACTCTGACACAAGGAGAAAATTCAGTGTAAAAAATAAAGACAAGCACTGTTCACTTGTCACGCTCTTGATCTTGAAGCTCTGCCTTTAAGTTTGGACACTAGAGCTCTTGGACTGCTGTTTAGCATCTGGGTCGCTGAGCTGAGCCAGGCCCAGCTCTCATCATAAGTAATGATTCTAGACATGAAGGTTGGGTCATTCTGGCATGGAAGTTGCTGCAAAACTGCAAATGCGCAAGGGCAAGTAGTCAGACGTGATGGACGGGTCTTCTTTATAAAAATTGTGGAAGCACTGGAAATGGTGCAGAGCCCACAAAGAAAATGACCTTGAAGGAATAAGTGGCCAGCTTTTAATTAAGATGCTTTTTTGCTTCCATGCGTATAGTTGCAGATTTTTTTTCATTGCACGATCTATAACCACTATAACTATGTAACAGCTGCACAAAACAGTTCAGTAGTGTGTAGTCTTATTTTTTATGCTGTGCTTTTTTTTTCAAACTTAAGGGTGTGTTCAGACATTCACGCATAGCTGCCAGTCTGTCTGTATCAGTCTCATTACCAGTCCCCAATCTGTCCCCACACGGTCCCAAAGGGCTGCGTTCGAGAGACGCCCATCAGAGCTGTGCGAGGGAACAGGAAACCCCCAGTGTAAACAGAATGCTTTGAATTGGTTCAAATAGACAACAGCAAGTAGTTAAACACTGCTTGAGACTTCTCAGGAAAGCCCCTCAGCTCCTGGAACAATACGCTTTATTCCTGGAGTTGGAGGGAATAAAATGTGTTGCTCTGTTTGTCAGCAGGAATACGAGGGGGGGCAAAAGTCAACTATAAATTTTGTGTGAAGATTTGAATCACTTCTTTAAAACAAAAAATGTAATATAGAGCACTGGCTTTACTAGAGGGCTGCGGTCTCTGAATGCCAATCAGGTTTTTAGTAGAATTTATTGCAGATTGCAATAAAAAAAAAGTTCTTTTATTTTTGCAAACATTTGATACGAACGGGATTTACTTTAAAGTAATTCATGAATGTTACAGAGATGCCTTAAAAGTTTTATCAGCCAGGTCTGACCAGAGGCATTATTGCTATAAATTATAAATGACTGTGTCTACTTGCCTCATACTCGGAGTCTAAATTCTCTGGCTTTGTATCTAATCAGTACAGATAAAGTAGTTATTGAGTGTAACTTTTAACACACCTATAATCAGATCTGAGGCAGCGATTCCACTATTATTTACCTCAGTGTCACATGCCTGCAGAATGGAGGAGAGGTGTATAAATACATTTCACACACACAGGTTGAATATCATGCTAATATTGCTGCTGCCTCACTGCAAATGACATTCAGTACTTTTGACCCACTGACAAAGCAGCAAATCAGAGGAGGAGAGAAAAAGCGAGGTTACACAAATGTCACCTGATTCATGGTCTATGTTAAGTTGCTGATATAAAAAAAGAAAAATCAATAAAAATGTGGGTAACTGCAGATGCCACAGCTTATCCATCCGTCAAGTTTCAGACCCAGACGTAGGACTCACAGCACAGGAGGAGAAGAGAAAGCAAGCTTCTAACGAGGGACAATTATTCAAACGTATGAACTTGATGCAGAAATACAAAAAGACTTAAATAAAGAGACTGAAAAGCCTGGGGGAATATGAAATTACGTTATAAACAGTAAACAATAAACAAGAAAGCAGCTGAACATAAATCCCCACAAGCCAACAAAAGCTCTAAACGCTGGGTCTGAGACTCAGGAACCATGACACCGTTTTATTCCACTTTAAGGTCACAAAGGACCGGAGCCTATCCCAGCTGTCATAGGACGGAGGCAGGGCACACCCTAGACAGATCAGCAGTTTAATTTCATTTTATTTTCATGGCACAAATTCACAGCAGTAGGCATTTCATATTGTAAGGAAAGGACAAAGAAAAACAACGATTCAACCATTCCCTATCAGCCGTCACAGGCAAAAGTGAAGAGGAAGATACTAAGAGGAAGATACCTCCAGCTGAACCAGGCTCAGCGAGGGAGGGCGCCCACCCCCTGCTGCGACTGATAGGCGTGAAGGAAGGAGAAGAGAGCAAAGAGGAGCGAAGCAAGGCAGCTATAATATTACAATAAACCCGCAGCATTTTGGTGGGGCCAGCTACCCCCTGCCAGTAACATGTAGCTCAGAGTCCCAGAAATTTCCAGAAAGACAAAGAAAGAGCGGGGATGGACAAGGCAAGGATCGCTGAATCGATCACAAAATGTAGAGAATTAAACACTGAAAGCTCATCCTATTGATCGTCTTGCACACAAAACTTTTATAACAGTTTAAAATATGCCTAAAGGTCCCTTAAGGACAGTGTTTTTTGTATGTAACAATGATTTCCTTTGTTTTGATACATCACGGAAGCAAAGGCGTATCACCATGACGCTGTCAGAAAATACCACCAATTTCCCTTTTTCAAAAATGTTGTTGATAAATCATACCTTGCAGATCCCAGCACGTAGGCTCGTCTTATTTCATGACACTGCTTGTCTGCTGCTTGGCTCGTTTCGTCGCGTCTTGTTTCTAGAAAGGTTTTGATGTAAAAGCAAATAGCACTCAGAACCCTTGTTAGCAGGTGTGGAAATGAAAGGAAAGTCTCAAACGAGCACAACAGAAGTTAAAGGTGGTGACTGGGTCCTGCGATTTGAGGGAGGTTGTGAGCAAATATTGGCTAATGCCATGCTGCCTTCTGGTGTTTGAAAGCCCAACACTGTCTGCTGTGTTTGCTTTAATCCTATTGCCTGCTTGCCACTGCACCAGCTTACCTGTCAACATTTGTTGCTCCTGATCTGCAGCCTCAGTTGGCAGACTGTATTTATGCCACACCTCCAGGTAGACCCACTAGGGAGAGCTCTATCTTCTGCTTTTGTGCCCAGGAGAGGTGAGAGGAATGGAGAGAAATGCCAGGAGGAGGAAGAGGGCAGACTGAGCTCAGCTGCTGGCTCATTTACCCAGCAAAAAAAAAAAAAAGTCCTCTTCCTTTTTTCCCCCTCTTCAGCTTCCTGCTTTTTCACATCTGTGTTGCAGTGCAAATGTGGATATCGCACATGTGTGTACACACACGAGCACAAACTATATCTCACCATAGTCCTGTGCTGTCCCTCTCTCTTGCCAGGCGAACAAAGACCCACTGTTTCTGACGGGGGTGACCTTCCCTTCAGAGTATCCTGCTAGCCCAGAGACGCTAGTCAAGCTAAGCGTGTATGATGCAAAGGACAAGACCCAGGAATCAGTGAGTAAACACTTTTTGCTCTGCATGTGTGTGCGTCGCATATGTGCATGCTAAAAATCCAGTGGGTGAGAAACGGGGAGCTGTAACGATGACAGCCTGCTCACAACTGGCTTTGAACACATCTCTCGAGTGGAGGTTTTGCTGTACCGAGCTTTAAACTATACAGGGGGATGATCATTAAAAGAAATCCGGTTTCAGAATCTCATTATGTTTAAATTTATCCTGCTTATTCGGAGGTGCAAAGAGTTGCGTGCTGATTTACAGGACTGAATCACGGCTGTATCGTTCCAATCAGTCTCAGACCAAAACTTTTTTCCTCGAGTTTTGAAGGAAAAGGTTGTGAAGCCTTCAGTGAGCATCCGTGCATGGCACTGATCCCGTGGGAAAACCAATCGGCACATCAGTGGGAATGGAAAAGAGAGCCAGACATAGAATCCTGAATGGGCCGGGCCCTCTGATTTAGACGTTTAAAACAGACTTTATAACAGGCTTTTCAGTGTGCGCCGACGTTTGATCTCAATCAGCCACCCCACTCAACCCTGCGTGCCAAGATCTTAATTTGGCATAACTTACTATGAAACATTCATGAGCTTTTTTTTTGATGAGTTAGGACTTCAGTATAGCAGTGGTTAGTGGTTAGTATTTGCAAATGTATTACATTAAGGCCTCTGATTTTGTGTTGGCACAAGGCCAGCAGTAGCGCAAATGCAGTCCCAGTGTGTCTGCGCACCGGAGCTGTGTTTGCTCTGGTGCGCAGACACACTGGGCCCACTTTTTTTCTACACTTACTGTGTGGATGCACGCAGCCTGTAGCTAACTTGAAATGACCTATTTTAACGATCTGCTACTTGACTTGGCGTGAAAAAACAAATGTGTTTTTCCACCTGTGGCTTCCACTTCCTGTTGCCAAACCCTTGGAACCAACAACCGAGACAAAATTATAGATAAACAAAATCTCTAATAGCTCTACTTTTGTGTTACTAAAGCTCTGTGTCATCACGAGCAATGTAGGCTGGAAAAACCATGTAAACCCTTGAGTTTAGTACCGTCAGGAACAATGACCTCTTCTTAACTTATTCACAACTCAAAGCACTTAACACTAAAAATACCTTCGCTCACTCATACACACACTCGAACAGAACGTTTTTAATCTGTCAGACTCACTCTCACACACTGATGAATGCATCTGTTTAGTATTTTGCCTAAGGACATATTGACTAACAGACTAGAGGAGCTGGAGGTTGAACCACCAACCGTCCAATTAGTGGGTGACCCCACTCTTCCTCCAGAGCCACAGCTGCCCCATATGAAACTGGACGTTGAGGAGGAATTTTGATTGTTCTTGATCTCATGAAATAATCTCAACTGATTAACATTTCTGTTATTTTTTTGTGATCGAACAGTCTTCTTCAGATCATGCCAAAGCATCTCAGTCAGCTTGAGGTCAGGACTCTGACGCGGTCTGTTCCAAAACAAGTTATTGTTTGTTTCACTCGTTTTAGTATTGATTTATTTGTAAGCTTTGGGTCATTGTAAAACCCGACCTCTCAGGTCATGAAGTGCTGTCCTGGCATTCTCCTGCAAAAGTTGAATAAATTTTTCCCTCAATGGTTGTAACGTGGGATTTAAGATCCTGCGTTGCTGTTGGTTTGCGTAGGAGTCCGGTTACACAGAGAGAGGGATTATGGGAATTCAACCTATGCAGAGGCTATGCAAATGCGCTTGCATGCAGTCCTCCAAAAAAACCAACAGTACAGCCCTGTGGCACCAACACTATGAGTAATGTGTGAATGCTGATTGGACAGAAAGCTGGCTTGTTTAAGAAAAGCAGTGACAGTTAACCACAAAATACTTCAATGGATAGTTCTCACTTCAATAAGCTCTAACTCCCCCACGACCCTTAACTGGAACAGTCAGGAAAACAGGTGCGGGGTTTAACCGCACTTTGTCCATCCATTTATTTTCTTATCCGATGAAGGGTGCAGAGGAGCTGGAGCCTATCCCAGGTGTCCTAGTCAACATTGGACAGGTCACCAGTCTATTGCAGATCTAGGGGTTTTCCCTTTTTTTTCTATATGTTCTACGATACAGAGGCGAGAATATTGACAGGGGAACAAGAGTAGCTGTCATGCTGGCATTCAGAATAGCCCCAAATCAATACGTCCCTCCTTGCAAAAACCAAAAAATATATAGAAAGCCTATCTGATATTAATAAATGAATAATTACTCCTCTGTTCAGAGAATAGGGAAAGGGTTTTTTTAGGTAACACATTTTTGGAGCAAAAACCTCTACAATCATATAATATCATATCCTGTTTTACCTAAGGCATAAAAACATAACAGTTAAAAACATAACAATGATTTAATGATTTATTGGCAAGAACATTTTGCAACTTCTAGGATTTAATGCAAAAGCATGTATGACCATTACAACCGTTAAACACTGTCCTCACTGCCAAACAATCCTCAAAAGAATGGAAAAAAAAGGCTTATTGCAAACTAGTATGTGGATTCAAAGCATTGGTTAGAAACCTTGCGCGTGGGACTTGCACGTTTCCCACACTCACTGAAATGGTAGATCAGGTACTTTTATGAAGTTATGTCCCCCATAATCCCTCTTATGCTGTATTTTAATCTCAGTTAACTCTCATTTAGGTTATCCTAAATTAGCTCACAATAGCTCTTTATAACTTCTCTAGAAATTAACTTATGATTTGTTTAATTTTGTTTAAGTACATTGCAGGTGCAGATTTCTTGTCTGCGTCAAGGCACACTCCGACCTCTGTTCCCTTTTGGCGCTATATATGATCACTCCTACGCTGTTTTATCATTTCACTGCTTCAGGATTACTCAACGGTTCTTCAAAAAGCAACACTCTGCAGGAACTTGAGCATCTGTTGGGGGAAACACAGACAGTTCTTGTGATGTTGTCAAGATCCCGTGTCACCGCTGCCACTTGAAAACACACACACAGACATGAGATGTGCAGTTTAACAGTTTAAAGTTCCTATAAAAGCACAATTTTGCTTGATTCGATGGGTCTGAAATCAATTGTAACAGGTCAAAGTTAACCTAGGACAGCTTCAGTGTGCAGATGAAATTGTAGCACATGGACAACAGTATAAAAAGTTTGCATATTTTAATTTTTGTGTGTTCTGCATCATTAAATTTCAGGTTAAAAGACCCGTATATGAAGGTTAAAGCATGCTCTGCTGCATCTTACTGTCTCTTGCCCCGTGATATAAAATAATCAAAGAGTTTTAAACAGTTTAAACTGAAGGTTTAACTTTAACCTAAATGTGTCAAACCATTTACTTGGATTTCTGTGTAATGGCATTAGCTAGTGGATCTGGCAGCAGGGCCATTTGCCTGTTGCAGAAACTTCCTGTGGGTAGTTTTTATGCTTGTGTTACCGTTGGGAGTTTTAAGAAATATCTTAAAAGATGAACATTGTAATGACTACTATATTAAGATACATTACTGATGTTGGTAAAATATTTACTGCCTTTATATATTATTTTAAGAAAGCCTTGGAGAAAAAAGATATTGTTCATGGTAGGTGTCAGTCAAGAGTTCTTTGATGCACAAGCTGTGGACAAAATATTTGATTTTATTAAGTGCTTCAGTATTTAGGGATTTTTAGCGTCTGTCTTCTGGTCTGTCCTTCACTCTGTCTCTGTGAGTGATATTTCTCAATAGCTCCTGTCAGACTGTCAAAAGTATCACTGATAAAGCACACGACATTTCACTCAAGCTTTGCTTTTAGAGCTTTATGCTTAAAAACAGCGTTATAGACAGATCCTATTTAGCATATTTTTATATGCTTCACTCAACTCATTCCACTAAATAAACACACACACACACAGCAGAGCCCATATACCTTACGCAGACTGCTTTAAAAAAAAAATGTGACCATTAAAACAATGCCTTGCATAGTGCCCCTGCAATAGATCTGCCTTTTCTTTTTTTTCCTTGTACCAAAGCTCTTGCGCTTACATTTCCGGCTCCGCTCGGCTGGGCACAGCGCGCTTGTCTGGGTCTCATTAGAGAGGCTTTCGTTGACACAGGCGTGACCCTGAACATGAGCTGGCACAATGCGTCAGCCCCTAGTTGCTTAAGTGGCAGATCGAGAATCGCTCAGTCAAGGCTCGGTCATTTAATTTAATGTTGCTTTTTTTTTTTTTTTGCCCCTTTGCGAGAGCGAGCACTGGGGCAATTTGCTGTGTTTGTGTGTGTTTTACAAATCGGCTGTCAAAAGTTTTACATATCACTTTCAGCTTTGATAGCAGATGTTGTGCCACCAGCTGATTCACTGCAGTGGAACACAACCCCCCCCCCCCCCCCCCCCCAAAAAAAAAAAAAAAAAACAGAATAGATGCAGCAGAAATGTAGCACATCTGCAGTTTTGTGTTATATGGCATGTCACCTATTACCATACCCACCATAAGAGTTTTGAAGTGGAAATAAAGGAGGGTGGAAATGGTGAAGATGGGGGAAGGAAACTGATGGAGCGAGGTTTATAGATGACTGCTTTAACATTCGTAGAAGACCTAAGAATTTCATAGTAGGATGGTTTTACCTGCGCCTTGGGCTTCTCATTTAGATATTGTAAGATGACACTGGCTTCGTGGTCATGAATATTTGAGAATGCACACAGGGATGAGAAAATGATAAGTGAGGGAGTGGAGGTGTGAGATGGAGTAAAAGCGGATCTGATATCACCCAGGCGTAAATGATCCCACCCTTGAGCCTAGTTGTCAAAGAATGACAGGCTAGCCTTTCTTTGTCACTGACGTCTTGAGTGCAACTTCGCTTTGAATGGCTCCCAGGTGGAATAAATTCTCCCTTTCATCTTACATTCTCATCACTGAATGAAGAAATATGCTTTGTGATTGGAAAAAAAAAGTTGTGCTTTACAAGGAGAACTCCACTGAAAGTGATTTTATTATTTGCTCAGCTAAATATTAAACATATTATGAATAGTACAACCGTGTTGTTTCTTTTCTTTTATGTTGTTTAAATGAGAGATAAGAAAAAAACACCACTGCTGTCATGGTACAAGGCACAAAATGATAATTGCATTCTGAATACAGAGCAGCAGAGTATTTATTTTCTTCCTGCTTAGTTTCAAGCATATTTACAGTAGTGTGCAAAGGTCTTGATTCACCACTTATTCCTTTATATTTTGCTTCCAAGGAGTGAGATTTTCTGGCTTCAGGTTTTTGATCCCAAAGTGCAGAACAACATCGTTTTTTAAAAAAGTATGAAAGCAAAAGCTTTATTCCAGCCACCATGACTCAGATAAACAAAGGATAGTTTTGCTATCCTACATAATGCTGTGTGAATTCTCTATGATTATTCACTTACCAGTATTTTGTATTATGCTTCTCTCTGTATTGAACAGGTCCGTGTAGGATGGATTAGTCAATGCTGCGGATGCAAATAAAATAACCTGAGCCCGAATCTTTCTTGTAATTCTTTTAAAGGGATCTTGAGCAATAGTTCTCCAGGGATTTTGAAGGTACAGTCCTTATCCCTGACCATTTTCATTTAAGCATAAAAAAGTACACTCACTCAACAGATGAACCAGTGTTTTGTCTACACATAATGGACAAATAGCAAAGAACCAGTTTAACTCATTTTGATCTTTGAGTTGAATCAAAATATAAAAAAACATCCCAAAGATAACACATTTTGAGGTGTAAAATGGTATTCCGTACTCCGTGGTATAACACTGACAACAGGTGTTATGAAGTGATGGATCCAAATTTGAAACCAATGTTTGGTTCAAATTAATCTCAGTATGTGTCTGGAGACATCTGTAAAACACAGTGGAGGCTCTGTCATGTTTGAGGTTTTTCAGCCAAAGGTGTTGGGTTTCTTGTCAGAATTGATGGAATTAAAAAGCATCTGATTGGCAACAGCTTCATTTTTAAGCAATGATCCCAAAGGTACTGCAAATAAAAATACACTACAATGTGTTAAAAGCACACATGGATAGAATGACACTCGTACATGGATTGACCTCCCCAGAGCCCAGACCTCAACATTATTGAAGCGGTGTGAGATCACCTTAGTAAAAAACAGATCAAAAGGCAGCCCACACCCAAAGAAGAGCTTTGAATGATCTACAAGAGGCCAGCTGAGCTGTTCCTGGAGACTGCTTAGAGAAATTAGCAGAAAAGTTGCCCGTTCAGGCTGTGTTAAAGAGCAAAGGTGTTGTTTTTGCCTTAAATGTTGTATTTTGTATTACCTGTTTTCATAGAAAAATAAAGATAAACACATGAGGAGTGATTAAAGACTTTTGCACGATACTATATATGCAGGTTTCACTGGTGATGGAGATTGAAATGAAAGATGTGGTCAGATGAAGAGTTTTGGGCTCAGTACCATTTTCAAAGTTCAATAAAAACCTGAGCAAGGCTCATCTGAGAGAAGCAGGATGAAGAAAGTTCAAAGAATATGAATGAAGTAAATGAGATTATTTGTGTGTATTGGGTGCATCGCATTTGTGCTCACTTACCTCGGCGAAGAGGCTCAAAGACAGACTGCTAATGACAAACCTGTGTTTGCTGTCAGTGCAAACCTATTACCAAGTGTTCTTGTGCTATAAAAGGATAGGACAGCTGCGTCTGGAAGAGCTCTTCTGTCTAATCACAGCCTCATTTATCCTGCCTTTGCTCACTGCAGTCTGGAATGGATGTGTAATGCATGTTTTCAGTTTGCATTCCTGTAACTGACCATGGTGAGGAATTTTGATCGGTTTTTGTGATGTGAACCATGGTGCGACAAACAAAGGCTTCATTTGAGTAAAACAGGAAATGGAGCATGCCTGGTCATTTCCATAAAGCAGCCATAAAATGTATTCAATCCAATAAAACACAAGGATAGGGCTTTTTTTTTTACTGTGCTGCTATAATTCCCATTTCTTTCTCTGGCCGCCAGAAAGAGCCAGATGAACACTCACATGCACACTCACACCATATGCACTTAAAGTATAGAGCAAGATGTTTGATTTGGAGGCCAATGGAGAAAGAACCAATCACAGCTTTATCTCAGACTGCGGGTCCGTTTACCACACACACACACACACACACACACACACACACACACACACGCACACACACACACACACACACACACACGCACACACACACACACTCTTACTAAGGAAATTGGATAGAGGTTATATGAGAGGAGTCCCAAAGTCCCAGTGATTTCCCAACATTTCCCTGAGGGGGGAAACACCTTCAAAATGTTTTGTGAAATGTGTTGTTGCTGAAATCAAATTAGAGGACTCTCGGTTCACGTTCTGCACAATTTAAAAATGACAGAGTTCAAACCCTTAAACACGTCTTTTTTTCATACTAGAAGTTGCTAGTACTCTTGTGATTATACTAGATAGCTATCTCAATTCAAGAATAAAAATCATACTGCCTTAAACCTTTTCATATAGGGTTTTTATATATATATAGAGAGAGAGACTACACTATGACCACTGACAGATGAAGGCAATAACACTGATGATCTCTTCATCATGGCGTCTGTTAGTGGGATATATTAGGGAGCAAGTGAACATTTTGTCCTCAGAGTTGTTGTGCTAGAAGAGAACCCACAAAAGCTGTAGTTTTGTGGGGTGTTCCCAGTCTGCAGTGGTCAGTGTCTGTCAAAAGTGGTCCAAGGAAGGAAGAGTGGTGAACCAGCGACAGGGTCACGGGGGGCCAGGCTCATTGATGGGGAACCAAGGCAGATCCATGTTGATCCAACAAACGAGTTACTGTAGCTTTGATTGCAGAAAAAAAGTTAAAGCTGGGTCTGATGATATCAGAATACACGTTGCATCACAGTTTGTTGCATATGGAGCTGCATACAGACCAGTGAGTGTGCACATGTTGACACCACCAAAGCACCAACGCTCAGCATCAGAACTGGACCATGGAGGGAAGAAAGTGGCCTCCACAGTGCATCCATTGACTGCAAAGGATTTTCATCCAGTTATGAAAAAATGCTTATATGTAAAATTATCCTTGTTTGTCTAAATAATTAGTCCCCCATTTTCAGAGGTGTAAATTCCTAAACAGCTAATACAATTTTTTTTGTAAAGATGGAAGTCTGTTTTTGTCCCTAATCCAAGAGAGCAGACTCTGCTTAACTATACAAAGTAAGGAGTTATAGTGTATCTGCCAGCATTTGGAGGTGATACCACTTATTTTTATTTCTTAAACCATAACTGCAGCAGCTGGCATCAAAAGTTATAAAGTGTTTATTATTGTTTTATTGCAGTCACATGAAAAAATTTGTGACTTTGTTGGCATTTTTGTTGAGTTTGTTATATTTTGAACAGGCAAACATTTGATCCTCTTTGTGCCTATAGACGTACAGGAATATATATAAATTATGTAGCTATAAAAGGTACAGGTCACAGCGTTTTCTAAGTTTTTTCTGAGAACTTTACCTATTGGCGTGATGACCACACACGGTACACTAGTTATTTCATGGTCGATATGACTTTGCAAGATTGATATTCCTCATTTCAAGTTGTTAAGCTGGGTTGAATTATCCGCTAAACATAAAACTCTGTTATTTGCCCTGAGCAGACATATTTCCACTGTGTGTTTTCCCAGCTCTCCACAGTTTTCAGACAAGCCCTTGTGGGATACTGCTAAGCCTGAAATAAATGTTTTTGAGTCTTTGGTAAACTCTAAGGATACCAAATTTGACAAAAAAAAATGCCATTACAAATGTGTGTTTTCATTGACTCCATGCCATATTGTTTTTCAGTGTAGTGATCCTTGCAGATTGTGTTATTCTCCTGTATACCTGATTTGAGGAATGTTTGACTGGCAGATATTAACCACATCTCAGGAGGCAGTTTGAACAGCTACTGTTCCATGGTGAATTGTCACTCCAATTATGAACTGCTGAAGTATGGAGAATCCCAGCCACAGTTAATCCTGCCCTGTCAATAATCATGATGTGTAAAAGACGGCGACTTGACATATTTTTGGCACCACCACTTGCTTTAGCTGGATGAGTGTCAATGTGGTGGGAATTTTCTGTAAGTGCAAGTGTTTACTGCCAGAAGGGGGGGATGGGGTGGAAGTAGACAGGGAAACTGCAGAAAGAGTGAGAGAGCTAGAGGGGACTCACACGCGTGTGCACACACACATGCTTTTACAAGAACCAATCTCAGAGATATCCAAGAAAGGTCTTGGTAGTGATTGGGTGGACAGCTCAGCAGTGATAACCTACGAGAGTAACAGTCCTCAGATAAGGACTGTCTCTTGTCTGATGGCCACTTTGCTTCCCTCACCATCATTGTGGCAATGTCACACAATGTCACAAGTGCAGAAAAGTACTGCTGTTCAAGTCTGCCATACTAAAATTAGTTAAACTACAGAGCTCTTGCTTTCTTCCTGACTTGTTTGCTGGGAGTCTTGCTGTGCACAAAACGTGAAGCTACTGCCCGACTCTTTTTTATGAAGACGCTACCAAATTTCATCACGAGGTCTAAGTTCTGTAATGAATGAATGTCATGCAAATGTCTAATTAGTGCTGTGCTAGTGCAGAATATTAAAATGTCACAGCTATAATAAAACAACTGTTTTGCCTCCCTTATTAAATTAAATTAGGTATGTTCCCTTTTTTTCTGCAGAAAAGTGGAAAAGAAAATTTCACAGAACTGTGTGCAGTTCTCTGAAAAACTAAATTCACACCATGTTTCATTAGCTTTTATCAGCAATAACTGCAGTATGTTTTCTGTATGACTTTATCGGTCTTTATCGTGAAGGAATCAGTTCATTGAGGTTTGTGGGCATTAGCTTATGAAAGTCTTGTGGCCTAAGTCATCACCCCTCCACCACCGTACTTCACACATGAGGTGCTAAATAGTCCAGACTAGTGGTCTTTATGCAAATAAAATAAAAATTTTACATATGAGAATTTTAAAATGAAATCCTAAAATCTATTATTAGCCAATGTAAAGAATATAAAATGCCAGAAATGTGAGCTTGCTTACTAAAATGCTAGCACTCTGGCTTTTTTTTTTTTTTTTTTTTTTTTTGCTTAGAGGCATTGCAAAGAAATTATCTAACATGGTCTTTTGTGTCCAAAGGACATTGCTCTAGAAATCTCAGATACAATTTTACAAATCTAACCTTTGCTGTCATGTTCTTTACAGAAAAAAGAGACTTTCTTTTGGCAACTCTTCCAAATAATCCATACTGTCATGGAGATTTAATATGCCTGTAGAGTCTTACATTTAGCTTTTTAGTTTTGTGCAATTTCTCTGAGCATTGCACAGTCTGACCTTGGGGTGTATATGCTGGGCCGTCCACTCTTGGGAAGATTGTGGTTTTATATTAACATTCACCTGAATGCTTCAGAGCAGCAAACTGCTCAAACCTCTGCTTTTATAGATGTGCTCATGCTTATTGATGATCAATCAATCAAGTTTGTTTGATTAGCAGCAACTGGCTGCTACTTACTAATTCCTATGGTAGCAGCACAGGACTGTATAGAGTCCCATGAAAACTTTCTTTTCTCACATGATTCGTTTTTCTGTAAGATTATCTCACTGACTTTGTATTTTTAGAGTAATATTATTATACTAGCAATGATATTATTTCTTGTAATTAGGGCTGCCACAAACGATTATTTTGATAGTCGACTAGTCACCTATTATTTTTGCGATTAGTCAACTAATCAGATCATGCATCCATTGGACGTAAAACGTACAGCTTATTGCACCAGCATGCATCTGCTCTTATATAACTATCATTAGCTTACAGCTTTAAGTGGTTCAAGTAGTGCTAACTAAAAATCACGACAAGATGATAGTTTATTAAATTTTAATGAAATTTGACGATTGTTTGGTGGCGTTTAATAAACTCAGCCGTCTGCTCCTTGCTATCTAAAATATAACGGGACACCGGAGTATATTCTCGAGCGTCTCACACTTCTGATAATCAGTTGTCTGCTTGAAGTTTATTCAGCTGTGTAAAAACTATAACTTTAATCTCAGCCAAACCGATTTACTCAGGAACAAATAAGGCAATAAAAAAAAAGCCAAACAATATAATTTTTAAGTTATCTAAGTGACTCATATATCATGTTTAACCTGAGTAGCGAAAAATGGCAGTGGGTTTGAAAACGATTTGCCCGGAGTCCGGGGTTCTCACCGGCTCTAGTGAGCCTTGAACCCCGGCTCACAATCGAGATGGTGGGCAACAGACGTCTCCGAAAACGTCGGAGCGCTTTTGAAAATATGTGGTGTCTTGATAAACTGAGCAGATATTTGAGGTTTATACTAGAGATGGACCGATCTGATATTACGTATCGGTATCGGTCCGATACTGACCTAAATTACTGGATCGGATATCGGAGAAAAATAAAAAATGTAATCCGATCCATTAAATATCACGAAAGCACCTCACAAAACTTGCAACACGCCGTAACTCACCTCAGAACGTTAGCACGTCGGAGCAGTATGCATCACGTGATAGAGCGGCTGTGGCATGCGGGACCTATCGGTGGTCTGGATAGCATGTGGAGCTTCGCTAGCAACCTGGCATTTCATCTCCGACAAAGTTATCCTGAGAGAAGTAAAGCAAGTGTGTAAGTCCATCTCTGAATGTTTGTAAAGCATTCCTGCGTTAAGCTTAACAAGCGACTGCCTCTTCTTGCTGCTACTTCAATCATGAAACTGCTTAACGATCAGCTGATCGGCTTTTCTGTCGCGAGTCCGTGTCTCTAGTTTGTTTTTGGCCCACTTTGCACCAGAAAGAGGAAACCAGCGGCTGAACAACAGCAGCACGTTTAAGCTTGATCAGCTATTGTTAGAATATATTTAATATTACTTTCTACTCGAGGATCTTTTTCTACGTAGCTGACGCTGGTAACTGTGCAGGGGCGCATCTAGCAAAGTTTAGCCAAGGGGGGCCGATAGGGCATTAACGGGGAAAAGGGGGCACAAAGACATACTTTTCTTTCTTATTCTCATTTAAAATGTTTCGCTTTTAATAAATAATTATCTGACACCCAAAGTTTTAATTTGATGTAAAATGAATAGAAGTCAATTACTGTATATAGTAACTATTAAGTCTAATATATATACCCTAGTAAGCTATAGTACTTTTTCCTTTGGGAAGGTACTATCTGTGCAGTCTGCAATTTTGTTGAAGAAAGATGTTGAATCTATTTAATATTTCTTGAAAAATAATTGATTTCCGTGCATTTTTTTTCACACTGCATCAAATTAAGGTTGATTACGTCGATTAAGCATCATGAGGTGGAGCGTGAGGGGTGGTTCCCTATTTTTTATTTAATTTTGTTGTTGCTGGGAGTTGGAACCCTATTAGTTAGGTTGCTTAATATTTACGCTAAGTACTCTTTAAAATACCAGAATAGGGAGGATGGTGTAGGTTTAAGTTTATTAGATTGATCAGTATTGCTGAACTATGAAATATTTTTTTTGCATACAGGTATAACAGAATAGCTTTAGTGTAGTTGTTGTTTTAAACTTGAGTATGAACTTATACAAAATGCAGCAAGATATTTAAAAAACAGTTTTGTTGATTAAAAAACACTATATCGGATTCATATCGGTATCGGCAGATATCCAAATTTATGATATCGGTATCGGTATCGGACATAAAAAAGTGGTATCGTGCCATCTCTAGTTTATACAGCTACATTCTCGCCTGAAAATATGTTAAACGTTTATTTTGTGACCCAGAAAGAATAATAAGAGTAATATTAAAACTAACTAGCTGCCGCCATTGTTGGAAACTGAGCTGGGCTGCGCTATGAATTCTGGGACACAGCTTCTTCTTCTTCTTCGGGGTTTAACGGCAGCGGGCATCCTTGTACATGCAGTGCTGCCATCTTCTGTTTCAGTCCGTTATTACACTCTTAAATCCTGCTACTTATTCCTGCGTCTTTTGGGATCTTACAAAGCTTCAGATGACGCGTCGACTATTAAATCAGTCGTCGCCGATTTTGATAGTCGACGTAATCGTGACTAGTTGACTAATCGTGGCAGCCCTACTTGTAATCCTGATGTTTGAATTCTTACTTTTACAAGATGGATGTATTTACTTTTCATTTTACCGTTGTTTATTGACCGTATCACTAAAGGCAATTCTGTGCTTTTAATTTTCCATTTTCTAACCTGAAGCCTGCAAAGTACAAACATGATAAATTGATTGTATTTATATAATATCCTAGTTTTTTTTAGAAAGTACCTAAAAAAAACTGACAGCTGAGACCAGTTTAGGATCATTACCTGTAGTTATTTACATTTTTGAAGATTTTAGACTTTGGGTTTGTTGTACTTGATGTGATTTTAATAGACTGACTTTACATGTGCTGGTGCTTTTAATCAGACTTTTATCTGAATTTTGAAAATTACATGTTATGTCTGTAGTTTACCTGATTAATTTGCTTTATATGATTTAATACATTTAATATAACAAGGTATCGTCTGCATAGCAGTGTTTTCTAATGTTATTATCCCACTCACCACTAAGTTTCAGTTGGCATTAAGAGAGTTTTGCAAGAGCACCACAGTGATGAAAACAAGAGGAGGAGGAAATACTGCTCTTTAAATCTCTTGCAGATTTATGCTCCCAGGCTCAAAGAACAGACCTTCCTTGGAATTGTCTGCAGGTGTAGTGTGATTAGCATGCCAGCAGAGGAGCTGCAGCAGCTTCGGTGCATTATCTCTGCCTACCTATGAGGTATAATAGTAAAGCATACATATCATAATTCGCAGTCACTACAGTTATACAAGTAAAAAGCACTAAAACACACTTGAAGAAGAAAAATATGCTCAAGGACACAATTGCAGGTGTTTAGCATGGCCTAAGCATGAGTCATATGGCTTTCTATCCAGGCAGCGTTAATGCCTGGATAGAAATAGGAGCATGTCTATCTTCAGATGACTGAAAAATAAAAAGCTGAAATTCCATCTAAGTAGACCTGGTGAAGCAATATCTCTACATTAGGTAACTTGTGTCATGTTCTGTTGAGTGTAGAAGGGGCTTTACAGTAATCATACAAACGAAGTGAGTCAAAGATAGCTTCAGGTTAAACTTGTTAATTAAATTGTGCATAAAAGTAAATTCTGTCTAGTAGTCTTCAGTAGCCCAGATTGAATGTATATTTGAAATTGGCAGATTTCTATCAAATAAGAGGAAAAAGCACGAGGACACCGTCACATTGGTCCAAATTTAACTGATTTTAGTTAGAAGACTAAAACCACTGCCAACTCAGTATTAGGTGGTATAATTAATGTTGATTAGACAGTAATTGGAAAAGCTACAAAAGGCAAATGACTCTACATTAGGGATTCAGCTGACGTCCTTTTTACATTGCTTTTGTAGCAAATGTATATCTTATCCTAGATTGGCTGTAAGTCTGATGTAAATAACAGTTTTTGATATGTTTTTTGTGCTTTTATGATAGCCAGGGATGATAGGAGAAGCATATCTACAAATCCCCCCTGACATCCCCCAAAGCTCTGATTGGGGTTTGCATCTTAGTGTCTTTGTCCACTGGGATTATCAGCCTTGGTAGACAGGGAAGTTAACCTTACCTACACACCAACTAGAAAAAAAAAAAGATCAGAAGATCGTACATGGCTCGTGGCCGTGTATGAGATAGTCTCAGCTTTTAGCATAGATCTCTGATGTGTAGTAACACCCTCTCTTTTGCCAGGGAAGGCAATGTGATATACAGATGTTTCACTTTAGTCTTATATTCTGCCCATTCCAACTGGTCATGAATTATGCTCATTTATGTATGTTTAATTTCACATACTACCCAGAAAGGCTAGAAAGAGTGCTTTTAATAAATGGCACATTTATACTTCTGTGGAATTTCAGTTGCCTCTCAACCCTGGGAAGTACTGTTTTTAATCCGCCCGACACCCATCAGGCATCACTGTGTCTTCCTCTTTCATAAATTCTCCTTTATTTCACTGACTTTAAGTTAAAGTTTCGGTGCACTGACAGCCTGACTTATTATACACTTGATTGCTGATCTTTTGATTTAGTTTTCAGCACTGTTCCAATTACTTCCATCAGTTCTCTACTTTTCATACTCCATTACAAGCAAAAAGGAAATAAAAAGAAGAAGAGAGAAACCAGACTTCCCTTATACTATGTGACAATCAGTAAAGCTTTTACATTGAAATTACTCAGAAATTGAAATGCTTTAGGATTAAGTAATTAAGCTGAATTAGAGTAAATGGGAGGATCTTTGCTTAGGCTGCTGCCCCCGCGACCCGGCCCCGGACAAAGCGGATGAAGATGGATGGATGGATGGATGGGAGGATCTGTTTAAAGCGAGTAAAATAAGTATTGAACACATCACCAATTTTAAAGTAAATATATTTCTAAAGGTTCTCTTGATACGGAATTCTCACCAGATGTCATTAACAACCCATCCAATCCACACATGCAAAGAAATCAAACTATAAATGTCCATAAATTATGTGAAATAACACGGGGAAAAAGTATTGCACATTTTTACTAAGTAAGCCTTTGTTGGTGATGATGGCTAAAAGACGCCTCCTGTTTAAATAAACTACATACTTATTGTTTTCTTTGAAACAATTGTACCTACTGACTCCAGGCCTTTTTGTAGCTCCCCACAGAAGTGGTCCTTGGCTCTTGGTCAACTCCTGTGACAAGTCTTTTCATTCCTCTGTCTAAAATCTTCCATGGAGTATCAGGTTATGGTCACTTTATGGTGAAATTGTATTCTTTCCAAATCCAGATTATTGCCCCAACAGTGCTCATAGGAAGTTTCAGTAGTTTAGAAATTCTTCTGCAACCAATGACATCAGAATGTTTTACAACAATAAGGTTGTAAAGGTCTTTGGTGGTGTCCAAATTCATGGGCTTCATCCTCCTCAGGACCCGGCCTTCGCGGTCTACTTGGGCCAGGTCCTCAGAAGGTCGGGTAGGCCGGAAGTAAACAGCTGCGAAATTGGAGGGTCAAGCCTTCTGATTAGCGTCACCGCTGTCTCGGTGGAGTTTAATAAACTCGGCCGTCTGCTCCTTGCTATCTAAAATATAACAGGACACTGGCGTAAATTCTCAACCATCTCACACATCTCTTTAATCAGTTTTCTGTTTGACGTTTATTCAGCTGTGTGAAAACGAAGGAAGAACCCACCCAGGGGATTATTAAAGTTTTATTTTATCTAATCTAATCTAATAACTTTAATCTCAGCCAAAGTGATTTACACACGAACAAATGAAACACTGAAAAAAGTCAAACAATAACATTTTTAGGTTATCTAAGTGATTTATATATTACGTTCAACCTGAGTAGCGAAAGTCCGCGGTGATCTGAAAATGATGTGCCGGGAGTTGTGCCGTTCTCGGCAGCTCTAGTGACCCTCGAGCTCTCGGCTAGCTATTGAGCTGGTGGATAACAGATGTCTCCTTAAACGTCGAAGCACTTTTGCAAATATGCGATATCTTGATAAACTGAGCAGATATTTGAAGTTTAAAAACCCACATTCTCGCCTGAAAATATGTTAAAAGTTTATTTTGTGACCCAGAGAGATTAATAAGAGTAATTTTAAAACTTAGTAGTGGCCGCCATTTCCAGAAACTGGAGTTTGGCTGGACCGCGCTATGAATTCTGGGATATGGTGGACCACAAAGGACACATTCGACCCATCCTTCAAATTCGGAGAAAAGAAGGACGCATTTGTCAGCTGCATTCGGAGGAGTCTACGAATTTGGACAGCCTTCGTCACGTTGCTGTGACGTAATCGGCCTACAAATGCGTCCTCAGGAGAATGCAGCCCATGAATTTGGACACGACCCATAAATAAAGAAAGTGGCAGGGTTGCTTTCTAATTACTGATAGATTTCAGGTGCTGTCATGACTTTCTACACCTTGTTGCACCTCCCTTTCTGTTGTGTGCAATACTTCTCTGTGTCATTCTTCATTATTACACATAACTTAATTTATGGACATCTATGATTTCATTTCTTCGCATGTATGGATTGGATGGGTTGTTAATTGCATATGGTGAGAATTGAATGTCAATTGCACCTTTAAAAATATATTTACTTAGAAAATTGGTGATTTGTTGAATACTTATTTTAACCGTTGAGTCTTTATTACTGGCCAGTTGCATGGAAACTAATTCTCCTGTTTGAGGGGGACAAGACGAGCCTTGCTTATGGGGATGCTCCATAAATTATACAGAACTCCTATTTCCGTTGTGTTTTGTGTTTTTTGCGTTTTTCTTTTTGCAGCATTTTTCTTTTTGCAGCGTTTTTCTTTTTGCAGCATCTTTCTTTTTGCAGCGTTTTTCTTGAAGTTGCAGTGCAGCGTTTTTATTTTTGCAGCCTTTTTCTTGAAGTTGCAGTGCAGCGTTTTTATTTTTGCAGCCTTTTTCTTTTTACAGCGTTTTTCTTGAAGTTGCAGTGCAGTGTTTTTCTTTTTGCAGCATTTTTATTTTTGCAAGTGTTTTCTAAAGTTGCAGTCCGTTTGGCCTCTCAGGGCCACCGTATGTAAAAGCATAGCAGCTTTACGATTGCCAACAGTGAGGGATAAATCGTCCCTGATCCTAAAAAAAAAAGAAGAAAAAACTCATAAAGTTAAAAGACCAAGTCATTTTTATTGACATCAGAGTACTCGCTCTGCCATGTTAGGTTAATGCTACACATGTCTCACATGACATCTGCAAAGCTCTACAGACATGCTGTGTGTAGCAAAAGCTGTCACAGCGGAGAGAAGTGTTAAAAAACGTTTGAAGCTCTTTCCAAAGCCTGAGCTTCTGAAGCGCCTTCTCACACTGATCATATCATTTTTATTGTCTCACAATACTTCAAGCTCCTGTTTAGCTTACTATATTTAGAAAGGCACGACATAATTACTTTGTTTTCCCACATCGTTCCCCCCACTGTGTTGATGTACACTTCAATAAAGTGACTGAGCATGCCAATGAATATTTACAATTGTTGGAAATTAAGTGTACTCGGGGTTTTATTGTTGGGGTGCATGCAGTCATTCGTGAAAACTGTTGTTGGAATAGTGCACGCTCATTAAAAGCAACCAACTAAATCTAAGCAGGGAAGCTAATTACTTTTAAAAACTGCTGAGCAGATGTCTGGTGCTGTTGCCACAAAGAGACGCCCCTTCTTTTCAAGGTAGAAACTTAGTGGAGACAAAATTTATTGGTATTTAATGCCCTTCAAATGCAGCAGATTTAAATGTTTTAGTCATTTTAGATGTATAAGACAACCCCCCCCCCCTCTTAAACAGTGCCATTAGGGTGTCTGAGCTGCCAGAGTCATACAGTACTATCTTCAGTGACAAGAAGAATTAGTCCTGCAACAGATGGGGTGGCCTAATTCTAAAGCCTAATCTAAAAGATCATGGAGTCATGGAATTACTTTAAGAGACAGACACAAGTGAGACAGCCTAAACCTAAAGAATAACTCTGGAACGTTCTACCGTTCAAGCAGTCCACCTTAAGAAGCACACCCAGGAGAATTTATACTGTTTAGCAGAGAAATTGCGGTCACATCAAACACTGGTTTAAGTTTAGAACTTTACTGTACTTTTCGTGAACCTGGTAAACTACTTACAGTACTTGACATTTAAAAATGTTTTTAAATTTGCACATAATGTATATGCCTATACTGCCACTAAGTACTTTATTAGGTAGGAAGGTCCAACTAGTACTGTATTGGACTTTCAGAACTGCTTTAGTTTTCTGTAGCATAGATTCAACAAGGTCCTTTAAACATTTTGGTCCATATTGAAATGACAGCATCACACAGTTGCTGCATTTGTCAGCTGCATATCCATCATGCATAGCTCCTGGTTTAAGATCTGTTGACTGGAGACCATTTGAATACAGTGAATTCACTGTTGTGTTCAGGAAGCTAGTTTGACATGGTTTGAGATTGTAGTAATAAAGAGATGGACAACTGTTGATACAAGGCAGGATGAATCTTGACCAATTTTGGTGAATTTTAACCTCATTTTGCTGTTCTTAGCTGTAAGGAGTGCCACCTGGTGTGGTCTAAGATGTTCTTCTGCATACTTTGCTTGCAAAGAGTGATTATTTGAGCTTCCTCTCAACTCGAAGCCATCGGGCCATTCTCCTCTGACGTCAGCAAGGCATTTTTGAGAACTGCCCCTCCCTGGATATTTTCTCTTTTTCAGACAGTTCTCTGCAAAACCTAGAGATGGGAAAGTGTGGAAAAATCCCGCTAAATTAGCAGTTTGTGAAGTAGTCAGACTAGTCCATCTGGCACCAACAACCATGCCACATTCAAACTCACTTAAATCACCTTCCTTCTCCATTCTCTATGTACTTCTGATTTAGCTCTCAGCATAAAAACTGAAAAAGGTACATAACTTATATATAGATCATATTCACACAACCTGCCATTTTCTAGTTTCCGGGGAATAGGCTTCACGTAAATTTGTTTTAGAATGAAAGCAGCTGTATAAAATAAATAAAGAAGGTGGAAATAAACTGTTTACCCATAACTCTCTTAACTCTTTCAGATGTTGAGATAATGTGGACATGTGCTATATACAACATTACTACTATATATGCACCTCATAGTACATCCTTCCTGCACGCGGGTGGAATTTGGATAAATGGGCTGTGACAAATTGCCTTATCAAGCCCAAAATAATCACTTGATCCTGAAATGCACCCTTCCACGAAACCTCCTCGTTGTCATAACCTCTCCCAAACCTTCCCCCGAATAATCCTACTCCAATCTCCTCAAGGTGGGATTTGTCTGGATCAATTTCATAATGCATTATTCATTTGAGAATTTAATCAAATATCTCCCTCACAATCAGCCCATGCCTTGTAAACCCGCCCCCGCCCCCACCCCACACCGTATCCTCTTTCTACTCATTTTATTGGTGATTGTTAGTGTCACCTGCAATAGCAGATTATCAGCCAAATAAATTACTGGGTCACAGGTGAATTAGATGCTTGGCTGGCTGTATTTTTTTCTTCTTCTTCTTCTTCTCCAAGAAAAGTAGCTTATTGTAATTTAGCTTCTTTTTTTTTCTCGAGAAAATCCCCTCCTGCCTGCCTTCCCGTGGGTTCCTGCAGCGTAATGGTTTCCTTTAAGAGAGACACTGGTGGAAAGTGCTGATGCTTGTAGCCTGTGTGTGCGAGTGTGTGCGTGTGTGTCTGTGTGTGTAAAGGCTGCTATTTTCCACGGCTAACTGAGCCACTGATGAGCTTGCCAGCCAGGCCAGAGTTGTGTACACTGCGTGAGTAAGCCTCTGGCCAAGCAGTCTTTGTAATCTCGTGTGTGGGTGTCAACATACTGTGTACTCATGCTGGGTGGGTGCAATTAAAACCAAGCTCAATTGAGATGGATTCTGTGATGCTGCAGCGTTTTACGGCAGCAGTTCATAAGTTTCCCCACCAGTTCAAGCACTGCGGTGTGTAAAGTATACAGTTTCTCGTACAGCAGCTTGCCTTTAAAATTTGTTGATGGCATTTTGCTTTTCTCCACCTTCCCTCACCCAAGATGACTAAAGAGTAAATGAGTGCGGGGCAGGGCGGCTCTTGTCCCTGCTTTGCTGTTTTGCTCCGTTTGCACCGATGGAATTATATGATAATCAGAAATAAGCCGACGCTGCTTCCCCGCCGCACACCAAAAGAGGGTGGGAAGACATTAAAAAAGCTTTTTTCCCCCCTCCCCAGGAAATACAAACATATTTGTTTTGATCTTATCGCTCCCTTCCTCTCTCACTCTCTCTCGCTTTTTTCTTTTTAAAGAACTTAATGCGCTATTCATGAGTGTGCACAACAATAAAAGCACTTTCTGAATCTATTCATCTCAGAGCCACCATGGACAAATTTTGCTTTCACATATTTAGTTCAAAAGGGTTTTTTTTTGTTTTTTGTGGTATTGTTCCACATCAGCTGGCAAATGTGTCATTTAGGCAACTAATGTGACTTTGGTGTGCTGAGAAACAAAAATAGCTAGCGGCACTTCTCCCACTCTTTTTCTGCAGCTCGTTGTTTACTAAGGCAAGGTGGAGCGAGTCATCTGTGGCTTGCGTGTCGACTCATTTTTACGTTATCCCACCGGAAGAGAAGCGCCGGGAAAGCTTCTTCTGAAACTCCTACTCAGCTAGAGCGGATCCCCTCTTTCACCCCCTCGCTGAGACACGCAAACAGACACTTGACACTTGTTAGTGCAAGTTTTTGTTTTTTTTGTTTGAGCCTGTTGTTACCATGTCAATGGGTGCTTTAAATTCAGTGTGAAATACAGTCATTACAGTCAAAGCTTTTTAGGTGCAATATGCAACTTTCACACTTGCGTGCACAGCCGCACATTGGTGCATACTGCACATCACACGCTTTGCTAAACACTTTGAGTCATTTGATTGCATGTGAGTTCTCTGTGTAACTTTGTACAATGTAAAATGTTACATTTAGTGGTATCTGGTCAAAGGAAATTTACTTCTTTGGTTTACAGTCAAACATATTTTCCTTGATGATTAATAATTTGAATAAATAAACCTTTTAATTTATATATTTCAGCTGCATTTTACTCAGAATCACAGCTCCATGCTTATGAGGGAAAAGAATCATTTTTGCATGCATCCCGTGAACGTGGAGACTAATATGAAATCCACCAGTCTATTCTAAAAAGTTTTGCACACAAAACCTTCCACCCACACAGCTGCTCCAACAAGCAACACATTTCGGTTTAATCCATTGAGTTGTGCTTGAATCACACTCGCTAAGGGATGAACGCTCCCAGGTACAGAGTGCATGCTGTAGCCTCGGGGTAAGCCTCACTATTCAAACATGTATGTACAGTGAGGATGCGCTGAGCCCCGGATTCGGCTGCATAGTGAAGTCATTGAGGAGTAGACTCTCTAGATCTTATGAGGCATCAATCTCTGTCTTTCTGCCTGTCTAGGCTGTTAACCACCTCTGGGCTGCACCATTGATCTCTGTAATTGTCTCCCACTCTTCAAAGGGAGCTAAGAGTTGGTTTGATCCGAGCTGTTTACTTTCACAGCCACTATAGCTCTGCTCTCTAAAGAAGTGAGCTATCAACCACTTCAGGCATGAGCTAGCATATTATAGCACCATTATTGTGTGTCTGAGCATGTGAGTGATTGTGCAAGAAGAAAAAAAGAAAAGCAAGCCAATGTGAGAGAGAACCCGGCACAGCCTGTAGCCTCGGGGTGAGCTAGCAGCTTCTTGCTGTTACGTAAGGGCAAGAAATTGCAAGCAGGATATTCCCTGTGTTCTAACCACGGGGATCTAACGAAATTAGTGCAAGGAACCGGATGCTGGATTGTGCACAAAATTATAGTCATTGTTTGTCTGCTTTCTTGATATTGAGTACTGAAAGCTTCATACTAATGCCTCCACCAAGATGACAGCAAAGTGACAAGTGTGATATGTAGCATCGCAAGATGTTTTGGGTGTGATAAAAAGATAACAGCGTGTCCCTTCTGAACCTTGCAAAGCAAATTTTCTTGTGCTATATTTGTGGGCCTCAGCTTGAACTGCAGAGTCAGAATAGAGGAAGTTCTTACCCACCAGCTTTAGCAGATAAGAGCTTTGCAATAAGCAGCTGATATTTAACATTTGCATGCTGTAACCGTTTGATCACATGGATCTGCCTCTGCTCACAGAGCCAAAAGCAGTGTATTAAAAAGTAACCCGATCAAAAAGAGACTGGCGTGATGTGCTGTAATTTCAATGTAGTACTTAAGTCCAAGGATGGGGATTTGGATGAGGCAGTACAGTCTGTAGACCTGCTACCAAGTCATGTTTACAGACTGTGAGTGAAGGGAGCCTTGATTTTTATCACCTAGTCTGCAGTGGGGTTAGCTATTAAAGTTTATGAAGCAAAGCCGAGAGCGTGGGGGGAAAGCACCGGTGGTATGCTTCCAGCGTACCAAGGGCATGATGCAGTTTCTTTCTTTTTCTTTCTTCAACCTGGAGCTTTTACCAGTGAAACAGCTGTACATGGGAATCAGCATTTGCAGTTTAGTACAGAAACACATGCAGGCTTAGCACCAAAACACTGCTTCTGGGAAACGTGTTAGCAGATAGTTTGGCTGGACACTAAAAGGAACCCAGTGAAGTAAGAAGGAGCAGAAAGAGAGGCAGGGAGAAGTGAAACGCTAGAGCTAGAGCATCACGAAGGGATTCATGTTTGGAGGCAAGCATTGACAAGTTGAAGAATGTGTGAGCAGGTATGAATGTTGAGTGTGTGTTGCTTTTGTTACGGAGAATCACAGACTCTCGGGAAGCTTAAACTGTTTTGTGAGGAAGAGAGATATTAAGCTGTCCGCTGCTGTGTAGTATTTATCATACAAGGCTCTATAGATCGCCGTGTATTACAGAAACCGCAGGAGACAGAATGCTAAAGGGAGCTTCCCTTGGAGGAAACCACTGTCTCGCAGCAGCCGACTTGTGAGTATTTACCTCTCAGGTTGAAAAGACGAGCTTCCTTTGAGTGCTCGTCAAAGTGCAAAAATGCCTTGCTGGATTCTTTAGGTTTAAGAAAAGCAGGAAGTATCTCATTTTAAATGCTTATGAGAATTGCTGTCATTATATTAAACATGTGTATTATTCTGGAAATACATGTTCTGACAGAAAGCTTTATTTACTTCTCACTTCTTCAGGTGACAGTGTTGAGATGTAACGTGTGATTTTTGTTGAAATGTCACTGGTATAACACAGGAATCTGATCGAAAAGCAACTCTCACATGTGTTCTGTTCTGGTATACTGCAAATATAGATCCAGCACAAAGAGCACATGTGAGAGTGGTAAAATCATTCATTGGGGAAGCTCTAGCCTTCTAAAATATAGATACTTGATATTCTGTGCCACACTATCAAAGCCTGCATAATAGGCTGAGATAATGATTGAGTTTGTTTGTCATTGCAGCCCATTTCAGCACAGTGATCTGTGCCCCTCAAACATTTGGCTAATTAAACTAACAAATGCATTTAGTACTGACATAAGTGTATGGCTAAAACTTCAATTTTAATAATGCTCAGATATTAAGATATTGATTCAGTTCTTAATCACCACGCGTGGTAATGTGTGCTTGTAGTACACTAAATGATTTTGTTTAAGAATTGACTTTCCTTAAGCCTGTGCTATAATGGCAATTTACAATCATCTGACTCTGGAGATAGATAAGAATTATCAGTGAATTATGGAAGCACAGGAGTGAAGTCATGGAAAGCTATGCCAATTAAAAGCCCACTTCCACAATTTTCCACTCAATAATCTATACAACTATAGTTAACAAGGATTAAAGTTTTGCTTTCTTTTATCAAAGCCAAACCCAGAAGGCATTCATCTCTCCTGTTTCATTTTCATGTTTGCACAACAAGGCAGGCTTGTGTTACAGTAGGTGCATTTGATGCCTTTGACAGATTTTCAGAAGTTATTCATAAAGCAGTCATAAATAGTAAAAAAATATTAATAAGGCACATAATTGTGAGGAAAAAAAACCCCTAGAGGAACACATAAAAGTGTTTTCTATCAAAGAACAAATCAGCAATATTTAATCCAGATAAGTCTGCTGAACACTTCTTAGAGCACGCACGCAACGCCTTAGGACTAGCGTAAGTAACAAAACAAGAAGTACACAGAAAGGAGCCTGCTGTAATATTCCTATACCGGCCAGACCATTAAAAATCATGTAATAACTGTATCAACTGCATCGTTTGAGGCCATTACATCAAAATGCATTAAATAAAGGCTTAAATAAGATAGACCTGATTGTAAAGGTTTTAAGGTTGTATACATATCAGGACATAATAAAAATACCAGGTCCTTTGGATGTTTGAAACTAAAGGTAAATACAACTTCAAGTGAACTGCAAAGCATGACATATTACACTGTGATTTTGTTTATATAACAAAAAACCAAAAAGATCCAATTGATTAACTGATCATTTCTTCTAAAAGCACAAATTTGGGCAGTTTGTTAGTTTGGAGCATTCAGATGTACCAAAAAGGAAAGACATTAGCAATGATCCTAGAGAAATAATTGTTGCTTCCCATCAACCTGGGAGAGGTTTTACAGTCAGGCCATTTCCAAACAATCTGATGTCCATCGCTCTATAATGGCAAAGATCATTGTCAAGTAGAAAACCTTCAAGGGGGATGTCAGTCTATCTGACATCTCACTAAATGCCTCCCAACGTGGAAATAGTTGGTGGAAAGGACTTTGCCCTTGGAGTCATTCAGTCGCCCATGAACTCTTCTGTATAGCAAAGTATTCAAGAATCAAATGTGGAGCCATCTGTCCGACAGCTAACACCTGGCTGAAACTGGGTCATGCAACAGGACAATGATCCAAGCGCAGCAGCAAACCTAACATAACAACAGAATGAGTGAAAAAGAAAAGAATTGAGGTTTTGCAATTGTACGTACTTTCTACCATCGCTGCACATAAGACCCCCGCTGACGAAAACCAAATTTTAAAACATCCACATCAATCAATCAATCAAAATTTATTTATATAGCACATTTTAAAGACCGAAGTACACCAAAGTGCTTTCCAGTAAAATCATGATACAGATAAAAAAATCACAATATGAAATATAAATTACAGATATAAATAAAATATAAAAGAATTGCCTAATCTAAATGCAAAGCCAGTGGATGTTTCCACTCTGTATGCTAAACAGAGCAGTCATTACTTTAAACCACTCACATGTAAAGTTAATACTATTGACCATCTCATTAGAATGCAGTGTTCCTGTGGGAAACACTGGGTGCCTGCCATCAATGTGTGCATTACTTTCACACTTAATATCCACAATTGCTGAAAACCAAACACCTTCTCCGTGGGAATGGCACACCCTAATGCCTCATACCATCCAGATTCCCATCTAATTAAGCGTTCACTGGATGTGCCAGGACAAGCTGTGAAGGACCCAACCCTCAACCTTCAGAACCTAAAGGAATCGCAGCACCCTGTGCCAGACACCACTCTCCATCCACACAGGTTACCTCAGAGCTGATTTTGCACCATGAGGCAGAAAACTTGTCAGAGCTCTAAACTGGAGATAGGTTTCCTCTGACGTTATCAACACATGATTAGTTGCGAGATAGCACAGGCCTCATATAAAAGGAGATTTATTGACTTCTAGGCAACCATCTGCAATCCTGTCTCCTCCTTGGTCAGTGCACTGTAAGTATCCAGTTTTTTTGTTTTTTATAGTGTTTGTGCAGAGTGGGCTCAAGGTGAATGGTAGGCAGGCTGCTAGAGGCGGTGATTAATTGTCATATCAATAAATCTGTGGGTAATAAAGAAGGTAAAATTGTAGAGTCAGTCATAAGCTATTTTAGGGGATGGAGGGATTCTTCTCAAAATAAAAAATGAACTTCTAAATATGTCACCTTAATCAGTGCCAAAAGCTTTAATTCAAACCAGTACATGAGCGGCGTTGGTGCAGAATAGTTGTCTTTCTGTGTAGAAGTATTGCAATAAAGAAAGAGATGGCAGGGGTAAAAAAAAGTGTGTGTGAGGGGGCAGATCAAAAGAAGAGGAATGAGGTCAAGGTAGACACTATGAAAGAATAGGTCGGGGAAGAATGCAAGGACAATGTCGATTGTAGACAGCTAAGAATGAGAACACCCGGGGAAAACACAACCCAGTGCTTTTGTCTGTGCTCATCCGGCTTTGGGGTGACTGCTTGCTTGAGATCCCTCGTTGCCGTCTGTTCGAAGACTTCAGCTGCCAGTGGCATTTGCTCTATCGTCTTTGCCCAGGCTAACACATTGACTGCCTCCAGAATTATGCAAGGTCACTGAACGTGTGTTTAATGTGCTGGTTGGGGGGTAAAAGTGATTAAAATTAGCGTAAATAAAGGAGCACTTTTTCTTTAGGCTTTTCATTTTTCATTTCACTGCCAAGAGCTTCAAATATTTTAACTGCAGTGCTGTAGGTAGCTTGCGAGTCAAATCCCCGCTACTCTCAGCGTGCTTTCCAGGAACTCACAGTTATGATCCGCAATATGTCAAACATTTCAAGCTTCAAAGTACGGCATTAAACACGCTCCGTTGCCGTTTGCTTGAGACATATTTTGAACAAGCTTTGGATATAGGATTCTCCATGCATGCAGTTACCCCCCAAAACCGCCTCTGGTTCTCTGAGATTCAAACTAATTCCTATTCTGTGCTGTAATTTAAAATGGGAATACACTGAAGAAAGGCCACAAAAGACATCAGTAATCACTGACAAAAAAAAAATAGCAACCAGCTAGAAATGCGCAAATGGATTTGGCAGGAGCTCTTGTGTGCATAAATTCTTTTTGCAGAGTCAGAGTAAGCAGTTTGTTAGCAGTCTGGGAAGGATCTCGGATAATCTTTTGGCAGGTATGAGTCCATGCATCAGTCTCTGGTTTCCACTTGCCATCACGGGTCATCAATCCTCATGGCTTTAAAGGCAGAGAGACTTTTTAAAATCCAGTGTTTCTGCCCAGCATTTCCTTATTTCACACCCGGCCAGTTAAAAGGTTAATTCCTAATCGCCATGGCCTCCGGTGTTCGCTGCATTTGCACCAAGCGATGTGTACTAAAAAATAACAGGTGTTTTGGTGGGTGGGTGGGTGAGTGTGTGCATGAAGTGTTTCAGTATGCGTGCGTGTCTTATTGTGTTGGCTTGTCTACCTGCCGTGGGTGATAAGGGCCAGTGTGGAGGATCGCCTTTTGTTCCAGAATTACTAATCCCTGTGTCAGCGTGGGAAATTTAAACCCCGCTTAATCTCCGTTTCAAGCTCAGATGCTGGTTAGAGCCTGAGCTCGGTGTCGCGTGTTGTTGTTCACCATTGTCTCTGAGCTTCTAAATGCATTGATGTTTCTATCAATGCATACCCCCCCCCCTTTCTCTCTCAGCGGCAGCTGCACGTGTCGGTAAATATTTGAGTAAAAAATTTAGAGAGAGTCCTCTCGTGTGATCCTCGAGCACGCCAGGGTTCGTTTTGAAGTGTTTATCTGTATGTAAACACACACCTACACGCGTACCTTCCACCGTGTGGTCGGAATTCGTGTTAATTCAAGCAGCCATAACAAGTGTCTCTTTTCCTGTTGGCCATCTGAGTCACAGGCTGCAACCGAAGTGTGACACACAAGTCTGTGTCTGTGCGCTCCCTCTTCCTCCCTCTCTCTCACTAGATATTTCCCCCTATATTACTCTATATCTCTCTCCCCTTTTCTGTGCTGCTATCTTGGTTTTCTACCCATTAATTGTCAGTCTTCCTTCCTTTCTGCCTCTTCCTCTTCTCTGTTCCACCCTCCTCCTCCTTCATCCCCCTCTCTGTTTGTATGTGTCGACTCTCTGCCTCCCTCCCCTCCTGTCACTCCCTCCTCCACCTCTCTTTTTCTCTCTCTCTCTCTCGCTGGTCTCGCTTACCAAGCAGGGCACAGCAGCAACAGCAGTAGCGGCAGTAGCTCACTCTAGCCAGTTCTGAGACACAGCGGCGGCTGCAGTGTGCATGTCAATATGTGTGTGCGTGTGTGTATGTCACGGTTTACATGTTTGTGTCAGCCAGTGTGCCTGCTGCTCTTTAAAGAGTGAATACAACGCATCCATGGAGTTACTCTAACGAAGGGACTGGAGGGAGATATGTAAGAGGACCATCCTGGAGCTCATTAAGAGGAAGAAGGAAGACATAACATCACTTTTTTCCCCTCTTCTTTATTTCAGCCTCTGTTTTTCTGTCAGACTCTCCTCACTTCTATAGCTCTCCTTTCACTGTCTAACTTGGTGTGCTGCTGCAAGGATTCTGTCAAACACAACTGTAAGTGGACTTCATCGTGTGCGTGCGTGTGTTTATGTGCTGCATGTATTTGCTGTGTACCCTCACACTCCTTGTCAATTTTAACTTGCTGTAGCTGTAATTCGCGTCTGAGTGCACATATTTGCATGCCACGATAAAGTGCGTGTCGTGACATCTCTAATGACTTAATTAGGCCGATTTGCAGAGCCCACTTTGTAGTGAGGGAGCAGCGCGTCCATGTAAACATTACTGACCTCCGTGGTGCAGATCTGTTCATAATCACAAATGTTAATAATACTCCTGATGCGTAGTATTGTGCCAAACTGTCACTGCTGCCATTTATCTAAAATGTCACTTGTTGGTGTGGCATGTGAATGAATGCCCTCTCCTCCAGGTATTCTCTGCAGCTGGTGAGTGTGTGCGTGAGGGAGAGACAGACAGGGAGAGAAGGAATGATTGAGAGAGTCTTACTGGGTGCCTGTGTATGTGTGTGTGTGTGTCACTCTGTCACCCTGTCACCCAGGGCATGGAGAAAAATCAATAGATCTACAGCTTGAGTTGGGCCGTTTACCTCTGTCAAGTGATGAGCAGACACTGTGGCCTTCAAGGGTCCGCAGACAAGTGCTCGGGATGCTGTGCAGACCCGCAGTCCGTCAGCTCTGCGTGCTCCTTTCATTTTTCGTACATGATTGATCTTGTGTGCTTTTGAGAGCTCTATTTTGTTACTTAAACCTGACTCTTTCCTTTCTTTTCTTTTTTTTTTTCAAAAACTGGCGACAGAGACCATACGTCAAAAGTTTTTCTTTTACCTCCCCAACTGGCGCCACTATTAGAGCTAGCCAAGGGAATGAGTAAGAGCAGGTGAAAAGACTGATAGAAAGAAGACAGAGCCAGAGCATGCAGGATGGGAACAGAGGTAGACCGTCATAATCAATCCTCCATGATCCTGGAAGAGCATCATTTGTCTTCTTTTCTCACTCTACTCCTCCTCTTGCCCTCATCTTTCTCTCATTTTCAGTGGTATAGCTACTTTGATTTTGAGTAAGAACACCAGTCTCCAGAGCTTCATTACTTTTAAAGCCTTCATCGTGAGGGGCCATAAAAAGATTCTAAGGAATGGATTTGCCAGACATTTTGTACCGACTTGCGAGTAATGGCTATGGGGGAATATAATATTCCTCCACGGTGTGTAATGGCCTTCTGTGCCTTGTGCTCTGGGTTATCAGGGCAAACTGGGATTGGCTAAAATCCGTCAGTGCTGAAGAATATGACATTGTGCATGTTAAGCTGCGCCTGCTGGGGATCCTAGCTCTGTTTAATTCATAAGAACACACCACTATGCTGCATAAACTTGTAACTGAATGCGATGCTCGCGTTTGTGTGTCCAGGAGATTGGGGTTGTTTTTAAGCATTGCACTGACCTTGTGTTTTGGTATGTTCCCCTTTCTCTACTGTGTTTGCATTCATTTGTTTTCCATCTTGCGACTGGATAGGGCAGAAGAATGTGTCTGGGGCAGTGTGTTGCCTTAAGAATATGGGGATTTGCATGGGGTAGCAGGAAAATGCCGGGGAGGAAATGATTGAGAGAAAAGGTCACTAGACAGGATGCCCTTTTTTTTTTTTTTTTTTTTAAATCTGATATAGGAAACTGCAGAGACCCAAAAAGGGAGGGAGAGAAAAAGCAGTGCAATGTTAGGAAAAATGATTAGAAGTGAAAGTGTAGCTAAAAGACCAAAGAAGTGCTATAAATTGTGTTAACTCAAACATTAAGCTTTGCTTCTCATATATCAGCTGCGACTCCAGTCATGACTTAAATGTCCCATTTCCACAGGCTGACAGAGCATTGTTTGTGACCTTTTCTTTGTAGGTGGAGTGTAAAACTGTGTGGTGTTTTACTCTCCACCTCTGCTTTCAATCACAAACAGTAGCGTCCAGCTGGGGCCTTTCTAAGTGGAGTTTGGATGTTCTCCTTATGCCTGGATGAGTTGTCTGTGGGCACTCCAGCTTCCTTCCACAGTCCAAAGACGTGCATGTTTGGCCTAATTGGTGATTCTAAATTGGTTATAGGTGTAAAATGGAGTGTGACTGTGATAGCCCTGTAGACCGTAGATCTATATACAACCTCTCACCCGGGGGCATCTAAAAACAGGACTGATGGACGGATAGATCATAAACTATATAAAAGATGGATGTATCCACCATGATGTCACTCAATGGTTTATGACGCTAATAGATAGTAGTGTTTGTCAATAGTAGGCTTTGTTAGCAAGTAGTATTCATAGACAGTATGGACACATTGCACAGAAATACAGTCTAATTGTTGCTAAGTAACGTACTATACAGCTAAAATAGTGAAATTTCACTCACCAAACTCAGGGATAAACTTACTTATTGCTATTTATTAGACTGTACTCTTCCCCCACCAATCTGATGGCCAATCCTCCCTGAGCCTGGTTCTGCCAGATTTCTTCCTGTTAAGAGGGAGATTTTCTTTTCCACTGTTGCCAAACCACTTGCTTATGGGGGTCATATGAGTTCTTTTTGTGTATTATTTTTGGGTCTTTACTTTACAATATAATGTGCCTTGAGGAAGCTGTTGTTATGATTTGGTAAACAAATTGGTAACTTTTAAAAATAAATTAAGATAAGATAAGAGATAAGATAAAACTTTATTAATCCCTCGGGTGGGTTCCTCTGGGAAATTCGGTTTCCAAAAGCACAGCACCAACAAAAGTTACAGAGTTACAGAATATTATATATATATATATATACACACACACACACACACACACACACACACACACACACACATATATAAATACAGAGACATATATAAATAAAATATACGAAGGGGATAAATAGAATAAATAGGAATAAAAATAAAAATACAAGTGAATTGCACATTTCGAGTATTGAGGTCTATTGCACCATTGACTATTAACAAAAGTATTGCACAAAAGGTATTGCACAGTGAAGTGAAGAGGCACTACAGCTTAGTTGTTCCCCCCTCCTTTGTCCACCTGTTTCCCCTCCCTCTCCCCTCCAGAGAGGAGTTAAACAGTTTGATGGCGTGTGGGACAAAGGAGTTTTTAAGTCTGTTAGTTCTTGTCTTGTCTTCACCCCCACATGAAAGTTGTTATGAAAGGGGAAGTTACCATGCAGTGAGGATGTTCATTTTAAATTTAAGCACTTTAAGAAGTGACAGGAAGCTTCAAGTGGCCATTGGAGGAACTGCTGTTTTTGACACTTTTACTCTCCGCCGTCTATCGACTAGAGATAGTTTCTGGTATAGCAGTTATTATTATATTTCAGGTTTTCTTCCAGTTAATTCTGCAGACGATGTTGTATATTTTAAACTTTTTTTTGCATTCATTTAAAAAAACTGACTTCACTTTCTTCATCTTCAGAGGCAGGGCAAAGCCTTTGACAACAATATGTAAGAACAGACAGGAGCGAGACACAAACTGTTACATGCTGCTATTTTTAGTTTTGGAAGAGCCATCAGTAGCGTATAAATGTAGGATTTATAAACAGCAAAATTCTGGGAGAAAAAAAGGGCTGAAAGCATCTTGATTGTGTGCGGATACTTTAATTAAAGTGTCTCCCTCATTATGATGAAATGCTGGGAATCACCTTTGTACCTGTTGTTAATTACCTACATGTTAGAGGTTTCTGCAGCAGCAGGAGCAGCAGCCTGTGTCCTTGGCACAGTCGCAGCCCTCCCCCCTTCCTATACAAGTTTTCATGTTGAAGGTGTCACATGCAGGTGCAGGACTGTAGGTGTGAGTAGACGTGCACGTATCTGGCCATTCCTGTTAAGGAAGGAGGGAACGTGCGCGTAGCCTAGAAATGTGGATCATCTCTCTTTGTTACCGATGGGCTCGTCCCCTACCTCTCTCTCCATGACCCAGTTCTCGTGTGCTGACACCCCGTGTTCATACTGTGCCTGCAGCAAACACATGTTGTCGGAGCAGAGAAAGGAAAGAAAGCGGATTAAAGGGAGACAAAAAAGGAACTTGTTTTCAGAAGTTTCAGAATTGTACTTGGCAAATGGCTTGTGCTTGTTGCTATCACCTCTATGGTGCGACCAAAAGAGGAGTTCGGTTGTTTTTTTTAATTGTTTAACTCTTTACCTGATACTTCATTTACGGGCTTCTTTCTTCTTTGTCCTGTATTTACAGAGCAGCTTCCTGGGTAGTGCCACATTTTCAGTTGGAGATCTTCTGAGGGCAAAAGATGAACGACTGACCTTGAGCCTCAGGTAAGGGCATGTTTCCGTCCCGCTCGCTGCTGGACCGTATCCCTCAAACCTAAACTCAGACTTGTGTGCATCTTCTCTTGAAACTTAGCTGGCAAAGGAAATCCATCCACAAGAGCAATTTTTAGGAGAGCTCTGAAAGTTGCCAGGGCTTTTTTTTTTCAGGGACGATTTGTTAGCAAGTGAGAATAAAGTAGTGCTCTAATCATCTTTGTTTTTTTGTGGAAAATTGAAGTGGAAATAACTGATTTTTTTTCCCTAAGAGGCTTTTAAATGAAAAAATGACAAGAAATTCCAGTGTGATGTCCGTAAGAATAAATATATAGCATCTTTCCCCCACACCAATAACACTTCTATGTTTGAACATTAGATTCTGAAAGTCAGTGGACGTTGCAGGGCACACGCTTACTTAAAGGGTTGTGAGGATATAATCAGTAATTTCACCACAAAGAAGATCGCTTGTTTGCCTTTTAGGGGGGCACATTGTCTCATCGCAAGCAACAGATAAGCTTTGGTCCTGAGCATTATTAATGCTGTTCCCTTCTTACAAACTGCTTGACATGACTATTAAGAGCTAGCGCGGAGATATGTAAATAAATAGCTGGCGCAGTTTGAAAGCCATAAAATTGCGTTTTACTGTTCGGTTTGATGATTTCACCCAAGGGGAACCTAAATATTCTGTTTGGGAGAAGATTACAAAGGAGCATTTGAAATGAACATCTGCTGATTGTTTCAGGCACAGAGCGAGGATAGCGTTAGCTCGATGTGCAAACTGAATGCAGTCTTTGTGTCGGTTTCACAGGAAACTGAGCTCGAGTAATGTGGAATCTCTGATGCCACTCAGATCAGGTGGACACCAGTTGCACACCTACATATTGCAGTTGTGCACTTGATTCATTTTTTTTTTTTACGTTTGCAAATTAAAAACAGGAGGATTTGTAATTATTTTTTGCTTCTTCTGTTCCATCTGCTGCAATAACACGCAACCCAACCTGCTCATCTTTACCAACATGGCCCTGAGTTTGAAGCGCTAACATGTCCACAGGTTTAGCTGACATTTAAAGAAGAAATTGCACGTGAAGACACATAAACAGACCCATCGCTAATGCTGAATGTCGCAAGGCTTTTCTAAACCATCAGAGCAGTGAAATTTTTTTCTCGCTAATAACTACTCGGTGACGATCGGTGATAATAATCTCCTGCTGACATTGCTTTATCTGTCCAGCTACCACTTCTGCAAAGGAAGGTGACTTATAAGGTGTTGCTCAGTAAAGTGTTACTCAGCGACACTGCACATTTTAACCTTATCATAGCGAAGTGAATCCTTTTTGATACATGAGTTTTTGTCAGTTATTGAGACTAATACATTATCATTAAAAAGTAATGCAAACAAAAGGAAATTGCACACTAATTAAATGTCAGATGTAGCAAATATGACAGCTGGCAATTATTTTGTAGTTCAGTCTTTACATTGTTAACATAAATTTCATCATCTGGTATACTGCCTTGTAGCAGCTAAATTTGAAATGCCTGCTTTTATGTGGCTCCTTTTGAAACATGGACTAGGATTAAGCATCTAATTTCCACAGTAACCTGTGACCGACCCACCGTACCTTTGGAGCCTCAAGTCCAAAGCACGTCCACAGAAATCCAGCTTGAAACAAAGATTCTGCTCTGAACACGCGTCTTGATTATAACAACCACGATGAGGCTGTTTCTGACTGAACCAGTACTAGTGGGTGTGCGGACAGACGTAATCGTTATTTCAGTGCCCACAAAGACGGTCCTTTGATAGGTAAAGTAATCACAGATGGTGGTCTTGAGTGTGCAAGCCATATTGCAAAAGATACATGGAGAAGGGTGAAGGTCATGAGCGTTACCATGGAAACCGGAGACAAGTTCCCAAGTAGTGAAACCCAGTAGGTCAGTGCGCAGATATATTTGTATCTTCCTAAAATGCTCACACACACGTGTATTTGTTCTTGCTTTGTTCTACGTCCTTGAGTCCATGGATCACGATCACAAAACCGTCACATTCCGCTTTTGTTCTGAAGGTCCGCTGAACACGCACAGTGCCTTATGGCTTTTCTTCCTCTTATGCAACCAGTGCGTTTGATTTAATAGTCAGGACGCTCTGCCTCCACCTGTTAACTGTTAAGATGAATCCGTCTCCTGTTTGTATTGTCAGGCTGAATTTCCCTTTTCCGTCACGCTCACAGTTGTGTTTGAAAGTACACCCCTTCGGCAATCTACTCTTTTTATTTCCTTCTTCTTTTTTCGAATTTCTTTTGTTATGCTTTTCATTTCCTGTAGGTGATCCAAGGTCACAGGGTATAATTGTATCTTGCACGATTGACTATATGAGCTGCAGAGAAGAGAGATTACGGGCCCCCTTTCTCCGTCTGTGGGCATTTGTGTTTGTGCATGCACACATTTTTGCACAGGTTGTTCTGAACAGCAGAGTATTGTCATTTCACTGCTCTGTAGTTGTACCACATTGTTGGGTTTCTTCTTTTTTTTTCTGTTTGGCATAGTGGGTTTTATTTCTGAGGATAACATGAAGCCACCACAAAGCATTTTTAAAAAAATCCAAAATCAACAATGGCCTGCCTATTCAAGGCCTGCTGTTACTGTGCTATCTTTATCACTGCTGCTACACCTTTATCCACCTGCACAAGCTGAATTCAGCTTGTTCAGCTATATTCTCTGAGGTGGCGTTGCCCGAGACTCTGAAAAGGGGTCAGAAAACTGAGTTCTGCACACAAATCATATTGATTTTTTTTAAACTTTCATCTTTGCTTTTCCTTTTTTTCTTTTGTGTTAAGGGTTAATTTGACTTTTTCAGGGTTTTGGTAATTTCTTCTTAGGTGAAACTTCAGAAAACCTTTCGCTGAACAATGTAAATACACTAACCAGCATGCTTTCAAGCCAAATAACTCGGCAAGAAAAAGCACACAGCACACTGTACTGTAATACAGTGTTCTGCTTGACAAGAACAATCCAAGTATTCATTCTATTTTTAAGTAGCTTAAAGTAAACTTGTGGCGCACTAAACAATGTCTGTTACCACATTAAAAATGTTTCCTACAGAAACGCACACATGGAGTCATTATGTCCCAAAGAGCTGTTGCTGGTGTGGCGTTGGAGCCCAGAGGTGTTACACTGACACCCTGCGATGCATGTGTAAGCCATCCAGACACACCAAGGAGAGTGCCTTTTATTTGATATGCTGTTTGCATGTTGGTTCATGCAGCGAGAAAACATTTCAGAGATGAGGAGCTTTTCGTGAGTATGCATGATTCATCCTGGGCTGTTTGACCTGGTGAAGAGTCTGTGATTCACAGAGCGGGGCACGAAGTCTGCGACACTGATGTGAGGCAGGAACGCGATTCATTCTGCCCATTACAGGAAACAGATGCTTCATTTAAACGGCGTCCTAATGCCCACTCAGTCGGTTGTTGCAGAAAGTCAGTTAATTTGAGCTGCTTCGCTCGGAGGAGAGAAAAGGGGAGCGCTTTATCTCGACGAGGCAAGGATTGATTCCCTTCAGTGAGTCTCAAAACCAACATGACTTTGACCAACTTCGCTTCATAAGCTCTGGGTTTATATTGGTGCTGAGCATAATGCATGTGGAGCTGAAATTGTTGGGTTTTTTTGCCCAGGTTCACTCTGTTACAAGGCTGTCCACCTCAGAGCTCGCTCCTCATTCCCACAAATTCTTTGCATCCCGGCTCCTCTCTCAGGTCTCACGCTCGCTTTCATGTGCGGCTGGTTAGGATGTTTTTCACGGATTGTTTTTGTTTTTCCGTAAGGTGCAACCGGTTTGATTTAGGTCACTTTTTCCTTCTTTTTTTTTTTCTTTATTTATGAAACTTCCTGTCAGCTTCGTGTCGAATGAGCGCGCCTGTTGGATACGAGGACTCGGCCCGTGTGAAGATCTTTCTCTTTTTGTTGACACCAGAAGCCGCTGAAGTGATGATGAGAAAAATCTTCCCTTCCTGCAGCCTCTCAAAATGACCAAAAAGGAAACACATACAGAGGCCCATCAGACACTCAGCGGCGTACAGACAGACGCACGCTCGCACATGTCTTTAAAGAAAACACAGTTGGGCAAACAACACCAGAAAAGGTAGTTAGAGTTTGAAGTTTGCACCTTTTATTAATCAAAGTTTCTGTTTAAAGGGAATTATTGATGACATAGGTTGCTCGGCACATAAATTCCGCTCTAGTTTGCCTGGTGGTAATTTTTGTAACCCACCTGCAACATCTATCTGAAAAGATTTCTTTTTAAAACAACCTCATGTTAAATATCTTCTCTCAAGGTTTCCATCTCTTTGGTATTCTTAGAAGAAGATGGAAATAGAGGTAATCAAGGCTAGAGTTTAGAAGCTGAAAACAAGGGTCATGAGATATCTGTATGCCGTCGTGTGCACATGGCTGCCTGGTCATGTGTATTTGTCTTTCAATCTATATTGCATCAAAGCAGCACAGCTTGCGTTTTCCTGCCTGAGGTTATACCTCTGAAAACTCACATAACTCCTCACAGCCCGCACCGCTTGCTGTGAAACACGAATGGCATTATATCCAGTGTTTTAAGATGCATTTGTCGAATTCTTGGCATGCTTGTTCATTTTCCATAATGTATGTTCGCTGCGCAATGCGGGATGCAGTAATGTTTTTGCCACTTAGAGGCGGCAGAACAAGCTGTAAACACAATATTGACAAATTACCACCGTGTGCATTTAGGCAATGTGTTAGTTATTAGTTTTAGCAGCTTATTTGCACATTCAGGCACTGCAGAGAAATTTTTAGCACATTTTAATATGCGCCCTCGGTTTCCGTCTGGCTCACGAACATCCAGTGTTACGTCACGTGTCATTTATACTCAGTTGTTGCTCGGTTTTGGGTTACAACCAAAAGAAATACCGGTATTGTTTTCTTGAACTGACTGCCAGATTCCTTTATGACCTTTACCCACACAGAATGTGGAGCCACTACAATAACTAATCACCATCATGTTTGAGTTCTTAATTACCTGCTGATTGCAAACAGAGATGCATTGATTGCATACCTCTGATATTTATCAGAACAGCTCACCATGTAAAATTACTACATGGTGAGCTGTTTACCGGCGGTTTATCCGTGAAATGCCATTGGGCGTTTAGCCTTGTTAGTTCGGACTCAGTGGACACATTCGTTGGCTTGTATTCTCGCTCTATCACGTCTCTGCAAGCTCTGTAGACATTTAAGACATTTAAAATAACTGGATAACAATTGCTAAGTAACTACTAGCTGTACTTGTTTGTCCCTTCAGTGTAAAGTTCATCTCAGACAGATTGTATGTAGCCTGGTTTCAGCAGGGATGAACAATGAAGCCACTGTACAAGAGGAGCTGCAAAGATGTCAGTGCTGCAGAGGTCTCTCAATAATGCATGTTATATATACACAGAGGAAGAAAGATGATTATTGCATAAACATGCAATTGCCCAATTAGTGACAGAGTCTTCATACTGTTATTTCAGCAATAGTTTGGCCCTTGCTCTTGTTCTGTTGCCCTCTCAGTCTCTCACACTGTAGTTCCCCTTTTGCACTTCTTGTTATCACTAAAACTTTATGCACTCAGTAGGAGAGGCACTCTCTGACCCAGTTCTAGAGCACAGTTTGAGATTTGATTTTGATAAGAATTTGTATGCTTGTGTTAGTGTGTGCGTGCCTGTGTGTACGTGTGTATTGGAGATTTACCATGGCGAGGCTACATTATCACAGACCAGTGCTTTTGCTGCCTGGCTTCATGGCTTATTCATCCATTCCCATTAGATAGGCCCTTTCTTTATTGTCCCACCAGCACCAGTTTAGCCTGCTATCATTATAATATCATTTTACCACCCCAGAGTCCTTTGTATTATGCTGTCCCAATTCTCATGCTTTTCCACAGACAGCCAACTCTCCTTTACACTGTATCCCCCGTGGCTGATTGTATCGGAGCCTGACCTAAGAGTCTAAAGATCAACTGTCTGATCCAGTTATACTGGAGAAAAATTGTGGCTCTTGCTGGAGCCGTGAGTATGGTCACACTCGTGCGTGTCTGCTTTTGTATTTTTCACACGTTAATCTTGCCCTCCTTTGTTGCACACACCCACATATATGCTGTCACTCTCTTAGCATCGGCATGAGATGCTCAGCTCCAAACAGATGAATATTCATCTATTTTTAAAAATGTAAATGGAATCGAATGAGGTGTGTGATTTTTTTTCCTACCGTAAAAATGTCTTTATTTATGGCTTCTTTGTTTTATCAGTGCAGCAGTGAATGGAAGAACATATGTACTGAAGCGGTTAGAGGAGACTAAAGGACACTTAAGGCTATGGCATTTGAGTGAACGGCTGGTGGGAAATGTTTTATCTGTAGTCTGCACATGGAGAGGAAAAGAACTGTTGGAAGCAAGTTGGTGTGTGTGTGTGATGAATCATCCAGGAATGCGTTTAATGTATCACTTCATGCGCACACAAACACAGACTGTATGTTCTAGTTAATATTATTAACACGCAGAAGATATTTAAAGGTCGGTGGGGGCAATTTGGGGCTAAAATAAATGCACACAAGACTTCCTCATTTTTACTCCTTCAACACTAAAGCTGGTTTATTCGCTGCACATTGTTCTGCATAATATGTGAGCTCCCCCAGGAATTAGGGCTCATGGGCTGAATATGAGAATAATAAACTCGGCTAGTGCAGCTCAGCGGCATTATAATGCAACTGAGTGAAAAACTGTTAAATATGTATATAAAGTTTACACGGGAGTCTGTGCAGTCCCCTGAACTCAACCAAGTACAGGTTTACTGCTTCCACAGGAAAGAGGAGGCTGATCAAAAGCACTTGAATAATCGATCATCAACTAGTGTGAGCGCCTCTGTAAAAGCACAAGTTGTGGTAGTTTACTGGTCTGTACGATTCAGGTGTGTGTTGAATGAAGCAGTCTTCCTAGGACTTGATGTCCCATTTAATTCAACCCAAGGTCAGGCCATGCAGCGCTTAGAAGAACCCAAGTGCTACAGGCGTCAGCCACCATGTTAAAAGTTCATGAGAGTGCAATGAGAAAAAAAGACTGAACAAGTAAGGCTTGTTTTGAAGTACAGCTCATGTGTGCAAAGTTGCATCTGAACAAACCACAAAAACAATGACGAGACGAGCAGACAAGACCAAAGTGGAGACGTGTGGCCACAATACACAGCAACCTGTTTGTTGAAAACCAGCAAGCAGCAAAAACGCCTCATACCAAAATGTCAAAGGTAGTCATTGAGGGTTGGTCTTGCATTTGGTTTGCAGCCATATGACCTGAGCACCTTGCAGTTATTGAGTCGACCTCTGTCAAACAGTCTAAAGCGACGATCGTAGTTAGGTCATAAAATAGGATAATGATCCAAGCACAGCAGAAACTCTACAACAGAATGGCTAAAAATCAAAGAATGAAGGTGTTGCAACAGTCAAAGTGTGGACCTCAGCCTGACCAAAACGCTGTGGTTGACCTTAAGAGAACTGTGCATAAATAAATACCCACAAGCCTCAATGAAGCAATCTTGTGAAGAAGAGAGGGCCAAAATTTCTCAAGAGCCATGTGCGAGACTGATTAAGTCATTCAAAAAATGATTAACTTAGCTAATTGCTACTAAAGGTGCTTCTTCAAGCTGCACATAGTTTTTCACAGGACTGCATAGAATCCTGTGAAAAACAGGAAAATATTTTTTTCACCTTGCTTTAATTATTCGGTCATGACTTATTAACAATGCCCATAAAGTGTAACGGTACATCAGGGATACCCTAAACTTACTATAGAGCTCTTAGGCTAAAATTGATATTGAACAAGGCAATCGTGTTGTGGTAGCTCAAGGTCAGTCATTCCTCAGGTTCTTCCTGTACATCATGTCTTTGCAACATAACACTAATAGGTGAAAGAAAAGGAAAAATTAGATGCGGCGTGAAGAGCCAAAGATGGAGGAGAGAGATTTAATAAGTCTGGCCCAATGTGGTTCTGAGGCATGCTAGGGGCACAGCTCATGCCAAGAAATAATGGGATAATAATGAAGACAATATGGTGGGAAGAAGAGGCGAAGACAGTAAGTACATAAAATCATGTCTGGCAGGTTTCTGTTTGTTTTTTTTAATGCCATCCTCTTTTCTTTTTTCTTTTTTTTGCCTTAAATTGTAGTGTGCAATAATTCAAACCCCCTGCTGGGGCACTGAACACAGAGCTATGCAATCTGCCCCTTTGCTCCATCTCCGATGTTTCACACATGCCTCGGAGGACATTCTTGTCTGCCTTCCATTATAATAACTTTGGCAATTTGAATGCATATAATGTCTTTAAAAAAATCAAATGTTTCACCCATTGAAATAATGCTGTATGCTGCTTCCTAAACAATATAAGATTAGGGCTGTGCGATATGACCAAAATCTCATATCCCGATATAAGACATCTATCCTCCCAATAACGATATAAATCACAAAAATTTTGTACGTGGAGTCGGGTGTTTTAACCGATGCATGAAACGATAAATTTTTAGACATAAGTTGTAACGGCCGCCGTTTTCTTTGTGAGCATTTATTACGCGACGTGCTGCAGGGAAAAGCCTGTTCTAACGTTTGAGTCTAAGGTTTATTTTTTAGCAACTGACGGCTCTTTTTTGCTTCTCATCTGTAAACTCTCTGCATACTCGTTCACGTGATTCAGTTTATTTTGAAAAGTCTCAACAGGATCTTGAGCTTTATTGTGAAAGGTGTATGTGGAAAATAAACAAGCGGACACGCGATGGTTTTACCGTTGTTGTTGCTAATGACAACGCATAAAAACAGGCGCTTGTCCGTCAGTAGTGTGGTTATATTAAATATAAGAGAAAGAGAGAACTTTAAGAAATTAATATAGCCACTACAGTGACCATCAAAACAATGAAAAAATATTGCCGTAAACAGTTTATTTTGCGACACCACGAAACAAACGATAGACGTTTTTATATCGTCATCCGATATAAATCGTTATATCGAACAGCCCTATATAAGATTATAGACTGAATAAATGTACACCTTATAAATATGTCAAATTAAAAATAACACACAACACTACCACTATGTGTAATATACATGTGTATTTCCATTCAAGTGATGTTGAGTGTAAGTGCACACGCATGTATAAGTTCTCACCCCAACCCGTTGTGGTAGATGGACGCCCCCCCCTCCCCGAGCCTGGTTCTGCTGCTGGAGGTTTCTTCCTGTTAAAAGGGAGTTTTTCCTTCCCACTGTCGCCAAAGCCCTTGCTTACAGGGAGTCATATGATTGTTGGGGTTTTCTCTGTTGTGTTATTGTAGGTTCTACCTGTATAAATAAAATTGAAATTGAAATGTTGCGTGATACACTCTGGAAATCCCGTTTCAGATCTTTCCTTCCAAGAGCGTCCTTGAATGTGATACTGCATGATTAAATATAATTGTTAATTAATTATATAATAATTAAATGATTAAGTAAGCACAAGGGTTGCACGTGTACAAAAGCCCTACTTATCAGGACGACTTTTGACTTTTGCCATCCAGCTTCATTTATAAAGCCCTGCACATCCACACGGTTGTTATTCTGTTATTCTGGATAATAACGTCTCTGCTCAAGGTAGGGCTAGGAAGAGCTACACCAGTGTTTACATGATATCACGAAGTGATAAGTCACGGTACAGAGATGTAAACTCTAATGAGCCAAAGTAATTAATATGTATGGGTGAATAATACCTGGGAAATGGCCTTTTAGCTATATTATAATAAGCAGGATTTTATTTGGATTCCCAGACTGTACAAATCCCTCAACTCGTATGTTTAAAACATGTTTCGTCCATCGTTGCGCGCTCCTGTTGCCAAGATAACGCTGCTGCCGGATTTGTTTTGGTGTCTGATTCCTCTAACCTTGGGAAATCTCTAGAGTCACCAGCTCATCACCGTAACAAGCGTCTCAACAAACAAGGGTAACACACATCTGTTGGACTTGTGTTTGTCCAATCATGCATGCTGCATATCCACTGTGACATGTATCTTCCATTAGCATAACAAGAAGCTCGTGTTGACTCATAATGTTGACACTGTTTGTAGTAAACTGCGAGTTAGGCTACACTGCGGGGATGTACTGCTCGGGTGCTTTTCTATTGTTTTGTTCACCCACATTTACATAAGTGGCCACTCAGGTCTGGACACAAAAAGAGTCGGGATATGAGCGTGGATTTGTTGTTTTAGGCAAACGTGTAATCCCACAAATACAGAAACACAAACACACCACAATGGCTAGTGGATATGTGTCCAAATCCTCCATTTAATAGTCTCTATGTTTTTATGATGAAGGCTGACTGTAACTTTGCAAAGTCTAAACTGAGCCTAGCTGCTGTAGGTCAAGGTCAAATATTTATCTGGTAGCCTTAATCCAGTAAGAGTAAACTACACATTTTATTTATGTACAGTGGGTTGTTTTCTTTTAATTTTCACTTGTGAGAAAGAGGGTGAGAGGGAAAGCTATAAGTTAATTGTAAAGAAAGACATATAAATATATTGTATATATGTGTGGATGTGTGTGTGTAGGGCTGGGGGGTTGGACTGGGGGTTCTTTGCCTATCTCCCTTTTGTGTACATGAAAGAAAGGAAGCACAGAGAATCTATTATTACTATTGTATACAGACCACTGTTTGCATAAATGTCTCATTTCTATGCTGCTCCATATTAATCTGAAGTTATATATTTCTGGGAGACGTATAACACCATGCCCAGTGTCTTTTGAACACACTGGGAAGAAGCCTAGGCAGAATGATAACGCCCTGCCCGGTCTATATCAATGACCTGTGTCAATACTGCTCTTAAATCCCTTTCATTTACAGCGAATGGGGAAGCAAGCTGTGTGCTGCCTGCCATTACTGTATCTGAAAGCTAGTTTTTGATAGCAGAATTATGGCTGACCTTTCTTAGCGTGCTTTTTCATACAGACTTGTAGTATCTTGGGGAGAGTTATCCTGAGACTGACTGTTGTTATGACCTCAGTCTGCTTCTTAGAGTGTGTGACTGTAAATACTGCATTTTTCTTTTTTGAGTGTGTTAAATGTGACTTTATTGAGCTTTAAATTGGAATCCCGGTGGTCCAGTGACCATGTTGGAATGGCTGAAAAGCATTTTTAATTCTTCTGTGGAAATTTTAATTGGTTTAAAATGTGTCTATTTTCATCCTTTCTTAGTGTTTGTAAAGTTTAGCTTATTTCATATTCCATTTTTATTCTGTACCATCTGTTTAATGTTTGTTCTTTGTTAAGCATAGCGCACTTTCCCAGCATTCATTTTAATACGATGTGACATGCGCTGATTAAATGTGTTTGCCACCGGCAGAGCTTTTTGCAAACAGTATCTGGCTGTGAGCTTTTTGGCTTTTTCATGAACTGAAAGCCAGAAAGACTATCAATAAAACCCATATACAATCTTTACCATCATATATTGCACATGTTTTTTTACTCTTGAGAGTCACGTGAACAAAACGAGTGGTCAAATGCAATCAGTGCTCTGTCGCTAAGCAACTCCCTAAACCCAGTGAGATGCGAATTAACACATTTGCCTCATTCAAAACAGAAACTGATATTTGTTGATGAACACTTTCATTGTTCACTTATGCTGCACTTTGAACAGCCAGCAGTGAGTTAAACAGAAAATGAATACCTGAAAGAATTTATAGAGACCAGGGAGAGGACATCAGATGAGTGGTGGCTCCGTACTGAAACCTGAACAAACAGCACCTTCTCATTCTAGGTCATCAGTGATCTCATAGATATTTGCAAGGTGTCTTTATCAGTGTCATGACACAGCTCATCTGGTCATGGCAATAGTGAGACTAGTTTAAACTCTCAAATTACCATACTTTTCCTTTGTTTGTCATTTGTGTGTCTCTGAAACACAACACAACAGGAGAGGACTTTGAGGGGACGGTACACCTGCTGCTTGGTTTATGGTTTTTTGTCAGACTCGGGGAGCATGCTGTTGGTTTGTGTGGAGCCTTTCCCCTCATTGCCGGGTTTCAAAAATGGCGATTTTCATTTTTGCGAAGGTGTCTCATCAAGTGACACCACTGACTGGCCAATCAGATGCATGCAGTCTGCTGATGTCACATTTACGCATAATCTCAGATCGCTTGGAACTTCGTCCAAGCAGATGTTAAAAATGGTACCTGGTACGACGTGCTACCACCGAATGGAAAATCGCAAGTGTGCTCTATATTGTCAAAGTGCCATATATTGATTAAAATATCAAAACGCATTTGACCTCAAAGTCAACATATCGGTCTGAAGGTCAAAGTGATAATAATGCTACACAGACCTATGAAAGTATGTTTCCTACTGCTGTTGTTGGCACTGACAACATCTAGGGATGTAGGAGATGATATATGGTGAGTCTAAATAATTTAGTTAACTTTACGTTACTTTGGACCTCTGATCTCTTTTTCAAGGTCACATAAGGTTAAACTTTCAGAAAATGCTTGCCAGTTCTGCCAGTTATTAAAATAAGGGCTTCACTAGAGCAAGTAGTGCATTTGTTTGTACTGCACTGCAAGCTTCTTAAAGTATGTTTAAAAAGAACAGAGAAGCTAAATTAATATATAAAAAATGCAGTTCTATTCTTTCAAAGTAAAAACTGCCCAGAAAGTGAGCAGCTTTGTACTTTCAGAGTTTATTTTGTTGGATTTTTTGTTATTTTTGGATGTGTGTGTGTTTTGTTATAACTTTGACTGTTTTTCATTTTTATATATCTTTTGGTCGGGCAGCACTGTGGTTAGCACTGTTGCATCACAGCAAGAAGGTCCTGAGTTCAATTCCAGCATCAGGCTGGGATGTTTGGAGTTTGCATGTTCTCCCCATGTTTGCGTCGGTTCACTCTGGGTACTCCGCCTTCCTCCCACAGTCCAAAGAGATGCAGTTTGTGGGGATAGGTTAACTGGAAACTCTAAATTGCCCAAGTGTGAATGGTTGTGAAAAGGATAAGCAGTAGAAAATGAATGGATGGATATCTTTTGGTCCTTATTTCACTTATAGTCAGTTTCCTATATTTCCCACTTGTCAAGAAGCAGCCTTGGTTCACCTATGATCCCTTACCTGGAAGCAGCTTAATATGATTACACTACTACAGCTCATCAAATCTAAATAACAGAGATACTTGACCTCCAAACCTGTTGTTTAGTAAAAAACAGTCTGTGTTAAAGTTCACTTCAGCTTTTCCCAGATTTAAATCCAGTCACGCAATATGCAGATGAAGTTGGCATAGCTGGTTTGCTTAGTCATGAGCACCTTCTGGCCTAGCTAACGCATGAAGGTTAATTCTTGACACATACTTTTGTGTTTAACAATCATGCCTAATAATGAAAATAATTGTGGAATGTGGGTTTTCAGATTTGAGTTGAGATCGTTTAATCAAAAGTTATAATTTGGACTGAGTGGCTTTTCTCTAAAAGTCACATCTCACCATTGTTGGTTTAATAAAATAATTTACTAAGGAAGTTTTACTTTAGTCATTTGTGTTATTTCAACTAAATATTGTGCACTAAAAAAGTCACTCCTAAGAAACTGACTGCAGTTTATCTTAAAATATTGAAACAACTCAATGAAAAGCCACTGAGTTAACCACACAATATTTTCCTTAAATAACACAAATGACTCCTAACACAGGTGTATAAAACACGTTGACATAACTTTTTAAGTAAATCCAAAATGAAATAAAAAAAGTTTTTCTTGAGTGTCACGGGATTGTAGCAGAGCTGTGAAGTGAGCAATCAAAAGTCACAATCATCACTGCCGTGCCGAGAGAGGCACCACTGCATCCTCGTCTAAAGCACCTTTTTCAAACTAGTCTAAGAGCTGTTAGACACGCCAGAAGAGAGCAAAAACCCTGCAGCTTGTTGCTGTTTATTCTGCTTTACCACCATATGCCAGTTGCAAAGATGAAGCATCGCTAAAGGCTGATGGAACAAATGCCAACACAGGACACCACTCTTGAGAATCAAACCCAGCTTCACTATTGTCTCCATTCTGCCTCTGTTGCTTTAACTTCACCCCTGCAAAGTCCCCATGGATTACGAGTCTTTCGAGTGCCTTAACCTACATCCCTGCGTGCTTCACTCACCCGTTCCCATCTGTCATCCTGTGTGTGTGTGTGTGTGTGTGTGTGTGTGTGTGTGTGTGTGTGTGTGTGTGTGTGTGTGTGTGTGTGTGTGTGTGTGTCCGTGTGAAGAAAAGTGTGGGTGTGCAGGTGTATTTACGTTGTTTTACCACCTTAAACACTCTGCAGAGCCAAGACCTTCCTACCACGTCCCCTATTCAATTCCCTTGCTAGTAAGAGTCAATGGAGCACAAAACACCTATCATTTACTGCCTACCTGTGTCAACATGCCACTGGCACCACCTCAAGCAACAGTATCTCTTACACTCCATCTGCTTTCCTGTAGCTTACACGCACTCACGATCCTCCCTCCTCTCTAACACACACATGCACAGTGCTGTTTGCATACAGCATCCCCTTCAACCCCTCATTCAAAGCTATATAAGGCTTGTTGTTGCTCCTCTTCCCTGAGGCTGTTATATCAATAGTATAGTCCTTATGGCTTACTTCTAGTAGGGTTCCCAGGACCCTGACATGGAGCACACTGGCGTAAACCTGTTTCAGATTTCCAGTTAACGGTTTGGTAATGATGTAGAAAGAACCAAGCAGAGCGAGGGATTGCTCTTTTGCCGTTTCTCCTTGTCTCTCTGTGCACAATTTGTATGCATGCATTTCTGGCGTTACCGCTGTCTAATGTTGATGCCCGGGGCTTTGATGCCTTTAAAAGTGTCACCAAGGTCACAAACAGCAGATGTATTGATCAAATGACTTGCATAATCTATTTATCAAGCTACCGGTGCTGTTTTGCAAGTGCCGTTTGGCTCCTTGAAGACATATGTCTTAAAAGACTGTTTCCAAATCACTCAGCCGATGAAAATAGGATAGTAGAAAAGAGATCAAATGCGTGTTGTCAGGATGTGAGATGTCCAAATCCGTCAGACTGGACACTAAAAAGACTTTAACCCGTCTGCTCTCCAGTACAAAGTCTGTGTAATATCAGAATGTCCGACTGAGTCCATGTGTGAGTGTTTCCAGTCAGATAATGCATCTGACATGTGCAGTCTCCTGCTGCCTGACACATGGAAACACAGTCCTACTGAGCATCAGTTTAAATTCTTGATGTTTGGGTTCAACTGATTCCAAAAATGACATATTTTTATGGTTATTAAGTATTGCTTGTTAATTTGAATATGAAAGCATGAAAAAGAATGCCTCTAATATACATATATGCATCAATCCATTCTCTTCCACGTATACAATTCAGGGTTGCGGGGAGGGTGAAGTCTATTCCAGCTACAAACCAATTGTTTAAAATTATAACAATGAATAATAAAGTATTTATTAAAAGTTAGTTAGTTATGAGGGGAAATTTAAAAAAAAATAAGACTGAAGATCATTTTTAGTTTTAAATCTGCTCAGGAGTGAAATTGATTTTAGCCTTTTCTGAATGAAATATCGGTCTTTGTCCCAAGGAAGAGGAAGAGCATTTCTTCTCTTCTTTGTCCGGTCTTTCTTTGATCTAAAGGGTCATTAAGAGCTTCCATGTCTGGGCTGTTAAATTGATTACCATGTCAAAGCGGGGCCTTTCGCTGTGTTTGGGAGGTTTAGTTTCTTATCTGGTCAGCATCCATCCTGACACCTTGAAGGTGAAGTAAGAAGGCCCTTCTGGCACTTTCGTCTTCGTGAGTCTGGCGTTCTCACGTGTTCAAGATGATTCTGTTGGTTTTATGCTGACTTTTGAGTGAACGAAAAGGTGAAACGTTGAGCGTCAGCCGAGTGCTTTAGAAGATATGGAAATCGCTTCCCATTATGCTGTTATTGTATTTATCAGAATGTCCCTGCCGCTGATGTCCTACAGTGTCAAGTGTATTGCTTGAACTAATATTAGCCCGTGTTGTCAAATAATATCAAATCTCCCCAGTGCCATCAGCACCCGTTATCAGTATGTTTAGTGCTGGCCTTAAACAAATCATTTGTTTGGCTTTCTGTACTAGATGTGAGACGATGATAAGTTGTGCTTCTGCACAGTAGCACATTTATCAAAACTAATGAAATGAATAATCAAACCAGCATGGACATCACTTTTTGTGAACTGATTAAGTTGTTTAAAATGTGAAGAATAAATAAAATCCTTTGCTCTGATTTTTTGGCACTTACAGTTTGTCTCTGTTAAAAATTTTGGACCTTTTTTTGTAGTTTTCGATTTGATTTTATGTTTCATGCACAATGAGGAAAGTTACAAAACAGCACCAACCTTTCCACGATGGAGACATGCTTATGGGTCAACAAGGCTGCTGTGTCAAGAAAATTTTAGGTCATTTGCAGGGACAGATTGATAGTTTGAGCTCCTTAACTCCAGAGAATTACACTTTCTTCAAAGTTAATATAAAGCTACAGCCAGCAGCGAGACTCCTGAAGTCATCATACAGTGACTCCAAGAAGTTGTCCCGCCCAGTCCTTGACTCAATCCAGCACACAACCACATCATGATGGTTTCACACAACCAAGAAATAGCATGTTACTTACAGAGTTTTAGAGGCACTGTTCAAACATTTGTTGCATTTGGACAGAGCTGAGGTTGCTGTACCAGCCTGTATGCTAAGCTAAAGACCTCTCTACTCTTATTTAACAGAACACCTAAGGAAACAAGCTTAATAACACTCAAATCACACAAACATTAACACCTCTATCCATCGTCCTCTGTCCTCCAGTTGATTGTGTGCGTATCCTCTCAATACTGTTGGTCAGCTTCTTTTTATTTGAGATCAAAGGAGTCTGTTTTCCCCCAGGTTTATATCACTTTGTTGAAAAAGAAGTGAATATGTCATTACATTCGAAATGTGACTATGAGATTTTTTTAGATCCATTTGTCACAATTCAACACTTGCTGTTTATTGCGCTTTGCAAATGTAGCGTGATAGCTGGGTTTGACCTCTTACCACTTATGAGCTGATGGTGCTCCACTTACTGAATAAGTGGCTATGAAGGTCATCTGAGCATACAGGGCACTGCACTACCTGCCCACTTCCACTCAACCGTCCTCTCTACCAAATTGTCATTGATCTGCGTTTAGCTTTTCTGTGACTTAACATCGAATACATGCCAGACACACAGCTGACTGACTGGAACTGTTTATAAGAACGTTCACGTCTTAATTGTGACAACATGCTCGTAGTAGACGCAAAATAGAGTTGAAAGCAGGCAGCACATAATGGATATGTGTGCTTCTGTTTGTTGGGTGAGGTGAGGAAATAAGCAAATACAATATTTCTGCCTGTGATTGACACTCAGTGATTGCTCCTTCCTGTTCATATCTGGTCTTAAATTCCATTTTTATAGTTTGGCACATAAAAACTCATTTCTACTTAAGGATAGATTAGTTTTTTTCTATAAACATAAGGATTTGCAAAAGCGCGTTGGAAGAATTATTGGTGTTTCGTGCTCGCGGTCTCCTTCGAACAATTTCAGTGTCGAGGGACAAAATCCACTGTCCTTGTTCAAAATGCATTATAAGAAATCTTTAGAAGTCTGAATGAGGAAAATTGAGTGTCCTCAAAAAGGGTGCAAAATTCCTCCCTTGTGTTGCTGTCCCTCTGCTGCGGCTCTGCTGCCCATGAAGCCGCAAAGAGAGAATGTACTTTGGAAACTACTTGCTAAATCTATCTAGCTCACACTTGTGAAAGTTAAGATGCACCACAGAATGCATTTTTGCCCAGAACAAAGGCTGTGGATCGTCCCACGTCAGTGACAATGAAATAGCAGCGTGGGAGTTTTTTTTTTCACTGAAAAGTTTTTGGCAATCAATAATTTTTTCATGTACATATTGGTGGGTCAATGTTGTCTCAAGGGAGACTTAAAATGTGAGTCTATCTTTCGATTAAAGATATCCTCGGGGTGGGAATAGCCAGTAATGCCATTATGGTGCGTGTTTTTCATTTTGTGCTGACACATACTGCTGGGCTTAGCATCAATCCCAGTGTGTTCTTTTAAATGTGATTAAAGCGCATGGTCTCACAGTTTTGTTTATTTTGATGTTTTTTTGTTCTTTCGGTTTCTGCACGCAGTGGAAGTCTGTCAGCTTTTGTCTTTTTCAAGATTATTTTTGGGAGATTTATGCCTTTATTTGGAGTCTGTGAAGAGAAACAGAAAATAAAGGGAAGGAGAGGAGGGGAATCCATCCATCTGTTTATCTGTAGTTGGGGGTGGTGGTGGGAGGCTAAGAAGGGTCTATTCCAGGGTGTCCTCCAAGCTGGGCATGCCCAGAAAACCTCCAGAGGAAGGCACCCAGGAGAAGTCCTGATGCTTGAACCATCTCAGCTGGCTATTTTTGACGCAAAGGAGCAGCAACTCTGAACCCCCATGATGTCTGAGCTCCTCACCTTGAGCCCAAGGAAACTATTTTCAGGTGCCTTATTCAGTCATTTACTACCTAGAATTCACTAGTTTTGGCAGCAAACTGAAGTAATTTAGTAATAATAGTAAGAAGACGAAGCAACAGTGGTAGTGTTGAAAACAGTGGACTTGTCGGTGCAAAATGTGCATGAGGGTGGAGGTGGATGAGTGTTTTAAAGCAAAGAAAAACAACATGAAGGAACCATGAAGAGAAGCTCGGAGGTCATGACACAGCAGCCAGGCAGGAGACCTAGTGAAGTGTCAGCAACAGCTTTATAGTCTGCCTCAGGTCTTCCCATTTGGTACTGACAATCTCTGCCCTGCCCACCAGGTACCTGAAACACATCCAGCGGAAATCAGAGTTGAGAGAAAAAGGTGGGGGGTTGTCACAGCTGGAACATCGATTGACTGGCAAATGAAAAACTTCACCTTCTGACTTAACTCTTTTTCACCAAAACGATCCAGAACACCCGCGTTACTGCCGCTGTTGCTGCATCGATCCGCCCGTCCATCTGAAGCTTCATTATGCTGCAACTCATGAACAAAATGCCAAGATACTTAAATTCCTTCGCTCGGGGCATCGTCTCATCCTCTACCCAGAGGGAGCAGTCCACCGTTTTCAGGCGGCAGTAGCAGAATGATGCAGCAAATTGTCTGGCTGAAGAAGGAACTCGGTGCTAAGTGTGATTTGCGACCATTTGGTGTCTTTCTAAAAAATAAAAATTACATCACCCCAAGTCTGTCAGTTTCTTGATGTGTTCTCACATAAACTTCCAGACAGCAGATGTGCTTTAGGGTGTTAAATTCTGTTGAGATAATGCCTCGGCTGGTGGCAATAGTACTTTGTACGCTTAATAGTTTAACTAGTTTACACTGAAGCGTCCCTATAAGCCTTTACTGTAGGGAAATGACCATAATTTGATCTGCTCTAAGGTTTCTTTAGAAACAGAGCTGTAGATATTTACTAAATACTACACTGGCCCATGAATTAATCATTGAGTTTCCTGTGCTTTTCTGATAAACGCTTTCCTATCAAATCGCTTGCAGCTAAAGTTTTTCAAATTCAGTTAAACGTATAGCAATTGTCCCACAACAGTCATTAAGTGCCTACTTGTCAGCCGGAGTCTGGATTGATGTGACTGGCTGAAGAAATGGCATCCATTCTGGATATTTTTCCCCACCTTGCTTCTTCTGTAAAAATAGCTTATCCCAGATGGTTTCTGACAGCAGTTAAGCACTAACATAAAGTAAATGTAGTGTGAAGACAGTTCTCATCATGCAAGAATAGTAGTGTGTGTGTGTGTGTGTGTGTGTGTGTGTGTGTGTGTGTGCGTGTGTGTGTGTGTGTGTGTGTGTGAGAACTGGAACAAATAGGATGTGTTAAAATTCACAAATTGTCTGCAAGTATCAAGCTTCCGCTGACGTAGCTCCTGTTCTGCTTACTACAGATGTATTGCATCCGACAAACAGATTAGTTTTCTACTTCAGAATTTTACAGTTTGATCTCATTGATGTATTCCAGTTAATCGGCTTGTTTTCAATAAATGTTTGCCTGCTTCGCCTTTCAAGTTTAAAAAAACATCCTGAGCCCGAGAGCCGTTAAAATATCCTTAATTCTAACACAGAACTGAATTTTTACAATGGACACAGAGGGTGTTTTACATTAATTTTTCATTCAGACTGAATATATTGCGCATGGTGTAAGTCTCCTTCATCAAGTGAAAACCAGGGCAGTTTTTTTTTCTCAGGGAATAAATTTCAAGTGGTCCAGACATGCCAGAGAGAGTGTGCTCAGTGTAAGTGTCCCCTGGTGATTCTGTCCAGCTCTATGAACAATGCCTGCAGTAGAGTCTTATTGATTGAGTCAGTTCCCCAGTTACAAAATGCCCAATTACTCCGAATCACATGATTGTGTCATTTATCCCTAATGAAAAAAAAAAATCAGCATTAGAACTATGACTTCTAAAGCTGGCATTCTCCATTATTACTGTCTCATGTCCTAACATCTGTCCTTAGTAAAAACTAGCCAGGGCTATATTTAGCCACCGGTCCAGCTTTATATAGGTCAAGAATCCCATCCACACTTCCATTCCTTCACAACAAGGCTGTAGCACATTTGTTGCTGTTGTAGGATCCTTTTTGTATTTTTCTGACTACTTCTATTAACATTCAGCTTTAAGGTGTCCTCAAGAGCTCTTAAAAATGTCTTCTTTTGGCAAAACACAAATAGTTATTTGCGCGTTCTGGTGGGTAATTTAGTTTCTCACTGTTAAAGCAAAACCCCTTGCAAGAGTAAAAGCCATGAGTGTTTTTGCTTCTTTTCTGTGGCTATCAGGTGTTTCCCTCCTTGTGGCATCCCACAGAGAGAAAAACTGACGCTTTGCTGCTTTGAAGTGTTTTGATGAACTTTCCCCACCCACGGGCTGTTGAATTTAGCGTTATTGTCCTTTTCTTGACTTTGCTCTACAAACCTCTTTCCTTTTTTTTGGTCCACAAGAGAGCGGAAACAGGATTTTTGTTTGGTCAATTTTGCACCTGCGTTCATCCATTTAACCCAAGTTATCTAAACTTGTAGACTTCATGATCTTTGACCATTCGCTTATTTTCAGAGTGATGACAGGTTGAGTAAAAACTATTATGATGCCGCATCTATAGACAAAGACAAAACAATCAGTGTAAATGAGGTAGTGTGTCTCCAGACTGTACACCGGGCTCTGCGTTGCAGTGCAAGCCTATTATAGCAGAGTATAACTGCTCGTTTCACCAAACAAACAAAAAAAAGCAACCATTGCCATCTATCATCAAAGCACCAAAGAAGCAAAAAATAACAGTAGTAATGATAGTATTTCCAATAACAGTAGAAAAATAATGACAGTAATAATATTACTGTGGAAAACATGTAACTCATAATGATACTGAGGTCGCTGCTACATTGCAACGCACCCATAAATCCAGCTAAACCACTGGGCTGGATAGACTTGCTCAAACCAATCAAAGTGGGAAAATTAGTTTTCTTGGTTGCTAAATGTGGTGGTTTGAAAACACAGTTGTGTCACAGATCCTATGTACAGAAACATCAAGTCAGCAACATTGCTCAGGTCGTTGCCTTTTGCTCATTTAACTGAATACACACATCTCTTTTTTTAAAGAGTTTTAATAGGTATGTGAACCATCAGCAGTCATGTTACTGTGTTTCATACTTTGAAGAGCCATGCCAAATGAAGTTTAGTTTGTTTTCACCTGAAGGTAAATAATAATCGAGGTCGGGCTTTTACATGTTCAGTCCAAAGACAAGCATGTCAACTGCAAAACTGGTGTTTCTAAAGAGGCTGTGTGGAGCAAATAGATGATTTCTTTGTGTGTACTCAGCTTCCTGCGACCCTGGATGAATATGCCGTTAAAAAATGTGTACACAACCTTTTGTAAGTTCACAGTGAGGTAAGCCTGATGAAGCAGCTTAACTTTAAAATGTTACAGCCTAACAGAAAAAGGAAAAAAAGTTTTTGGGGGGGCATCATTAGTGGAAAAGATATTGTGTCATTAGTAGATAAAAACTGTACAAGAAGCAAAATTAAGATATGATGCTCAGCCGAAGCCTCCCGTCTTGTACAGATAATTGAAAGTATTATCATTTGCACTGTGCAGTGTATACAGTGTGTACTTAAGACATATAGCTCGTACATTTAGAGCTTATTAGTGCAAACTGGCCATTTGAAACAAATTGCATTGCATGCTCCCACGCTGGGAAATGTATCCGTAAACTACAAGAAAGCCTTTCAAAAGAAAATAACTGTTAAATGTAAGGCACTTCCCTGATAACTAATTATTTCTCAAATTGTGCCAGATTCACAGCAGACATTTTAAGCACATTATTTTTGTCACTTGAACAAAGCCATCTGATTAAGTGTTGTCATAAAAGAGATCCTGGGCCAATTAGATTAAAAAAAGAAAAAGATGGGCTCACAGGCAAAGAACAATCTGCAGATTTGTTTCCATGCCAGCTCCAACAGACGGAAAGTGACGAGGAGGGAGAAGAGGAGGGAATGTGGGAGTGGAGGGGGAAGGGTCTTTTTTTTTCTCCAAACAATGTCTTCTTTTTCAACAACAGCGCTCATCAAAACCTTCTAAGTTAATCGGAGGTCACTTCATGCTCGTGCTAAATGGCTTTAGTTAAAATAAAGGGGTGCCTCTGAAGACCAGGCATCCTGTCAGAAGTCTCTAACCTGCTTGTTTTTTAATGGAACAGAGAATTGGCTCTGCAGTGATTGAGCTAAATCGAATCATCCCAGCCCTTTTAAATAGGCTGCAGAAGAGTCCTTTTCCTCACAAACAGCAGTAATATAAAAGAAAATTGTATTTGAGTAGGTGCTGAGTTTATGTTTGGCTGCAAATCAAAACAAACAAAAAAAATCCTAATATATCTCTCAAAGGCATACTGTAAGTTAATTACGTTAAAGCAATTCTAACTGAGTCTCTTGTCCACCTAAATGGGGAGTTTCATTAGTGGATTGCGGCGCAGTAATCTAAAGAGTAGGGGACCACTGTAACCCCTAAGGTTTGCCTTGGGAGGACTATCACAGAACACGATGTGTGTTAATCTCCATTTCCTCGATTATGTGTGGGCCGCTCTCAGCACATAATGTTTGTTCAAAGTCAGGGTGACTTTCTTTTCCCGTGCTTGGGTCCTCTGTTGCGCAGGAACGGGAGGGGGCACGCTAAAAAATGGGGAAGAAACAAGAAGATGAGCAGAGGAGTAAACACTGAGACAGGTGTCTGGCAAGGGACAATGATTGGATTTATAAACCGGCCAATGTTATTTTCTCTGCTTGGAGACTACTGTAAGGCATTAAGTGCTAACTGAAGCTCCCAGGGTCCCACTCCACAGACACTTTCCCTTCACTCTCCAACCTCTCGATCCCCGTCCTCTTCTCCAGTTTTCACTCACATTGCTTCCCGCATCTCCTTTCTTACCTTTTTCTCACGGGTGCCTTTAGATTTTCTTCTTTTGTGTCTGCCCAAGATTGATTGGCCTCGAAAGCATCCTTTTTGCTTCCATCACCATCCTTGCATTTTCTTCTCCTCGGGCAGGGGTGTGTCATCCATCCTCCTGTCTCCCCAGACCAGTGGCTGATGCACAACATCCAATATTTTCTCCAGCTGGAGTGGAACTGAGCACATTAGGGATGGGTCTGTTAAGGTGATCAGACTCGCTCCCGCTATACCCGGGAACCATTTTTCTTCATTTGAGAGCGTCTGTCTTCCTGCCAATACTATAGATTTTCTATCAGCTCCTTAATCATGGCCCCATGATTGGGAAAGTGATTAGTCAGGTCTCTCCGATATGAAAACTCTAGTATCAATTTTCATATCTGTCGGGGCACATAGCCTGGTTTAATAAACCACTATTTGAACAGTTAGATGAAACGTTCTTTCCTTCACCCCCATCAGCTTCCTGCTGAAGCGCGCTGGGATTTTATTCTGCATGCAAAACTCCTGGGCAAAATCTGTCAGGAAAAGGAATCGCCACAGTGCAAGCGTCCATGTCCTGATTCCACTTTTTACTCAAAGCTTTATAATTTCACAACCTGTGCAAGGCTGGAAATAAGCTTATTAGGTTTGCCGAGTCAGGGGGGGCTGACATGAAGATGAATATTTCTGAGGCCCGTAGAGGGGCAGTAGCTAGAGGAAAATATCATTTAACAGATGAGACTTTTATTTAACAGCTTGAATGAAGAGGCCAAAAGTGAATGTATCTTTTTCTCTCTCTCTCTCTTCATGTCTTGCTTTAGGTCATCTGATGGTGTGTGCACAGCAGGAACAGTGGTGGTGAGTCGTCTGAAGATGGGGGAGATGGAGGAGGTTGATGTGGACCAGATCACCACAGACATACCGTCACAGAAGGTAAGGTTAGCGGGCTGACTAGACGAAGCAGGAGCGGGAGTCTCCATGTGCCAGACGCCTCGTGCTAATACTAGGATTAGACAGGCACTGCACAAGTCCTCCAATGAGATTAAATAAACTTCAGTAAAACCTAATAGGGATTTACAGGATGTGAGTACGTTTAATGTCTGAATGCCTATATGTTGATACCGAAAGGGTTTTAAAAGAATGATATTGACACACATACACTCACAAATCTATTTGTCTCAAACCGTTACGCATTCTTCTCTACTCTTAACTGGGCTCTGAGATCACACAACGTCATCATCAGGAAGTTAAAAGAGGAAGAAGGAGTATTCTCCTTCAGAGTCTGAGTTTTTGAGGCGCCACCAGACCGAAAGTAGAGTTGTGCATATGCACTCCTGATTTGATTTCTGCATTTCTCTGCACATTCCTAAGAGGCCGTGATTTGTCAGGTGAATTCATGCTGTAGATCTCAGGGAAATCAGTTAAAAAAAAACAAAAAAACAAAGCTCTTGGGATATTTCTCATCCGTAAATAGGAACAGCTTTGTAGAGCAGCACAGAGGCCAGCTGTTGATTTCCTGTTTGTGTGGATAATTGTGTGTTTTTTGTACGTTGTGTTTGTGTATGCGTGTGATTCATGTCTTATATAATTGACCGAGGGCCTCTACATGGCTGACTGGCTTTCTGTTCTGCCCACCCCTGTTAATGGTGCAGGGAGGTTCCCTGCTAGGCTCCAGCATGTCACTGAAAATCTGCCCATGTCGCCTTGATGAATGTGTTGCCCTATGCGTGTGCGTGTGTGTGCGCATTTGTCTTGTCACAGCATATTTCCTTGTGTGTATCGTTGCTGTTGTTGAAGATGAAGGAAGGAAAGAAGGAAGGGCTATGACAAATCCAGGGGAAGGCTCACTTTAGACTCAGGACTCTCTTGTAGGGAAGTTCTCTTATTCCCTCCTTGTTCAAGGTACCTTAGTCATGTTCATGTGCTGCTGCCTAATTTACATATTTGCACATGCTTGTAAGTCTGTGTTTGATCAGTCCGTGTCATCGCTTAGGTGGTTGCTGCTCATGAATATCCCACTGACCCTGCAAAAATAATCAGCTGAAGCAAGAAAGATACTCCAGTCACCTTTGATCTGATCTCTTTACATATTTTAGCCTTCAAAGAGCCATCTAACAGATGCTGCCTACCGTTACAATGGGACTCCTTTCGCAGCTGAGGCCCTTAGCTCATTGTTAATACTTATCATTAGACGAGAAACTTGCCCAGTAAAATCTGCCCATTCTGTCCAATGGACACAGTTTACTCTGGAGTTAGTGTGTGTGACTCTGTGTGGCTGCTGTTGGTTGATGTCTGTTTTATTCAGGATCAGTTTCTGAGCTAGGAGAGGTGATGGATCGTCCCTAGCAGTCATTAAAGTCCTTTTCTGGGGACAGATTTGGCTGTCTGGCTGTGTTAGATGGTTCATCAGACAGGCCAGAGCTGGGATACAGCGAGCATGAAAGATTGCTAGTTGTCAGTGGTTCACGTTGCTTTGACGAAGAAACCCAGGCATAATTCAAAAAAAACATCATTTTAACTGGTGTGCATGTGTGTTTTTATGAAAAGCAGAGTGTAAAGTTAAGAGTACAGCTTCACCTCCTTTCTGTGTGAATTTGACTATTTTATACATTTTAAGGGTCTGCTACATTAAAGCCCCAGGGTTTGTATCAGTTTCTTTCAACCTTTTCAGGACCAAAACCTCAAGAATAAAAAATGTAAGAAATAAGTTAATGATGTGCCACTACACTGTAGGCTTTGGTACTCAGAACGTCTGGTTTAATAACTGTTGGCCACAGTAGTCCAGTGCAGAAGCTCTAACCCTAACTCAGTGTTATTTCACCCAACACAAAAGTCAGAGTTGCAGCTAATGTATCGTCTTTGTTTTATATTAGCTAAAACATAACTTTTGTCTAGCACTAAAATCATGCAATCCTGTAATTACCTTACAGGGTCAATGACAGTCAATTTTTTATTTTTTAATCAATTAATATACTGGGGGAGGTGGGGGTCCATGTCCATGTCCATGTCTCATTCCCTTTCACCTTCATTACCTCACCATTACAACACCGCTGCTTCAGTGTGCAAACTACCACCAATTAAATAAATGAGAAATGAAAAGGATTCAGACCATCACATTTTACAGGAAACACAAAAAGTCCTAGAAATTAGGGCTGGGCGATATGGCCTAAAATCCATATCGCGATATAATTTGAAGCACGTGTGGTAATGATATATATCGCGATATATTGTGTTCTTCTGTCTAACGTATTTTCCACACTATAAGGCACACTTAAAATCCTTTAATTTTCTCAAAAATCGAGTGTGCCTTATGTATGAATTCTGGTTGTGCTTACTGACCTCGAACCGATTTTGGTGTGCAGAAATCTGTTAAAAAATGTTTTGATGGATTGTCAGAGCATTACGGCTGCCGTAGTAAGGAGCTTCGCGGAGTAATCTGGGTCCAAAGCTCCGTCTCTTCAGGTCCCAAAGTCAAACGAACACTGAGAGTTAAAAACGGTTTAAATTCTTTCATCTTTAATAAAATCATCAGCGTTGCTGCTTTATCGGGTGTAACAATTAAGTTTTACATCCATGCATCCATGAAAACAGAATTTATTAAATTTAACGGAGTTAGAAGTTAACAGGAAGTTAGCTCGCTAGTTTCCACCTAAACATGACATACCATGTTCTGACTGAGAGATTTTTGAAACTAACTAAAACGTACAGCTCTGCTACCACTTCCGACATAAATGAAGACAGAAAACTAAACAGCAGTGGCGTTTGCAGGGTTACTGAAGTTGGACTACCTGGTATATAATGTTCTGCTACGGGATTGCTAGCGACACAGCTATGTTAGCATAACATTAGCACAGTGAAGCTGGAGGATGAACGCCAAGTTTTTTTCCACTTGATAAAAGTTAACGTGAAGGATTCTGGTGGTTAGGGACAAATGCAATCGTATAGCAGGATGCTATAGACGGGCCAGACTTCAGTCAGGAGAACAACTGAGATTATTCATCCACAATAGGAGGTTAGTTATTAATATACTGCAACAACATGGGAACAGTACAGCTGCGAGAGAATTCAACATTAATGAATCAATGGTACTGAAGTGGAGGAAGCGCAGTTTTTGGCTTTCCCCATATTTCAAAAGTGCTTCATCTCTTTGCTATGACTGTCGCCCGGCATAATTTGCAGATGATAATGGTTGTAGCCACTGCGATGCTTTCGACCGCGATGCGCTATCGCGATAGAGCGGTATAGTCAAAATCTCTATCGGTGGCCAAATTTATATCGTTTCTATCATATATCGTTTATATCGCCCAGCCCTACTAGAAATGTACCTGTTTAGTGTCTGTCAGATTTTTCCCTACAAGAGATTTGTAGCTTCTTAGTTCACCTTGTCGAGTTGCTGTTATGCATCGGACCTGCGGTTTGCGACATCCTGCAGTTCAAAACAGTTAGAAATAGTACATTCACAGTTTGTTGCCTCTTCAACTGATGGAAGAGCAGCTGTAATGGTCCAACAGAAAGTCATTAAACCGAAAGTCATTTAACTCCAAATGTCTGCTGTTGGTCTCTGTAAATGGAACAGGATGTCTTCCTGTACAGAGATTTGGGTAAAAGAGGGTGACAGACTAAATCTAAATCTGAAAAGGTGTAGATAAAGGCCTCAGGTTGGCTTGGGGGAGATCCTACTTACCATAATGCTTTCTGGGCTGTCATTTTCAACCAGTGAAATAAAACCAGTGTTTCTACTAATTCTGATGTCAGTCTCCACTTCATGTTGCAGCTTCTGAGCCAGGTTGTAACAGTGGGAACACCCACTTTTTCACAAATCACACAAATTTTTAATAATTGTGTGTAACTTAGGCTACATCCACACGTACACGGGTATTTTTGAAAACGGAGATTTTCCGTTTTAGTTTTAAAAACTTATCCCGTCCACATGTAAACGCAAAAATGAAGGAAAATGCTGCTAGGAACATGCCAAAGCAACAGGTGGCGATATATTCCTAACCGTGTAGAAATGTTGGCCAATCAGAAGTCTAGAAGCCTCGGTGGGAAATAGTAAACATAGATGGGGCATAGAAGCAGAACCAAGTTGTATGTGTGGAGGGACAGTAACTGTGTGTATATATGTAAGCATTTAAACACTGCAGAGAGTACAATTAACAGTAATAGTATTGTAGAAATGCATTTCACCGAAACAATAACGTGGCGCACAGTGTGACGTCAAAAAAGGCGCACACCTTTGACGCTGCGTGCAAAAAATGAGTTTTAGTAAATACGCCGTTTACATGTGGACGAAAGGGGAAAACACATAGAAGAATCTCAGTTTTCAAAAATACCCGGGTACGTGTGGACGGAGCCTTAGATAAGTTATCAAGATTTTGTTTTTAAAAGGAAAAAAACAGAAAATATTTAACACTCAGCCAGAAACAGAGTCGCCCTCTGTTGGCCTTTAAAGACAGCTGCAGGTTTATGGCACTTCCACATGCTTTATATTTTCAGATTGTCCATATTTTTCCCTCTCACACCCAGCTCGTCACATCTATCCCTTCGCTGACCCTGGTTCTGTCCAATGTTTCTTCCTGCTAAAAGGGTTTTTTACTCCCACGGTCACCAAGTGGTTGTTCATAGGAGGGTCATCTGATTGTTGGGGTTTCCTTTCTATCAGTGTAGATCTTTACTTCACAATATGAAGCACCTTGAGATGATTATTGTTGTGATTTGGCACTATATGAATACAACTGAAATGAAAATTAAATTGAATTGAATTTCTTCCAAAGTCTTTTGCTTGCTTGAGAAATTTCATTTTGGAAAATTGCACCTAAACTAATTCAGAACATTAGAGTATACTGCAAGTTTTATGAGAGTGGATTTTTTGTCTCTTGTTGGTTACTGTTGTAATGATTAAGCAATGAAATAACCACATTAAAAGATATTGGATCTTTTGCCTAGTAGGACACAGTAATTGAGAGATTAAAGCTGTGTGGTCTCCCATCTCTCCTAAGTAAAACCAGGTAATTTACTGTATGTCAGTTGATAGTTTGAAATTTTGAAAGTTTGAAATTTACCAGCTGAAGAAACCGTATATATTTATAGATGTATATGTATAGATAGAAAGATAGATATGGGTTTTTTAATGTAATTATGCTTATGTGAGCAGCTTTATGGTTCTCTAGCAGAACACGGATCAAACTACCGGAATTTTACCTGCTGGCTACAGCTTTGGCGCTAAAGTACCTCTCAGTGTGTCAAAGCTAAATTAGGATTTTCAAACTCGAGCTGCCACCAAATTAGAGTATATGTCACATCAAGTCTCAGTGTCAGGCTGCACTTAAATGTGGTTGCCGTCACAGGCGACAGTTTGTGATCAAAGCCTGAAAGCACATCAGAGAAATGCTTTACTGTTCATGCTCATGTTTGCCAGTTTTCATCTTGTCTTTTCTTCTGTTCTTTCCAGTGTCCACTGGTATGTGAGTCTGCGCACCATTCTTGCACCGACAGAGAAAATAACCCATTGACCGGGCCAGGTATGAGTCACACCCTGAGCACCTGTAATTTCACCACTTATTGCTGGATAATGTTGCAATAAAAATGCCTCTAATTTCCCCTTCTTGAAAGAACTCTATAATGGCCTTGAAGGAAAGGCTGAAAGACTCTATTATAATGCATTTAATACATTAACATCATGTAACGTCTTCATCTAAAAGTCTGTTAATGCTCTGCATCTGTTTAACCTTGAGTAACTTCTCTATGAATAACATTTGAAGTCTATGCTGTGTCCTTTTTCTTGATTAAAGAATTTTATCTTCCCTGCTTACATTTACTATGCGCCAAAGTGTTTTTAGACAGACAGAGACTAGTGAGAGGTGTCTGACAATGTTAGCCTGCTCAGTTCTTTGTAGACTAACTAAAGATGATCAGAAGATGTCATATGAGCTGCGTGAGACTAATTTAGTGGTAACACAGAAAGTCAGCTCACTCACCGGTTAGAAAAGAGAGCATTGCAGAGAGAAAATGAAAGACATGTAGACGGAAAAGCGTGTGACTTGAAAAGGTCACAACTCCTGCTGTGTTAAAACTTCACAGCCCCTTTTTCAAAGGAAACTTGGGAGACACACATCCATTTGTTCCACACATCCATTTTCTCCTGTACCTGGATCCCCTTAGCCTCCCCGAGCTCCCCAGCAGCCGCACGCCTGTTGTCATGGTGTCATTGCTGCTTACTGTTTCTACTGTGATTAACTAGTGAACTGCAGCCATGTTTGCAGGTGCACATCTGCAGCCTGTCAAAACAATACCCTCCCCACAGATACAGCCAGATTGAGTAACGCAATTTAGTCTTCCACTTTTATTACCTTTCAAAATGAGCATGCAGAGAACAGGGAGATAGCAGAGCCCACGCGCAGCAATTCTCGGCAAGTCATTTTCTTAAGAGGTGTCAGGAAGGGAAATGGAGGCGTCTGATTGGTGGACAGATTAGTGTGGCGGCAGGGGGGAGTCCGGGGGTTAATCCGCTTCGCTGATGGGGGTGGAAGTCAGCAAACTGTTGCTCCTCCGATTAAGGCTGTGCCCTCACCCCTTTCTCTCCATGTATCTCCTCATTTATTTTTGTCAACCCATTAAAGTTTTTCGAATCCCCGTGCCAACGATTTTTGATTTTCACATTTCATTTAGATGCAATTATGAACCCTCTCAAGAGTTGTTCAGGCTAGTCATAATTAAATTGTCATTAATTTCAACATCTTAAGCGCCGTAGAAAAATAATATTAAGCCCGTCTGCAGTCTGTCTGACTTATCGTTATTGTCCTTAAGAGAATCTCTTGCTGTCTGTGTGGAGTTTTTATAGTGTAGTAGCCTGTCTACTGCTATGCAGTTAAGTCAGTAAAAGGTCACAAGATTAACACTAATAGAAATGCCTTTCGTGCAGAGCTTTGGAAAATCTTTTGCTGCATTTCTTGCGGTGCTTGCTGTGGTTACTGTATGGTAGTTTTCTCTATTTGATTTCAGTATATTCTTTGCTATTCTCATCATCTAGATATCACATAAAAAGCATCCAGCACATGGACCATATGTAAACCCCACAAAGACAACCCCCAACAAGAATGGGACTTCTGTTCTGTACCCTGATCATTTGTTTCTCTTTATTATCATGTTTAAATTCCTGAGTGGTAGTACACTTTGTTGGAGAGTGGATGTCAACCATGGATTTGTTAAGAATAATTAAAAGCTATGGAGTTGTATATGCATTTGTAATATCTATATAAAGTACCAAAACAGTGTGGGGGGATGGTATCAGATGGTAAGGAAGAATGTTTGTTCATGGTTTTATAACACCAAAGGAAGTCTACAACACAAACCGATTATCCAAACTCAGTTATTCTTGGATTTGGTCCCGAAATGATGACGTTAACCAAACAATCAAATCCAGTCAGACTAGCATGAAATACTGTTGGCTGGTGGCGAAGATGGGAATTGTTGGAATAGTTTTTAACATTTTTTATTACAGTTGTTTTGTTTTGATTTGTAAAGGTTACCCAGTTTTTACTAAGAAACTATCTTTTATTAAACCACATATAAAGCTGCTGCTTAAGTCAGTCAAGTAGCACATTGCATCACATTGCATCCTAAATGAAAACTTACCACATAAGGACTCCCACTGTCGTGTGCCTTCTGGAACCCATCTGAAGGGCATCGCTGAACTTTAACACTCGAGGACAAATGACGTAGCAGTGTGAGGATTAATGGCTCAGACACTAGGTTTCAAAACGAGGACTCAGACAGACGACCTTGAAAAAAACAAAAAAACAACAGTTTACGTCCATCAGTGTTATAGTGCTGTATAAGGGCTTCTTATGGGGACTGTTTTCTGCACTGCCAGTAGGAGCATGAGTATGGCTTCCATTTATGAATTAAGGCAAAAAAAAAAATTGATTTTTTTTTTCCTGCTACGCATGTTTGACTACCCATTGCAAGATTTTCAAGGTTTCACTCTGAGTGCTTCAGCTCTGCAAACAGAAAGGAGTACTACACACAGTTTAAGGCTCACAGCTTTCTTGCCCTCTGCTGCTAGCATGCAGATAAGAGCATTAGAGCTGTTTTTCGTTTCCAGCCTTCAATTGCTGCTATTAGCCACTCTCTGCAAGAAAAAAAATAAAGATGGGACTCAACGTGAATCAGTTTTAATGGAAGAGCTGGGCACTGGGGTTCGTAAGGAAACTTTCAAAATGATTCAATGGACCGTTCCTCAGTGTTGCACAATAAATAAGCAATTAATATGGTAATGGAGGAAATAATAAGGCAAAGATTAGTAGGACAAGGTTACGTGTTTTGCTCTGCTGTGCTGTCAACTGAAGTATAGAGAGAGTAAGAGAGGGAAGGAAGGCCTTGAAAAATGAGAAACTTCTTATCTACGGCAGACACCATTATTGATTATAGAATTTAATTTGTGCTTCATACCTCACACGACTTTTCAAGACTTTTGAAGTCTATCTGTTCTGTCACGTCCTGTCAGAGCTGATGTAAAAGTCTGTTTACCTTTTGCAAAATTAAAGAGAAACTCTTTAAAATTTATAAAACAGGGATGTGATGTATTTTCTGCTGTGTCAGATGGTTCAGTGAACAACTTCTTTTTTTTTACTTTGTTCTCACCATCCCTTTGTCTTTCTCTGGCAGTGTTCAAGAACCCAGTATGCAAAGTGTACAGATTTCAAACAGTGGACAGCAAGTGGATGCTTGTGCGGGAACAAATGGAGGAGTGCACTCTGTCGTTCAGTATCCCCAAACAGCTGCTCGCGCTGTACATTCAGGAGGACATGAGTAGGTAAGCGCATCTGAAAAATCAGACATAATCGTTGTGTGGACCTTAATTTCTTCTTCTTGTCGTGGAGATTAAGGACCCAGGCTGTGGAGCCATACTGATTAAACAGAAGGCAGGTCTTTTATTTTGGCTGACTCGCAGTTCTCAGAAACAAAGCCCAAAGTAAATCCAAAAACAAGAAGCTGAGATTCAAAATTAGCCCAGGAAATCACGGGGGTTAACACATGAGGGGAGCTTAGCAGACACTGCAAGAAAGACTGAGGGGAAGACACAACTATTTTTACAGGGATTCAAATTCAAATTTTTATTTGTCACGTACACAGTCATACACAGTACGATATGCAGTGAAATGCTTAGACAACTGCTCGTGACCTAAAGAAAAAAAAAGGAAAGGGCTATGAATAAGATAGGAAATAAATATGAAAAATTAAAAAGTGTAAATTTAACTAGGAAGGAATAAAATATAAGAATATAAAATATAAAAAATGAAATAACTGTACAACACAAATTAGAATGAAGGGTAAATTTAACTGGGAAAGAATAAGATAAAATATATAAATTAAAGTTGAAAATAAAATAACTGTACAACAAAATACACAATACACAGTATAGAACTATATAAGAATGTATGAAGAAATATAAATAAATAAATAAATATATATACACACACACAATAACAGCAGCTGTACAAGTATTAACTGGAAATGAAGAATATAGTGACCAGTGTTGTGCAATCCACATTTGTCTTGTGCGGTGCAAATATGCTTAAAGTGGTTTAAGTGATGAAGTGAAAACAATGTCCAGTGTGTGTGTAAGAACTATATGTGTGGGTCAGTACTGTGTGGTGGTGTGATTGAGAGACCGTATCGCCTGCGGGAAGAAGCTCCTCCTCAGTCTCAACAACAGACTGTTCTCTCTGTTGAGGCCAGGAAAGCGATTCCGCTCCCTGAAGACCAACACAGAGAACAGTCTGTTGTTGGGATGGCTGAGGTCCTTCACGATCTTCCTGGCCTTGGTCCAGCACCGCCTGCTGTAGATTGATCTGGGATTTGTAGGCTAGTCTTCTGGGCAGATCCCGGCACCCCCGTGCCTTATGTTTGACACTGCTCAACCGAGGCAGGGTTGAGAGTAAAACTAAGTGCAAAGAACAGGCAGCAGCTGACTACCACAGCAAAACAAGAACTAACTTAAGACTCACTAAACACAGAAGAAACCTATAATAAAGAAGGAAACTAAGCATAAATAACACAATCTTTAAAAAGTAATAGAACTCAAATATAAAAAGTTCAAAAAACCTCAAAAACAGACTAAAGCATAACTCACAATGAAACCTAACAGAAAAGCCAAACAGAAAGCATCTGAAAAAGACAAATAACTCAAACATGGCACGGTTTAGTTCAACACAACAACAGCCACCTCGAGACACTTTATATTGGAAGGTCTTCAGTCTAGACCTTACAATAGTGGAGAGAAAATCCATCAGTGAGATAAAAAAAAAAACTCCCCTCTTATGGGAAGAAACCCCCAACAGAACCAGGATCAAGGAGGTGGAGCCATCTGTTGCAACAGTTGGGGCTACAGCTGTACACAGGGGAGGCTAAAAAAGACAGAATGCAAACAACTAAATACAGTGGGGCAAAAAAGTATTTAGTCAGCCACCGATTGTGCAAGTTCCCCCACCTAAAATGATGACAGAGGTCAGTAATTTGCACCAGAGGTACACTTCAACTGTGAGAGACAGAATGTGAAAAAAAAAAAATCCATGAATCCACATGGTAGGATTTGTAAAGAATTTATTTGTAAATTAGGGTGGAAAATAAGTATTTGGTCACCTCAAACATGGAAAATCTCTGGCTCTCACAGACCTGTAACGTCTTCTGTAAGAAGCTTTTCTGTCCCCCACTCGTTACCTGTATGAATGGCACCTGTTTGAACTCATCATCTGTATAAAAGACACCTGTCCACAGCCTCAAACAGTCAGACTCCAAACTCCGCCATGGCCAAGACCAAAGAGCTTTCGAAGGACACCAGGAAAAGTATTGTAGACCTGCACCAGACTGGGAAGAGTGAATCTACAATAGGCAAGCAGCTTGGTGTGAAAAAATCAACTGTGGGAGCAATCATCAGAAAATGGAAGACATACAAGACCACTGATAATCTCCCTCGATCTGGGGCTCCACGCAAGATCTCATCCCGTGGGGTCAAAATGATCATGAGAACGGTGAGCAAAGATCCCAGAACCACATGGGGGGACTTGGTGAATGACCTGCAGAGAGCTGGGACCAAAGTAACAAAGGTCACCATCAGTAACACACTACAACGGCGGGGAACCAAATCCCGCAGTGCCAGACGTGTTCCGCTGCTGAAGCCAGTGCATGTCCAGGCCCGTCTGAAGTTTGCCAGAGAGCACATGGATGATACAGCAGAGGATTGGGAGAATGTCATGTGGTCAGATGAAACCAAAGTAGAACTTTTTGGTATAAACTCAACTCGTCGTGTTTGGAGGACGAAGAATACTGAGTTGCATCCCAAGAACACCATACCTACTGTGAAGCATGGGGGTGGAAACATCATGCTATGGGGCTGTTTTTCTGCCAAGGGGACAGGACGACTGATCCGTGTTAAGGACAGAATGAATGGGGCCATGTATCGTGAGATTTTGAGCCAAAACCTCCTTCCATCAGTGAGAACTTTGAAGATGAAACGAGGCTGGGTCTTCCAACATGACAATGATCCAAAACACACCGCCCGGGCAACAAAGGAGTGGCTCCGTAAGAAGCATTTGAAAGTCCTGGAGTGGCCTAGCCAGTCTCCAGACCTCAACCCCATAGAAAATCTGTGGCGGGAGTTGAAAGTCCGTGTTGCTCGGCGACAGCCCCAAAACATCACTGCTCTCGAGAAGATCTGCATGGAGGAATGGGCCAAAATACCAGCTACTGTGTGTGCAAACCTGGTAAAGACCTATAGTAAACGTTTGACCTCTGTTATTGCCAACAAAGGTTATGTTACAAAGTATTGAGTTGTATTTTTGTTATTGACCAAATACTTATTTTCCACCCTGATTTACGAATAAATTCTTTACAAATCCTACCATGTGGATTCATGGATTTTTTTTTTTTCACATTCTGTCTCTCACAGTTGAAGTGTACCTCTGGTGCAAATTACTGACCTCTGTCATCATTTTAGGTGGGGGAACTTGCACAATCGGTGGCTGACTAAATACTTTTTTGCCCCACTGTATTAAACACTGTAACTAACTCACAAAGGACGACAGTAATGAAAGCCTCAGAATATAGGAATCAGGACCCAACGTGGTCAGGAGATAGACCAGGTCACCTAGTAATTGGAAAGTTGGTGGTTCCATCCCTGTCTGCTCCAGTCTGCATACTAAATATCCTTAGCAAGATGCTAACACCAAGTTGCTCTTTGATGATGTGTTGGATATAAAGGACTTCCATGCAAAAAGCATAAAAGAAAGTCCATGTGTGAATAAGTGCTCGGATAGAGCAGAAAAGTGCTATATCAGAACCAGTTCATTTACCATTTTTCAGTCTATAAGGAAACCAAGTCAATAACCCAAACTCCGAGATTAACTAGAAAACTGAAATACACAATACACAACCCACAAACAACCTAAAGACCGCAACAGCCTCCTCCCATATTTAAAACTAACCCCTTTACAACCTCAGCTCTATTTGTATGTTTAAAGACTTTACTTGGAATCAAAACAGAGTCTAGTTGATACTGTGTGAGAAAAAGGAAAAATTAGACCATCCCCTCGGGCTCGACCGTTGATTGTCAAGGCAGATCATTCCTTAACTGGCCTGTTGTCTCTGGCAGCCCTTTCTCATACATAACACATAAACAGTCCATACATAGACACGCTCACACATGAATTATTTATGCTGACTTCAATCCAAGGCACACAAAGATCCAATCAGAGATCTGGATGAGTGCGTTAGTAGGAGGATGTTTTTCCATTTGTAATCACAGCATGTAACAAAAGCCTCACACAGCCACACAACATCAAGGACACGTGTCCGTCACATCCCTTCCTTAAGCATATGCACTGGATCCCATTCACCTTCCAGTAACGTGTTCCTAGAGCATCGGTGCTGTTCTGCTGCCTTTTTAACCTTACTTCCTGATAATTCAAATCTTAGCTAAATTTAGAAGACAATTATAGAATATTTATGAAATGCGTTATCTGTATAATACAGCTCATGAGCACTCAGCAGGCTCCAAACCATGACTACCGTATACAGTGTTCGTTTATTAACACCCATGTGCACCATATCTCCAGCTTGGTCGCTCGAGCACCTCTTCTATAATCCTCTTTAAATGTTGTCTTTCTCCACGGTGCCTCTCCATTTTGGCGATTCCGTCAGCCAAGCTCACAGCGGTGTTAGCTCAGGGTTTTTAATGATTCAGTAACTGCTGTAAAGTTGTGAGTGCAGCAGCGGATTTTGGGTGGCTTAGTTTGCTTTAGCACTCTGTGATAATCTGGATATTTCTTCCGTCTATTTGTTAGCTTTAATGTCTCCACTCATGTTCTAATCGAAGACTGTGAACACAGAGGCAGTAGAGTTTCCGCTGTGGCTCCTTGTGCGCGTCGCCGTGTGTATGTGTGCAAAGAAGATAAACGCATGTGCAGCAAAGTGTGCGGGTATCGATAAAACCTCCCTCATTAAGAGCTGTCTGGTTTCTCATTAATGAAAAAAGAAAAAGTGCCCTTGCTTTTGGTGTTAATTAACAAGTACTGTGTTTGCGTGTCAAGATCATGTAGGTGACATTTTGGCATCCACCATCTTTGTTTGCACTTGCTCTTTATATCTAAGATCTGGATTAATGGCTGTGCTTGTTGTCTTGATGGAGCCGTTTTTTCACAATAAACTGAAGGTATTTGGGGTGAAAAATGCTTGCTTTTCAGCGCAGCCACAGAGGTTTTATTGACCCCCACACAAAAGGCCTTTAGTTATTAAACTGAACAGTCACTATAATGCGCCATGAAATAAAGGCAGCCACATGACAGGTCTTTTCTTTTTTGGAAATGTATTTTGTTATCCGAATCATCTGGCTGACTCAATTTTAACACATTTTCCTCTTTATCTGTATCGATCTATTGTTTGTTTTTAATCTGCATCACATGTCAGTTTAAAAAAGTCATTGTTTATAATAACTACAAATATATTTCATGAATTTTATCCAGTTAATCCTCTTATCTTCCTTTTTCTTACCTTTTTTGCTTTCTTATGCTGTAGGACATTGTTTTTTGTTTTTTTTATTTTATTATAACTGAAAGAGATGCTGCTTCAGTCAGGGCCACAATACTAAAAATATTATTTTTATTCTCTGACCGCAGTAATTTATATTTAGTGGTGGGGTGGATGGAGCTTACCTTGTAAGGGCTGGTGTGGTGAGAGCCGCAGTAAAACCCCACCACAAAACGGAGCAGGCAAAAAACCCCGATAAATATCACGTTAAGTTAGATAATAACTTAACGTGAAATTAAAAAGTACTATCCACTAGCCAAAAATAAAATATTGAATTAGATAATCATTTGCAACAGTATTAATGCCAACAGTCCCGTCTTCACTCTTCCAGTTAAGGCACAGTTTCACAACACTGCTGCACACAACCCCTCCTCTCAGTTACAGCTGAAATACCTAAAGGCCTCAACAATAAGCAACACTTTAGGAGGAATTTCAAGAGGTCAGTAAAGCTCCAACACTGAACTAATAAACACATATCACAAATGTTAACCAGGCAGGCACACATGTTAACATTAGGTCAGCAATTACCTGACAGCCACATTATGATTTAGCCATGAATTGTTTCAAATATTGCTTTGAAACAATTCAAAGCAATATTTCAAGATGATCGAACACAGTTCACTGCAGTTCCAAGTTTTTAAAACGATACATTAAAAGATAGAAGAGTTATTATTAGACTAGCAGCTAATAATAAAAGGATAACACTAATATGGGAGCTAGGTAGCTTCCTGCCTGCCTATCTGTAACACTAATACAGCGTTAATTTAACAGGATAACACAATTTGATAGGAAAAATGTGACTTGTTTTTTTTTTTTTAATGCACTACATAAAAGACTCTTAAAATTCATCTTCAAATACAGTAACATAGTGTTTGCATTGTCAGATAACTCAAAAATGACGGTTATTCCTTGTATTGTTCTAATATATTTTAAAAAATAAGCTTGTCAATTTCCCCCCGTGTTATAAAAAATTGTCAAGTTTGAAACTCTAGTATCGTGGTGACCCTGTTAGATGTAGGATGAAAAGGAGGCACTGAATTGGAGGTGGGTGACAAAGCGGCTTGCAGAGGTAGCAGCAACTGTGAGCAGCTTAAACCGGCTTACCGATTGGATGTGTAGAAGAGTATTGCTGCCGACTTGCACTCCATGGCCTGTGTAAAGTGTAAAAAAAACAACTGTATAATATACTGTGTTATTCCAAAGAAAGTTATTTTAGCATGAGTAATGAATTAGAATGTAGCAGAGTCTCCCTGAATGTTATTTTTGGGCTTTAGAGTTTTAGTGTTAATCAGCAATGAATATTAACAAATATCTAAATCCTGATGTTGAACACCTAATACCTGCAAAAAGAACGAATATCCAAGCAGTTGATAATCGAGAAGGCAAAACAACATACACAATAGGACAAAGAGGACAGGAAAAGTGGATGATTGTTGTTTGTTCTCACTACAGGCTAGATCATTTCAAAGATGCAATAAAGTCATCATCTTACTCTATAATATTAAATGTGACATTGAAAATGCATTTTCCCTAACATCTGCTGTCTGTTAAATGTTATACTAGGATCTGTGACCTTATTTTTGCATGCATATTTAATCAGCTCATACCTACTCTTATCACACCTTTACCCTTTCCAGACAATAGCGCAGTGATTAAAGGGGGTGAGTCTATCGTATATCTCTGTTCACCATCTCTGTGCCTCGGAACCCTCATTTAGCAAGCAGATATGCGTATCTGTTGTTTTAACCATTATTTACATCCACCTTGACCTGAGACACAAAGTAACAGAACGATAGTGTGGTTTGAGCCTGTGATGCAGTGTCTTAAGGATATTTAGTGGAGACCATTGTGGCTATATATTTACTATTTTAACACTTAAATCAGAAAACTTGAAACCACTGTCTCCTTGATCATTAAAGTGGTCAATTGGTCAAGTGGATTCATTAAGAACAATGTATATTTCAGTGAAACCAGTGGAAACATGGGTCTGTTCAGTACCCACTAGCTAGAAAATCTACTATAAGATTATCTAAACAGCACAACATTTAAAGACACTTATTAGCAGGGTTGTTCCTTTTCCTGATTGATGCCAAATATTTTTTATTTTGTTTTCTTATAAAACAACAGGAGTTTCAAGCCATTTTGCAAACATTTTGCATTACAACTACACCGATCTTGGTTCAAGTGTCTTTTTAATTGAAGATAATTACATCACAAAAGTATCAATGATTCTCATTTTCAAATCACATGAATGTTCTGCTGTCAGTAGCGATATAAGCGACCTTTACTCTGAAAATCTGGAATATTAGGAAACTTGAATATCACTGCCAGTTAACAGTCCACTGCTGTCCTCCGATATATGTACTCTTATTTGTAAAACTACTCTGATATAACCGGTGGCTATGCTAGTTTCTGTTTTGTTGAGCAGGTAGGCAGTGTAGAAACAATGTCTGATGGAATATTTAAGAACAAACATAGTGTGAAAATTCACCAAAGGCAAAGTGCAAAGAGTGACTACAGAAACATAAAAAACACATTTTATGCTGTTTTAAGGGGCTGAGGGCTATCTGTGAATTTATTGCTTGCCAGGCAGAGAAATTGGGCCAGAAGGAAAACCACAGGTCACTGGACCTGCTCAAGCATAAGAAGTGGGTGAAATCAAAAAGCTAGAGGACTCTGAGAGGAAACCAGAGCTGGATTTTCCACTGGCAGAAGATAGCAGATGGGCACAGCTGGATACAGATCTGAGTGATATGTTGGACAGCATCCTGAAAGGAGATGTAACCAAGAAGATAAAGACCATGGTGCAAGCTGTGCAACAGGTACGCCAAGATGCCATGAAGGAAGGCAGACACCAGCAAGCCATCAGCAGATCCCAAGAGGTGGCTTTGACAGATCACATAAAAAAAACCCGGCATTGCTCAAGAAAAGGTGCTGAAAGATAGAAAAAAAATTTGCAGGAAGGAGATAAACTGTAAAAACCAGAAAGAGAGAAATGTCAAGAGAGAAAACATTTTTTTAACCCTAACCACTTTACAAATCACTCCTATTGGAAAGCCCAAGAGCAGGAACCTGATATGTTCTTGGGTAGAAGTTAAGGACAGTGTGGAAGTGGGACACGATGACCCCACCAGAGATGTTTCAGTAGGAAACAGTTTTTCCTGCTGCCAACACTTAAGATGCACATCCCTTTTAACATGACAGACTTTGCCATCGACTAAAGTAACAGAAATAGTTGGAAAATCTCAAGAAGGATCCACTTCAAGACCATGAGACCCTACTTTCAAGATCTATAAATACTGCCCAGTGGCACTGAAGAGTTTTGAGAGATGCTCCTGTTAGAAGTTTAAATATGTTATGGTCTATTATTATTCACAGATTAACATATAATCTACTCACCAATGTGTATGTTGTATCCAAACAGAAAGTGTCCCAGGATGTTTGGAGGACTCATCCAGTTTTATAGCTTTAACTATCAGGTTCACACCTATTTTTTATCTAACCAAATAACACTGACCAGCTGATCCAACAGGCCGCCAAGTACCATCAGGAGTAGTTAAGATTGCCCACTATCATCCTTTTGGACAAAGAGGTCAGCAGTCTCTCACCAACTGAAGAATACCAGCATTTGATCGATGAGGCTCTTGTCAAAGAATGACAAGTAGCCTTATTCCCTATTTAGGTGGCTTTCCACAATTTCCCATGAGGATGAGGATGTAACCCAAACAGCCGGAGAAAGCCACTGGGAAGATAGCCAGGGCAGCTGAAAATAGCTGTGGTTGACAAGAGCAGGTGAAGACTAATTTAGTCTTTGCAGTAGCACTGTGCACAGGTATAAGGGGTGAAACACTTGTGGCCCTGAGATAGTTGGGGATAATGTTTAATGTAGGGTATCTTGTCAGGTGAGAATTTTACTCAGAATTGACTGATTTAGTATGGAGTGATCCATTAGTTACTTATCTCAGTGTCTATTCTGGCAAAGACTTAGATGTAATTACTTTTATTTGGTCTGACAAACAAGTGGTACTCTTGCATTCTACTGAAATATGCTTACTTCCATCAAGTCTATCTTTATACATCATAAGCAGAACTTACAATTTAACCACATGCACAGTGTGTTTACAGAATTGCCCATATTGTGGCTTCCAGTTGGTTTCAAGGTCCAAGTTTGATTAAAACTTGATTAATTATGAAAAGGATCAAGAAAATCTTTGATATGTGACCACAGCCTACATGTATGTGGATATAAATTGAGATGAATGCTTAAACCTATTGAATTATATTCTTTCCTCACCTTCATAAGCATAAGCCCACGCAGATAATTGTGATTTAATTTCTTGTTTTTGACACGGTTACTGAATGACCTCACAGTTGCTGTGGCATTTCAGAAGAAACTGTTTCTTATTTCTAATCAGCTGATAAACAATGCGGTGCACTGTTTGACTGCCAACCTGTTCAGGATGTACCCTACCTCTCTCCGAATGTCACCTAACATAGGCTCCAGGTTTCCTGCAGCGCCTTCAAAGATAAGAAGATAAAACTAACTGATGGATGAAAGCATGGTTGTTTTTTTTCTGTTTTGAGGGGAATCAGTTCCTTGTCTTGTTGGTTTGGTCAAATCATTTGCTGTGTAAAATCCTAAATTCTAATTCTGGTATCTAAAAATAGCTGATTTACATTTGTAATTTGTGATCAGAGGAGCGTATAAAGCCTCCTTTAACCTCTAATTTCTATAATATCTCTGGCATTTACTTGGTTGGCTGCCACAGGGACAGTGTGTTGATTATCTGTGTCTATCTGATATTCCCTTTCATATTCAAATTATTTGCCAAAGAAAGAGATTATGCATCCTAGCTGGAAATCAGCTGCTCCACACACAAACAAGACACAAATGTGCACAGACTGATGCATATTGGCAATTATTTCCAAAAGAAAGACCACAAATTATTATGGCATAAAGCTGCAGGCGCAACTAACTGAAAGACACCTGCTTGTTTCAGTATACACAGACAGCAGAAGAGTTAGTAATCGCAGAAGAAAGAGTAGTGAGGGGAGAATTTGAAAGGCCAAAGTGGATCAGCGGACACCAGATATTTTAGCCTGGGGTTTAAAGTTGCATTTATCTGGCTCAGGATGCGTGCATGTTTCAGTATGTTTTAACTTCTGTCTGTGTTTTAAGAGGTTTGCTAATAGTTTTTTGAACCTGAACTAAAAGATTAAGTTCCTTTGAAAGAAGTATAAAAACTATGAAAGTGGCACAACACTAGCTAAAGCACTACAATAATACCTCAATGGTCCTCACAGATCTGTGTTTATTTGTAGGGTGCAGGATCTAAAGGAGCTGGGAGATCTTTCCCCTCACTGGGACAACTTACGGAAGGAGGTGATGACACGATATGCAGGAATAATCAGCTCCTACCAAGAGACCTTGGCTGAAATGGACAAGATTAACGGTATGATAACTGCACCTATCTCTGAATTTGATATTCCCGTTTGTGTCAACACATGTAGTCATGCACACAAATGCGAAGTCAGACAAATACACAAACTGGCTTCTAAATTGCTCATACATACATACACATCACACACAGACATTTGAAAAAGAAGGCTTTTATGCAGTCCTGTAAAACACTAAGTACATCTCGATCATAAGCTTGTAGAACCACCTTTAGCACCAATAACTTTGCAAGACTTTCTCGGTTTCTTACATGGTTGTGAATACATTTTTACCCACTCTTCTTCACTGAGGTTTGCAAACATTGCAATATTGTGCCACAGTGTTTCAGTCAGGTTGAGGCTGGCTAAAACACGGTATCTGTATTTTTGCTGCTATAGTTGGGGTCATTGTGTTTTTGCATGAAATAGTTTTGGCTAAGCTTCAGCTGTCAGACAGATGGCCTAACATTTGACTCTAGCATACTTTGGTATAAAGAGGAGTTCATGGCACTGAAATGCCCGCATGGGGCCCGGGTCTTGTGGCTACAAAACAAGCCCAAATCAATACCCGTCCTCCACCATGCTTCACAGTAGGTTTGAGGTGTTTGCGCTGATATGCTGTGTTTGATGAATTATCAATACTTTATTTTAAAAAGGATAGACTGTCTCCTGGCAACCCTTTCAAGAAATGTAGGTCTTGTTTTTTGGGGGGTTTTCTTTGGTTTTTTTGCAGTTCTTATTTTTGCAGTTTCTTTGAGCATTTCAGAGTCTGAACTAGTTCAGACCAGAGCAAAACTTCTGCTTTAACAAAGGTGTCCATACTTGCTAATGACCATTTAATCAGCTGAATCTGATTAGCAGCACTGCTACTTACCCTCTTAATTTCTATGTAAGCAGTAAGGATGTATTTAGCTTTTCATGGGGCTGTGTGGAGATCTGTGAAAGCATTCCTTTCACCTTGACGATGTTGTCCCGTCATGGTGAAAATCATCTGCTCACATAGTCGAGGGTCCTTAAGAACACTGTAAAGAGGATAGGTACAGGTGTCTGATTTAGCCCAGTCTTGGATCAAAATCCTGAAGTATCCTCGGACCCGATGGGTTAAGTGCACACATAAAGGAAAACTTTGAACTCAAGGATCGATTTTGGGGTGAAAGCATAAAGAGAAGTTCCTGTTAAAAGAGTTTCCATAGCAACGCAGGTTTCATCAGGGGCAAATAAAATATGTACATGGCCATGTGCTCGTCTGTGTTTGTTGCCCAAAAACGCATCAAAACTGATACAGCCCTGTGCCAGGAGCAAACAAAAGCATGAGTCTCACATCTCATTTATAAATATCCAACCTTCCATTTAGTATGCAGTTACTTGGCGTGCAATCTTTTCTGCAAATGTTTTACATAATAAAATTAATCCATGCAGTTAGGTCTAACGCGAAGACGGGAAGTAATTAGTCTGCTTCTCATTTGTCCCAGGGTTTAACAGGTAGATGCCGAACGCGTGATTTTGGCAATGACGAGGTGTTGTTGAAAATGCATTCTGAAATACAAAGGTGATGTATGTGTTGCATATAGTTTGAACTTCAAAAGCTAGATAAAAGCTCGTATGAACAGCATGCATATACAGTACAGGATATTGCACTCTGTATGGGGCTTGTTCTCAAGCTTACGCCCTCAAAGACACAGTCCCATTAAATAAAATGAGAACAGAATCATTTTTATACATTTGTTATCCGTTTACAGGAGTAGCAAACGTATAAAAGACCAATCATTCTGAATTTGTTTCTTTCCCTCGCAGCAGCATGTTCCTATACATTTTTCAGCTTACTATGCACATATTAACATTACGGCTGGTGATTAATTTTCTACTGAGTACCCTCGTCCACATAATGAGATATTTGTCTCTGTTCCTTTGTTGCTTTGCCCAGCTGATAAGAAATAAAGATGGCTAAGCCTCGGTGCTGCCTGCCTGGACTCTGAGGAGGGGTTGAGGGAAAGGATAATGTGGTGTTGGTCATTATAGTTCCTGACAACTCACTTGCGTGGTCCAGATGCTGTAATACATGGAGGATCCCCCAACCCTATCTTGCTACTCTAATTCAGTCCTGCATTAACTTAACAGGATGACAGACGTTGCTAAACAAGCTGGGTGGGCAAGCTGCTGCAGATTAATTATTGATAACTAATATGATTAAAAAAGGTTGGGAGGGAGAGACGAAAAGAGACAGACTGTGGAGGAGGTTGAGTGGGTGCACAAATGTGGCAGGAGGGACAAGAAATGAAAACATAATTACCAGAACAAATAAAGGGTGACAAATATGGCAACTGAGTGGCATTCGTCATAAGAGGAGTTCATTAACAAAAGTCAGTGGGCACGGCTGTCCTATTACTTGTGTCTGCACACAAATTAGGAACTTTCATTTAATTTGTCACTGTGCTCTTCTTTTGGAAATGTTCATGTCTAAGTACTACATTTAGATGGGATAAATAAATTAAAGTCTATATGTTATTTACAGTAGAACATAGAAATCAAATCAAATGTTTAAACTGATAAAATAAGGTCTTGATGGCAACAGTATATCTGAGAAATGTTGGGATGGGGTCATGTTTACCACTGTGTAGCCTTTTCTTTTAACAATAGTCTGTAAACATCTGGGAACTGATGAGACCAGCTGCTGGACTTTTGAGAGAGTAGTAGATGCAGTAAGCGCTCTAGCATTGTCTTCCTGAAATATCCAAGACCTTCCCTGAAAAAGACGTTGTCAGGATGGGAGCATGTCGCTCTAATACCTGTATATACCTTTCAGCATTGATGATGCCTTTGTAGATGTACAATCTGTCACTTCCACAGACGCTAACACACCCCCATATCATTAGAAATGCAGGCCTTTGACCTGAGTGCTGATCACAAGCTGGATGGTCCCTCTCCTCGTTAGTCTGGAGGACGTGCCATGCATGACTTCTTCTTTGCGTGATAGTGCTTTAACCTGCATTTATGGATGACGCAGTGCAGTGATTTCTATGAGAGAATCCAGCCTGTTTTTAATGAAGTGCTGCCCGAGGACCTGAAGATCACCAGTATCCAATATTGACTTTGGGCCTTGTCCCCTTGCACACAGAGATTTCTCCATTTTCTCTGATTTTTTCATGAAGTTTTTCCACAATTTGTAGATGCAGATTTTTCAAGGTTGGTGAACCTCGGTCCATCTTTACTTCAAAGATGCTGATTTCATACTCAATGAATGCCCCAGTTAACCTAATTATGTGTTACTCTGAATGTTTCTTTTTAGTACTACTTACTTTTGTTGACCCAGTTCCAACTTGTTTAAAACATTTTTTCTGTTTTTCTTGAAATACTCAAGTTCTCATGTTAAACATTTGACATGTTTTTTGTGTTCGAATTAAAATGTGGATTTATGAGATTTGCAGATCATAGCATTCTGTTCTTGTTTACTTTTTACACAGCGTCCCAACATTTTTCAAATTGGTGCTATAGAAAACAAAATCCAAAGGTTTTGAAATTGCACATGGTTACAATAAAGAAGAGAAGTAGTTCTCTGGGAGGTGGATGAGTTTCCATGTTCAGGTCCAACATTCTTCCAATTTTTAAAAGCACTGACCTCAGTGAACAAATCATTAACTGCATTCCATTAATAAATGACTCATCCCTGCTTGCACTGTTTACCAGCTGGTGAGTTAAAGGTGCAGTCATAGTCCTGTTAGTGTTAAACCTTCGCTACTGTCTGCAATCTCCTCTCTAAAATGTCAGTCATCCCTTTGGTGAAACGTTAGGCCTCTGAGCCTTCGCTTATGGGATAACTACAGCTTAAGGCCCAGAGCTGAGTGTTTAAGGCAGTGTCATATATCTGTGTGGCTGACAGTAAAGCCTACTCATTGTGGAGATAGCAGGGCAGGTGGACATGATATTTTTTCCATAATATCTGTATTAGGACAGCCATCTTTACAGTCTGCTCCCTCCAGGTAAAGATGTTCACATACATTTTCTGTTTTGCAGGTTAAAAATGAGGACCGAATGACGTCAGACATGACACACTTGTTTAAATCATAGTCCTGTCCAATGTTCCCTCTAAGCTGCGCACGTGCGCAATTGCGCACTGCTGGCACGGTCTCTGCACACAGAAAAAAAAATCTAACCTGAATTGAAATTAAAATTAATACTTTAACAATTCTATTTTGCAGTGTTAGTCAGTGAGTGACTGGCTGCTCCCGTATGGGATTAGACGATGCCACCTTATCCCATAGTCCAGCCGCTGATGTGATTCACATTTGTATATACGCAGCTAATCAACGTCATTGACAGGCTATGACAGCGTCCTTATGTGCCGACACCGGTGTTTTAGCTAGCAAAACAGCGTGGCTGATGTGGAGTGAAGCCACGGTAATGACAACGTGTACAACCATTGGAGATGTGAGCAGGACAGACGGAACAATTGACGAAAAAAGTGTGGACTTTATACCAGTTTTTAAATTGTGTTGATTGGCCAAGTAAATCCAGAGTTATGATAAAAATATATCTGCAATGTTTGGTTTTCTTCCTGAATACTATCGTTGTTTATATTTACTTCAGGAAGAAACGATAAAATCAGCATTTTATCAGGAAAACGCTCGAAAGCACTCTCCACCTGTGAGCAAAGATGAAACCAAAACACACCCCCACCCTTTAGGAGTGACAGCGGTTTTGAGATGTGAGAGATTTGCGACGTTTAGCGCAAATCTTGTGTAGTTAGTCTGTTGTGTAGTCAATAGTTTTGTTGTGCGTTCAGAACAATGAGGTGACTGCTGAATGTTACAGGTGTTACAGCAGTGATACATCTCCTGTTGTCAGGCCTGCGGGTACCAGGCTGTTGTTCTCCTTTATCTCATAGTGGACAGAAATTATTTTTTGGAGTGGCACAAATAATTTGTGTGGCATCAAAATTGATGCAGAACAGCTGATTGTTCTGTAAATAGTTTGAAATGGCTGCATTTTTAGGTAAACAGCTGCAGAAAATGTTGTTGTTTGCATAACTCAGTTACTTTTTTGAAGAAGTAACTATATAATGAATTGCCCAACGTTGGTCATTAAAAAAAAAAAAGAAGAAGAAGTTAAAATTGGAGTTCAACTTATTTTTACTTCCAATAGTGTTAACATACTACACAGGTTTGTTTGTTTTTTTTTTTCATTGTAAGTGGGCTAAAGCAGTTAATTAAAAGTAGTCTAACATAAATGTAAATGCTGTAATTTGATTATTTTAATAAACCATGTAACTTGGGTGGATTCGATGCTGGCGTGACCACAGTGCACACGTCTGCTGTTGCTCACAGTGGTCCAAGGGACCGCTCAGGGAGTTGGTGTGTTCGCTCAGACACATGAAAAATTAGAGGGAACATTGGTCCTGTCAGACCAATACCACTGCTCACACAGCATGTGTTCAATTCTCCCGTGTCTCTACAACATGGTGTCTCTCTGCATGGATTCAAGAAAGAAAAAAAACCTGCTGTCCTCTCAGCACCACAGGATCACGAACATGATCTGTCGTCTGTCATATGGACAGAAGTACACTGATCTGTAAGACTTCATACATACTGGTTGTTGGCTCTTTTTTAAAATGTTCATTTAGTTGTCAGGCAGACATATAGGATAATGTTCACTCATCTTCTGGAGGAACAAAAAACATAAATACAGAAAACTATTTAAAAGCTCGAAAAATTTGAGTATATAATTACTGGATCTTGGCCAGTAATTGGTAAATGGCCTGTCTCCAAAAAAGTTGATTCTGTTCATCTGGACGTAGCGTTTTGTGGGAGAAACGTTTCGTCACTCGTCCAAGTGACTTCTTCAGTCTCAGCTGACTGCAGGTCAGGTCATTCCCCAACTGTCTGTGAATGGTACTCATGGCCATTGATCAGTGGTCTTTGATCAGTGGGTTTTGATCAGTGGGTTTTGGTCAGTGGTTGTTGATCAATGGTCATGAGAATTTGCGTAATTAAGATTAAGGAACTGACCTCCCAGCCCATTGTTCCTTCAGTGGGCTGGTTTCAGTCATTATGCAAATGTACTGTTTATAAGATTGGGGAAACCTGCAGTCAGCTGAGACTGAAGAAGTCACTTGGACGAGTGACGAAACGTTTCTCCCACAAAACGCTACGTCCAGAAGAACAGAATCAACTTTTTGGAGATTTACTTCCCTGGATGATTGAGAATGCATCAAGACGTAAATGGCCTGTATTTGTATGGCGCTTTACTAGTCCCCAAGGACCCCAAGGCACATTCAGTCATCCACCCATTCACACACACATTCACACACTGGTGATGGCAAGCTACATTGTAGAGGCGAACTCCCAACTCTTGAGCCACGATCGCCCCCAGTACTGCTGGTATTTAACCTTTATGTCACATATATCAGATGAGTAATTCACTGAACCTACAACAGTCACTAGTTACATTAGCCTGGTCCCCTGAGCTCCTGGCTGACAGAGAAGGGATAAGAGTATAGAGTTAAATTGAATGTTTTTACAACAGTTTAACTTGATCTGGATGAATAAATCCTCATTAAAGGTTGCAGCATGATTGGTTGCATCATTACCTTATTAGATTGTTGGAAAACTAGAATATATCAACACCTCTAGGTGTCATAGCCCACTGACTTGGTGAACTGGTGAATCACTAATTTTTACTCTTTTAGGCTTCTAGAAATTTACAACATGTTGTGTGTTGCTGTGAAAATCTCTACTGATATTTGAGGTCCACTGAGCATATAGTAATTTAAAATAGAAGGTTTTTACAGGACTGTATGCAGCCCCCCTTTTGTCTAAAACATGGCAGCACTGCTTATGTTTAAAAAGATCCATCTAAAGAAATCTTTTGGAACAGTGTCCTTTGGAGAGACAACATAAAGGTGTAGATGTTTGGCCACAATGAGGAGTGAGCCAAAATTCCAACACAACAGATAAAATCATGAGTACTTTGTTCAAAGCCACAGGACAAAATTTCCACGCGCCTCTATACAGTCCTGTGGAAACTTTGTCCTGTGGTTCTGATCCTTTAGATGTTTCATTCAGCAACATATTTAGGTCAAATATCAGTTTGCGCGTGTTGGGCTCATTTTATATAGCGGTAATGAAAATGTGTTGGCATGCCATGATGAGCTAATTTACTCAATTAAAAATGTCATTGTGGTGATATCAGAAATTAGCAAAATACAGCCTGACAGAACTGTTAAAACTCCTTGTGCTGTTTAGCTAATCCCTGGGCACCCTTCACACTATGATTGGCTTTAGGATTACACCTTTAGACATGTTGTGGAGGTTATATAAGCTCATAGTATAAAGGTAATAAAAGCACTATATGAATTGCTGAATGTCGAATGATTTACTAGTACGTAGTACTGACTGATTGCAGCATTGAAAACTGCTCATGCTTTGGTTTGCACTGTATTTTTAAGCAGAATGTATATTTAGCTAGAAACGGCATCTGTCTATTTTTTCACTTTGATAAAGGGCAGCAAATCTGCCACCTTAGTAAGAAGACATGATTGATTTCAGCGCTCATAAAAATACCAGCCACATCTCCAACGTCTCCAGCTGAGTCATTAGTGTTATCCATTTTTGAGACAACACATTTCAGCTTGAGTGGGTCAGCAGTTGCACCATTATATGCTGTAATTGAGTTGCAGTGAGTTTGTTTTCATCTCTGGCCTTCCTGCCAAATGATGTTAAAAATTTGTGGCGGGTTACAGGTTTTCTCATCTATCTTCTGTGTCAACATAGATCGTAAATAGTGCTGAGGCTCTGATTGTTGGCTATTGGTCTGTTGCCTCAAGAGTGATTACAGGAGGAGAAGATTCAGTACAGCTTAGTTAAGTTTTCCTAAAGGTGAGTTATGTTGCTTGTCAGATAGAAGAGTTGCAAAGTATGGTTTTAGTCATTATTCTGCAGTTAACACGCTATACTGCCACTCACACACAAATTAAACATGTTAAGTAAACGAATTACTGACACGAGCAATTTGTTACAATAAAATCATTCTAAAACATTTAGAAATGATGCCAGAATTTCACACTCTGGACATTTTTGGTGTTGTTAATATGACAGGAATGTCTTCGACTAACCAGAATATTTTATGAATCCCCTCCTAAATAAGGAATGTTTGTTTATCCTGTAATGCTGATACAAACTGCTGCACAGGAAAGTTTTTATTCTTTCCTGGTGGGTTTTTCCTGGGGAAAAAAGTCACTTCCTCTGGCTTAAAGGAATGTGATGATGTGTTTCCCACATCAGCAAAAGTAGGTTTGTCTGCCCACAGCCTTTGTGTGCAGACAGACTATTAATGTGTCTCAAGAAGCTTGGCATTCATCGACACATCGACACACAAATTCTGGAAAAGTCATCACAAGACAAGCCTTTGCGATATTAAATATAACACTGCTGAATAAAAACACCTGATCGGCCTAATGCTGCAATTGCTTTTATAAAACAGAATGAATAGATGCAGCTTCTCATTTAAACACTCTGAACCATAGCAGGCAAGACCCGACGGTTCAGGCTGTGTGGAAATGGCCCTGAGATAATCCAGCACGTAACAACAAGGTGCAGGGTCTGTAAGTGTCAAGGTCAAAATGGGATATGCCCTCCAGATTGGTTGAGGATGACTGAGCTAAGATCCTGTGGGACTTCTTGGTCTGTCTGGAAGTTGGTCCGTCTGTATCTGGAAGTCATCTGGTGGACAAGCAGAGGAAGGCGGCTGTAGTGATAGAAAGCTATACCACGTGACAGCAACGTGAGGGAGAAGGAACACGAGAAGTTCGAGAAATACCAAGGACTCAAAGAGGAGGTAGAGAAGCTGTGGAGGGTGAAGGCAACAGTGGTCCCCGTGGTAATTAGAGCACTCGGGGAGGTGACCCCCAAACTTGGCGAGCAGCTCCAACAACTAGCAGATTCCAGAAACAACATCCAAGATCTCTGTCCAGAAGTTTGCAGTCATAGGAACACCAAAGATACTGCACAGGACCGTTAACCTCCATGCCTCTGGTAGAGGAGCCGAGCTTGAAGGGGATATATTTATATATTTTATAACTCAATTACTTCTACTTGCAAAGATTGCAGTGCCTCTTTTGCTCGAGTGTATTTGAATGCTCAAAAGGCTAATGACCCCTGTTGGATATGAGCAGCCAAATTGAAGTGTCAGAAAATGATTTTGAGCTTAAATATGAGCCAAAAACAAAGAATGTCATTTGGCAGGAACATTTAATTGGACATTTTGAACAGAGTAGTGTTTGCAAAGGACATAAAGTACTGTGCTCAAAGCATTACACCATAAATTAGAGGTTATTGCAAGGTTGCAAGTCAGCTGATTTTGACTTTGCTGGGTTCCAACTGTGTGTTAAACAGTCTTGATGCACATTAAAAGGTAGGGTATTTTGGTTTAACAGTCCAGTCCATGATGGTGAACATGAAAGAATTAATTACAATAATTTCTTCATAGCTTACAGTATTTTAAAACTGTATGATTACTTTCTGACATTTTATTTAAAGGTTATTGTTTGTTTGGGAAAATTGTCCTCTCAGTTATCTTAAAGTCCTGCGAAATGTGAAACTGTGCTCTATTTTTGGGGCTGTATTCTGAAGTCAGATTCATTAAGTGACCAATTCTGACGGAGAACGAACAAATGTCTTCCGTTTATACGGCATATTGTAGCAATTAAGTTGTAAAAGTCCCCGCATCCATAGAGGTATATCTGAATTTGCACTGCAGCCACTTCAACAACTTCTAATTTAAATCGATTTTAATTTGCTTTGTATTCCCTTTTGTCACTCAGTCGTGCATTAAATAGATCTCAAGTCACTGAATTGCGCAGGGGTTTTCTTTTCATTGGTAAATCAATCAAGAGAACAATTGATCATATATTTAACTTATTATCTAATGCTTCCTGCCTCTGTGTCTTTGTCCCTTGCCACATGAACTGATGAAGTGAAAAGCCGTGTAATGTAATGTGGTGTAGCTGTAGCAGACAGTAAGGGCTTTCTATAATACAATAGGCTGACAAATGACAAGGCTGCAGACATGATGAACCACTTTGAAACTCAGATATATGGTTTAAAAGTAATAGAACACCGTTGCTTCAAATCAAAGCACATTGAATACAGTTTATGGTGTAACACAGTGAATAAGCATGAAAACATCATTAGATAAAATCAGAACATTCTTCACAGTGACACAGCTTTGCACTTTTCAGAGAAACACTTTGTATTTGCAACGCCAAATATGTTGGAATGTATGTGGTATATGGGTTGGGGTTTTTTTTTATATGAAAGACTCAAAAGGAAGACCAAATGACTAATATTGCAGAAAAAAGATACAATTTGCTCAGGGAATTATACTCTGACATTAAGAGGAGCAAATTAAAACAGCTGAAAGTTATGTTGCAGGACATTATGATACAGTCACACTAGTGAAGACAGTGATTGGAGAACATTATTTCGACTTTATGCAATGAACTTGCAATCTCACTGCCTTTGAAATGGCTGCTTTGAGGACGGCACTTACACTCAGTTGCTGTCTGTCATGATGATAAAATGGTCAGTCTGCTATCAGATGGCACTTGAATAACAAATATGTTGCTGTCTACATACACAGACATTCACGTTAACTAATTATATCAGCACAGATGGACTCAGATTGATTGCTACATGTTTGCAATCTTTATGCATGTGTATACAGTGGTCCCTTGCTATAATGCGGTTCACCTTTCGCAGCCTCGCTGTTTCGCGGATTTTTTTGAGTGCAATTTTGCTTTTTTTAATTTTTTTTTTTTCACAGAGCATTGTGTTCTGCATCCTAATTGGCTGTAGACCATTGTCAATCAATCTCCTCCATGCCGTGTCTCCTGTACAGTACAGAATGCGTTCACCTTGTAAAATTTACATAAATCTTCGATCGCTAGCAGTGTGACTCTGAAGTGCTGCACTGTATATTTGTAAGTTTTCTCCCCAACAAACACTACAATGTCGACGAAACGTTTTGCACCGTCAGAGGCACCCGTGGGTGCTTTTGGTTTCATTCTATAATACTAAACTTGTTTTTCTACAAAGGTTTGAACTTTGAGAGTGTTTAAACAGGAGAGAAAAGTGTGAAAATGTTCATGCCTGTCTTATAAAAGTGTATAGTGAGGGGTTTTACAGCCTTAAAACATCTATAATAATTGTAAAAAATAAAGTTGGCTACTTCGCCGATTTCACCTATCGCAGGTTATTTTTAGAACGTAACTCCCACAATAAACCACTGTATTGGACAGTGATTATTATTTGCAAACCTTCAACTGCAAATTGACTTTTCTTAGAGTGACTGTTGTCAGTCCAAATCAGACTGCCACTGTTTGGAGATAGATTGGCTCCCGTTGGCCAATCTGTGTAGTTACCATGTGATCGAATAAGGTTGGTGGTGTTGCACCTTAAACTGCAGGTGACCAGTTGGTCACCAGAGCTACTTGTAATCCGTTTCTAACAGATTCAACGCAGTCACCAGTTTTTCATAGTTGCATGGAGTCAGCCATCCTGCTTTTACTTTAGGGTGATGGAGCCATTAGAAACATGGCAAGATAGGCCAGCATGAGACCTTTTGGACTGTATAGCCAGAAATCCTCTGGTCTTCTGAGAAATGTAGAAATAATGATATATCCTGATGCAATTTTTTATTATTTGCATCAGGATATATCATTATTACACTGACAAAGACTGCACACTGGTCAATTTAAATGTATGTAAACGTGAAATAAATACATGTTAATTTAGCAAAGAACTCGGTGTCTTCAATCATTTGTGTAGGAAATGTATCAAAATTTGGTTGTGGTTACTACAAATACCCAGCATAACTTCTACACAATCGCTTTTACAGTACAAGGATTTTTTTTCTTCTTTCTTCTTCAAGATCTTGACCAACACAACCTGGTTTTGTGACATATACTGTTGTTTATGTTTTCAGGTTGCTCATTCAAGCCAAGCTGCTGCAAAGCTCAAAAGTCTCTGGAGTTTATTCCGATAAACCTGCACACCCAGAGGATGAGGGTGACATGCCCCAAAAAAACAGGTACTGCACCTCTGACTTGAACTTGTTTTAGATTCATCATTGCATGTATTGTCTTCAGACGTCCTTTCAAGAGCAATTGGGTTTTGTGTGGGAGAACAGTTTCATTCTAAGTGGTTCTCAGCTCAAGCTGTGCACAACGTAACTTCAAACACGGTATGGAAACATTGTCACCTACTGTGCTTGACTTCTCCATCTGTCTGAGACACTCAGGGGGCTCAGACAGGGAGGTTCTAGGTCATCATCCAGGCTGAAAGGTGAGAATTAACTTGGCCTAAAAAAAAACAGACAAAACACTAATTAAGCCCTTTGCGTTTTTGTGGAGTGAAGGACTAGGCTGTCTCTTCCACTGCTGCTCTGTTGCTGGCAGAGGCTGTTTTTGCCCTGGAACTGTCTCAGCATATTAAGGCAACTAACTACTTCCTGATGATCTGTGAATGGGCTCCAGTGCAACTAAACAACAGATGATTGATGGAAAGTTGAAGACAGGCAAACGTTGAAATACATATCAGTCTTTCTTTAAGGCTTCTGATAGGACAAATAAAAATAGTCAAACAGAGACATTATACAGTTCTGCGACTTTTTATCTAAAAATATTAATATAAACTTTAGAGACACTATTAATTCCCTTCTGTTGGCCCAATTCACACCAGACAGAGATGCTGCAGCTTAAGTGTAATGCAGAGTATACACAGCTTCCACTGGTGTCACAATGTTAAGTAAGTAATGTTGATCCGCGGTGCAAAAGTCTCAATCCATCCATCATTTCTTTATATTTTGCTTTCAAGAAGCCAGACTTTCTTGTAATTGTAGATTTGTGTATGATAAGCCATCTAACTCTGACATATCGAATCAAAAAATGAGGCATCTAACTGATGAACAGACAACTTGGCACTCCTAACAGCCTGCTGTAAAAACACATCATTTATTTAATTTCTTGAGACTTATTTCATGGCAAACATAACGTGGTTTGACAGATCTAAAGTATCATTTTTGAGACAACAAAGTGATTCTCAAATAACTATTACACAAAAACCTAGGATGGCTCAGCGTGGTGTGCAGTGTGTCCTTAAAAAGTTTGAGGAAAGTGGAAAAGTGGAGGGCAAAAGAAGATGTGACCGTTTAAAAGATTATCTACAGCAGATTAACAGTATCTGAAAGTCATGTCCTTAAGAAAGGACAGGACATGACTGGGAAGAAATCCACCAAAGACCCAGATTTTACACAGGACCTGAGAGATGCACCTGCACATCAAGAAATGAGGGATGGTATTGTGAGTTTTACACAATAACACATTGGCTGAGAGATGTTTCACCAGTCGAATCGCTAGGCAAATCAGACTTTTTAAAGTGCTTTAAAGCACAAAAGTTATGGAAATGTGGCTTTCAGTACTTTGGTATGATTTTACAACTAATCCAAGATGGATGCAGTAAGCCAAGGAAACCATAAAAACGTAGCCTTCGTCTTTCGTGATACTTTTAAGAAGCTCTATTTTACAGTATAGAGCTTCTACAGTATGTATCGATACAGCAACACGACTGGCTCATGGTTTCCAGTTCACTTGCTGATTGTCTCTAATTAGCTCAACATGTGCCAGCTTTCATGCATGTTCATCAGTGGTTATCTGATGTGAATGGTTAAGTGCAAAATTAAGACAGAGAGCCACTGATGAGAAGATTGTCTTTAAAAAATAGCCATCATTTCTGGGTATTAGGCTATCCTCGTGTTTTAATTTATTCTAGCAACCTTTATTGGATGTAAAATTCATTTTTTTTCCCTTCAAATTTACTTGATTTGAAAAGGCAAAAGAAAAACCACAAGGAAAGAAAATGATTGCAATCAGAGAGGCACAGAAGACAATGAAAACTGGTCCATAATGCAACTGAGTTTCAGTTTCAACTACAGTGAAGAGCTCTATTTTTCCATTTGATTTTCTGAAGTGATGAAGTTTGGCTATGTAATTTACTCAACAATGCAAAACCATTAATTTTCATTTTGTCTCCCGATCGTTCAGCAAGAAAAGAAGATAGGGAGGAAAGCAACACTTCCAGCTCTAAACAGTATTCATTTGTTTTACTGTGAGTGGCTGTCTTCTGCCTCTAAAATGACAACTATAGAATATTTCCAGCCTAAATGCACAGCTCGGCAAAGCTGAACTGAAAGCATTATTCAGCACTCATTTAGGTCGAGTAAAACAATGCTTTGTCATTGTTAAAAGGGACTGTTGAATGGGTTAAGCATGGATTATAACCAATCATCCTGACTGCCACAACCAGTTTACTCTTTCCAGAAAGCCACTGTCCTCTCAGTATAACAGCTTGCTCCGTTGTTGATTTATTGAGAAACGGTCGGTGTGTGAAAAAGAGCAAGCAAATCGAGCACAAATTGGTCATTGTGCTTGATGTTCTGAAACCCGCCATTGCTTTTCAGTATACTTCTGCTGGGGGGAGAACCAATTAAGGGAACTTAGATATCTGAAAACTCCAGGGGCCAGACATGTGGCAGTCAGGGAGTGTTATGGCCAGGCACCTCAATAATTAATGGAAGAAACAGTGGGTAGTAGCAAAGCCTCGACATCAAACCACTATTGGTCTACAGTGGTGTTGTCATTTACTTCTCTGTGGCAAGACTTGCAACTGTTGTGTCATTAATTTGTGTTTTCAGCCTCTTTTTTTTGGTTAGAATATTATTGTGGACTGTTGTTTTCTCATGGGCGTTCATTAACTGACCAAGCACTAAACCACACCAAAATATTCACCCCCTCCCCCCCCCCCCCCCCCATACCCCCTTCTGTTTTTCCTGCTTTAATTGACAGTTTCAGCCATTACTCATTCAAATCAAGCCCTGTTCTAAGCACCTCTGTGCCGCCTAGCCGTCTGTGAAGTGTTTATTTACTTATGACCCCGGTGTGCAAATTGAAAAGAAATACTGTGACATTGGTTGTCCTTCCAGGTTAACGTGGGACCAGACCAAAATAAAGATGAAAAGATGGCAAGAAGTAGAGCCAAGCATACAAAGAGATAATTAGAGGCTGACAGATATGAGATTTGAAAAAATGATTTCAATACCGATATTTGGTGACGAAAATCTGATATATTGTTTTTTCCTTTCACAGAACATAAATAGATCCTCTTAACGTTGGTTATGTGTCGTTATTTATGATTCCTTACTAAGGTAATATGACAGCGCTGTTTAAAAATTATTTTGCTTTATTGAAACTCACGTGATTACTTGTTGCCATTTGTTGCCAACATAGTTTAACAAACTGTTCAACTTCAACACTCATAACATGCTTGAAGGGTGTTTCTCCCATCTATTGTTTAATTGCTAATTTTTCATTTATTGGCCATTAGATATGGAGGTCGGCATATTTACATTTTTTTTTTCATATTTTAATTTGAGCTGAAGCCGGAAGACAGCCGACATTAGTCATTCCTCATGTCTGTGTGTCTTGAAATTACTCTTATTAGCAGCATTTCCATCATTTCCGTGAAAAATCCTACTTGAAATTATATTAATATGTAATTTACTTTGACAGGATTCATTCATGTTCTCAGTTTTCTCAATTCGGGGTCCTCCAGTAACTCCAGTTTTGCAGGTTCTGCCTTTAAAAAAAAAAAATCTGTATCTAAAATGCTGTGAACTCAATTTTCTCTCTCTTTACAGATGCGTTTTACGACATCGTCACTGTTGGTGCCCCAGCTGCCCACTTCCAGGGCTTTAAAGGTGGTGGTCTCCAGCGACTCCTGAGCAGATATGAAGCAGAGAAAAAGAGGTACAAAATAAATGTTTACACCATGAAGGCATAGGTACCTGAGTGATTTAATCCAGGCCCATGTTGGAGGAACTGGCTTTTATTGACAAAAGAATCTAACTTGGTCATAATTAATACTGGCAAACAAATTTGTCCCTGGCCCACAGACTTTATTTTCGGAGCCCCATACAGTTACTTACAGCCAAGCTATTGCTGAAATTAGACTGGGACTCTACTGCCTCTGACAGCTCTATTTGACTCGAGGCAACAGGCGTGATGGAAAGGGTTTGTTGAGTCAGAACTTCCTCTGCACCTGTTCTTTTTCCTGGCAAGCATTTTTCTTCTTCCTAAATATGTTCGTGAACATTGAAGAGCCGCTTTTTTTCTGCAACTTCCCAGCTGCCAGCTGCAGCTCGCACTCGAGTTTTAAGGTTTCAAGAAAGGGGGAAATTGTCAGCTGAGTTTATGAGCAGCGATAAAACTGGTACTACACAACGATGTTTGGAGTGCACATGGACACCAGTTGTCAGATGGGTCTGCAGTTAGTCTGCAATAATCCAGCCATTGTGATGACCTCTAATTTTTCTCATAGAACCAAGTCCTTCTTCTAAAACAATATGAATTCTTAAAAAAATATTTGCTTGGAGTATAAACTCTTTCTAATATACTGCTCTTTCTCAAATCAGTGTTCAACCTAGAAACATTTTTAGTGCCTTTCATTGACAAACAGGGAGATTTTTATATTTTTATGTTTTATTAAGTTCGGTATTTGGCTGTGAAGCATCTCTCTGCTTCATGGCTGGATGGGTTAAATGTGTCTTGTTTGCTTTCTTCACTGACCATCACTGCTAGATCTTCAAATCCTGTCATGGTGCTGGGTCTGTGATCCAACGTTTGTGTTTGAATCTTTGAGTTTTGTTAATTCACGATTGTTTTTGATTTTCAAAAATTGTTAATTAGTTCCCTTTACTGTCCCCTCCCTGTTCCCTTAGTCTCATCTCAGGGCTCAACTCAAGTCTTCTGTGTTCAGTTACTCTCATTTTCATGTTGTTTATCTTTTTATCTCTCAGTCCTTTTCTCATTGTTTCCTGTTTTATTTTGGTAATCTCTTATCCTGCGTGCTTAGTGTTTAGTTTTTGCTTTACTCAGTCTCATTTCCTTGAAAAGTTTCAGCTGCGTTCCCTGGTGTTTTCACTTCCCCTGATCACCCTCCTGTGTATTCATTGTTGCTATCTCCCCTAGTCCTTTGTCTGAGTGTCTGTTCTTCAATCCCTTGTGTCTCCCAGCTTTAGTTCAGCAGTGTTGGGACTAACACGTTATTAAGTAACACGTTACAGTAACTACGTTGTTATTGTGGTAACGAGCACGGTAACTAGTTATTATGCCAGGAACGCGTTAGTCGTTACTGGGATTTAGATAGGGTCGTTACTCGTTACTTCGTGTGGTGGCTATCGCGGAGCTTCCACAGATTCAGTAACATTAGCAAGTGGTAGAGGCCAGCAGGTGGATGAGAGAAAACGGACACAGAAGGAGGAGAGACCCGAGGTGGCCGCCGGTCCAAGTGTGAACTGAACTTCAGGTAAGAAGTTATGACCTGCAGTCTCTCTGGGTCAGATATAAACCAAGTTTAGGTGGAGTTTATTTTCGTTATTCTGACTTTTTCCATACTGCCTACTAGCTAGCATGACAGAGTTTCTATACAGCTGGGTGGGTGCTATGATGTTAATGATGTTGAACTTTATTTTGTTCATAAGGTTAATTATTAGAGTTGCCAACCGTCCAGTAAAAAACAGAATCGTCTCGTATTCAGAGAAAATATTACAGGTTTCATATTGAGGTGCAAAGGAACACAGTTTGTCCGGTACTTCAGCTACAATGAAAAAGACACAAAGCTGGATTTATTCTGTCTTTATGCTGCACAGCTGCCTCTTCTCCTCTCATTCTCTCCCCCCTCCCTCTCCTGTTTCTACTTCAATCATGAAACTGATCAATGATCAGCTGATCGGCTTTTCTCTCTTGTTTGTTTATCGCCCACTTTGCGCCAGAAAGAGGGAACCAGGAAATGTTGCGTTAAACAACAGCAGCACGTTTAAGCTTGATCAGCTGTTGTTAGAATTTATTTAATATTAATTTCTAGTATCAGCTGATGTTTGCTGGAGCCACAGCTGTAAAGCTGCTGGTCATGATATGGTTTGGTTATGTGGTGAGAGGGAAACGTGAAGATGAAACCAGGAGATGTCCTTACTGAATCATCAGAGCTGTGATGGAGAAACAGGTTTACCTTTTAGGTGTCATGAATGAGTTGAAGGGAAGTTATGAACTGTTTCTGAGAGACAAATAAGACCAGGATCCTTTTCTAAGTAGCTGACAGCTGGTAACTGTGCAGGGGCGGATCTAGCAAAGTTTTGCCAGGGGGCCATGTAGGGCATTAACAGGGAGAGGGGGGCACAAAGAAATACTTTTCTTTCTTATTCTCATTTAAAATGTCTAGCTTTTATTAAATAATTATCTGAATCTTACAACAAACGATTGATAGATTGATACATATATACCATCAAAACAGTGTACATCACTGTCACAACAGCGTTTGTTTTCATTCAAAGGCTTTATGATTTTTCCTATAATGGCAGGCTGGTCTCTAGTCACAATGCCCGGGCTGATTTTTTGTCCCAGTCCAGCCCTGTATGCAGCTCATCTGCAGTCTGGTGTTACCTACATCTTCCTATTCGGAAGGCAGAAGTTCTGAGTACAATCGAAAGCACCACGACTGCAGTTTTTGTGTTGGATGTAAAAAGCGCACATGACGCTGTGACGTAGGCTAGAATCATGGCAACGGTCAATGACGGTCCAGGCGTGGGATTTCTCTCGTGGAAATATGCACATTATTTTTTTTTTCTATTGGTAGGTGGCACAGTGCACTTGTGGCAAGTAAGCAAGCTAGAAGACTGGCAAAGTTATGGAAGCAACACATTAACAAGAGAATTCTGAGTAAAACCAAAGTTACTTTCCCTAGTAACTTTGAAAGTAACGAGTAACTTGAAGTAACTGAGTTACTTTTGATAGAAGTAACTAGTAATGTAACTAAGTTACTAATTTAAAGTAACTTACTCAACACTGATGTTCAGTAAGTGGAAGATTTCAGTTTTCCTTCTTATTCAGTTTTGTTTTGTACACTGATCATCAGCTTCGATAAATTCTCGAGTTTCCTGTTTAACTATGCCTGAGAACCCAAAAGCAGAATCTGCTTTTGGGTTCTCACTTTCAACATTTGACAAATGACGTTGATAATGGTATTATGCACACACATACATATATAAAACTGAAAATGCCCTCAGGGGCCAACACATGCATATGAGTCTCTCAAACCCGAGATCAGCAGTATCCTGTAAATGTTGCTGTCTTTGCCTTTTGGATGCAGGATGGAGCTATATGTCGCTGAGGTTCAGTATGTGGTCACTTGAGTGATGCCAGATGAAATGAAGGGTGATTTTTCCCATAGCTCCCCATAGAGTGCAAAGTCATTACAGACCATGCCAGATCCAATTAGTTACAGAGTTTGCAGCTCAAGAAAAGGGGGAGAAGCAAGATTGAGAGGGCTGAGGTATGGGTATAAAATGGATAAGCTGAAGGGAAAATAGTCGCGGCCCTGTGCTGATAATAAAAAATAAAGAAAGGGCTTTTTTTACGGTAAAATGCACAAGTGAATTTGCTGAAGATGGTCAGTTTTATCTGCTAGCATGAACAATGATAATGTTAGCATATTTTCGAGAATCCACTGAAGTGAAATCATTCACTTTGAATGAGAGATTAGACTTCAGAAATAATTCTCTGGGGAGACACAGCTTTTTGTTTCATATTTGCCTTAGCTAATGACTCACTGTAGCTTAAATTTTCCAATTTTCCGCCTGGCTACCCGACTACGGCCTGCACTCAGCCTGCATGTTTGACCTGGAATGTAGTGATTTGTCAGTAAAAACAGGAATAAACTCAAATTCTCCAAGTATTCACTCAGGCCATTATAACGGACGTGCACGCTTACTAAATGGCTGAAGGACAGGAAAGACACTCATTATTTTATTGTTCGGTTTGCCTTTATTGTGCACACACCAAACATCAGACCAACTATTTAGCCTAAAAGGACCTGATGAGGCTTTTTGTGTGTGTTAATGCGAAGTACTGTTGCTGTTTCTAAGCAAGAGTCCCTTAATTGCACTGTAAGTCAAGCCTATTTCAGCAGAGCAAAGATTCATGTGCACACACACTCTCGCGCACGTGTTCATTATACTTCTTCCAGTATGCCTCCTCGGCTTTCAGAGGCAGCCTTTTGTAATCACATTTGATTAAAAAGGGAACAATCGGCGAGATGTGAGACTTGGCTATTCAATGTGATATTAATTCATCAAAGAGAAGATGGAAAAGGATTGAGAAAGGAAAAAAGGAAAACCTGAGCACAGAGGTGTTACCAGGAGGGCAATAAAAGAGCTATTTGTCTTTGTTCCCTGGACACTAGAAGAGAGAGACGGGGGGGCTCTTTCCAGATCCATTAAAAACCTGCACTCGCCAAACTTGGCATTGGTCAGAGTACGCAATGTAGTTTGTCTCTCAGGATGGGCCAGGAAAGAGTTTAATCAATAGCTACACTTAGTATTCCTCAAGGAATTTTGCACATGTACACACAGAGCAAAAGCATTTATCTTTCATTAATGCGTGCAGTCCCATTTAAATGTCTGTTTTAAAAGTCACTGGGTTATCATCCGTTTTTAATTGAACCCTGTAGACACTGGTTTTGGATTTTACATTACCAATTATTCATCTAATCTGAATAATGATGCATTTTTCTCTGCATTTTTTGGAGACAGATTCAGAATCCAAACATTGTCCCCTGTTTTTTTTTTTTTGCCCTGTCTAGACTGAGGGAGACAGTGTGGCTGCATTTTACTGAAAGAAGGAGTTGCAACATAAACGTGTAGCTGGAACTTTTGTTAGGTCAGCTTTAGTTAGTTGGTGCAGACTTTATACAGCAGAGGTTCTCCCAGTATGTGTCTCTGAATTCTGTCCACCGTAACTGAGAGGGGAAGGAAGCACTGTCATTTCGCGAGGCCTCCCGGTCAAGCAGAACTGCCGAGTGACACATTTCAGGGACACAGAGAGTGGGTGAAACTCGCACAGCCTTAATAGAGTCTCACGGGGCTGATGTTCAGATTTAATGTGACTAGCAGCATGTTGTCCAACAAAATAACTTCCTCCCTGAATTACTGTGTGTGGTTGAGGGACAGGACATTGGCAGTGGCTGGGACTCCATGCTGATGGGCAGCAGCTTGTTAGTTCTTTGCCTGTTCTGGAGTCAGCCCGCTCCAGGTTGTGTGGATGATGGTGAAGGATGCTGGCAGAAGCCTTGAGGCTTCTCTGGTCACAGATCAGGGTCTGAAAGTGTCTGAATCATTAAGTAAAGTTTTGGCTGTTATTCTGAGAACCGCTCTGAGATCAGTGCCCAGTGGAGGATTCAACAACAGATGGGAGATTGGCGCTTTAAAGAATCTCATTTGAGATCAGATCTTCTAGCATGTAGCTACAGAAAACTGCATATTTTTACTGGGCCGTGAGGCAGTGGCCTGGTTTAAGGACCGTGATTAGAGCATGCTGTCTAAATGACAGAGGAGGCTTTGGCAGTCACCTGAAGTGCTCCAGAGCTCTGTGCTGACGTAGCTAAGTTTTACTCCTGCTGGCTGTCAGCAGGTTAGGGTTAGCTCTTCATTAATTTCCTCTACACTATTAATTAGCCATCCGTTGGAGGTGCTTGCTTAATTATGCCGCTGGGCCCAGTGGTTTTCTCTTTCTCATTACTGTCATAACCAATTCCTATTGATCAGATGGGAAAACCAAAGAAGTTCACCATGGACAAACAAAGAGTTTTAGAAGCATCTTGTCAGGCTTGGAATTTCCTCCTGAACTAAAGTTAGGGGAAAAAAAGTGGTGTGCCATTTGTGTCTGAGCATCTGGATGAGCGAGATGCTGCTTGTCTATGAAAAGTGAATCCTAAGAATGGTGATAATTTTATGAATGAATCAATGTGCAGGTGTAAAGCGCACTCAAGTGTGCCGTGCTTATTGTGGGAGTGGCAGCACACCTTCGGTATTTTAATGACTGGTGCGCACCGAGAGTGGTGAGAGGTGGGATTAAAAGGAATCCATTATCATACATTATCAGTGAGTGTGTTAAAGTCTGGCAGCAGTTCTTTCTGAAAACATTTCTCTTGCCACAGTGCTGTCTGTAAAGGAGCCTTACCTGAAAGGAAACCAATATTCACAGTAGAAGGAGACATGTGAGTGCAAATATTGTCCGATGCAGACGTACCTCAATAGTCAGATGAATCAAATTGTTGTTTCCGACATTTTCATTTCATTGTGTTGACGCCACAGACCACAGCATTTCCATTATGAAAATTATGAAAACTTAACAGCAAACTGTGTAAGAGTCAGCACAAAGCAAACCCAAAAATACACATTAAAAGCAGAGAACACAGCAGTGCAATGCAACAAGACACACTGCACAATACAAAATGAGATACAAGATAGAGCACTATAAAACAGGAAGATAATTATTTGACTCCATAACTGATCCCAGTTTTGTTTAATATGACATCCAAATCAGTATGCAGTTTAAGTTCTCTTGATGAAGACTTCCTCATGTTGAAAACAGAGAAAAGCTTGTTTTAATCAGACCAAATTTCCATACTGAGTAAACATTTAAATTTTTCTAGATAATAAGCCACAGCATTAAAAATAATGTTTACACTGTAACTTTCAAATAAATGACAATGCTGGGGATATAAAGTATGAGTAATACCAGGATTGTAATGTTAAAGCATCAATCTAACCTTATTATAATGCACACACCAATGCTCTGTTGACTGAGTAACTTTCATCCCTTAAAATACTGACCCTGTACATATTTAAGAAGAAGAAGAAGAAGAAGAAGAAGAAGACCCTAGTGAAGCAGAGTTAAGCTTGTGTCCAGAGACATCCACAACCATCTGGCAACCACCTATCTTTAGAGAAAATAAGTATCCCCACATCAGTTAGTGAGTGGTTGCTGGATGTTGATTGTAGATGAAATCGATTGGTCAGGCTCTAGTCACATAAACATAGAGAGGTTAGCATGGAGCATGTCAGCTTGTCTCCTCTTGCTAGCTACTTCTCCAGCAATAGCACCAGTGTGCAAAGTGTCATAGAAACCAGAACCGGAAATAAAAGTTAAAGTTGCGCCTTTTGAAAAATGATGGCAGCATTGAGACGCAGCTTTTACTTTCAAGTTTAACATTCTTGCTTCTGGGTTGCGTCCCACTTTTTCAAATTTTACAACTGCTTCGTGACAGTTTGCAGACAAGTGCGCTTCTTCCATCCTCCAGGCCACAGACTCTGCTTTACAGTGCACTGCATAAACCAGAAAGCACGGCAACTCTGACGCATGTAACTGAAGTCTCGCATAGTGTAGAGAGTTAATAAATGAAGGTCAAAGGCTGTCATGAATAAAATATATATATATATATATATATAAATCAAATGCTGGAGAATTTTTTTTTGTACAACTGCATCTAAGATTTTTAACTTTCTTTGATAAAATAGGCCAAAAATAAATAAGCAGCACGTGAACAAAGAGAGTTTGTGAGATAAATGTTTCCAATATTTAATATAAAAAAATATCAAATTCTCGATGGATCATAGTCAGGAGGGGGCTGTGTTTTGATGTGTGCATGATTGCTACTATTAACAAATATAATGAGTCCCAGTATGGAGTATAGTACAACTTCAAATTCAGATACTACAGTTTTGGGGTACAATAAGTGGTTCTTAATGGAAAATGACAGGTCTACAGGACTGCATTTGTTGGTTTAGCGCAGACTTTCCCAAAGTGTGGAGCCCGCCACCTGGGGGGGGGGGGGGCGCAGAGCCGTTGCAGGGGGGGCGCAGTATGAAGGGGGGGGGGAAAAGAAAAAGCAAGGCTTGGACACTGCTAGCACGGCGCCTCCACAAACACAAAGCAGGAGATGAAGCATCGCTGAATATGTTTCCAAACCAACTTCATTCTAAGCCAAAGACTAGAAAATATGGTGAAGCGTGTTTTCCCTTTGGTTTCACCTGCACAAGTGCCAAGGTAGGTCTCCCCTGCTTAATTGGTTTTCCCTTCGTCGGGAGCAGCGCTGGGCTCTTCAAATCACGGACAAACAGGATCCCACATTCTTGATTTTTAGTTCACAAACACTTGTTGTAATGACTAACTACTCCTGACATTTTGGAGATGTTAGCTCTTTGTACAGTAAAGTTACAGCGGGATTACAAATAACATCAGGCTGATCCTGCCACGATTTGTTCCCCCGGTTCAAATCACGGACAAACAGGATCCCACAGCTGTTTAGTTTTTTAAACCCATTTTGCACAGAGAGGCATTTTTTTGAAAAATTTATTGATAGCAATGTTGAATATTATTACACAGGAAAAAAAAAACAACTACACCTAAAATAATCACACCGTGACGCCTCTGCCTTTCTAAATGGAGGGACAGTAACTGCGTGTATATATGTAAGCGTGTAAAACCTGCAGATAGAGACAAAATAGAAAACAAAATAAGATAGAGACAGAATCTGCAATCCATCTCATGTAAACAATAACGTGGCGCAAACGTAATACAAAAGGGGGCTAGCAAAAAAAGTTTGGGAACCACTGGTTTAGCATAACATGCAATCATGAATTTCAGTGATGCGTTGAAATTGTATGACACATGCATATTATTAAAAACATAACAACAGCAAAACTCCCACTCAGTTTATCGAAAAGTCTCAGTTTGTCCCTTTGAGAGGGAAAAAAGAAAACCAGTTCACTTGAAATGCTTCATGCATTACTGTATGTATGGAAATGTAAACTAATGAGTCTCTGAGGTCTGTAGTCATACACATAAATATTCATGAAATGCATACAGTCTTTACAGTTGGGATAGTCGCTGGACAAATGACTCATTCATGTTGTGAATTTTAATGAACACATTAACATTCTCTTCTCATACTGTTTGGAGCAATTGTACACAAAAGCAATACTCGATGTAAAAATATTTCCCAGTGGCACTAATAATTCTCTTATTAGTAGCATCGAATCTTTTATTTTCTTTCCCAATTAATTTCTCACTTCTTTTGTGAGGATTAGATATGATGTTGCAATGCAAGTCTCGCAGACATAATAGATCAGGCATTCAAAACACTCTGATAAAATGGCAACAAAGGTAGAAAACATTAAAAAGTTTTTATTGGAACCAATTTAAGTCAAACAGAAGGTTTTGGTCAGAGGGAGGATTTTATGAGTTCGGTAGTATCGGGTTACACTGTGCATACACTGTGCATTTCTGTCATCCTTTTGCTTTCTTGGGATCATGTTTAAAACACCTGGAACACAACACTCCAAAATTACATCAAAGGTGGAAAACGCACCCAGGGCTTGAAATGACACATCCTCCTGTGCTGCCCTTTTGCCCACTCATTAAGTTTCACAGATTTGCATTCACAGATTTATGCTGTTTTACCTTTGCACCATTTGCTATCTTGGTAGACCTGCTTGAACTGACAGCCATGCTGATGAGGCAATTAAAGTTCCTCGCCTTAGCCGGCCTTAGAGGGGATCAATTCTGTCCTCTAGCATCAGGTGGCGGGTCCCAACATTCATTATTGCCTGCAAAGGCTCCCTAATGGGATTGGATTTGTTCTTATGAGTCAACAGGGCTGTTATTGAATCTGAGTTGCTGAAGCAGTTGTCCTCTTCCTACAACTTTCTCCTTTGCCTCTTTTCTGAAGTGTCTTTGTTGTTGCAGTCCTGAAGGATTTTCTTTTTGGTTTCTCTTTAGTTCTGCATAATGTACTAAGACAGATGTAAGCTCACAGGGGATGAAAAGGTATTACAGACTTTACTTTGTTGCAGTAGATTATTCACTTTAAGAATTCTGTGTGGTGCATATCATAGCGTTTGGTGGTATGGTTGTGGAAGTGGGGATAATAGAAGTGAGTAAGTAGTAATGTTGGGGTTCTGTGTGGTGTAGTACTTCACACAGTTTTCCCTGTGTCTCCATCTCACTTAGTGATTGCTTTGATTAGCTTTAAGCTTGTGGGTGGTAGTCCTCCAGGGGGCTCATTAGCTGTAATGACAAGGCCAAGAGTTTAAAGTTAGCCAGTCACACATAGTTGGTAGCTGGTATCTACTACGGCTAATTTCTTAAGGCCTTCAGCTTTTCACATTTATTGATACATCAGGTAACAGAGTTTCACACAGGGCAACATGTAAAGACCCAGTTTCTTTCTCTCTCTGCAAATTATTAAGAGCGCTACAGAGAATTTTGTATTATATTTTGCCCTCTTTGTGTGCACCCCTCCCTTCATCTCCGTCTTTTCTTTTCACTCTCTTTCTTATGTCAATTATGCCTTAGGATGTGGCTCTGGGGTCTGGCCTACATAGAGGTTTGCACTCGAAATTGTCTCGGAGGGTTGCAAATGAATGCCTCGCTCCACGCTACATTTGATGGCAGGAAGTCAGCAGAAACTCATTGAAAGTCACTGGAACTTTACCCGAGGAGAATGTTTGATTGGAGTGATTTGCCCCGAATCTAGAACTGACAAAAGGTGTTTTTGTCTGCGATTAAATAGCTCCCTGGAAATGAAAAGAGGATTCATTATTCATAAAGGGAAAATGGGTTGACATTGGACTACAGGTCCAATTTGACAGTTCAGGCTAAGTACCTGGAAAGTGTTCCCTCTGACACTTGCATAGTAGCAACACGTACTGAAATGTGCTCGGGAAAATGAGTGTGCCGAGACAATATGTTTATAGTCAACACAGTTAATTGTTTATTAATTAACCTCAACATAGAGATGATGATCCCCCTGAATAATGTACTTCTGATCAGATGTGAAGGGATTACTGTTAAGCTTTAGTGGAGTTGTTGTACAATAGGAATAGCCAATGTATTTAATTTTACTGATGTCGTCAGGAGCTAACACTTGTGGTGCAAGGTGCCAAAAAGACACCTAACAAAGTGTCAGTGTAATTAGATATCACTACTTACTTTAGGTCACTCTTGAACTACCTGATTTGAACAGCCCAGCGCTGCTCCCGATGCAGGGAATTTTGTTTCAACAACAGCCTTCTTCAGCATGCACTGCAGCATTGAAGCCAGTTGGACCGTATATTTTTCCTGTTAGTCCCTAATATTGAATGTTACAATAACCCAGGTATTTCTCCAGTGGATTCAAAGCGAGTAGGTGGATGTCAGGTTTACTGCCTCCAACGCAGTCTGTCCAGACGTGTATCCCACCAAACCATATTCCTGTGTGAGCTACCATGTGAGAAAGGGCAACAATGCACGCTATCTCAACCTGTTCCTCTGAAATAGTTTGGAGTTAAGTGAAAACTGCTTTTTTGAATGAAAGCCACTGATGATACTGGTGCTCTAAATCAGAGGCTCTGTGGTGTGGGAGTTAACACTTTCACCTTACGATCCCTGGTTGAATTCTAGGAGAGGACACGCCCAAGGGAGGGTTAAATCAGGAAGGGTTTCCGAGACAAAATCAAACAGATCCATCTGCTGTGATGACGCCTTGGGATACAAGGGAACAGCTGAAAGCTCCTTTACATGTAATTCACATTGCAGCTGGTTACTGGTTCAAAAATATTTTTCATGGATACAGCAGGTCCTTGTACCTTGTTTGATATCAGTGCTGGACGTTTCCTTACTAGCACTACCTACTAGCACTAGTTATGGTAAACGCTATGTTAAGTGGTCACTAAGAGAATCACAGGTCAAAACAGTTCTCACATGAGCTTCTGTCCAGAGCAGCTATATTCTCAATGTGATAAACTCGTGTGGAGTGGAGTTTTATTCTTATCTGAACTGGGGCTCTTTCAAACCTCTCCAACCTGCTATAACTATTCCCAGTTCAGGGCCAGGCACTGCAGTCTGATGTTTTTTTTTCTCTCTCTTTTTCCTCTGTCACAGCTTCAGCACTGCCTACCAGTGTATCTACTACTCCCCAGAGCACACAGCCAAAGCTCAGGAGGTACTCAACATCATGAGCCTCCTCCAGCCCCTCATCACGAGGTTAGTGGACCAGCTCCTTCAGGCTGCCCATGAGCACTCTTCCCCTGGACTGAGGGATGCACTCAAGCACCTTTCTGACAAGGTGAGGCAGCACTTAAGCCTTTCATTTGCAATCACTTCCATCTCACCTATCTCTTTATTCCTCTTTACATCAAGCTGCTGCAGTACACAAAGCATAGGTATGTCGTGCCAAATGATTTTTACCTCAGAAACGAGAGCCCTATATATTAATCTTTAAATGTGGTGATAAGTTGATGAAAACCCAAATTAAATGGCTGCCCTCCAACAGGAGTTAAAACACCAAAGAGTTACTTTGCACCAGCTTTGATAATCTCTGACTGGTAGTTGGCTCACCACAAACAAAAGCTGCAATATTCAGAAAAATAACTTTAAAAACTGCAGTTGCTTTGAAACCATTAAGCACACATACACACAGAGACATGCATATACTAAACAGACAACCCCAGGAATAGATCCATAAGTCATCATAAAAACGGCAAACTAACAAAAGTGAATAGCAGCATGGAGGTTTATGGAGTTGAGGCGTTTTTATCAGTATAATTAATGAATTACATCTGGTGCTGTCAGATTGCAATCTGTTGTGGGAGAGATTGTTTTTGCCACAGTGGAATAGAGCCCAATCAGCCTGCTTAATTGGTACATTCGCTCTGTCACCACTTCCTCTCATCCTTGATTAGACATGCACACATTGGCCAAGTAAACGCCTGGCCTGGTCAGCACAAGCAGTGCTGTCCTCTGATTAAAATCTCAAGCTGTGTTTGTTCATGTACGTGAGTGATTCTGAGGGTGACAGGAGGATGAGAATGTGCCTCTGTGTTTAAAAGCTGATGTGGCATGACTCTCTTAAAATCCCAAGCATTTTAATCATGAAGATAACGCAATATATGAGTATTTCACACGCTGACACCTGCACAAGCAAGTCGACTCATTTTGTTTTGTTTATTTGTTTATTTTTTTCAAAAGTCTCAAAGGAATGATTTGACATTACTGGGAAAAGGTTTATAATCTTTTTTGACCACATGAGATGATGAATACATCTGTCATGTCCATATATAATGTATGAAACTACATATTCTTTACTTAGCTTGACTTAGCTTATCTTAGATTATCTTAGATTAGATTAGCGTATAGACTGGAGATGAGGAAGAAAATTAGCCTGATTTTATGAGGTAGCTTTCTATCTGCTGTTTGACTACAGTTAAAGCAGTACTAAAATTTTTCCTTTATCTCTTATGAAGTAAAGAGGGTTCACAGTATTGATGATAAATGTGACATTTAGAAGAAGTCACAGCTAGCTAGCTAGTACCATAAAGTGCTACCAATGCAAAATCACACTGGATAAGATTATGGATAAAACAGACACTTTGCATGGATTAGCACTGTGGGATTGTCTTAGATGCTAAAGAAAAATATGGTGTGTTACAGTTTAAAAGTAGAGATTGTAATAATATTTTTATGAAATTATTTAGACCTGAAAGTTTTATATAATCACAGCCCTATGAAATAAATGTTTGTTGTGGTTAAAAAGTTGCCTGAAGGGTGCTGGTATAGCTCACCTCGTTGAGTAGACAACCCATACAGCTGTTGCAGGTTTGAACCCTCTCCAAGACTATTTATCATGTGTTTCACGCTGGTTTCTATTCTAGCTTCCCTGTCTTCTCTCTACTGTCCCATATCAATAAAGGCTTAAAAGCTAAAAAAAAAAAAGAAAATCCAATAAAATAAAAAAATGTAAAAGCAAACTCTTCAGCCGTGGACAGCAATGAAGCACCCAGCACATAGTTTGTGCTGAGTTAATGGCAGAGAAAATGTGGACCTCTGCAGTTACTGAGTCAGCAGAGCGTTGGTGACTTTTACCCACTCCGAGTTTCAACGCTCGGTGATCTGTAACTTTGGTCGTCTGCCACTTTGTGGGTGAGTTGCTGTGCTTCCTAAACCCTTCCACTTTGTAGTAAAACCATTTACAATCGACTGTAGAATATCTAGGAGTGAAGAAATTTCACAAGCTGACTTGTTGCAATGTTGGCATCCTTCTACATTACCTCACTCAAATTTTGTGAGATCTTTAGAATGACCCATTGTTTCACAAGTGTTTGTAAAGGCAGACTATATGGTTGGTTGCTTGGTTTTATGCACCTGTGGCAAACACCTAAATTCAGAGATTTAGAGTTGTGGTCCACTACTTTTGTCAGTATAGCGTTGTTTTGTTTACCCTGGTTCGTTAGCAGCAGTAGCCTCATTTTTAAATTGCAACATGTTCAACTATCACGCTCATAACAATACTGCAAATCTTGCAACAAAATAAATGGCATAATCATTTGACAATAAAAACTAATCATTACTTGCAGCCCTGTTACAGGCAACATCCTCTTGTTTTCAAGAAAATTAAATGTATTTTCTGTCCATTAGACAAAATATACTATTTCTCCTGTGAGTATAAAGTTTCTTGAATACAGAGCATGTGTTGCACTTTAAAGGAATGTGGGAAAAATGACACTGCCATAGAAAAGGTTTTACACCGAAGCACTGCCTATGACTTTTCCTTCATAGTTCTAACCACCTGTGTCCAGGCCCAGTGCAACATTTTACTCCAGTGCTTTTTGCCACACACTTTCTGATTAGTTTTGAACATGGCCAATGTGCTGTTGCTTTTCTATACGTGGTAATGATTCTGTTGATGATGGTGACAATAATAATTTCACTCTGATGATAATTATAGTGAAAAGGCAATTGCAACACGTCCCCCCTTCCTCCAGCTGTGTCCTTGGGCAAGTTATATGTCCGCACTTTAACGGTTACCTGGAAAGACTGGCAGGTTTGCTCGTCTATGCATGATTATGTCAGATGATGCTGTGTGTGGAGGTCATGAATGCAGGGGTAAATGTCCTCACAGCCCAGTGTTGCTGGAATCTGACCAGCTCTATTCATTCAGCCTCTTTCCACATTTAAAGTGAAGTTGCATAAACTGAAACATTTCTATTTTTATCACAACCAAACTGTGCTCATCCTTCAGGGTGAAACCATTTGAAACCATTCGGGGTGAACAGATTCCCACAGTTCTTCTTCTTTAGATCAAACCTAACTTATATTTTTTTGCCGGAGTGCACAGAAACATTTTCAGACTTGCACTCCTGCTCAGTGAAGATCACATCAGCAGATATTTTGAAGAAAACAGAATGTCTCCCTGAGGGATTTCGAGCATTTCAGATCCTTTAAAATGGGTAGGTGTTGAAGAGTTGCACTAAGGAATAGGTTTTGAATGTGGGGGAGCAAAGTTGCTTTGGTTAAAGCTGCAGTGCATTCCTCCTTTGCCCAGTAGGGATCTGCTGGTGATATTTTACTTTGAAAACATATCTATATGGATCTTACAGTAGAGTGCATCATTAACATTTGGACTGCACTTCACTGAAGATCCTAATCTTAGTGGGTACAAGCTGAGTTTAATTTTAACACAATTCAGTGATTACCCGGTTGATTGATATGCTTCCTTTTAATCTAATCCCTTCACATTCATCCTGAAAAAAATGCATTGGATTTATAAGAATATCATTTCACCATCAGAGGGAGTTACTGTTTGAGCACTGGCACAGTCGAATAAAAAATGAGTTCTCTGACCTCATGGTTATGAAGTGCAAATATGACCTAGATTGTTTTACAATACGCAGCTTTCCTCTGTAATCTCAAGAAATGAATAATATGGGGTGGCATAGATTGTGAATTAACACAGAGGTCAGATAAGCAGAGTTTAGTTTGAATATAAATTTACATTTTGATTGCCCAGTTACTCCTTATTGTTTCCAATACTTAGTCAAATGTGGCTCTTTTTTTCTTCTCATATAGAAAAGTGTTTTGAAAATATCTTATAAGACTTCATATGCTTATGTCCCAACCTATGGATGAATATATTTGTTTTTATTTTTTAAATTTAATAAAAAATGATTCTTGTTAGTCTGACAAAAAAAATCATAAATGTCCAAACGGACTCATGTATAGTATATTCATAAGTCATTTGGATTCATACAAGGCATTTGAATTGGGAAAATAATATATATATATATAAATGTTCTTTTATAGCACTTTCCTACTCAAAACACTTTGTACAGCATCCCTCACTCACCCATTCATACAAGCAATTTCTTCTACACCTAACATTCATGCTTCAATGAACACATCATAGAGCAACTTGGGGTTCAGTCTCTTGCCCCAGGATACTTTGGCAGACAGGGATCGAACCACTAATCTTCCAAGTTGTAGATGACCGGCTCTACCTCCTGAACTACTGCCACCCTAAGAGTTTGAATTAAATACAGTGGTGTTTTGTGTCTAGCTGTTGTTTGGCTTCTCTGCCCTAAACGTTCACCAAATGGTGACCTGGAGGCGGCAGAGTTGAAGATTTCAAGACTTTCGTTGGGTTCCTTGATTATCGGGGACAGGATTAGAATTGAATACATTGGAGCGGCAAAGGAATGTGGACACATTGGACAAATGTTGAAGGTGGAAGTGCCACAGACAGGATTTGTGGATGTAGTGAAGGAGGACATGTAGAGGGTTGGTGTGATAGAGGAGGGTGTTACGGATAGGGTGACACCAAGGCATATGATCTGCTTTGGCGATACCTAAAGGGAGCAGCCAAAAGAAGAAGAACAGTTGCACACAATAGTGGCTACATAGTATAGTTAACACATTTGAGTAGTGTGTGAAAGATCCCTGTTTCAAGGAAGAGACACAAATTCCTGGGAATGTTGTGGCAGTCAGGACCAAATGAAATCCATGGATCCAACATCCAACAGCATACTTTGATGGTCAAACCCAATGATAAATAGGGATAGGAGATGAATCATAAGCTCCCCCTGTGATGGTAGTAGAGTTAAACTAACAGGTTGTACTCTACTATAATTGGGTGATTGGTAGAGATGCTCAATGTCAAACCAGTTTAAAAAAAAAGAATCTCATCGTCATAATCATTACAGACTCTTCTGTGAGTAGTGTTGCTGTCCCCTGTGACCGAAACCTCTGATACAAGTTAAGATGGATGTTTTTTTTCTTCTTTTTTTTCCTGCTCATTCATATTGATGAGTATTGAAAAATCAACAGAACAACTGTATTATTAATGATTATTATTTATGTATACTTTATTATACCAAAGATCATTAGAAGAGTGACTCAAAAAGTTTGAGAGAATGTGAATTAACTAATTAGTGGCTATTAACATGTTAGTTGACTCCCAAAAAACAGAATCATTTTGGCCTTGGTTGCATCTCCCTGTACATGATGTTGTTACTGATTGGCTTAAGAAGGACAAGGAGAAAGATAACTGGTGAAGTGTGATGACTTTAAACTCACGGGGGTTTGATTGCATGGTAAAATATAAGTGACAAAAAAAGTAGCTTAAAATCACCCGCGGAGGAATAAAAGCAAAAAATGAGAATGCCTTTTACTTGCATTATATTATCTTTATAAATGTATATTATTATGAAGAATCTGTTGCCAAGGAATAAAGATTGTTGGCACTGCAAATGACCTTTGTGGTGTTGCATTGTCATCCAGGTTTGATCACATTTAAAGAGGCTTTACTTGCAGGTAGACAGTATCTATTAAGGAGCAAAGGAGAGAACACATTTGCCAAAGTGCAATCTTGGAAGCACCAGCTATCATCCGACAACCATTTAGGTTTTTAATTCACTTTTTAGAATCTGTCTGCATTCACGATTAATGACCGCCGCACAGAACAGGAAGTCTTGGCCCCGGATATCCATCAGAAGGCCCTAAATTTTGGCTGTTGTGATCTGATTATGGCCAGTGTGTCCCCATATTGATCACGTTGATGTTATCTGCAATGAATAATAGATGTTCGCCTTAACAAATCAACAAGCTGGCACTACCATATTTTAAATGGGTCACGAGCTGAGGAAAGTTCAGAAACACTTCATCCACACGCAGCTTTTGTCAGTTCTGTTTCTGGGACAGGACGTTTTTAAATAGTTACCTACCTTCTTGCTGACGAAGCAGTCTCCATAATTCCTGTCACTTTCAATAATCTCACTATTCAGTCAACGGAAGAGAGGTATAGGAGCAGGAAAGGGCTGTTTGTGTGGAAAATATATGTATGTAATGACCTCGTAGGTTTCTTTTCATGGAGGGCTTGGCTTATGTGTTTTGTTCGACTGCATTTCCTGTGGTAATAGAATTGCTTATTGCAGTGGTAACTCAATTACTCTCGAGAGCCCTTATCATTTTTTACGCAGCGGCGGCGGCGGGCATAAGACTCCTTGGTACCGGGATCATCATCAACTTACAGTAGCTGGTGAATTTAAGATCAAAGGAGGTGTGCTCCACGGAGCAGCAGGCTGGAGGAGGAGTAATTGAATTGTTTGTTCTTTGTTTCTTTTCTTTTTTTCTTTTCTTTTGGCTTACTGACTGCGCTGCAGTAATGGAGAGCACCTCCTTTATGGTGAAGGAGAGGGTTCATTTTGCTTATTTCTTTTCACTTCCTCTGTAAAATAGTTACTTGCTTCCAAGTTCTCCTCCACCAGTGTTTTCTTCGACCTGTTCTCCCTCGGCAGCGTGACAGTCTCTCTACATCCCGCTCACTTACTCTGTCACTTTTGCTTTTTCAGCACTTAATTTTGTATTTGTTGTCCTATCCAACAGTAACTTTCAGTGTCTATCTTTTTTTCCCTCCTATCTGTCTCTCTTTTCTTTGCTGCAGACAGAACAATTTGTTCACACTCTTAAGGATGAATTGGTCAAGAGTGCACTCCTAGCGCTGCATGCAGCGCAGCCAGGCTACGTTTCCAAGAACCAGAAGTCGACTCGGGCGCAGAGCCAACACCAAGGCCACACAAACCAGACCAATGACCAGAATCAGAACCCGATTCAGGGACTTCCAGGCCACAGTCCACCGACGTCGGTCACTGAGACCACAGTGGTGTGTAATAATGTGGAAGGAACCCAAACAACTGCTGGAGGAGAGCCTTTGTCACTGAAGCACCAAGACACCATACCCCACCATAAAGAGTACGATGAGGAGGAATGGGTATGCCCGACTCCTTTTCTAAGTCATTTAGAAACATTTAAAAATTGTGATTGAGTTATCATTTTATTTTAAACCGGTGTGTTTTGACAAACTGATGTTTTCCCTGGTGCTTCTTACAGTAGAGCGCACACAGGGGGAAGCCGAAAACTATTACTGTATTAGAGATCTGCTATGGCAAATAATTACTCACAAAATTAGATTGCATACCAAACATTAGTCTTTTAAGTGGATTCTTTTCTCAAAGGGGGTTTAAATATTTCATCATGACAAACTGACTGCGGAAGATAATTACGCGGTATCCTTGTCAGTGAATTTAAGCCATCTCGCTTCTTTTCATGGACGTGTCTATGGCTGTTAGTATTCTTTGTGTGTGAGGACAGCATCTGCCATCCAGCAGGAGTTCATCGTGATTTCTCCACACCAATGCCTAATTATCTCCCGCCATTATAACGTGTTCAACCCATATTTTTAAGAAGAAAATATCCAAAATATGTATTCCCCCACCCCCCTTCAGCACACACATCCACAGAGAAAAAGTCTCAATACATCAGTTACCTGCAGGAGCTCAGGAGAAGAAAGAGAAAGCTTGAAACGATGGAAACGCTTTAAAAGTAATCTCAGAATATCCTTTCAGACATTTCCTTTTGACCTTTTGGCTTTTCGGAGTTTGGACTGTGCAAAAAAAATAACTGCCTCACAGTCTCAAAGGTAGACAGTGTGAGTAAGACACAGATGTAATCAGCGCAACTGATCTGACTGCTGATTGTGCATTTGGCTCTTTCAGGACAGGCTGTGGGCAAATGTGGCCAAGTGTCTCAACTGTGTAATCGCCATGGTGGATAAACTCCAGGAAGAAGACAACACCAAGCAGGATCCAGTCCCAGAACATCAGCTAGCTGATGTCATCACCTCCCACAATCCTGGTAAATTACATTTTCAGTTTGTTTAGCCCATCGTTTACAGTCTTAGACAGGCCAAATAATTGCTGTGTCAGTCAAAAGTAAAACTTTATTTGGCTGATGATACAGTGATGTTTTGCTCGTTAGGATTCAGATCTGGCCGCGGTCGTGATTACAAACCAGCAATACTATACTACAGTTTGATCACAGTTCCTTCATCTATGTTGTAGGTTACCACCTCTGTTTGTCTGTGCGTATATATATATATGTGGATGTACCGTCACTGTCTATTTCATTAGGTACAGCTTGCAGTAGCAGCTTCCTTAAATCTTTGTAAAATAGAGCCAACAAGGTGCTGGAAACATTCCTCAGAGATTTAGGTCCATACTGACAGATGCTGCACGACATGATGCACATCTCCAGTTCCACCACATCCCAGATGTGCTCTGTTGGATTGAGATCTCGTGACTGTGGAGGTCATCTGAGTACAGTGACCTCACTGTCATATTCAGCAAACCGGTTTGACGTGATTTGAGCTTTGTGACATTATTGTGCTGGAAGCATCCATCAGAAGATGGGTACACTGTGGGATGGATGTATATTCAGGTATGCTATGGTGCTCAAATGATGCTCACTTGGCCCTAAGGGGCCCAAAGTGTACAAAGTAAATGTCCCTCACACTATTACACCACCACAAGCTTGAAACCATTGATACAGGGCAAGATAGATCAATGCTTGAGATTCGTCAGACCAGGCAACGTGTTTCCAGTCTTCTGTTTTCCAGTTTTGGTGAGCCAGTCTGAATAGTAGCCTCGGCCTGCGTAGCTGACAGTAGTGGCACACAGTGTGGTCTTCTGCAGCTGTATACCCTGGTTCAGAGTTTTGTGCCTTCTGAAATGCATACCTACACACAGTGGTTGTTATGAATGCTTATTTGAGGTACCGTTGCCTTCCCATCAGCCTGAAGCAGTCTGTCCACTCTCCTCTGAACTCTGACATCAATGAGGGCATTTTCGCCCAGATATTTTCTCTTTTGATCAATTGTGTACATACCCTAGAGATGGCTGTGTGGGAAAATGCCAGTAGTTTCTGGAAAATTCATATGAGCCCAACAGGCACCAGAATCATGCCACTTTCAAAATCACTTAAATCAGCTTTCCTCCTCATTCTGATGCTCAGTTTGAGCTTCAGCAGGTCATCTTGATCATCTACATTCCTGCATACATGGAGTTCCTGCTATATGCCATGTGAATGTTTAAAGGTGACATTTCTACCTTAACACTTCAGCTAATTTAGCTTTCTTTTGTTATTATTTTGTTCATAAGTTTTCTTTAGCAGAAACATCCCATTTTTTTAAGTCTGTACATTTTTGTTTTTCTCTTCAGTTAAACAGGTAATCCAATGCCTCATCGGTGAATTTCCTCATGCAAATTATAATGCAGAATATGCATTAACCGATCCATCACTGTCACAGGCAACATGTGGTGATACCACTGTATTGTAATGTGCCCGTCACTATGCTCCCGTCACTAAACAGCAGTCCTTTTAATGCTAAGAAGTGCTCCTGAGCCCAAAAAAACATTTTTAAGCGTTCGTACATAGATTTTTACTGTGGGGAAGAAATAACATTGAGTAGTTCATCATATTTTTCAGAGTATCTTAAGCTGAAATCGAAAAGAGTTCCAGCGTTGCAGACTCCCTGTTGTTCAAGCACTGGCAAATGAGAAACTCATATTGTTGCCAGAGAAGTGGATGAAAGCTACATTTCGTATGCAGAGCCATTCACTGTTGACCACAAGCTGCCCAGTCTTCCCTTACGTCCAATGAAATCCTGCCTCAAGCTTGTGTTCAGACAAGCGCCCAGACTGCTGCAGCTGCCAATTGGCACACAGAGCCACAGAGCAGTGGCATTAGACTGACCAGGCGACAAGGAGAGGCTGTGTGTGTGTGTGTGTGTGTGTGTCAGTCACACACACATGCTGTGGAGGCATTGGTGCATTTGTATCTGTGACGGAGTGACCCGTCTCAAGGCAGAGTCCGCTGAGTATGGCACCGCCACCATTAGATCGCCACCATTAGTTCGATTTGGCACCCGGGGCGGCGTATCTTTCTGACGACCGAGTAGAGGAATAAAAGGGGTGAGGAGCAAGTTGTGAGCCGCATCGGGGGTGGCTAGATTTTGGTTCCCACTTACTTGTTAAGGGCGTCGGTCGGGGAGACGTGCGGGGGATCGCCAATCGTGCAGGGTGACGCAAGCCGATGGTATGGGGGTGTGGGGTTTAAATAATGAGTTCACGTGTGTCTGGACCGTCATGAGAATGGCCTCATTCCGTGGGCCGTTAATGTGTATATGAAGTCGGGTAGACTTCCGGGAAATAGTTGAGAGCCTGTATCAATGTATATGTTTTGTGAGTGTATAATGAAAAAGGAATTCTGGGGGAGGGAGACGGGGATTAAAGTCAGAATAAAGAATTGGTGGTGACGCCAAGGGGGAGGGGTTACGGGATATAAGAGACGGCGAGCCGGATATGAAGGGTGTGTGTTGTAACATACAGGCTGTGTAGCGCGGATCTCAGTTTTATGTCTTTGCAACCATCTTTTTATGCACTGGGGAGGCCGTTTCAAATAAAGTATCCACACTAATACCTTACCGACTACGCCTGTGTTTGTCCGGGAGAGGTCTGGAAGGGGACCCCGTGACAGTATCATTTTGTGTCATTGTGTCTTTGTGAGCCAGCAGGTGAAAATAAGGCCATCAGCCCCTGTGTTCATTCTGAAAGATAAGCTCAATCCTCAGAGCACCTTTATTAAGACAGGCTCAGAGAAAGTGGTCATCTGCTTGTCAAAATACAAACATGGAAGGAATAATGAGAGAAGCTTTATCTCTTTTGTGAATCCTGGGCTTTTGATGGCACTGCAGGGGTTTGCATGTTTGGACAGGTGGGCCAGTGAAGAGATGACAGCTGGAGTTCTGTTTCCTGCTCTGTGCAGAGGCAGTATTTGCAGAATGAGATAAGATGTGATTTCTATGACAGGGCAAGGGCAAGCTTGATATGCTGTACATATCAAACTGTGTGCATGTCTGTTTGTCCGCAATGATTCACTCTTCCCTCCTGAGAACTTTTCAATATGTTGAAGCTCAGAAAGAATATGTGGTATGGTTGGAAAACTCATCTTGAGCACTGCTTAACCAACACTGCCCCCTGGTGGCCACTCAGAGGCTCGACTTTATCAGAAACCAGTGAAGGATGCAGAGAAAGCATCATCACAGCTGCAATGCAAGTTTCCTGCACACATTTTGAGTTTGCTGCATGTCCAAAATAAACAACCACAAAGAGGTCACAAGGATTACATAATTTATTTGATGTTTGCTGATAGTAATACGGTACAATGAGAGCTTAAATATTATAACAGTGTGACAGAAATTATATAGTCTATACCAATGATTCATGACCAGAAGTAGTTGTACCCTCCTAGTTGTGATTTGATTTTCAAACACAACAATATGTTTTTATATGGCAGTACACATCAGACTATGTGTACTGCACAGGATAATTTATTTAACTTAAGTAATAAAAGAAGAAGTGTATAAAAACACTTATTGCACAATGTTGTTATCAAAGGTCAACAAGTCTGGTGTAGACAGGAAAATTGTGGCGATATCTCACAATACTTCACATTTACAGTAATGGTTAAAAGAAAATACACCCTCTTTAAATTCTAAGTTTTTTTTGCAACAGGACATGATAAAAAAAAAAAATTATATCGGGTCGAGCCTTTAAAATTGAGCTGAATCGGACATGTGCTGTAATAGCAGCACGTGGTCTGGAGCATTCAGGTGTGGCAACACAATCCTTAAATTGATCTTACAGAAGCAATTTGTTACTTCTCATAAGGCTGGGAAGGGTTATAAAGCCTGACAACGACAGTGACAGTGAGCAGTGCTCAGAGAAACCCACGAGCTACATCTCGTTGTTACATGTCGCATGTTACAGTGGTCCAGTCAAATTCCAGACCTCAGCCTGCGATACTGTGGTAGGACCACCAGAGAGCTGTACATGAATTTTGCAATGTTGCACAGAAAAGTGTTTCAAAGTTCTGACCAATAAAATCATTCATCAAAAGATTCCTTCCAAATTTTGCTACTAAATGTGGATCTACAACCTGAATAATGGGTTGTACTTTTCACACACTGATTCTGGTTTAGACTTAGTTTTTCTGTTCGTCTCAGTTGCGATTTACCAAATCTGAAAACCTGGTAAAGTCTAAAAGTCTTATTTTTATTATGTACGAGTATAACCTCATATTTGAAAGAGTACGAATTATCTTTGTGCCATGACTGTAAATATTTTATATGAATATTAACTGCAACTCTGAAACCCCCACAGAGAATTACAGGCGGAGGGTGAGGTGATGACTTAAATGAGAGAAGAGAAAGTTTAACTGTAGAAACTGAAACAATAGTGTCCAAGGAGGAAATCAGGAAAGACGCACGATTTCAGTTCATGGTTTACAAGCAGGTGGTGCAGTAACACCTGATCTGTCAGCCCAGGATGAGTAACGCAGGGCAGTTATTAAAAAAACATCCAGGTTCTCCAGCATCGATGGGATGATGATAAGAATTAAGACTGTGAGGGGTTGACAGCCAGTAGGTCATATTTAATGAATTATGTTATTTATTTATTTATTATAGGCCTTTAATCCTAATTCTCAGAAACTTTGGCTCATGGTGTTTTGGAAAAGTATAAAATGTTTTGTAAGAATGAGGTTGTTCTTCATCATTAGATCGTAGCATACAAACAACAAGCTAAATCTTCTAGGTGCACTGTTTGTGAATGACGCCTTCAACACGAAACAGTTTAGCGTGAAGATTTCTTTTTTAATTTACCAATTTTCTACCCTAATTTTCATATGTGCCTTTTAAAAAACAGAGATAATAATAATTTTATTGCTCGCTGAGATATTTTTATGTTCAAATCAGCCAGAAACAGATGGAAATAGTAAGAAAAATCACCAAGTTGCCAGTTTAGGAAGAATAATTGGATTTAAAGTAAACAGACCACAGTAAAACTGATCAATGCATATAAGATAAACCTACACTTTTTTTTTTCTTCAATTCAAAATGTGGGACTTTCTCAAAGCCTTTCACTGATTTTTAAATGAATGGATGATTCTTACAGTATCTGCTGTCTAAAATTTTTTAGTCTGCATGAAAAATTCCTCTATTAAATTTCTGCATCTGCCTAAAGGCAGCAGGACACACATGCGGTCTATAATTTGAGATGTGCAAGCTGGCGTACTCCAAGGGGTTCATTAATTTTGTGCTTTGCTGCCGCCTTTTCAGTGTTTCAAACCAAGTTGCATTTTTGTGTGGGGCCTTCCACCTCACACTGCAGCATACAGTGCTTGACCTCGCAGAGAAATCGCTTGCTGTGATTGAGATGTTCCCCATTGCATCTCTTTTTCACAGGTGACTGGAGGGAGCAGTTGTGTCCTCTGGTGACCCGGTTAAAGGACTGCGTGATGGAGGTGGTGGAGAAGGCGAAGAGAGCCATGACCTTTGTGCTCCTGCAGGAGGCAGCCTGCAGCATTCCACAGGGCTTCCTGCTCCAGCAGAGGCGAGACATAGTCTTCAGTCAGGCAGTAGGTGGCTGCACTGGCATAATAAACAACTCTTTAGGAGTCCTCCAGAGCATGGAGCTTCTTTTCATCTGAATTTAATCTGAAAGATTTTTGCTTTTTGTCGATACTTTCTCTTCTCATGAATGAATCATAAATCTGCTGCCCATTCACTGCTTTATGCAATAGCAGCTTGAGCTGTAAAGGATTTTGTCATCTAATTTTTTTCCCTCGTGGTCCAAAGTACAGCATAATCAGTGCAAACAATATAATATGTTGGTTGTATATTACTTCATGTTTGCATACTGTAGAACTCAGGGTGTGGAGTCATGTATTTGTTAGGCTCTGAACTATGTTTTATATTTAAAGGGTTTACTCCAGTAGGACTCATTCGCATGTCTCTGCTGTATACATCAACATTAAATGAGCATGAGCAAGTAAATAAAAGGAGTAACATGGATTCAGGTAACACATTTGTTGTGGTGTGAAAGTGGCTGCAGGTTCTGATCCTTTATAATTGAGCTGAATCGCAGTATTTTGGACCCAGTGTATTCTTGGTTCACCGTTTAGTGTTTGCTGCATAGTTGCTTGTTTGAAAATGTCTTAGTATTTGTGTGTTTGTGTGTTAAACAGCTGGCAGCCTTGGCCTGTGGTTTCGTCATGCGGTTGTACGCGGGAATGCAGGACAAAGGCTTCCTGAGGCAGCTTCACCTCGTTGGCCTGGTTGCTCAGTTTGAGAGCCTGCTCAGCACCTACAGTGAGTGAAATCACGCCGGTGACCTCACGACCTACATTGAATTTTACTGATTGTGTTTGCTGTTAAGTAAATCCCAGCACGTTTAAGCAAGTCAGACTAGTAAGGTGAATGATTAAGCTGTAGTACATAGCAAGGTGAGGCAAGGTGAGTCACTGCAGTGTTGTGTTTGGCTAAATGCCTTCATTACCGACACCCATATTTCTTCATCCTTTAATTGTGACCTGGAAAATGGTATATCTCCTGTTAATGTTTGTCATAGAAATAAAGAGAACAGTAAGTAACAGTAAGAGTTGAATAAATACAAGGGAGGGAGGTTTCTCAGTTATGGTCTTTGTTAAACATGCCCTGTTGTGTGTATGCATGCAACGAGAACGACTGACATCACTGTCGAGCTTGTTTTCTGTGGCCGCTATAGGTGAAGAGTTCGGGATGCTGGAAGACATGGAAGTGGGGATCTCAGACCTGCAGAGAGTCATGTTCAAGATTACAGAGGCCAAGTCCGATGACCTCAGTGACCTTCAGCCTTTAGTTTGTGGCCGACGGTAAGACCTTGTTTTTTGTTTTTTTTTTTGTTTGTTTTCTTGCTCAAGTCCAATTATAGGAAGGAAATCGGGCCAAACACTTATTTGCGGCACATGTGGTCACCTCTAATGGTTTCTAATATACCTCTGAGATCAGAAAATCAGCATCAAATCAAGCTATACTCGTTTTATTGAGATATGCAAACATAGAAAGTAATGTTTTTGGCTTGAGAGAGTTTCTTTGTTTATAGAGGAAATCTAAGTTTAAAGAAGGGAAATGTCCGTATATTTCAAAAGTAGGGGGATTCATACTCTGTGTTCAATGAAAACTGAACACAGGAACTTTGTTATAATGGAAGCCAGCCATTACAAAACAGCGTTGTTTTCTCTTGCATTGTGTTTCACTAAGGATACAATTGGCGCACTTATGCAAAACATCCAGGACCCCTCTCACACCAGCTCCAACACGGATCTGCAGCATAAAAAATATCGGAGCAGGTTTTTTTCTTGTTTGTATCACTTTAGTGTAGGTCATCACATGTGCTTTCCTTTGTGTTTCATATTGTGAAAAAAGAAAAACTTAAGCTTGATTTTCTTGTTTACCTTGTTCCTGATGTTGCTGTCTACTGGGACTGTCACTGTATCATAACTGTGGTCCTCTGCTTCTTCTCAATCACCACTATGTCTGGTTGGCTCAGGATCTCAGCCCCAGGAATCGCCTGCATACTCTTGGGTACATATTCAAGGGTATTGCTGTGTACCAAGAGGAACCCAGGACCCACTGCACCGGCGGGTTCATCGCGATACCTAATAGCAGTCAGGGTGCCATTGCCTAGCCTTATTAGAGGTCTCTGCATCCCTCCATGGATATGCCTCACTGACCCACCATCAAACCGGTGATGCTGAATGATGTTACAGGGAGAATAACGTTCTCCACGGCTTCTACCGACCCTTTCATGTCTGTGACATGTGCTCAGGGGGAACCTGCTCTCATTTGTGAAAAGCACAGGACACAGACAGGTCCAGTGGTGGACCTGCCAACTCTGGTATTCTACTCTATGGCAAATGCCAATCATGCTCCACGGTGCCGGGCACAGAGCACGCAATCCACTAAGGATGCTGGTCCCTCAGGCCAACCTCATGAAGTCTGTCTCTGATGTTTTTGTCAGACATTCACACCAGTGGCCTACTGGACGTCATTTGTAGGCTTCTGGCAGTGCTTATCCTGTTCCCCCTGCACATCTCTTCTAATGTAATTGTGTATCTATTAGTGAAAAACAGTCAGGAAAACTAGGAGGGAAGAAAAATGTCAACGGCCTCCACTTGTAAAACCATCATTTCCTCTCTAGTGCACATGTTGTTAATTTCAGCACCAAAAGTCTTAGGATGACACAGCATAATTACGAGTGGGCTGAATTCCACACGTTTTCTCTTAGACGAGTATCCGTTCACTGTGGCTCATTCAGGAATGCAGGTGGAAACTTTCCTCTTCATATCTGGACTTTGATGTTGTCAAAAGTAGCTAGCATTCAATAAATGCAGAGTCACTGAGATATAATGTAATTATTATTTGAATTATTAATTGACGTTTAAAAAAAATACACATGCATGTGTGTATTATTTTTATTATCCTTGTATTAGAAGATAAAACAAGTGTGGAACTGTGTCAAGTAGTAGTTAACTGTTGTCAGGGAAAATTTAACAATGACCTGCAACACACCCAGTGACCTTGATTTGAAGTGGGTTTAATAAACACATTGCAATGTGGAGAGAGCATCCCAGTGGAACACCAGGACCATCTCTGAATTGTGGCCACCGCCCTTACATCTCATATACAGAGACACAGACAAAGAACATTCCACAAACTCTTACATGTTGGCCCCTCTCACGGGTGGGCTATACCTTCTCCCTCACAGAGAGAATTATGACCTTGTTTTCTGCTTGGCCGTCACCGAAGGATTTACATCCCTGATAAGCAGAAGGAGTCCCACTATCTGTTTAACGTCTCCCATTACAATGGCCTCACTGTGTTAACATTCCACATGCATGTAAACTAGTGACAGGAGTGCTCTTACTATAGTAAAGTGAGAAAGTGATATTACTATAACTAATGTGATATGATTAAATATGTGATTAATACATGAGAAAAGAAATCTGCCACCACACTGTGCAAGTGGCGGAAAGGAGAGTGACTACTGAGTATGGGAAAGTCCATATTTTAACAATTGTTATACGTGATTATGATTTCACACAGTCTTGTAAGACAAAAAGTTAAAAACCACTTTAGCATTTATTTAGTGCAGTTCAGTCGAGAAACGTTTGAAAGAAAAATTTAGCCTAATCGAAGATACCTCCCATAGGGGAAAAGAATTATTTAATAGTATTGCAGGTAGCATAGCTTCACAATACAACTGGTAACCAGGTGAACTTTACTCCATATACGGATGAGCTGTTGACACAGATATTATCTGGCTTCAGTCCACAGCAGTTTTGTACATTGGTTTAAAAGTTCAAATCAGCTGATCACGAATGTCCTTTCCCATCTTTGAAGAGAACCTTTGCTCACGTGTTGGACAGCTGTTGACAGGTCAAGCTGTTTTTTCTTATTGCTTACCTTGAGCATTGTGTCTGGTGTGATATTACACTCCTGTGGCACCTCCCACTTCCGTGCCACTCTTTGAGGAATTCTAAAACGCGCACACTGGCTCTCTGGTTTGTATACACACCATCAGTTTCTCTCTTTACATCTTGCTCAGGCCTGTCTTAGGTATCATGTTATAGAACTTCCCAAACATATCACATCTATCATGCGGTAAAATGTATCAAATTACTTTTTTGATGGATGTTTCACCGTCTTAATCCTTATTTTCTCTCTCTCTCTCACTTTCTCTTTGCATTTAGAGACCACTTCACTGTAGAAGTGCCATTACCTAAACTGGTTTTCCATACCTTACCAGAGGAAATCAAGGAGGGGAAGCTTCTCCGAGTATTCCCGGTGCTCTTTAATGTGGGGATTAATGAACAACAAACAATAGCAGAAAGGTAACCTGGATATTCTTTGCTCCACTCCAGTGCACATGAAGACGAGCACTGTGTATGTGCTGATCTAAACACAGATCCTATTGTCATTTCTAAAGGAAATGCTTTAAATCTATAGCTAAAACTAAAAGATTATTGTTGTTTAGTTATAGCTGGAGCCATCCAAACCACTAATAGCATATTCACATTTTTTTACTAAGTGCCTTTATTGTTTTTAGTTCTGCTACGTGATAAATAGTGATTATGGCTTTAAAGAAAAAGCACATATAGCTGCTGTTACATAAACAATAACAACATTATTTTTGGCGTAGAAACCTGCCTGCTGTACTCTTCCCTGACCCTTGAGCTTTTTGAACCTTTACCACGGGCCTTCTCAATGCTTTCACCTCCCTTACCTTGAATGACCTTTCACCCAGTGATCCAACCAAGTTCCAACTGCTTACAGTATCTCCAAGTTGTGCTTTATAGTTTGCTTTTTTTTAACGTGACTAAAATGTAATGGTACATCTTCATTCATCTTGGCTCTTTGAATTCCATTGTCTAGCCAGAGACGCCTTTCCATCCGGTAGCTGGAAGCTCCCCTGCGTGGAGTGCTGAGAGTTTCTATCAAAAACATAATTTATTTTGGTAGAAATGATTCATTGTAGGTTTTGATTGGCTTCGAGTCAGCTCTTCATGTTTGCAAGAGGCACTAAAAGATTTGTGTTTTTTGGAAAGTTTGGTAAGGTTTATGGGTCTCTCATGGAAACGTGACAGTTTTGAAGGAAATGGAAGCAAATTTTGTGTCCGGTCTATAAAACCTCTGATGAACCTTTTCATAATCTTTTGAAGTTTCTTCTTTCTGGTTCCTACGTAAACTTTGACTTATTGTACGCATTGACCTTAAAATAGGAATTATTTGTCTGTTTGATAGTGTATTTGCTGAATCAATTTAGGCATAAATTATAGGTAGTTTTTAAGTTTGTTTTCTCTTGCTGCTAATCCAGTGGGTCTTTGGACATTACATCTGCATATATACAGTTAGGTGCATATGCTTTTTTTGGGGGAAACTTTGATCATTTTGCCTCTGTACACCACCACCACAAATCAAGCAATTAATGTGTGGTTGAAGTGCAGACTTTCAGCTGTGATTTAATGGGTTTTACAAAAAAAAAAACCAACCCAACATACTTTCAGAGATTGAAAGCATATGAGCAGCTGGCTGACTAGCAGTTCTGTGGCCATATGAGGGCTGCTTTCTTGTTATTTCTTTCGAAATTAAACAGGCAAGACTTCTGAAGTTGAACCTAACATCACCTTTCAATGGAGCTCTCCATATGAAGTTCAATTTTAGTGCAAGTGTGGGAGGCTGAAAACCAAATATAAACTTATCAGAGAAATACCAAAAAACTCTAGGAATGTTCAAAACCAACATTCATCCAGGACGCACCAGCTGAACAACACCAAGAGGCCCGAAACACTACAGAAGAAGCAACTCTGTTCATCTGGATGTAGAGTTTTCACTCATACAAGTGACTTCTTTGTTTTCATCTGACTGCAGATTTCCCCAACCTTATAAACAGTACATTTGCATAATAACTGATACTCGCACCACTGGCGTACAACGGGCTATGACAAAAAAAATACACCAGTAACAAACACCATATCCAGAGACCACCCCACTGAACCATGTTTGGGGCAGGGTTGGCCAGGATTCACACAAACTGCCCATCAGGATAAATATTTTTTCCCTAACCGATCTTGCACTCTGTTCTGCTCTCAGGTTTGGAGATATCTCTCTACAAGAAAGAATAAACCAGAAGAACTTTGAGACATTAGAAGCCTATTACAAATCATTAAGTGAAAAGGTGCCACTAGAATGTAAGTGCACAACTTTAAAATAATTTTTACTAAAGAAACATCTTCATCTTTGGTCTCATGTGTTTATGTGCAGAAAACAGTATTAACATATTTTTTTGTGTGGGTGAATAATGTGTACTATAATCCCATTAGAATGGTTCACATCTTTTATAAAGCAACCGTGAATTTTAACATGTAGAACATTTCTGTGAAAGAAATATCCACACCTGATCTACAGCCTGAAGCTTGTCTTCATTAACCTCTGTTTTTGTTTTGTGCAAACAGGTCTACCGTGTTTTCAGACACAGACCGACATAAAGGAATTACTTGAAACTTTGGGCCAGAATGTAGTCGCGAAGAAGAAAAAGAATGTGGAGATACTGTGGACTGCTGGAACGGTGAGGCTTCTACTGTTGTTACTGTCTGGATGGTAATTACTTTGAAGGGAACGATATTGTATTTTTTATATATTCATGTTGTTTTCTTTGTTCTTTTTAAGCATACTTTAAGTTTGTAGCAGGCTTTTATAGAGAAACATAGTTTTAAACAGCTCAATATGGCATTATTATCACTTCAGATCAGATTCTTCAGATAAATCTATTGACCTTGAGGGAGAGGTCAGAGGTCAAATGTGACATGATACTTTAAATCTGTTTAAACACTCTCAAAGTTCAAACCTTCATAGAAAAATAAGTCCAGTATAATAGAATAAAACCAAAGGCGCCCACGGGTGCCATAGATGGTGCAAAACATTTCGTCAACATTGTTGTTTGTTGGGGAGAAAACTTACAAACATACAGTACAGTCACACTGCTAAGCGATCAGATTTATGTAAATTTGACAAGCTGAACGCATTGTGTACTGTGCAGGAGACATGGCGCGAGATTGATTGACAATGGTCTACAGCCAATCAGGACGCAGAACACAATTCGCTCTTATAGGGAAAAAAAAAGAAAACAAACCTCGAAACAGCGAAACTGCGAAAGGTGAACTGCGTTCTAGCGAGGGACCACTGTATGTATTCGATTTGTTGGCAGTACACACTACACTTGTAAGAATCGTATTTAATGAAGTTATAAGACTTTTGGTCCATTTTGGTTTTTAAAAGATGAAGTTGAATTTGAAGACCTCATGGATGAAAACTAAATTTTAATGGACTGTTAACAGAAACTCAGTCTACATCCCTACAACGTTTTATCAAAATTCATTCAAAACTTTTGAAAGAATGATAACACACACGCACGTGAACATTACCTGAATCATCCTTGGCAGAGGTAAAAGTAAAACACACCTCAACTAATAATGAGTAACTTGAAACTACAAAGGCAAATGAGGAGTAATGCCAGGGCAGATGGAAATGAGCGAAAGCTCCTTCTCGAGCTTTTATGCGTGCAAGTGAGCCTTCTGCAGGTAATCAATACTAGGGATGCATCAGAGTGAAGCAAGGATGACATAAAAATGAAAACACTAATCACGTGGCAGATGTGTGCACGTGTCTACGTCAGGATATGTAAAACGAGATGAGTCACTTCACAACATTTTGCCTTCATGATGTATGCCAAACCGATGGTGATGTTGGTTTTTTTTTTTTCCCTCATCCACTTTCCACCAGATCTGCCGAAGGTTAAATGGCATCAGGTTTACCAGCTGTAAAAGTGCCAAAGACCGAACATCCATGTCTGTCACTCTAGAGCAGTGCGCTCTCTTACGTGATGAACACCAGCTCAGCAAGGACTTCTTCGTGCGCGCTCTGGACTGCATGCGCAGGTAAGACAGTATTAAAGGAGGCATCAGAAGCCAGTCCTAAACAGACTGCACTTAAAAAGTTAGTCATAAATGCGGATTTTTTGCTCAACGAAAAATATCTTGGTGATCAGAGATTTCTGCCGTCGTCTCCTCTCTTCAAGTGAAGTTACTTTCAGGATCTTGTTGGTTTATGTATTCAGAGTATACATGCGAGGCTGTTTTTACTGAAACTCAAATTCTAAAAAGCTTACTAGATACTATTACAGGCAAGTTAGAAAAATATCAATTTTCCAATGTTTTCGTTACCACACTCTTAATCTTGCTACATTTAGCAGTAGAATGGAATAAGCCTGAAGTAGGCTTGTCATTACAAGCATGTATTACAAGTAATAACCTGCATCCACACCACCCATCACACACATCAAAGGCATTTTATCTGCAACTTTTCCTCCCAGCCCATCACCATTACATGATCAACATTCCCTTCCCTCCACCATCATCACCATTCTTCACACATTCAGAGGCAGCAATGCATGTTCCTGTTAGTCCTGTAGTTTAGTGTTTGTGTGTTTGCCAGCAGGGAAACATTCACATCTGCCTAAATCTCATGAGGTTTAACTGCATAACTTTGGCAAGGGCACTGGTGAAATGCACATCTGAAATGTCCGTGGGACTGACCTGTATGGGACAGCTGATGGCAGGTGATGGAATGAAGACAGAAACTCTTAACGACACAAACACAGCTTTAATACAATTATACAATTATACAAGAACCTTTAGTAATAAGTAACATTTTAACTGATGGGATGGTTTACAGTGTGCAATCAGGACAAAAAGGTTCTTCCTAAAACTGCAAATGAACAGAAACAATGTAAAGCTGTGAACCAAAACAGTACCAAATTATATTCAGTGAGAACCCCAGTTAATTAAGCTTGTGACTGCAGAGATGTATAAACTGTGAGGGGAACATTTTAAAGATAAAGTTTCTGTCTTGGGTAGGCCAGGGCTATTCTTGTGATATTTGAAAGATTTGCACACATGCCATACGGCTGCTTTACTGTAGGAAGAAAAGGAATAGTCAGTATAGTGAATTTTACAGTGAAAGGACCATGATGGATATCTAAAATGATAAAACGTCAGTCAAGCCCGTAATGCAACTAAATGCATTGACATGTTGCAGATATAAGTGCAGACTGACTCCAATTGATTGCAGCTTGTTCGCAATCTGTCTGCATGTATGAATTAGACAGCAAATATTTGCAAATCTTCAGAAATCTGTTTACAAGTGCAGTCAGTCCGAGTGAGATTGTGACTGGTTGACGACATGTTTCCTGTCCCTCTCCCCATCTGTGCAGTTGTTTTTTTAACTGAAAGTGGTTCCAAAATTATTTGCAATCAGACGCCAAAAGCAAAAGAATTCAGTAAACAAAGGACATTTTAATGAATTTATGGAAAAAAGCAAAAAGTGTTGCAGATAGGTTGCAGAATATACTCGCCAGAGTTCACAAGGGTACAATAAATCTTTCAAAGAAGGGAAAAGGAGATGGGAGGTACTGGAGACAAAAGTTCAAAGACACAGAAGGACAACAGGATGATCTGACCGACTGGAATATCTGGCACAAGTGAAAAGATATGAGGTGGGGCAGAAAGGAGAAAAATGAAAACAAAGGTCCTCGCTCGTCTAAGTAGTTCCACTATTTGCTAAACCTATTTTAAATGCTGCTGACAGTGATGCTAATCTGTCCTAAGCCTGATGTGAATGATTTCACAGAAAGGAAATCAGCTATGTGAAAAAACAAGTCTCATGTTTCAAACTGCTGCTATAAAAAAGATTGTTTACTTAGGACCGTATTCATACTTCACTCAGGCCATTTCTTCATGGCTTACACTGCAGTGTTTTTCATGGCATGGTTCTCACACTTTTACTCCACCTGTCACTGTCTACTTGTCTGTGGCTGCTATTCTGCATTCAGGCTGTACTAATACCTCTGGGTCTAAGTGGGCCTTGTGCTACTAGCCCTGTCAGGTCTCTTTATCAACTGACCTTTCCTAGAAAGCCTACTTAGACAGCATCTATACTGGACTAACACTAGTGTTTTCACACTCTGTCTCTGTTCGTTCTGTTTTCATTCTGATGGGCACTCCTGCAGTCGACTGACCCAGGGAGACATTGGGCAGTGGGAGGACCCTGAGGCTGGCGCCATGACAGAGAACAAACCAGCATCACGACACTTTTATCCCATTGCCCTGCTGCTCGTTAGCTCCCACTTACTGGTTGTGTGGCTCATTTTAAGTCTTGTTTTTCTGCTTGCAAAATATCAATAAACTGTTGACAATGACATCTCTACTCACTGCTTTTCTTCCTGTGTTCACTAGTTCTTCTTTTCAGTAGGGGTACTGCGGATTAACGGGTAATAAGCAAATAAAATAAATGTCAAACTCAGGCTGTAGGGCATTAACGTCAGATGTTTTTATCTGACAAGAAAACGCCTTCCTGAGAGTTACATTAAGATCACACTAACTGCCAAAAGTATGATTATGAGACTGTTTCCCATGGCTCAAACCAGACTCCTTGTTTTTTTTTTTTTAATCAACAGCAAGAATGCACAAGTCCATCCGTCAGTGTACTCTCTGACTACTCATGGTCATGAAAGGACATGTTACTTTCAGCAATGTGTTTTTGACTATATTTTTTTTTACACGTATGGCACAAATGTGGCGTAAGCACACTCCCTTCTTTCCCAATCTCGTCTTTTCATTTGAAACGCTGTGGGGGTGAGGGCAGATTGAGCAAATCTCGAAAGCTAGATAACTTATTGAAATGCCAAATCATTTATTTTAGGAAAAGCAAATCTTTTTAGCAACATGTTACTGAAACATGCTGGCGATGTCAAACTTTGTATCGGCACATTATTTTTTGTTGTTTTTGTTTTTTTACAATTTACATTTTATATGTTTTCTGTATCAGCTGTTTGCCACAGTGGCTCAACTTATATATTTACTAAAACACGATATCAGATATCAGATATCAGATATCAGATCCAAGCATTTCATGCTATAAAAGCTAAACTGCCATCAAAGTAACTACTGAATGCCAGCTATAATATTTAATACAGCCACAGATGTACATCTGTTTGTGTTCTGCTTATTTCTATTGGAGTCTGTCCTGGGCCCACCTAATGATGCGCGTCTTCACCGGTACATTACTTCTTCTTTTGTTAATTTATGTTTTCCGTCTTTTTTGAGTGTTTTAATAATAACTTTCCATTTGATTTATTTCATACACAGCAGATTTTGAATACACAGACTAATCTTTTTTTCCTTGTCTTTTTAACTCTAACTAAAATATCATCAGTGACAATGTCTCGACGCATTTGTTTTGTTGAGTCATTGTCTATATACACATATAGTATATATTTACAAGGTTTCAGCATTGAGGTTGGTTTTGTATGGCCCTGGTCTTCTCCTGGGACTCGTGACAGTTTCAGAGTTAGACATACAAAGTGACCCTTGTGTGCATGGTCTGAGAGAAGAAAGAGAGAGAGGCTGTGCTGCTGCTGCTTTTACAAATCAACGTGATAGATTTTTGGATATTTCTCGCTCTTGTCCTGATCATCTGTATAGCTTCATCATGAGTAATGAATTTGTTTTTTGATTCGGCCTACATGAGACAATAGACGTGTGACAGAGCGTGAGAGGTGTGTTTGAGTCTCTGGCTCAGTGTGTCAGAGATTGACAGCAGCCCTAACTTGAGACAATAAATATTTTAGAAGCACTTACTGACTCACCAACCTGAGTTTACATCTGAAGCCGGTATTGTGTGGCCCGTATTTACGTACTGTTGTAAATGACTTGTTGGCCTGTGATCTGTGAAACATATCTCAAATATATCTGCATGTGAAGTCATTTTGATGCACAAGCAACATTCCTGTCACAAGGTAGAATTAACTTTTTTAGAAAGCTTCTTACACCCATTGTTGAAGCGCTTAGCAGGTTAGCAGCCACCAATTTGTTCATCTGAGCTGAATGGAGCTCACTCAGTGGTTTACAGCTGCTGACAAACAGACACCTTTCCTTTAATAAACATTTGACTTATTTTTATTCTGGAGATCTGAGGCTAAGGAAAAAACATCTGGGGCTAGACAGCGAGTGCATTAGGCTGATTTCAGATTTTTCTTCACATTTTACAAAGACCACCAATATTACTATAAACAGTGTTTGTAGCTTTTAGAAGCTATACGTTACTATATGAACTAAAGCAGGGATGTCAAACACAAGGCCTGGAGGCCAGACTCCAATGGACAGCTTTGGAAAATGCGAAGGAGAACAGAAATTGACACACACACACATACACGGCACCATAGAAACTTATGTTATTCTTGTGTGTGATGACATAACTAGGGATGGGTATCGTTTAGGTTTTATCCGATACCAGTACCAAACCGGTACTTTTTAAACGGTGCCGGTGCTTAAACGGTGCTTGAACAGGTGCTTAAATAATGGAGAACACAAAATTGGTCCAAAAACCTCTCATGTTCAGCTGGTTTTTTGGAAAAAGATAACAATGTCAGCCTTTTCTGCAGCTATAGGGGATTTATGGCATCACTCTTGGATGGAAGCAGTGCTTAAACAATGGAAAAAACACAAACTTTGTCCAAAAACCTCTCATGTTTAGCTGTTTTCCACTTTTTCTTTGGTCATTTTAGCCTTTTTGGCCAGGGTGAAGGGAGTATCTGCCATCAAACAAGAAGATAGCCGCATGTAGCTATGATGATGTTTGCTAGTTCACCTTATGTGCATTAATGTAATAACGTGGTTAGCCTACTCAACGTAAATTACACACGAACAACATTAAGCTACTCACGCAGAGAAGCACGGCTGCTGCTGCCATCATCATCCGTCATCATTTCTGCTACACTGGCAGGGCTAGGGGCCAGGACTCTCCTCTTCGGGTTTTTGGGGGATGTTGCTAACTCCGGGTCCGATAACAGGCACCACACCCGCAGTAGATGTGCCCGGTGTGAGGTCTCGCAGCAAGCTATCAAATACGGCGCATTTCTCGGCTTTTAACAAAATGCTATACGTCGCCAGGTGTTTCATCAGATTCGAGGTGTTACCTCCTTTGCACAGTATCAGCTTAAAGCACTTGTTGCAGGCTGCTGAGTTTGCATCTTTTGCTGTGAAGTACAGCCAGACTTTGACCGCTTCGCCTTGGGCATTTTTAATCTGTAGCTCTGCTCTAAAAGAACGTACATACCTGGGCCCGCCTACTACGCTTGCAAAGGTAAAATGATTGCCCAGAATCCGAAGTGTATGACATCTCAGGGAAAAAAAAGCACCGAAATAAAGCACCAAAATCTGCGCTGCTTTTCGGTCTGGTTACTACCGTTTATGTCAGAACCGGATACAGGTACCCATCCCTAGTCATAACACACAAGAATAACAGATGGAACATTTTTTAAACATTAGAAACTCTTTTAAATATACAGACATATTAATCAAACAACAAAAACAAACATAAAAATTATTTTGAAAGATCTCTGGCATTTGTACAGTCTAAATAAACTGAAGACAGATGTCTTTGATAGCGTTTCTGTATATGTGGTGCACTGTTTGTGGGGCTGTGTGTTTTTGTTTCATCTACTGACATGTATTGTCTGCAGTGCATTGAGCTCTTCCTAACCCTGTGGGCATTTCTTAAGTAGTCATACTGTATATATATTGAAATACATACCTCTGCACACATACAGTAAGAGTTGAAATCATAACTGGGCGTAGCTCATGTTCCCACGGCTTCTCATTCACACATTTTTTTGTGCTTGCGGGACTGCAAGAATAAAAAATAAACCTTTTTCCAGATGTCTACATATGAGATGTACGGTTCATTGACCATTGACTCCTGAACTGTCGAGGTTCTTATTATTTTACTTAGAGAACTGTTTTTTATTGTGTTTTGTTTTTTGTTTTTTTGTTTTTTTGTTTTTGGGGGGGGGGTACTGGTAATTGATATCATAAGCCGTCATTCTCAAAGATCAGACAGTTGCCTTGCTTGCAGCGTTACTCTGTGCTTCTCTAGAAGTTGTGTAACTACTTGAACTAGGGGAGGCTAGCACAGTCCCAAAAGCTGTCCTCCAACGTGCCACAGACAGTGTCCTGCTTTTGGGTCTACTTTTTTCTGACTTGTGTCTAATTTGGAATGGAACAAAATGTTTATAACTCACTGAAGGCAATGGGAGACTGGCGTAGATGGAAACTGTGCATAAGGTTAAGGCTGGCCAAGTGTTCCACAGTTTGAGTATAGCAGAGACAGAGACAAACAGACATCAGAGTTTGTGTGTGGATCTGTGGAGTGGATGTGATGTACTGCGGAGCTTCAGATGGGAGGATTGAACACAGAACAGTTGATTTAAATGAGAAGGTAGCTCCACATGGGTCAAACGGTCATAGATCTGTTTGGTTAAGAGTCCTGCTGTTCTGTTAAAAATACATGTTTTTAATGGTTTATCTAGACCGCTGGGAAACTTGCCTTCTCCTTTTAGCATTACCCCGGTCAGACTCAATAATATTTCTCAATAGCCATTCAAAATTCTGGATTTGGACTGGTTGAGGGAGAGGATTAACTTTTAATAGTCAGGTGGTTTAACCACATACCTTTGACTTATACACTATATGTTGATCTAAATGAATACAAGGGTCAGTTTGGACAAAACAGCTGGGTGCTGATATATATAAGTATGAACCACCACCAACAGCAGCAACAAGCAACAAGCCATTCATGTTTGCTTTGAAATGCATTTGACTATTGCATGAAACTGGACTTGCAAATCAATGGGACAACAGAAAATGTCTCATCAGAATTGTTAAAAGCCTTCCTTGTTTTGCATGCCTTTAATTCCCACATGGAGAATGTATGAAAATGTGAATAATTAGCCCATCAAATGGCCTAGAAGTGAGATTTTCTGCATGTTTTCCCCTTGGTGACATTTTGTTTAGTATCCTATCCTGACTTCCAACTCACGAGTTTGGTTGGGCAATTAATTCCCACAGGAGAAACTTAGCCGGTTGTGGAGGCCTGCACCAATAGACTGATCTCAATTGTGCTCAATATGTATTTCACTAACCACGACACTCTCTTGTATTGTTTCACAGCTGTGTGAAAAATCTTCAGTTTCATTTACATCTCTCTGAGAACCATTTATCCAAGAATACTTGTAAGAACTATTCACCCCACAGCAGGTTGCTCTGCAGGTTTGATTTGACACACTAAATTCCCCTCCTGACATAAACCCTTGAGGGATTTGTGTCTCTAGCAAGAACTGAACCAGGAACCTTTCACTTACAAACTAATGTGCAAACAACAACACTACGGATCCCATATTTACTGCATAGTTTTGTGCTTTCTTTATCCCAAAGCAGCCACAAAGTAGTGCACAAAATGTTCAGGTTCTTTTTTTTGTTTGTTTTTTGAAGGCGTGTATATCATTAATACCACAAACTTAATTTTAAACCTCACTCATGTTTACTTTTTTGTTCTCTTTTTTCCACCTTTCACCTTCATCACTTGATCATCAGAGAAGGATGTCGCATTGAGAATGTTCAAAAGAATATTAAATGCAGGAAATATGCCTTCAACATGCTGCAGCTGATGGCCTTTCCCAAGTGCTACCGACCACCAGAAGGGACTTACGGCAAAGTTGACTCTTGAGGAGAAAAGCCACGTACTGTAAAATTAGTCATTCAGTATTATTATTCTTTAGTAAATATTAAAGATCATAAATGATAGTATGTAAAATATGCTGTTAATAGGAAACACAGTTGCTGGAGGTGTGTGTGTGTGTGTGTGTGTGTGTGTGTGTGTGTGTGTGTGTGTAATGAGGGTACATTCATAGGCATTAAAAAAATTGGTCCATTTTAAAATAAATGCACTTTCCACCTCACCATACATTGGTCATAACTTAAGCAACATTAAGCAGAACAACTTGTGGGTAAGTCAGTCTTACATAATGTGCATATATCAGCGTATGAGAGAGATAACTAGCCTAAAAGAAGAGTTTTCAAGTGACTAGCTATTTTGTTTGTTTACGGTGACCATGCATTTGGACGTTCACTCGGTAAAAGTTAATATTTGGAAACGCTGACCTATGTTTGTAACAGCTCTTAAAGTTTCCGTAATCTTTGCGGACATCCACGTTCCCTGTGGTTTTTCTCCACAGGGAAAACTTTATTTGGATACGTGGGCCTTAAAAAGATAGTATGATGTTAAACAAAAAATGAACAACTTGTGCTGTTCTCAAGAAATCATATCAACATGTTTTTTGATGAAACACAGTATTCAGATTCAAGATTCTCAGTTGGTTTTTGACTGAAGTCTACAAATTTCCCTCTGCTTAACACTGTCCTCTAGCTTTGCACCCCAATGGCAATTTAGCCCATGTTTTATTCATGACATAACATAGAAAACATATCAAACATTTAAACTGAGACATTTTATCATTTCATCATAAAAATTGGTTGATTTTTGAAGGCAGCAACACATCTCAAAAAGTTGGGACAGGGCAACAAAAGGGTGGACAAGTAAGTGATACTAAAAGAAACAGCTGGGGGAATATTTTTCAACTAGTTAGGTTATCTGGCAACAGGGCGGCAACATGATGGGGTATAAAAAGAGCATCTTTGAGAGGCAGAGTTTGTCAAAAGTAAAGCTAGGCAGAGGTTCACTAAACTGCAAAGACCTGTGGCTGCAGATTATGAAGGAAAAAAATTCAGAACATCCAGAACATCCAAGAAATGCTGAAAGTTGTGTATTAAAAACTCTCATCAAAAGATTCCAAGACTCTGGACATACCTCAGAATCAATACTGAATGCTTGGGATCTCTTCAGGCCTTTAGATGGCACTGCATCACAAACAGCCACAATTCTGTGATGGAAATCGCTGAATGGGCTCGGGAACACTTCCGGAAATTATCGTCCGTGATCACAGTTCAGTATGCCATCCAAAAATTCAGGTTAAAGGTCTGTCATTCAACAAAGAAGTCAAATATGAACATGATTCAGAAACACCGCCACCTTCTGTCAGCCAATGCTCGTTCAAAATGGACAGAGGCACAGTGGAAAACTTCTTTTTGGAGAACATGGTCATCCTCCGGACTGAGGAGGAGAGTAAGCATCTGTATTGTTATCAATGCTCAGCTGCATGCCATCAGGATCTCTTTGATGTTATGGAAATAGATCAGTAACTATGGAATTTGTGGCTTGCACATCTGGAAAGGGACCATCAATGCTCCAAGGTATATATGCAGGATTTAGACCAACATATGCTCCCGTCCAGACGTCTTTTTCTGGGAAGACCTTGCATATTTGAGTAAGGCAATGCTAAATCTCACAGTCAAGCTGTTCCAACAGCGTTGCTTCATAGTAAAAGAGTCTGGGTGCTGAACTGGTAGTCCCGATCATTTACCAGCTGAAGACATATCATGAAAGAAAAAAATCTCACCAATACAGACCCAGGACTGTTGATGCTAGTTGCTAGAATCCTGTATCAGTCACGAAAAAGAGGATGCTACATAAACATGGCCCTGCCCCAACTCTTTGAGAAGTGTAGCTGCCATTATAGTCAAAATGAACGAATATTTTTCTTAAAATACTAAATTTTCTCTTTTTTTTCAGCAGGAATGAAATATGGGCTTATGAGATTTGCACATCATTGCTTTTTTTTTAAATTTACATTTTTCAAAACATAAAATACGTTTCTGTTTTGGACCTGGGGTTGTACTATATTTAAACAACATGAAGGGCAGGGTAATGTTGAACAACTGAACGCAGTTTCTGAATGCTACGGAGTACATTTATATTATTTATTTTTCTTAAATGTTTTTTTTTTTATTCTAAGGTTTGATACCTTGGGCTTTTATGCTCGTTTCAAATAATAAGTTGTATGTCATTTGACATTTAGAAATGTCTGTTTAAAATTAAAAAAAATTAAAAATGTTTTACTGCTGGTTGTGTAGTTTGTGTGAGTTTTCACATTTCTTTATATGTGACATGTCAGAATCTCTCAGGCTCTAGTCCAATGCAGAGTTCATGTATTTCCCAGAAAGACATACTGAGTTGCACACGTCACAAATGGTAAATGGTAAATGGCCTGTATTTATATAGCGCTTTACTAGTCCCTAAGGACCCCAAAGCGCTTTACATATCCAGTCATCCACCCATTCACACACACATTCACACACTGGTGATGGCAAGCTACACTGAATAACTGCCCTCACACATCAGCTCTGCCAAAGTTGTATGAGGACACCGACAGCGTGTTTGTAAGACATCTGACACAGAAAATCCACTTTAACTCAGCCTGGAAACATTTGGAATGCAACTGTAACAAGCTTCAGTTGAAAGCTCTGGAAGGACTGCCAACTGGCAAACTGTGTGTCACTTTGCCACAGGAATGTCTTAATGTGGTGACTAAATGTCTATTGGTGTTCTACTTGAGTCTTGTTTTTTTCCACACCCCCGGAAACAGAGAGCACACATGAAGAATACCTATTCAGTCAATCACATTAATTTCCCTTTGACCTGCTACACACTGAAGCAATTTCCACATATCCTTTTATCAGCAGGGAAGGTAAGCTTTAAAGCTTAGATGTATCCAGTTTAAAGTTTTTAGAGCTCTAATCTTTAATATCACCAGTCCACTCACTTCAACTTAAAACTATTAAGTAGAATTACAATATTTATTGCATGCCCTAAAGCAACAGATTAACTGAAGATTTTTCTGTGGCATTCATCCCGTTATTTTCACAAGTTTTGAGTTTGTTTCGAGATTTATATCACTTTTGATAACATCACTGGTCTTGGTGGATGATTTTCTGTGGAAGAAGAGTCACATGATCTATGAAAGGCCCATGTGTGACTAACACCACCCCTTTCATGTGAAGCCACAGGGGTAACGCTGGGTTAATTTAATGACTTAATATAACCAGCTTCATGTGACCTTTTATCCTGATCTCCAATGTTAGGGTAAGTATCTAGATAACCGAACGATACCCTGGATGTGTTGAACTCTCCTTTTTAGGATAGGGCCCTGGCCTCTGAATTTTTAGCATTAGCATTTTGGTTGCAGCCGTGTTAGTTGGCAGAGCTTCCACTTAAACCAAATCCCACAAGTTTTCCATTAATATTGACAACTCCTCAATCTTTCCCTCCCCTCAGGTTAAGAGTGTGAGTGTCATCCTTGACAGAACTTTGTCGTTTCAGTCTCGTAATAGTCGTATCAACCAGTCCACCTACTTCCTCTTACGCAATATCAATCGTCTGTCCCTTCCTTACCAACCCCCATATCCTTGTTTATAGCCACGTCACTTCTGAGATTGATTATTGTAATTCTCTTCAGTCCTCCTAACAAGGCCCTTCGCAATCTCTGACTCCTCCAGAATTCTGCAGCCTGGATCATAACTCACACACAGAGTTATGATCACTGGTCTTCAGCAGCTTCGCTGGCTGCCCGTAGATCAGAGCTTTCAGCCACTCTGCTCCCCAACTTTGAAATTCACTTCCTCATGAGATCACGAATACTGCCTCTCTTCCCTTATTCAAGTCAAAACCCATCTGTTTAAACTGACTTACTCTTTAAAAATTGATTCCAGTTGTTGACTCCAATGCTGTTCTTTTATGCTTTGAACAGGGACCTTGGGTTGTAGAAAGGCGCCATAAATAAAAAAATGCACTACTCCCCCCCGATAGAAGTGGTTAGATTTGGATACCACAGTGGAGTTAAGCTATGAGCTAATGCTGGCAAGCTTGGTTTGCATGCTACACACAAACTTTGTAGACAGCCTGCAGTTGGCAGATAAGCTGCCCTTGTATACAGAATGTTAATGGCAGTTTTCCTGTCTGAGTATCTACTAAAGACTCTCTTGCCACTTGCACGATAAATGCTCCATCTCTGATGCTGACCCGGAATCGAACAAAATTAAATAGAACAGTTTGTGTATCAGATACAATCTCCCATGTATTCAACAGTACGTGAAGTAACAGTTGAGAGTTTGTTTTAACATGTAATGTAAAAAAGAAATAAAGTTTACAAAAGACTTTCAAGCCGCACATGTAGCAGCCAGAGAGGAAAATGCAGAACTGAAGACCTCACAGACAAAACACTGGAGTAAGCATATACTGAACATACTCAGATACTAGAGTCCATTAGGTGTATCAGTACATTTTATTCAGTAGTGTATATCAGAATCAGAATACTTTGATCCCTGGGGGAAATTATTTAGCAGTGTGATAACATTATGTATATACAGTATAGCTAAAAGCTGTGGCACTGACAGCATATTTAAAAACAAATAGGCCAGATGTGTAGCACTGACATGCCATGCTACATTTAGTGTCATCAGCCTATAGCATAAAATACATCTTTAATTTATTATTACGTATGGTAGCAACATAAGCGATAAAAACAGTTATTTACAAATCTACACAAATGCACAGTAGTAGTTTACAGTATTTACATCATTATATAATATTATGTAGAGTTGAGATTTTCCAAAAGGTCCATTAGTCTGTCCATAAATGTTGTAATATTTTGAAGCGTGTACGTTTCACATGCTGGACACAGATCCTAACAGGAGACAAAAATTAAAGATTTGTTTTTCCTCAAATGAATACAAACAATTACAACTGAAAGCTAAAGAAAGGTAATAAGCTTCAGCAGTGGTTATGTGAAAAAATCTTTTTGATTGTACATTTAAGCAAAGACTCTTAAATGTATCCTTTTAGAAGAAGTCAAACTTACATTTTTTGTTGTTTGCAGATTATAATTGAAATCACGGACACATTCCTGTGAATCACGCCCAATTTCTTCCTCATCAAGGACCATTATCAACTCCAACATGTAACATTTCAGCACCATCTTTTTACAGAAATCCTGGAAACACAAGAAAATTTCTTAGCATTTCCTGAAAATGTTCTACGAGTTACATTTCTAAGGAATAAAATAAATAAAATTACTTTATCATGACAAGCTTAATAATAATAATAATAATAATTATTATTATTATTATTATTATTATTATTATTATTATTATTATTATTATTATTATTATTATTATTATTATTATTATTATAAATAATGCCAAACACCAAAATTAAAAATGTACTAAACACTCCCTTCTCAAGATGATACCAGAGGCCCATATTACGAAGCAGGAATCAGATTATCCAGGTAATCAAGGTTAATTCTGTTTTCTGTACCATGAAGGTAGTTTATTTAACTGGGGTACATCACCATGGTAACAGCCAAACTTGCTCCATGGGTATGTTGAATTCATAATACAGGGCCCAGAGTACGCTGTACAAAACATTCCAACAAAGAACATGTTGCCTTCTACATGCTTTGGATGGCTGTTGTGTTGGTTGGCTATCTGAATACAGGTATGTTTACCAAGGAGGAAACAGAAGCATGGGCGTGGTGTTAGTGCCTTTTATAGCACTCCGTAAACTGAATGTGTGATTCCTTTTGTTTAGTCTTTGGAGTGGAGGTTAAAGAGACCTCCAGGATTTGGACATACACGCAACACTTGTTAGCACTTTGTAATCGATTCACACGATGATTAGAAATCAAAACTGAACTTTTTAAAAACTTACTGGAAAGTCTTCAATTCCTGGAGCGTAGAGCATAGCATCAGATTTCTGACAAGAAATTAAAAACAAATAAACATTTTCATTTGTCTCACCAGATGTGCTTCTCACAACCAACCAGGTTAATATATATAAGAAATTGGTGGAATTAAAAAAAAAAACAAAACACACCCTTCTAGTCCCTAGGGATGTTTGACCACCAAATTTTAACTAGTTCAAGTGAACATTTGTGCCAAAGTTTTAGAAATTCCTTCTAAGCTCTTACGTTCACTTGTTAATGAGAATGGGATTGATTGATGGACAAACAACCAGAAATTTCATCAGTCACTTCCTTAGGTACACCTATTCAGCTACTCATTAAAATGCAGATATCAAAATCATGTAATTACATTGTCAGCACATCTAAATGCATTGTTGCTGCAAAGACAAACTACTAATCTGAGACTTTTCTGTCACAAAGGTCTGCAGATCACATACATAATCTGCTCCTATTGCGCTTACTGCTCTTGCACTTCTGATTAGATGCAAACTGCATTTTGTTACCCTGTATTAATACATGTGTAATTACAATAAAGTTGACTCCTAATCATGGTGTGAGAAAGAAAACATCCAGTGAGTGGCAGTTCTCTGGGTGAAGCGTATGAGAGCAAAGCAAGATAACCAAATTGCTTCAAACTGTTAAAGCAACAGTAGCTCATATCACCAGTCATTACAAGGAAGTTATGCAAAAGAGAATTTCTGAACCTACAACACATCAAACCTTGACACAGATGGGCAACAGCAGCAGAAGACTACACCGAGCGCCCTGCCTATCAGCTAAGAACACAAAACTGAAACTCCAGTTACTACACCATCATAAAATTGGGCAATAAAAGATCTGATGACATTCAGCTGGAAGAGTCAACATTTGGTCTAAATGATATGAAAGCATAGATCCATCCTGTTTTGTGTCAGTGTTCAGGCTGGCGGTGTAATGCGGTGGGAAACTTTTTCCTTAACACATTTCGGGTCTGTTAGCATCAGCTGATCATCGTTTCTGCCTATATCCATAAATAATGACGTAACCAGTGACTGTATAATGAGTAAAGGCTCCAGACTGTTGCCAGTGTAGAGGTAAACTGTCCACTATCCATTAGTTCTGACATAACTAGAGCTACAATTTGCTGCTATATAAATAAAACAGACTTTTTTTTTTATTGTTTTAAGTCAGCATCAGTGAACAAATGTATGTCGTTTTTAAATGTCATACAAATTTTTAACAATAAAAACTCAATGTTACCAAAGAGTTAAAATGAAACCACTCACCTTCACATTATGAATCAGATCATTCAAACATATCCGTAGATCCCCTGCTTCATTCACAGAATTGGCACATGTAGGCGTACTCAAGAGGCTGTAAGAATGAAAATACAATTAGAAAGAAACAATTATGGCAATATGGAGTTTTGTTGGGTGCAACTGATTTGCTGCACCTAGCTGCTACTGGGGAAAGCAATATGGGTATTTAAATGTAATAATATAGTAAAAGTGATTGAAATGCAGTTTAAATTTAATAAACTAACACAGTTGAAGTTTAGACATTGAAATATAAATGTGTCAAACTTCCAAAGTCCAGTACTTTTGTCATACTGCACACCATCAGCTCAGTCACGGAGTGCATTTTGCAGAAATTAACACTATACAGTCATTCAGTCACTGCAAAAAGAGAGTAAACCCCCATCAATTCTAAGGTATTACGACTTTTTTAATATAGCCTTTACTATGTTGTAAAGTTAAGCAATTATAGCCTGAGATAAACATCACATGGCATATTATGGTTTCATTTGACAAAAACCTAAACCAAAATACAGAAGCAGTGTCGCACGCGCACACACACCTCAATAGCTAGCAGAATTGCCTTTAGCAGTAGTAGCTTGAAGCTGGAGAGTTACTGGCCTGCTCTTTACTGCGCTGCTTTTACTTAATCGGCCTTGTGGATATTCGATCTATGCAGTGATCCCTTTTGTTTTGGGGGTTTTTTTTGTGTTTTTTTGTGTTTTTTTTTTTAAAGAAAAGAGACATTTTCCCTACGACCCTTCACAAAAACAAAACATTTCTACTTGTACTGTGATGAACTCTGGCCCGCTCTTCAGAGTCTGGCATGTGGGTCCTGGACTGTATTATTGTAATACCACCGTTCTTGGAAAGGCACTTGCATTGTGTTAACACTGGAGACCAGGGCCCCATACCAGGAATCAGGTCCGGCTAACAATTAGTGTGATGAAAGGTAAACTCTTGCTTTTCTGTTCCAGGAAGCTTCAACCTCAACCTAGTTACCATGGTAACACATTCTGTGGACAGCTATTTGACATGCCAGTTTATTTCCTCATTCATAAAGTCACAGCTTAGAGCAAAGCAAGTCAAACTTCTATATGTTACAAACACTGAAATATATAACAGTTAGCATTTTAGCAGTTCACATATTCCAGTTAAAATAACCACTTTTACAGTCATTCATTCACTCATCATTTTCTGATAAGGGAGACTGCAATTACGTCACAGACCTATTATTAGCTCAGAGTAAAATCTATAGTCGCCATGTTTTGAACTCAGTGAATCAGTTCCTCCAAAACATTTACTGTACATTGCTGTAGCAATCAGTATTTAAATGAAGGTCATCTGTGTAACGCTTTAAAACATAACACACTGATCAATTATTTGGCATGTTGTAATTGGACTTGAGTCTTGGTCTTGAGAGGACGTGAATAATTTGAAGATGAGGCTGAAATGACTTTAACCTATTCCCTCAGTGAATCAGTGGGCAGCCAAAAATCACGCCTGGGGAGGGACGGTACCTTGCTCAGGGGTACCTCAGGGTAGCCGTTCAGTGGATTCGAACCCCCGACCTTCCGATCATGGGGCGACCACACTACCTACCGAGCTGCAGACAGTCATGCAGACAGCACAACATTTCATGTTGAAGTCTTTTCACAGATCAGTCGGTAAATGACCTTTTTAAAAGCTTTGCCAGAAACCAAAACTCTAATTCTGAACTTCGACTTTTCAACTGGAAAACTTTGTTGTTTACCTCAGGTTATATTGACCCGATACTAAGCCCTGATGAGAAACAGATGACTTATATCCTTATGTAAGACATTAGAATTAAGAGGATGTACTTATCTGTTTATTTGTAGGAATTTTAAAAAGGTTAGGCTTTCAATATTATTTTGCTGTTTTACATTTCTTTTTATTTTACTCAATATAAGGTTTATGCCAGGCCTGTCCTAAATTAACAGTACTGACAATTTCTGATTTTTTATGATTCTGTGATGATTAATCCACCAGTATGTGCAAGCTATTTAATCCAAATGAATACTATCATTATTGGCATTGTTCATAAATATTCAAGTTTACAGTTTTGCAAAAGGAAAAAAGCAGAAACAAAATCGAAAATCACATAAATTTTCTTATTAAAATGCCAAATGACAGCTATTTACTTGCACTCCATAATTTTTTGACAGACTTACTAAATTATTTGTGTTTTCTTGTTTTTAAATAACAGGTGATCTAATAAATCTACTAAGCACAGTACACTCATAAGAAAAACAAAACAAAACACAACACACACACTATATGCCTACCTCAGAACTAACAAACAAAGCCACACCTGAGTTTTGTGGCTCTCTCGGCACACCTTACAGGTCAGCTGGATCTGGAAACCCCTCTAGAAATTGTACAGGAAAACATTAGATCATCATCATCATCATCATCAACATCTTTTAGGTCACCATTTTAAAATTGTAATATAATGGGTGATAAATATGCAATTAAAGTCATTGAAATTTAACAGAAATATGTCAAGCCATCTTTGTGTAACACTGTGGTAAATAATTTCCACTTCTATGGCTGAATAGCAATAACAGATACATAACCATTTTCTCTGAAGTTTGCACATTTCTGTATTCTGTCACTCTTTTGTGACCATTTGCTCATCTGCTACAGGCTGTGCTCCTATATTTTTAAGCCAACTCTGTTCTCTTCTTCTATTTTCTGCATCTACTAAAACAACAGAATGAGTATGAAATATTAACTGAAACTCAAATAGTAATTTTTTTATAGTGTATTCAAGCTGTTGTCCTGCACTGCTAGAAATACTACCCCGTGCCCACCCACAGTCACCGCACTCCGTAATCATCATACACAAACGAGGTGCAACTCAAAGTGCAGAAAGTCAACCTGCTTTCATCGGGCAGAACTCACAACTTGCATGTAGTGTAAATAACAGCTACAGTTTCACTTTAGAGGTTAAATGCTTTGCAATTCCCTCAAAAAAAAAAAACAAAAAAAAAAAAACAAAAAACAAAAAAAAAAAACACAACAACAGCAACAAAAAAAACCACAACAAAAAAAACAACAACAGCAACAAAAAAAAAACCAAAAAACAAAAACGTACCCGTCTTCCTGTGGCTAACTCTCACCAGAGTTACCCAGCTGGAGTTCTTTGGCTAATCCAGACACTATTTTTTCCCAGCAATATTTACCAGTCCCTCTTGGAGGAAACTAAGGCATTCCACACCCAAATGGACTACAATGCATTACAAGCTCTAACAGCTGGGTGTGTCCAGAAAACCTCTAAAGGGAGGCAACCCACACTCATTAGAAACCTACATTATTTCAGTTGCACTCCATTTTTATTCCAGATGTACAAGCTGAGGCCCTCACACTACCACCAATATGCAATTTATACAGTGCTTTTAAAAAAAATAAAAAAAAATCAAGACATCATCCAATGTAAAGCTTATACCACGGCTGCTCTAAAATAATTAGCAAAAGACAGTTAATCCACCAGCAAGGCCAAGCTCTTTAATCAAATTATTTTAATGCTAAAAATGTTAAAATTTGCTGTTTTACAGATAAGCAGAAAAAAAAAAATCAAAATTAAACTGTTTTACTTAAGATGCCAAATTAGTTATTTACTTGAGGTCTAGTACCCAAATTTGGCTATTTAAAATAAATTTAGATTTTGTTGTTAATTGTTTAATAAAATTTCTTTAAACATTTTTTGGACAGATTTCTAAAATATTTCCTTTTTTTATTTTAAATGACAGTTTATATAATAAATTAGTTAAGGACTGCATTTCTGCATTAAAGCTACACCCGAGGCACAAAATAACCAGTATATTCAAAACTAACATGTCACTGGAATCACACTACAATTTACAATTTTCAGTAATGCAGTAACTAAAGCTGTAAATGCACCAAATTCAGTAGCCACATTACAGCTACAGTTACATCATTATCTGCATGATAGATGGGGTGGGGGGGATTTACAGAAATACATCTTAAATGGGTCTTGCTATAATCAGCTAGTGTGCAAACAAACAAAGTGCAAACACTGCAAAAAGAGGCTGTTGCTAACACAGCATCGGCTCTTTCCAAGCATCCATAGACAACATCCTAACAAAAAGTTAGGCCAGAACCCAAAGTGATGCTAAAGCTAAGTGTATGCTGACCCCAGCACAGCAGCCAGAGCCTGATCTTCAACAGATAACAAAGGCAGCGATGGCTAGTCAGGCTTGTAACATTGCATCACCCATTTCCAGTTGTTTCTACAGTAGAATTACTGCGGCTTTGCATCTCTTTGGCCTGGTTTTTAATTTGCTTTCTGTTCCGTCTTGTGTTCAATCTCAACTAAACTAAAACAAAGTTTGTGCGGGCCTTTAAGCTTTGTCCCACACACAAACAGGGATTTGTGTTGAGTATCAGGACTGAAGGGGAAGATAAATACTGTTAGATAACATGTCTTACAATGAATTTTACATCTTTTTACAGAGCAACAAAGTAGTAATGTTACAAATTACTTTTTCCCCACCAAGCAATGAAGTATTGAGTATTGAGTGCTGCATTACTTTTAATAGTAATGAGTGGATTTTTTTTTTTTTTTTGTCAACACCAAACTCAACATCCCATCAATGCCTAAAACAAATGCGACTGGCCCATGTAGTACCTGCGCATTTCCAGCTACTTCTTCTGCAGCCATTTTTCTAACAGACTGGAAGAGAACTGATCAACCTGAGGACATAAATCCCCTAGCAACTAGTGTTAGGGCTGCAGGATTGCAGAGCAAGTCCACCATGCACAACTCGAAATGCAGGCAACAGTGTCAGGCAACTATAAAAAAAAAAAAAAGCTTTAGGCTGAACTTGGGCGATCGTGGTTCAAGAGTTGGGAGTTCACCTTGTAATCGGAAGGTTGCCGGTTCGAAGCGCTTTGGGGTCCTTAGGGACTAGAAAAGCGCTGTAAATACAGGCCATAAATCAGACACCTTAAGGGTACACCTCACTCAGACCAACAACACATGATCTTTGTCTGAAATCTCCATCGGGGCCAAAGCAGAGGATGCATGTTATCTAACATCCAATGTTTCAGCAGTTGTAGTATTATGAAGAATATTTAAACAGCATAGTGATGAAATGTACTTTTAGTTGTCTTCAATTCTGTTGCAGATGTACTTGTGTTTTCCATTTGTACTGTAGTAGTACTGAAGTTAAAGGGTGTTTTTTGTTTGTTTTGGGGTTTTTTTGTTTTTTTTTTTAAAGAATAGAACTATATTTTCAGTGTTACTATGAAACAGCCGCGTATCTTAAAAATTTACGGTAGCCTAGTGAGGTTAACATTTATCGATGGTACTCTTCAGCACTTACACTTGCTCTTCCAACAGGAGTTGGATGGATAATCACGACTAAATATTTCTTGAAGGTTGCGCTTCAACCGTGATAGTTTCTTGTTACTTGAAGCAGACCATCCTTCCTATAAATCATTCTTCAAGTTTACAAAACTATTACAGAGACTAAGCTGGAGGCAAGACTAATAACCGGTAATCATTTCCTCGTACCTTTGCTCGAACCGTCAGCCGCGTACTACCAAGGACGCATTTATTTCCATACCCTGCAGTCTCGACGCAGTTTGGAGCAATGCTGACAAACAGCGTTGGACAGAATAAAAACGTAAACATTAAGTTAGGCAGAAACAAGAACGTGGTGGACGTGCACATGATTTGGCTCCATTCTCACTGACAGCTGTGCAGAAGCGTCTCCCCATATACACACAACCGGAAAGACGGGCTGCCAAACTAGCTCGCATCTGACTAAATCGAAAGTGAAAGCAAGTGAGTGAAAGCGAGAGCATTACTTGTTTTTTAAACCAAATTACCATAATGGCACATAGTTCACCGACAGCAGCTGAAATGTATCCCGCGGACCCACGTGGATCGCCCAGTAGACACACCTCCTATATATACGCATTTGATTAGCCTCCCTAATTGGGGACACGCCGTGTTTTCCTCCAGGTGATTAGCCGACAGTTTGGGTTAGACCTCTACTAGTAACGCACTAAAATGTAACTTACAGCTCGCTGATCTCGGTGACATGTGAGTTGAAAAAGGATCACCGGGAGCGCCGTCATCTGCGCAGTGACTGCGGTTGCCGTCGTCCTAGCCAGCGGAGCAGCAAGCAAAGATTACACTTTTGCACCTCATTTGTGATAATAAAGCTGGTTTGTCTCATTGGTCTGCAGCCAGTGTTATTAACACTTGTGGCGAGAGTGAGTACGGGTATGATTTCGCAGGCTGACTTGCACACGCCCTGTTCTGGTCGTGTTGAGACGTTCACTCCTCCTCCAAGTCGTCACTTTATCGGTTTCTTTTTTTTTCTTTTAATGCATGAGTCATCAGAAATACTTCACAGAAATGCACATTCAAGAGGGATTTTATTTAATTTTAAATTTTTATTTTTTTACACAAATGAGTCATTCCTACTATTCGGTGCCATTTCAGTGTGATCACTCTTCATCAAAACATACAAAATTTTGAATTATTTTAACATTTCATCTAAAAGAGGGATTTTCAACCTATAAGAAAAATGTATTGGTCCAGCTAAGGATATTATATTATAATATTTTTTAAAATCAAAGTCTTTACCCATGACGTGCCAAATGTCCACCCTGTTACAGGACATTCAATTTTCTATTAATAACTGTTTTGAATACACAGTTATAGTAATATTTACATTTTCTAAAAGCTACAATGTCCCTTTTTAAAATCTGCAAGGAAATTTCATGTTACAGTGCATAGCAATAACAGGGGTGACGGTAACAGGGGGGAGATTTTATGCTAAACTTAGCCATTACTACTAGTATGATGAACAACAAGCTAGTACATGGTGACCACTAAGAACCATTTTTAACATGTTTATTAGCCATATTATAAAAATTACAAAAAAAAAATTGTTTCCACTATTAATAAGCGTAACAGGTTGGACGTGTTATGCTTTGCCACATTACAAAATCTTGCTAAAACATTGAAAAAAGGGTTGATTAAAGAGTGGTACTTACTCTTCTTCTTGAAAGTTTTCCCTCCAAAATATGTTACATCCGGGAGTGTCATGTGACTAAAAGAATAATCAGGTGATGTGTTCTATGGAATTCTTATCAGAGTAACAGGGGTGACAGTTGATTCAGGGACACAACATTTTTTAAAGATTTTAAGTATTAAACATGCATTAATAATAAAAAAGAACATTTGATGAGGAACATTAGAAATAAGCCAATCCAGAAATGATGAAAAATCTAGATTTTTTTTTTTTTTTTAAGTTATATTTGTAACTGAAGTCGAGCAAGCATGACTGGGGACATAGTACTTTAGTGACTTGTGCTAAAATAAAAGTAATTTACTTTTAATGTATTTATCCTGTGTATATATCAATGTGTTCTATGGTAGAGGGGGGTTAAACATACAAGAAAATGGTTTAGAAATAAGCATTAGACAAGTTTTACACTAAATATACCATATTATGTCATTAGGACTCAAATGGCACCGAATAGTAAGAATGACCCAAATGTGCCTTGCAGTTTATTTCAAACATCAGGACAAACAACTGCACTGAGGAAAGATGCCACAAAAAGACTCTCCAATAGTCATTACATAACACCGATAATGAGGACAGGTTATGCTTTATTCATAACAAGCCACAGAAGAATTCCCTTCAGTGGCCGCCAATTTGCCTGGATCAGAAAACCAGTGAAGTTAATGATTTAGGCAATTCATTCCAGCTAATAATTTGTTTATTATTACAGCTGACCAAGCTAAAACGGGACGACTTATTTTGGATATAAGCATACGGGTAAAATGTTTGAGGAAGTTTTTCATAAACAGGAAGATGAAAGTCTCGAGGCACATTGTGGTGAACAGCTAACGCTTAAGGTTTGTTGTTGCTGTTTGGACTATTTAAGACAAGCCAGAGCTTTACAATCATGACTTATTGAAAATTTCCTGTATACTCTGCAGTTGTGTGTGGATTCTGGTGGAATTCAAAAATATGGAAGGATAGTCTGGTCCTAAATGTAACAATCAGACCCTGATTGTAAAAAAAAATCTAGGCAAATTCATAAGATCTGAATGAGTATTTGTCCAACAGCCAATACTGGTTGCCACCTCGTTTGAAAGAAAGTGAAGACCCCCCCCTAAAGCTCTTTAAAAGTTCACCACCATATGACATAAACAACCCTCTTATGTGTGCCAGCTTCACGCCACCAATAGGAGTAACATCATCTTCTTGAGTTTCCAGGGACCATTCACATGGTGGGCAAATGTGACAACCATTAGAGTGTGGAAATACAAAGATCAGCCTTTGCTCCTGTATCAAAAATCACTGCAAAGAGTCAGAAGCAGTTTCATAACTTAACCCAGGCTTGACTGTAAAAACAGAGGAGAAAGCAGGGCACTTAAAGCTTTCTGAGCACCATCAATTTTTTTTAGTCAGGCTTATAATAGCAGGTATTTAATTTATGAAACTGAAATTAAATTGAAACTGTTATTTGAGTCTTTTATTCATTTTGTCTCTATACAGCTGCTTGAATATTGTTTAAAAAAATGTATTTTCTCTTTCAAAGTAACATGGAAAGTTAAAACATCACATCAGCTTTAATATTCATCTCCAGTCTTAATTGTGCATCTAAAGCTTTCTTGAGGATCCTTTGGGTTTACAGGACCACGTGCTCCAGCTGCACCACCTCATCAGTCACCATCAGCTTAGGCTGCAGCACCATCCAATTTAAGACCAGCCAGCGACTCGGACGCAGTTTCTTGTTCGCCCTCTTCATCTTCTTCCTCCTCCTCCTCCTCCTCGTCCTCCTCATACTCGTCTTCCTCGTAGTAATCGTCTTCTCCGTAGTCGTCTTGTTGGTCTCCACCTCCGGACGCTGCGTTCTTCCAGTAAGCATCGTACCCGGACGCACCGTCGTAGTAACCGTCGTCATCGTCGGCACCGGCCTGTCGACCAAACTTCAAGGTGCGCGCTGTGAACAATGCACAGGTGTCAACGTTAGCTCTGGTGTCATTACGCATGGTGGTGAAGCGACAAAGAAAAGGTCCTGTAAGATACAGTCTGCGTAATTCTCTGCAAGCAATGTTTATTCTAAGCCTTCAGGTTGTAATTTAACTCATTATATATCACTTTGTTCCTCTTGTCAATATATGACTATGACACTGCTGTGATCCTTCCACACGTTTTTGCCTCTGTCCCATGTCGGAAATGAAATGTTAATATTGCTAAAGCTCTTTGTGAGGAGCTACAAATATCAGATTCACTGAGCAGGGTTTTTGTTTCAAAATACATCTCACTCTGCTAATAGCAAGTCCTTAGAAATAGAAATCAAATCCTGGCAGCACATTTGAGAGAACAGCAATGTGGCCAACACATGTTTGGCACTGCTTCCAAGGTCAAAGTTTAATTGCATAACATCAGACTCTGCTTTTACAGCAAGAAGCATTTGAGAAAAACCCAAATATTCATGAACAATTCTCTAGAAAATACAATTAGCTGCACTGTGTAAATGACTTCTGGGGAAAAACAAAGAATTTATTTTTCCCCTCATGGTTTTGTTTCATTTTCAAAACACAGTCTGCGGGGAAGTAGCAGCTGTGGCAACTTCCCCGAAACAGGAGCTTTACGGGAAGAAAAACAACTAAACAACTTCCAGTCGTTTAAAGGTCTGCGTAACACTCACTTGACATGCTTAGATCTTTGGTCTCCTGTGTCTCGTGACCACATTTGGGACACGGAGGACCTTTTCCTTTCTCCTGTTTGAAGACTTTACTCTTAGTGTGATCATCACAGTAACAAGCCTGCAAGACACAGTTCAACTTTCAGTCAGTTATGGCATGGAAACGCTGGTGCACGAACATGATATCGATGCATAGTTCTCGCTCAACTTCAAAACTAAAGAAAGCAAAGCAGTAACAGCTCAGGCTTGTTTAGGCAAGAGGAGTAAGCTCATTCATCCACATCCGTTCATCCATAAAAACTCGATCGTATTCCCTTCCTCCAGTCTCAAATTCAGAGATCCTCACTCACTGTAACCAATATATGGCAGCTGTCTTGCCTCTTTTTGATACAGACTGTACTCTTAAAAAAAGGATTGAATTGGAAATATAAATAAATAACCCCTGCCCCAAAAAGCAGAGTTCCTATTTCAAATGCTTTCTGATCAGATTGCAACTGTGGCACAATGCCATGCAAGCAGCACTTGTGTAAATGTTGTGAGCCACTCCATATGTTTTTATTTTGTTCCTGATGAAGCCTGATAAACCTGAATGTCTGCTGTAGTCATTCCTACATTCTAATATCCTCAATAAACATGGCTTCTCTGTGCAGAAATGCATGCTAAAGTTCAGCTGGCGTAATTTCGTCAAAATTACCATGTTATCATAGTATAATCAGTCTTGTTGTTTGTTGTCTATATGGAGTTGGGGCAGAGTCTCATGCTCAGGAAATGCGGTTTGGTTGCTAGGAGACCAGCAGAACATATACGCTCAATTAATAAACAGCTCCAGCTAAAACTTTGCTTTGAGGGAGGATCAGCATTATTTACAGTGTTGAGAAGACATCCCTTTCAGCTAGCATGATGAGCAGGAATGATTACAGCAGGCTAATGTAATGTGTAATATTTGGTGTGCAAATGGGCATGTGAGGGTAGCTTTAATTTAAAGCTTTAAAACAGACCTGAGAAAATGCACGTCAAAGATTTACTCAGTCGGCACTGGCTGTCTATGCAGTGCATCTTTTATAGTGCAATTCTTTATCCTGTAATTTTCCAGTACAAATAAACAAACATTACTCTATATATATACACATTTAAGGATAAGCACACTCACTTGTTGTGCATTAAGAGCTGATTTATTGCAAAAGTATGCTTTGGCTACACATATTGTCATGAGCTGCCTGGCAAATTCCTTCACTTGTGCACTTCAGTAAAAGTATGCACTGCGACTATCTGGCCTAGCAACAGCTCGTATAGGTCATTGATAGGACCAACTTATTTTTAACCTCTGTAAGATTAGCTGACAACTGTTAAACTAAGCACAAGGAACAACTAAAGGCAGTATGAGCTCCGGCTGCTATTTTCAGCAGGTCCGTTGTTGTCAGCCTGGAGCGCTTTCTTGACATTTTATTCGTTCAAAGCTCTTTGATGTTTAGTTTCAGTTACGTGTCTGTTGTACACAAGGAATATTTCCAGATAAAGGGAGAAAAACCAAAAGCAAAACCACATGAAAAAAACGATGTGAATTTGTAGCCATCTTATCAGATTTGGTTCGTTCTTCTTTTGTTGTTACAAACAGTTTTGTAATGCAAGTTGATAACGTGGGTTTATTTTTTACAAACATGCTTGTGATCCTTTTGCATTATATTTTCACAGACTGATTCCTCACCTTACACCGCAGACAGGAGTGTTGTCCCAGTTTATTACAGGAAACACCTAAAATAATACAACAATATTATGAAAACACATTCGTAACATCACTACTGCACATGCTCCCTCTGGATATTATCTGCTCATATGGAAATGATACGCTTTAAACACCCCATTGAAAAAGCCGATTGAATGACAGTGTGACTTACATTTGAATGTTTCTGCTTGAAGAACCTGGCAGCTTGCCTGGTGCTCAAACTGATCATCCTCACATAAGAAGTTCTGACAGAAGGAACAGCGGAAGATTCGCCCTCCTATTTAAGAAGTTAAACCAGTCAGTGGCTCTACTTAGGTAAGCAGGCGAAACAATCAAACAGGGGTGGTCTCACCATGATCCCAGACACTGCGCTCACACTCGATGCAGTCGGCATCAGTCAAAGGACATGAACAGGCGTGAGTGCTCAGGCATTTCCGACCATGGCACACCCAAGCTTCACAGAAGTCGCACACTGCCCCCTTGTGATTGAGTAGGAGAATAACAAGGACCAAAATCAGAAATTGTACTTTCTTTTTTTATGTTTAAATAACCTGCTGATGAGTTTACTGGCATGTAGCAAAAACAGACACTGATTACTGAACACCAGCTGGACCCTTGACACACCTTATCATATGCTACTTAGCTTAATTATTCATTTTGATTGCACTTGCACAACACTGCACCATGAGCATAAAGAGTGTCAGAGTGATACTGAATGGTAAATGGACTGATTCTTATATAGCGCTTTTCTACTCTCCCAGAGTACTCAAAGCGCTCTATACAACATGCCTCATTCACCCAATCACACCCACTCTAAACTCAAGTGCAACTAATAAGCATTCACACACATTCACACTCCGATGAACGCATCGGAGGGCAATTTGGGGTTAGTATCTTGCCCAAGGATATTTGGCATGCAGACTGGAGGAGCCAGGAATCGAACCACCAACCTTCCAATCAGTCGCTAATCTGCTCTACCACCTGAGCCACAGCCACATGAATAATAGCTAGCCCCAGATTAATGCAGAGAAAATCTACAAGCTGCTGCTTCTTGGTTGTAGATGACCTCTGTTGGTGTGCTTGAGGCCTTGTTTATTCTCCTAGCCTGCCGTCTGGAGTGCTGTTGCTATCAGTGACAACATCTAGATGAGCGGCTGATTGTTGCGGAATCTGCTGGCAACATGGATCTCTTGGTTTGTTTGTTATTCGGCATCGAATGGCCTTACATATCAAGGGAGAGTCCTGCTGCATTTACAGTCTCTGAAAGCTGACATTATCATTGTGTAAAAGGACTCCTCCCATGCTATTTGATTATAAACCTAATATACCGGTGGGATTTTAAAGTAAGTCTTTTTTTTGCTGCTATCATTATGCGAGAATGTAGATCCAAGTCCCGGCCCCGTGCAAAATATTCCCACAGCAGCGGAATTTAAAAATAGAGCAGGTCTTGACCTTGTGCACTAGAAGTTTTCTCCCTAAAAGGACTCGATAAAGCTCTGCACTGGCACAGCTGAAACAGACAGGGCCACAAATGAACCTGCTGCCTGGATCTGTTAGAGTTTTAAGAAATCAAACCAGGACCTTGACTAGAAATTCCAAATATCAATACATACAGTGCTGTGAAAAAAGAATTCGTCCCTTTCCCAATTTATTTTTTATTTGTATATTTGTCACACTCAGTTTGAGATCCTTAGGCAAATATTAATATTAGACAAAGATAACCCAAGGAAATACATACTACAGTTTTTAAATTATAATTTCGTTCGTTAAGGCAAAAAAAAGTTATCCAAACCTACCTGGACATTTTATATCAACTACTTATGTTTTTAATGCAAATGTAGAATAGTCTTGATGCTCTACATTGAACTGTCTTTCCCATTTTGTATCATCTTTGTGCCTAAACCTATTTCCTCTATGGCAATCTTAAAATGTTAAAAAGCCATTGAGCCAAAAAAATTCATCTGGACCTGAGAACCTCACAAACAATTTTTTAATCAGATTCTTCAGCTTAACATCATCCCTGAAAATCTAGAAAGCTGCCTATACTTTATTATTTTAAAAACATGGGATCCCCTCAACAAATATTGCCCTAAACCTAAATTTCTACTTGCGCCAAAATTGTAGAATTTTAAATAAACTCAACAGTACTGTAACAGCAACTATGTTGGTAACAAATTCTATTATTATTGCCTTGGACTGAAAGCTGCTGTGTTTGTTGATCTGATTCTGATGACCATGAGCTGCTGTTAGAAAGACTCAGTGACGTCAGTTAGAATGATAAGACTACAGGCTAGTTCAGGAATGCCCTTTCAGATAGGACACAGTGTGTTTATACAGATGAATATGAGTCAGGTTTCTATGAAGCTTTTAAATGGAGTCACGCAGAGGTCAACTTTAGACCCTGTTTTTTCTTCCTTTTTATTATTAATATAGAAGATTATGCCTAAACCTAAACCGCGCATTTATGCAGATGATACCATAATGTACTCACAAGGCTCTACTCTGAGTCACACTGTTGACAGAAGCTGCAGGCACTCTTTAGAGTACCCAACTTGGAACAGCATTCTCTTATTTTGCAGCTCATTCATGAAATACCTTTCAGAGAACACTAAAGCTGAATCATTTTGTCTCCCTGGGAAAATACAGAGGGTGCCACTGCATGATCTGGACCTTGTATTTGAATTAAATTTACCACTGACAAAATTAACTGACTTGTTTTATTTTATTTTGATGTAACTTTGTCATGGTGCATCTTCTTGGCCAGGTGGCCCTTGAAAAAGAGATATTTATCTCAAAGACTAAATAAATAAAAATATTATTTCTCCCAACAAAACCTACCAGAACAATGTTCCATTAAATAATGTCAACCTAATATCATTTTTACAGTCATAAATTACATTGCTGAGTGAAAATAAATCAAACAGATATAGAATAGAAAACTTAAATATACAATAAACTTACCACCATGCCCATTCCAGTGCTGTGGACCCCTGGATGTTTGACAACACAATCCGATGACTTCATACATTTCATTTTACCTAAAAACAGGAAGAAAACTTTACAGATGAATAAAACGAACACAAATAATTTCAGTGTAATGGTAAATAGTGTAATACATGAACAAAATCCCCTTCACAACATTTAGCAAAGTTACGATCACTCTCAAGGAGCTAGGTTTGCCAAAGCTACTGTCGTCAATCAAGAAATATCTTTATTAAAGTAAATACAGAAGCTTTCACTAAGCCTGAGTTAAACCTTCTGATAACGCTAAAAAAAACACGCTAATAACAGAATAAACTTTCTGGGATTTCCTTATATTGATGATTAAGCATGCTTCAAGACAGGCTGAATAAAAATGAACTTGTACCAGAATAATAAAGGAGAAGAGCATAGAGAAGAAGAAAACAAAACAAAACCACAGAGTTCATGAGCCAAACTTTTTGAACTGTGTGGTTTTCATCATCTATGTAACAAAATAATGGAGTGTAATGGTAGAAGCATGTAAGGTTATGTGAAAAACAACAACTAAACCTTCTTTCAATTCTACTGTTTTACATATCAGCACATTAAAAAAAATAATCTGGTCCTTAGCATGACATGACATGCAGAAACGTGTGGAAAAACTAATGACATCCCTCCTGCATTTATAGTATTTAACAGCGTAAGTAGCAGCCAGGTACTGCTAATCAAATGAACTTGATTTATTGATAATCAGCAATTGTCAGCACCTCTATAATAACAGAAGCTTTGGCAGGTTGCTGATCTGGAGCATTCAGGTACGTTAACTCTATGTCATAATCTTTCCAAAAGTGGAGATTCCAACAAATTCACTCACAGATCAGTCTGCGCAGTGCTCCGTGAAACTGCAAAAAAACCGAGAGCAACATCCAAGATTCTACAGACATGTAAAATCCTCTGTACACCAAAGTATTCTACCGTCAAAGGTGAGGACATCTAAAGCTTGAGCCAACCACAGCAAATGTACAACAGAATGGCTTTTTTTTAAAAAACAAAAAGCATTAAGATGTTTGAATGGCCCAATCACAGCCCAGTCAAGCTAAAAAATGATTACTTCATTACTGCTGCTGAATCTGGTTCTACAAGCTAATGAATCCAGGGGTGTGAATAATGTTTCCACACAATGCTTCTGAATTTGGACTTACTTTTTGTTAAGTAATTAATGACCTGGTACAATGTGTTGCTTATTTAGGTTATATTAACCTTTTTAAGACCTTGCAGGGACCTTGCTATCACTGAGCTGGCTGTGAATTGGCACATTTTTGAATGGGCTTGGATGTGAAGGTCACAAATGAGCAGGGAGTGTTAGCTTTAAAATGAATATCTTTCCAACATTACTCAAATAACACGTGCAGTGTACTCACCACACTGCGCGCAGACAGGCAGCTTCTGCACCGAGTTACAGAAATAACAGAAAGCCCTGTTCTTCTGTTTTCTAGCATGTGGCATCAGAAACGTTAAAAAAATGTTAATTATCTCAGAATTATGGAGAATCTGCAGTTGCACATTGGTCATATAAGTGAATAAAATCACTTACCTCTGACATTTGTCACATTCCTGCAAAAATGTAACAGTATAAAAGATTAGATACATATTAAGGCATTGCTGTTGTTTTAATTGGGCATCTATCAGCTATCGCAGCTACACACCATGTTGGAGTTGCAGGGGTGTTTGGCCACGTCAACATGTTCCCTGTTGGCTCGTATTTGCTTCTCTCGCTCTTTCCGATTTTCAGCCTTTTTTCGGGCACCGGTTTTCTTTTTGGGCATTTCTGGTTCTCCGCGGAGCTTGACACTGACTCCGTCACCTGCAAACACGGACAAACGGGGTGAACCACGCCGGGAGGAAACTGGGCGACTTCTTCTGCGTGAAATTCAGCTAAGAACGAGCAACTCTTAGCTGATATCTCATCTCAGTGCTTTTCCAATAAGCTGCACAGGGACTACAGCCAGCAACACGGGTGGTGAATTACGACAACAAGCACTACAACTATAAAAAGTTTCTGACATTTCTGTTCATGTTGGCTAGCAGCTCCCGTGTCTGCTGACTGAGCTGGTGTCTCATAAGCAAATTACATTTAAAATAAACTATAACACCACTCAACACATGTGTACATGACTTTTAGACTGCAAAGGAACCTCCTAAGTGTTCCTAAATATTACACGCTAGCGTAATTAAAAAGAAAATAGATTATTTTTGTATTTTTCTTTACCGAAATGATCAGTTCAGAGAACGCAGCTAGGTCCGTCCTGAAAATGTGTTCACCGGAACACTCGGCTAAAAACCATTCGTTCCACACATGCTGGTTTTTTGTTATGGTGGCTTAGCGTCACCTCTTTTCATTTAATGATTGATGTTAAATAATTTACTTTTTTATAGGGCAGTGGTAATGCATAAATATACAATATGGCCTACTTTAAATAACACAATAAACATTTGCAATAATAATGATATAGTCTATATGATATATAATAGAGTATATATTACAATAAGATCTAAATTTAACCAGTAAAAGATCATTTCTTTTTCGAATGGGTTTGGCTCCAGTTTTTCTTATAATGCTACTCCATGTGCTAACGCTAATGGGAGCTCTACAATTGCAGGACATTTCCTGTATCACCCTTGAAAATAGCCCATACATGTTGCATAAATGACACTTGTCCTGAGACAAGATGTAAACCTAGCTGCTAAAAAAGCCAAAATATAAAATAGAATTCACCAAAATGCCTTTTTTTTATCAAAACTTTTTTTAATCAAATTGTGCTTCATATATAACCATTAGAATTACCTTTAAATCCACTTTTTGATGTTTTGATTTTGCTGACACGTTTTTTGTAATTGTGAAGTCATTTAGTTAATATCAACATAGTAATTATGCACTACAACAAATGTGCAACCTTGTTATTGAAACCTAAAGAAGAAGTGAGATGATTGGATCATGTTTTAACACCAAAAGTTAGTCGTCTTTGACATATTTTGTATTTTCTTTCTGTCTTTTCTGACTAGATTTGGTGTGTCACTCTAACCAACGCATCCCTGTTGCCCATATCATGGACTGGTAGATTTTGAGCATTAAAGCATTTTCTGCTGCAAGTCTCACTCTCCCAATCACACACACACATTCATACATTGCTTTTATCTATACCTAAGCACTTTTATCAGCCAAACCCCAATGAATACATCAGGGGCTGCCCCATATTACAAAAAAAACAAAAAAAAAAAAAACAAACCCCCCCCACCAAAGTTTCCTTCCTTTCTTTATATAACTACATTTATCCTTGACTTTCACAGTACATTACATTCAACAACTGCACCTTTTTCAGACAAAACACTTTTAACACATATTAGCAGTGATTTGCAACCATGTTACCATACATGTAAAACAAATAATACAAACATGTTTTGAAACACAAACATACAAAATATTTGGTCCTGGGATTTTCTTTGTCAAATTTACATCATAATCCACAAATAAATGTAATTTATTACTGTAATTACTCTAATTAATTACGTGTTACTCCAATTCTAACCCTGTTACCAGGTCATTTTAAATAAAACATTCATAAGTGTTTTTCTTAGCTCACAAAGATTTGATCTATTCCATTTGTAATAGTTTGAATTATCTGTTTGAGCAAGGATTGGAAAATAAATATTACAAAGTTGGGCAATAATTAATTAAATTAACATAACATAACTCCCCTCAAGGCACTTCATACTGTAAGTTAAAAGATCCTACAATAATACAGAGAACCCCCAACAAGCAAGCATTTGGTGACAGTGGGAAGAGAAAACTCCCTTTTAACAGGAAGAAACCTTAGGCAGAACGAGGCTCGGGGATCTGTTTGGGTGTGAGGTGAGAGAAAATGGACAAAAGACAGGCTGTGAAAAAGAGCCCACAGTGCAATATTAGATATTTAAGATCTACTTTTTTATTAGGTTCCCAAGCTTTGGTAAATGGGCTGTCTCAAGCATAGCACAAATAAAGCATTACAAAAATCTACACATTTTTTGATGGATTTTATTTTTGTTGTTTTTCTTAAATATATAAAAGAAAATATAACCTAGAAGCTCGATTGTTTTTATTTATTTATGCTGCTATCTTTAAAGCCTAAATTGCTCTCCAATGGAAGGATGACCCTATAATATCCTGCAGTGATTTCTAACAGTTGTAGATTCATCACATGACGTCGTGGTCGGTCAGCGGCATCTTGTCCACGCCCAGGGCACGTGCTGATGAGCAGCGAGCCAGTCCTGGGCGAGGAAGGAAAACAGCTGACGGGGAACAACAACACAGAGTCGCCTTCTCCTGCAGGTGGTGGTGTACCGTGGACAAACTCTTTTCACACTTGGCCTGTTCGGGCTGCCGCCTGGCATCCTGGTCGTTATGTGGGTCTGATACATTTCTGAAGCATCTAAAAGAGGGTTTGATGCGAGCTCTGCGTTGAGGAGGAGGTGGAGGAGGACACACGGAGCTCGCCATCCATCCTCCCTCCCAAAAAAGAGCAGCAGCCGCCGCACAATGGCACCGTCCCTCATCCGAGCTTGCCGCAGTCTGGCTCTCTCGACGTGGCTGGTGTCGTTTTGCTTCGTCCACTTGCTGTGCCTGGACTTCACGGTTGCAGAGAAGGAGGAGTGGTACACAGCTTTCGTTAACATCACCTACCTGGACCCCGTCACGTCGCAGGTGAGGACGGAGAAAACCGAGTGCGGTCGGTATGGCGAGCACTCCCCTAAGAAAGAAGCTAGAGGTCTGGTCCTGGTGCCGGCCCTCCTGCAGGACAGACAGGGGTGCGACCCAAACATCAGGTTCCCTCCTGCCCCTCCAAACACCCCTTGGGTGGCGTTGGTAGCTACGGGGAATTGCACTTACCGGGAGAAAATCCGTAATGTCGCAAACCACAACGCCTCTGCAGTTGTCATATACAACGTGGGCTCCACTAGCGCCAATGACACCATAACAATGTCCCACTCAGGTAAGAGACAGCATGCCAACTCTTTTCCCTAACACTGTCCCAGACTCCTTCAGGCAGAACAGATAATCTACTACAAAATAGTCCCGGCTGTGTTACTGAGCCCTGAAAGCCCACATGCAACTAATCTTCAGCTTATTAAGTCTCCATCCAAGATCAGTGGCTTTCATCCCTGCAGTGAAGCCTGCGAGCTCTTCTGCTTCACTGCAATCACATCAAGCCTAATGTGTTATCAGTGTGTTACACCCGAGGAGCTCCTCGATCAGATATGGCCATATATTTGCCAGATGTGTTATTAGTGGAATAGTATTAGGTTGGGATAAATATATATACTGTATGTTTTATTCCTGAGCTATACTTGTTTATTACTCCACAGAAGCATACATAAATGAGGGTGGGTTTCAAACTGTGTGGCATAGAGTCTGCTGTTTTTTTTATTGTCAACTGCTGATTAAAAACATGGTGGGAAGTGTAGGGGAAACTTTTCCAGCTTCCAAAGTGCTGCATGCCACAAAGAGCTTGAGAACAATGGTCACAGATTGTCCATTTGAACTTCTGCTTCTTCTCGTTGTTTGACACTTTATTCCTCAGATAAATCTTGTTTGGTTACCTCAAAGCATGCTACAAATTCTAGCTACGAAATAAAACACAATAATCAGCTTCCAGTGCAGATGATGATGGAGTAAAGCTATAAAAACAGTATTTTAAATAAGGTTAATGTCCTTACATATGCTGAAAGTTATTCCCCACATTTTTTGTAAATAAATAAGAAATACTGTGGAAAAGAAAAAATAAGCCCATCTGTGTAAAGGATGACTTTGAGTGGGCTTCACCTGCTGTTCTGAAGAAGCACTCTTCTCTTTAGTCCAGAGGATGGGGCATTCATGTTTTCCTAGAATAATTTCAAATTTCAATTCATCTGACCACAGAACAGTTTTTTCACTTGGCCTCAGTTCATTTTTAATGATCTTTGGTCCACAGAAGACGGCGGTGTTCCTGGATCATGTTCACGCATGGCTTCTTTCTATGACAGAGGTTGTTTAACTTGTGTTTGCAGATGGCACAGTGAACGGTGTGCACAGATAATAATGATGATTCCTGGAAGGGTTTCTGAGCCCATAATGATTTCTAGAGTAGAATCATGCCTGTTTGTGATGCCTTGCCGCCCGAGGACCCAAAGATCACGCGCATCCATTGATTTTGAGTTTGAGAATAATTTGATGATCTTATGTCCTGTATATTCAAAAAGTCTTCAAGTTATTCATGAAATAAAAGGTTTTAAAATGTTACATTATTTTTAAGTTCTGTTCTGGTTGAAACATGGTTTTGTTAGATTTTCAAATCATTGCATTCTTTATATTTACATTTTACACAGCATCCCAGCTATGTTGGTTTGGGTTTGTTTTTACCGTCACAGAAGAAGAAGATGAGTACAACTTTCTTTATTATACGTGTATAAACCGAGTTTTAAGTTAGCCATGGCTATTCAATGTTGAAACCAGTCAAACCAGTTTGTTATTGAATGGAGAGTCCCCACTTTGTAAGGTATTTGCATTTAATCAAATAAGACAAGAGCCTCTAGACTCTCAGAAAGTGTAAGACAAGGATAGTCTGACAATCGCTCCTCAGTGTGACACTAAAGAACAGCAAACCAATCTTTTGACTGGTAACGCAGTCAGTACATGCAAAGCAAGCACTTAAAGACTAAAGCGAGTAAATGCAAAATGATCAAATAACACACCCATCACATTTTGATGACATAATCCATGTAAAAATCTCATGAAAACAACACTTTGTGTTCTTAGAGTCAGGTCTTTCCTCGTTGTTTTGCCAGAAGCGCTGTGTTGATTAATGGTAATTGGACAAACAGGGTTGTTTAAATAGCACCCCATGCAGAATAATTTACATGCTAACAGCTTTGTAGAACAATTGTAGTGTTTGTTTTTTGTTTATTTTTTTAATCTACCCCTCAAAGTCACATTGAAAGAGAATCGTAGATCTTTAGTTTTACCCACAATCCCTAAAAATCAGTAATGTAAGTCAAAGGGAAAATTCCTGCTATTCCTCTCACATTGCAGTTCTTAAATCTTTGGCTGTTGCAGATGACAACACGGTGCCTGAAGGCTGTTTGACAAAAGGATCTGTACAGAAACAGATGTTCAAACTAAAAATGCAAATCATAGTCACAAACACTGATCAGTCCACACAGAAAGGAGATGTATAAAAACTACTTGTAGGCCATGTTGGTGTAAGTTTCATGAGACTTGTATGTCTCATCCTGTGACTTACTCATGTCATTTTATTTTTAAGTTTTGTAAATGAACCTACAAATCACTGATAATGAACATTTAAAACAGCAGAGGACAGGAAATTTATCTGTGAGTATTTTGTTTCCTTTTGTCACACATGTTGTGTGACTCATACTATGTCGTACCAGGTATGATGTAGGACCCTGGTCTGGATGGACTAGAGGAGCATAGAGATAAAGCTGTGTGAATTAATATTATATCTATATTAATATGTAATTTCAAAACTGCTGCTAGTGCCACAAGACTGTTATTAACTCTCAGATCTCTTTCATCTCCTTAAAAAATGTTTTTCCTTTTTTATTTCCGTACTTTTTTTTTCTTCTTTTTTACTGCTTTGGTTCACTCCAACCACCACCATCAGTCTCCTACCAAACAGTGGACCCAGAACTCATTAGATACCAACATTGGACTACTGCTGCTTCATAGATGTGACTTTTTTTTCCCACAGCAAAGTTTTAAGGTTTTACTTTTTTTCAGTCAGCCTGTGTGTTGATGGTATATGACCATTAAACTTCCTCTGCTCCTCCTCTGTTTCTCACAAAGACTCCAGTGTGCAGACCTGGTTTACCTGGAGCATCAGATAAAAGGCACCAATCTATTTTTAACTCTTGCCCTGCTTCCAACCATGACATAAATATAAACTAAGGCATCTTTAAGAGAAAAGAAAAGGCAACAAGGAGAGGTACAGCGATAAAGCTGGTAGAGAGGAAGGAAGGTAATGGAGAGGGCTGTGGATAATGAAGCTGCTGCCAGAGAAAGAAGGGCAGACCAGAGCCAACACAGCTGGGCTGTAAAATCCACAGCTGCTAGAGGCAGAAACTCGGCATGGCATTATCCAGTTTAAGTCTTTCTTCTCAAGCCTGATTTGTCTAAATGCTTTGTTCAACTTTAAAGAGATAATTTAGGTTTCTGAATAACCCATGTAGAAATTAACTTATTCATTATGTAAACGAGGGTTTCTCACTTCTGGAAAATTATTACTGTTGTTTCCAACCATTCAGATCATGGCACATATGAAAAAAAAAACAAAAAAACTAACTAGTCGTTCCGAGATGTCCAACATTCATTATCTCACAGGTTCATATGTGCAGAGTTACATAGGTTTGAGCTTCAAACTAGTCTTTTTCCAGTTATCTAGTGGGATTAAGAGAGTGGGACCACATATATTATGGTTGCAAAACACAATACCCTGTTCAGTAGCCGTCATCCACAGGCAGAATGTGAGTTTTGATAGCTGATTCAGATTCAGTCTTCACAGTCTGTGCTCTCATGTCAGATCTTGCCATCACTGCTCTGGCAGCTTAGCTGCTGAAACGCTCCCAAGCTGGCAAATGTGTTGCGTTACTATGACAGAGGGCTACCATATGCTGTCACATCAAAATGACATAATTTTGTCATTTTACTCTTTTTGTCTCTGTGTGTGTTTGAAAATGTGGCTTAAATATGTTTAATGGAACTGCTGTTTTCTGTCAAAGCCACAGCATCTGCTTTGTGTCACAGCTAGTTTTCCTTCAGTCCACTGCTGTTAATAAAGATGTAAATCTATAGTAATCAGTGCCTCAGCGATGTCTACAGGAGGCCTAGATCCTTTTAAAGACATTAACCACACAGCCCGGACAGGCTGGTGCCAACTAAATTAACCCCATTCAGTATTAATCCACTCTTTGCTTCCACATTTTGGCCAAGTGGGTCTGAAAGACACAGATCTTTCACTAGTTCAGCCTCAGTCTCCGACATTGCCCTCCTGTTTTTAGAAGCAGCTATTTTTATCTGCTCTCACTGCGTCACTGTGAGCAGAAGAAGGAGATAAGTGTCGAGGCTTAGGGAAACCTTACTTGCCCTGTTATGCCTTTTCTCGTTTCTGTTAGCTATTAAGATTATACTGCCCGTACACGGTTGTTTAAAGGTCTACAGATTTGGGCAGTTTTATGTTTCAAGTTGTTTACCGTTTAACAAGACGTGGTGCAGTTTTATCTTGTGTTTGCAAAGGCAAATGTTATATCACAGTGACTTTTCCCCTCTACCATATGGTCATGCTTAGTAAAACCATAAATCCGCAGGCCGGGAGCATGTGTCTCTAAGGTTACAGATTGAAAAATAGGTGTAAAAACAGGAAGCATTACGTATGTTATCAGGTAGAGAGAATTACCTTACATTATTGGGGAAGTAAAGCTTAGTTCAAACACCTGTTTAAAAACTTTAAAACTGTCTTCATCCTATGTGAAACTTTTATGAGCGTGAGAAGACTCATAGGGAGAGACTGAGATAAAGAAGTGTGACAGCAAGTGGCCTTTACAGTCTGAACATAACCTTGTGTGCAGCCGGATATTACCATCTGTTTTCAGTCCAAATAAAAGCTTTTGTTTTCTCTCTCATTTTTTTAAAGTATTGTTTGCTTTAGAAACTCCAGCACGAATAAGCTCATTATGAGAAAGCTGCTATCTAATGTTTGTGTTTGTGCTAATATTGAAAACACTGCCAGTTGGATGATGAATATAATGCCCAGTTCTTTCAATGCACTTTAAATCCTGATAAATTTAAAAAAAAAAAACTTTTCCTGTATTTTTGCTTTTATAAGCTTCTTGGCTTGAAACTCACTTTGCTGATCCTGACATAAATCACTAAAACTGTGGCTTTTTAATCCTTTGTCGTGTAAAATATAGAAGCTGTTGACTGGGAATTATTATTATTACTCTCATGCTGTCTTTGTGATGGATTCATAGCATTTGTGATATTTAAACAGTACTCTGTGTATTTGAGATGCTTGTTGGGATGGCAGTGTGAATAAAGCCACTCTCTCTAGTGACAGATACAAGGTGTGACCCACCATGGGGAGCGTGTCCCTAGAAACTGAGTTCTACAGTCACTTTGTCCGATGTGTCATTTCCTCATCACACAGGGCAGATTAATGCTGCATTTTCAGAACAGATACAAATGTCCCCATTTCAGACTCTATAAAAGATTGCTTTTAAGTCTGGAATTAACTAAATATTTTTTATGTAGTATTTAATATTGATCATTCAGAAGGCCGGGCGGCAGGGTCTTGCATGTGCTTCCTGTGCCTGTGTGGGTTATCTGTGGGTACTCCGGCTTCCTCCTGCAATCCAAACACATGCGCAGGTTTGTTTTAAGTGGCTGTTCTAAAGTGGCCCAATGTCACAAAATTCAACGTAACATGATTCAGATGAGAAAATTGTGACTTAAAGTAGTAATTAAAATCATAAATGGTTCATTACAACAAGTTTAAAATGTAATGTAATTCCCTGTACAACTCAGTACAAGTACTTAAGAATGATGAATGATGTAGCAATGTTACGGCATATGAGTTTCCAGTTTATAAATATGTTCCATGCCTTCAAAATTATAAATGGACTGGTACTTATGTAGGACCTTTATACTCAGGGTGGTTACCTAAACCTCTTCCCACTACAAGCTCATCCACCCAATCATGTGCACATTCATACAGCAATTTTGATCTATGCCTTTTTACTAACACGCACACACTCAAACTCTGTTGTTCAGTATCTTGGTCGTGGATCATGTGAACAGGAGGAGCCGCTCGACCACTGCTGAGCAGCCACCCCGCTAATTACTCTAATTGTAGTTGCGTTAAGAGGCTTATACAAAGCACAATGTCATCTGATACTAAAACCCATAAAAATCAGACAATGTAAATATATCCTTTCTCCCTGGGAGTTTTTCACAAATCACTGCATCACTGCATTCTCGTATATAAAAATCGTGTAAGTGTTTTACAAGAATAGCAAGTTGTTTAAAGACAGAAGAAAACTGTAGAAAAAAAGCAGCTCAAAGTACAATTTAAAGTCTCTCCCTTAATGAGAGATGCTCAGAGCGTCTGTATTACATAATCCTTCATTGTGCACAACAAGCAAATCAACAGATGGTTGCTGGCAGGAAGCCTCCGACACCGAGAGTGAGGCTTTAGTTCATCTGTCCTGTCTAAGCTCCCAGCAGCCTGCTCAAGATTCCTCTTTACTGTAGCACACACCAGTCTGAGTCGGCAGAGTTTTAGCACCTCCTCTGCTCTGAAGCACCGTTTTTAAATGCTCGGGTTGTGGTTGGATGTGTGGCAATTTGCTCTGTAAAATATAAAGTAGTGCTGTATGCAAATATCTGCTTTTGTTTTTCCTTTTTATTGGATTTATCGGTGCATACTGTTTTGCCTAACTCCAGTTTTTTTGTATAAAAGGAAATATTTGTTGTTTGCCCTGTGAATAGCCATCACTACCTCCACCAAGGAGGTTACATTTTGGTGGTGTTTGCGTGCGTGTGTCATCACTCTCATGATAGCTCGAACAGCTTTGAATGAATTCTAAAAAAAGCTTTGTAGGGGTGTAGAGTGAGGTCATGTTAACAATCCATTATATCTGGCTTCCATCCACCGAGGTCACCTTAATGATTTAACTAGAAACTATGATTCTTAAAAGTGTGTATAAAGTGTGTATTTTCAACATATAAAAAGTTACATATATGTCAGTATGTTTCGTAAATATAATAAATCATTCTAAATATCACGTTTTTTTTTATTATGACCTTGTTATGTGCATTAGGTTATAAGAGTTTAAATAATAACAAAAGTATACTTTTTTGCAAACAAAATAAAATTGTGATCAAAAAACCTTTTCGCTTGATGATTTATTGTTTAGATATTTAAATTAATTTTACTAAGCAATGAAATAAGTGCTACACAAGCGCTGTATTTAAATATATACAAATAGCAAAAAAAAATAAAAAAAATAATTGTACTCAAAACAAAGTCAAGTATATTAAAATGGATTTCAACCAGATAAATAATAAAATCCTATAATTTCAAACTTCTTAAAGTTTGTTTAAAAAAAAAAAAGAACAAAGAAAACAAAAACAAAACAAAACAAAAGAAAAATTTTCAGTTCAGTTGTATTTATATAGAGCGAATTCCCAACAACAGTTGCCTCAAGCTGCTTTATATCGTAAGGTAAAGAGCCTACAATAGTACAAAGAAAACAGAGAAAACCCCAACAGTCATTTGACCCCCTATGAGCAAGTATTTTTGTGTTAGAAAATAATAAATCAATATTTTAAAAGTAAACATTTTGCACAAGATAAAGAGTTATTTTATTTCCTCACTTGCAGCACTGATTCATCTCCTGAATGTCTCAATTTGTACTTCCTGTGTTGCGTGTTGTGTAGACACAGGCGATGTTGTGGCCATCATGATCCCGGAGCGTAAAGGCCGTGAAATCGTGGCCTTGCTCGAGCAGCACATCATGATCATGTTGCAGATCACTATAGGAACCCGCAACCTGCAGAAGTACGTGAGCAGAACGTCCGTGGTGTTTGTGTCCATCTCCTTCATCGTCCTCATGATCATCTCCCTCGCCTGGCTTGTCTTCTACTACATCCAGAGGTTCCGCTACGCTAACGCACGAGATCGCAACCAGGTATGTCTGTGTGCAGCCGATGTGTTTCTGACGGGGATAGTGTTGCAGCCGTGTGGTGGATTTTCCCATATGGCCCTGCTCCAGTGTGAACGTAAGGAAAGATCCAAAATTAGCCTGACACCTGGCTGAACACGAGCATGGCAGCCCAGTGAACCATCAAACTGTGCAAATACCTTTCTTGTTGGGTTTTTTGCCATCTCTTTATGAATGGGCTGCTCTGACATTGTAGTGACGTCTGTAATGACGATCCATCACCACGGCTGTTATGATAGGGGCCGTGGCTGTGACAACTATTGTTTGTGTTTTCAATTTGAATTATACTGATTAATGTTGTAAATAGGGTACAGCTGCAATAATGAACAAATCTGCTTTCAATTCATAATGTGAGACAGACGTGGAGCAGTTCAAGCACGACTGTCTGTTATTATAATACAACTCCATGAATCGAGTTTTTGTTTTAATCCAGATTGTGGAAATGGGGTCATTAACAGATGGATGAGTTTATCTATGTGTCGTGTATCTATATCTACACTTTAACTAATGACTCCTTTATTCACACATCTGTCGTTTTTATTGCTGAGACTTTTGAAAACGTTTCAAATTCAGTCTGATGTTTACTTGGTGAGATCTTCTGGTTGCTTTTGAGATCTTTAGTCTAGCCTCTTTGCAGTAACATAATTAGTTGAAACATTTTCTGAATCTGTTTTATTGTTATACAAACGCAGACAACCAATCAAGTCAAGTAACAACAAGTGTTTTTCACATGGTCACCTGCCGCTTTATTGGGTACACCTTGCTCGTACAGGTTTGGACACCGTGTTGCCTTCAAAAGCGGGTCCAAACTCTTCCTTTAACAAGGTGCTGTGATTTTGTTCCATGTTGACGAGATAGCATCACATAGTACGAGGAACAGCACGGTTGATCTTAGTTGATTTCATCAAGAAAGATGAAACTTTATCAGCTTTTTGTCATTGCAAGCCAATATACACTATTAACCAAGGCTACTTTGTTTTAAAAGACAATTTAAATTCCTGAATTGTTCATTCATATATATATATATATATATATATATATATATATATATATATATATATATACATATTTAAATTTAAATGTTGTTAATAAAGTAATTTTTTTTGTATCTCTGTCTTTTTCATACAGAGGCGTTTGGGAGATGCTGCCAAAAAAGCCATGAGTAAACTTCAGCTACGCACTATCAAAAGAGGAGACAAGGTAACTCAAGTCTAAAAGTACACATACGGCCACAAAAGTCTTCTTATTTATGTTTGAATTACATGACATGAATTTGATCATTTTTAAAGAATTTATTGGCCTCTTATTTTCTGTCTTGTTTAAGGAAACAGAGTCGGACTTTGACAACTGTGCAGTTTGTATTGAAGGTTATAAGCCTAATGATGTTGTAAGGATATTACCATGCAGGTAACTTTTATTTATACCTTACATATATATATTTTTTCTGTGGGGAAAAAATCACATGCACTGTAATATATGTTTTTTGCACTGCTGTCTTGTTTGGTCAGACATTTCTTCCATAAGCACTGTGTAGACCCGTGGCTCCAAGACCACCGAACGTGTCCCATGTGCAAAATGAACATCCTCAAAGCCCTGGGAATCCCAGTGGGTTGTTTTGCTTTATCACACAGATAAAGTGATAATGTAACTAATCAAACCTTACATAAAGCTTTGGCAGTGATAAAGACATTAGGATGCCTCTGATATGTTCCAGTTTAGCGCGGACTGCTCGGATGAGGTTCCTCCAGACTACGAGATGTCTGTCGGAGGTCCGCCTACCAACCCCATTAGTGGAGCGAGCGAAATCACAGTTAACGAGAGCTCGGTAGTGTTGGATCCAGCAGAAAGAGGAATAGACCTGCCGGCACTCCATCCTGAGACAGAGTCAGCGCTTCAGGCGGGGGAGAGCCGTATCTTTGCCAGCAGTACGTACAGACATTTTTTACTTATAGCAGCCTGTGATAGTGGTGGACAGTACAAACCTGATTCTGAAAAAGTTGGGATTCTGTGTAAAATGTAAATAAAAACAATGCAAAGATTTCCATAAACTCATATTTTAAGAAAAATATTAGCTCATTTTGAATTTGATGGCAGCAACACGTGAAAAAAGTTGGGATGGAGGCAACAAAGTGCTGGAAAAGTAAGTGGTGATAAAAAGAAACGGCTGTAGGAAAAATTAATTAGGTTATTTGGCAACAGGTCAGTTACACAATTGAGTATAAAAAGAGCATCTTAGAGAGGCTTAGGGTTTTTTTGTGTATGTAATATACGAAAGTACTGATATCTGAGTACTTCCTCCAGGCACATATATTACGCTGAGGAGTTGGGGAAATCCAGTGCTAATTCACACTTTAACACAATTAAGAAAATCTGTTTTCCAACAGCCTGCCCTTTGTGACGTTTAATGCATCCATGTTTGATTGTTTTCAAATTAAATATACATGAGGTCAGTCCTCCTGTCTAAGATAAAAACAAGAGGAAAAACTCAAGAAAGTCACTAACTAACCTACCTAAAATCTTCGTTCATTGCATTTCTGTAACTTATATAATCACCTAAGGGCTGTGGTGTTGCCTAATAGCTGCAAGCTATTAGCACTTTGCAGCGTGTGTTTATGGGTGTGAGTTCATGCAGAAGCTCTTATGTGTTTCTCCGAACATGATCTCTGAAGCCAAACTATTTTACATTTTACCAAAACAGGGAGTGGGGAGTTTAAGTGTTTTTTTGTAGCAGCATGTTTTTTTAAGCAGTTGTTAAATTGACAAAAAAAACAAAGAATGCGTTTTGTTACTCTTTCTTTATATGATAATAAATCCAATAGTGTTTCACAATTTTTCCTACTTGCAAAGGATAGTATCGTAAACCTGCTGATTTAAGTTTACTTGCACATAACAAGTTAATTGAGAGGTAGTATATCAGTTTGCCAGAGGCACAGATCGTAGTCGAGTGCGATGAGAATGTAAATCGGACCGAATAAATCGTATGTTGCAGCTCGTGCACCAGTGCGCAAACAGATGATGGCACTGACAGGAAGTCAGCATGGGATAAACAAGCTGATCTGCCAGGATTTCTGCTGTAGCGGCTTGGCAGTGATGAAGTGCCAGTCATGTTGCTCTTTACCCTGAGTAATTAGCAGGACTAGTAATGTAGCTATCACTCTTTCCAGTCAGCCATTTAGTGCAGGTAAAAAGACCCTGATTTCTGGACTTCTGTCTTAATGCATTGCTCACGTGCATATATGAAGACTGAAAACATTGTTAGTTGTTGAACAAACCTGTTTCTGTTTAACATGAAACAAGAGCTTGAGCAAAAGTAATCTGCTTTTTCACATTTGTGTATCTGACATGGATGCCATTCAACCATCACATAAGCACTGAAGCATACTTTGGAACACTCTGTACATGTCCACAATTTCATTATACATGTACAATGACAATGAAGGGCTATTCTATTCTTTTAAAATTCCAGCTTCGTTTTCTGCTTCGAAACCCTCTCCACAGTTCAGCAGGAGAGAAGGGAAAAAAAACATTTGAGAGCATCATTTGTCTGTATGACAGCACCAGTTGTTTTCTGCACACTTGCATGCAGTTTTTTCAAGGTTGGTGGTAGGAAGGTTGCTCAGTCCTCTTTGGTAACATCACACACATCTATGGGTTACACCAACTGTTCATTAATGCAGTTAATTATTAGTATATTATAGTTATTAGTGCACTTATGCATAGACATGGTCAAAACAGCCTACTGTACTAAGCATCAGAATGGGGGAGAAAGGGGATTTAAGTGACTTTGAATGTGGAATCATTATATAGTTGTTGGCATGAGATGGGCTAATATTTCAGTAACTGATGACCTGCTGATGATTTTCCCACACAAAAATGTCCAGGGTTTACAGAGGATGGGCCTGAAAAGAGAAAATATCCAGTGCGTGCCAGTTCTCAATGCCTTGCTGACAGAAAGCAAACAGTAACTCAAATAACCACTCATTACAAGTGAGGTGTGCAGAAGAGCACATAGACTACAGCAGTAGCAGAAGACCGTCTGGGTGCTAAACCAGTGAGCTAAATAGTTGTAAACTGAAATATCTAGTGAGTGGTACTTCTCTGGGTGAAAACATCATGGGAGAATGTCCATACTCCTTTGAGTTGGTAGGAAGGCAAAAGAAACTCCAATAACCACTTGTTACAGCCAAGCTATGCAGAAGACTTGTTAGAGCCAAGGTATGCAGCTGAGCCACATATCACACCCCATCACATGCCCCTATCACCTTCTCTTGTCAGTACAAACCGTACGGACTGAAGAAGGCCATTTTTCCCTTGGACTCTGCAGACAAGGGAATCTCTCAGTAGCACTTGGTTAAATCCAGCATTGTGAAAAAGTGAGCAGTGCCTCTCCAGTCCAGGGACCTTATCAGCGCGGGGCATTGGGTAGGCATCCGACTAAGACACCTTGCCTTGTGGTAGTCAACACAGAACCGTATAGAGCCATCTTTCTTCAACACAAGAACTATGGGGCTACAGCAGGCGCTGTGTGAGTCTTCTATCACTTCTATTTTCAGCATTTCAGCCAATTCTTTCTAAACAATTTGTCTCTTATGCTCAGGTAACCTGTAGGGCTGTGAATGCACTGTCATGCCATGGTGCGTTTCAAAATTCAAAATGCTCTCTGGGCCTGTGTGAGATGGCCATCAGAAATGGTGGAATTTTGCACCTCCGGGCCCAATTCATCTCTTTCCGTAGCCAGACTCACCAGAGAAGCGGTTTCAGCTTCTTTCCATGCATTGAGGTTGAGGTTGAGGTGATATATCTGTGTGGTTCCTCCCCTGTCTGACCATACCACTTCACGTAGGACCCCCACCCTCTGAGTTACCACAAAGGGTCCTTGCCACCTGGCGAGTAACTTTGGGCTGGAAGAAGGTTCTGTGTTAACTACCACATACTCTGCCATGGGGTTGTAACTCTTCCCCACAGTCACCATCGGACGTTGATAAAGGTCATGAACACATCCTCACACACTGCCCCAACAGGTTATTAAAACCTGGCCAATCTGTCTCCAGAATTAGAGATGCGTCAGGCGTGAACTAACCGCAGCCTTCACACTATGCATTTTGCCCTTGTATTTAATTTGGAACAGCATTATGGGATATTTGTGTATGTCCTCATGCACACACCTAACCTCCTCCCACTCTGCCTCCAGCAAAGCCCCGGACCTAAACCAGAATTTGGTGGACTATAGCCCGGCGTATAGCCCCTTGGGTTCTTGTCAAGTTGCAGAATAAAGTTGTTACTGAACAGATGGCAGTCTGATGCCAAGACAGAGCAATGTGACAACAGTGTGACAAAAATGAAGGAGTAATCTAAAACTTGCATTTCCCGCTGGCTTCTAAACAGCTGACACAATTAATGAACTAGCTGCAGCTTAAGAGCCACAGATTTTACTCTCCTTTGGAAAAGTGCGAGTAAAAGTAAGCCTTACATGTAACAGATGCCCAAAGCGCCACTCTAAATGGTAATGTTTCTCATGAATTGCAACTTTTCTATATTCATTCAAAGGTGCCTTGTTAGTGTGTTCACAACATGTTTCTGCTGGCTCTAAAAAAAAGGTTGAAAAATCAGTTACCACATTTTTTAGTGGCGATGACATTAGCCAAAAGTATTAAAGACACAGCTGCCTGTGATGTGTCAGTTAATGTATCAACTTGCTCTCTTGCCCTTTAGGTGAGCACCAGCCTCCACTCAGCAGTGATTCAGACACTTCAATCATCGTGGGCATTGAGGTAGGCATGTCGGAATTAGACCTATCCACTGAGCAGGAATGTGATGCCACCAAGTCCAGAGCCAATCAGAGCTGAGACAAATAGCACAAAACTCATAGGACAAGGAGGAAAAAAGCAGGACTGGGTGATCAGGGTGCTCCCCAAGATTATCCAGTGATGAAGTGACCTGGCTGAAGATGAATGTAAATGAGCAATACAAGTGATAGCAGCACAAAATACCTGGTTCTTTCTTCACTTGACTAAAAAAACGGATTAATCCCTGCATCTATGGATATTTAGCTCGCTCATTTCCTGATGCCAGGATGGCTAGTCACACCCCTCACCATGTGGTGACCAACAGTTTGTACATTCAGTCTTTTCACATCCTGAAACCATCCTAACTACACATACAGTAACTCTGGAGGTGTATGAGCCCTTCACAGTTGTTTGTCCCGAGTGAGACAAACCAAACCTGCTGCCGAAGAAAAAGCAAGGCCTTCTGCACACCATTTTCCAGCTTTAATCAATAGAAAAATAGGAGTGGATTCTTTGACTTCCTGGTACAAGATCACTGCCAACAAATCCAGAAGTTGTACTGATATGGCGTGCACCTGCATGGCGCATTAGGAGAGCACCTGAGTGGTTTTCTTCTGATTCTCCAACAGTTGGTGTGACTTTCCACCAGCAGTTCTTCAGCTTCAGACTTGAATGTTAGCTCTGTTGTCGTCGCATGACATTAAGAATTTGGAATATGAAGGCACACAAGCTGTAATTTCAGAATTTCTCAGTGTAATTGTTTTTGTTACTATTTTGTGGTTCTCAGTTTTTAAAACTTTGACTTTACCGACTAAATATTCCTGTCATGGAGAGACAAATGAGCAAACACAAGCTAGATGTTTCTGTCCTCACATCTGACAATCATAGCTTGTCCTAAGCAGTTTGAAGTGATGTCACTCTCTGCCCTGCTGAAACTGCTGCCTGCTGAAACTTCACAACATGTGAAGTAAGGGATCATGTTCTCACTGCTGCTAAACACAGCTGTAGCTGTAGCTATAGCAGTTGTCACTACCAATTTCTCCCACTGTGCACACTTCCCTATACAAGCCTACACAAACCAGCCAATATAAATACGTCAACAAGTCTTTGTGCCAAGCTTGTCTTTTGCATATTAGCCATTGTTATTTGTCATTAAAGTTAATTGCCTTGGCTGACAGGCTGGAACTACACTAAATCTTTTCGTGATTACCACCCTAATGAATAACATCAGGGCAATAAATTATGTCAGTTGAAAAGACTGTGTTAGATAATAAAGGAGGCAGGGCTCGGGTTCATTCAAGGAATTCTCTGCCCCAAGCATTTTTTTTTTCTTTGTCCTGGCATGAACAGTTACCAGCATGGAAACATTTACAGTCTTGGAGTGAGTTTACACTAAACTGGCTAGTTTTGCCAAACAGCATCGATGTACCGTACCCACAGGGTTTTTAGCATGGATCTGCAAAAAAGTGGAAAGAAATTAACAGCATTTGGAAATGTTAAAAATAAGACAGCTAACTTACTACAGTTTGGAAGCACATGTACAAAAATGGTTCTGAATTTAATATAACTAAATATTTTCATTGAGAAGGCATGTGACAACTTATGGTAAAACATAGCTTCAGTGCTTTAGCCCATGAAAACGTACAAAAATATAGCAACTATAACAGATTCTTTTATATTATTAACAAATGTGCTGTTATAGTGAAGACCCTAAACTCTTCAGTGTTTTGAAATTTTACAATGAGTTTCAGCCACAGTCTGTATATAAAAAATGGACAAACCTCCCCATTTGTGTAAGTGAAGACAGTGCCTTAAACCTGCATTCTTTCTAATGGCCAGCAGGGGGCGAGGGAAATTCTGAATGCTTAAAAGTCTATGAGAAAATGATCCCTTGAGATTGTGCAGCATCGTTGGGTTGCCGGTCAGCTCCTTTCCGTTTCCTTTACCTCCATTTCTTACTTCCAGCTCGAGGCTCCAAAACAGGACTCAAACCAGCGGGTTACATCATAGCAGTCATGTCCATCATTTATATGCAGACTATGGTTTGAGCTCATTGTCTTACAGTTGATTTGCTCTCACTGCTCTCAGACGATCATTTGTTTTCAGAAAATCTCTCCTCAGTCTAGACTACCTGCCCAGAGCCAAAAAAATGACACAAAAAATTATTCTATCGGGATCAGATGAAGACCAAGACTGAAGTTTATTGTGTTCTGTTTACTTGATTCTGCTGCCACCAAGTGGTCAAAATTATGAAATTATTATTATGATTATGAAATAATTATTTTCAGCATTTTATCAATATACTTGTTTTCCTTATCCCAAATTCAACACTACTCTAAAAAGACTGTTTTTGAGAAAATAATGTAGCTAACTCAGCATGTGCTCCAGAGTGGAAGCTGACTGTTAATGCAATTACATTTATTGTTTTGTTGTTGTTGTTTTTTCATCTAGTTTTTTTTTTTTTTTTTTTAGATTAATTGCTTTTTAAAGAAGGTCTCGTAAATGTTAGCCGAATTTAAAGCTCATTTGGGTCCATTTCCTCTTACATTCCTGCAGCCATGCACACTGAAGAAGCACAAACCCACCGATATAGTCATTGGAGCCATCGGGCTCTAACTGCTGGTTCTCTCTTTAGTCATTTCCAAGAGCAGCTGACTCTATTATTTAAGGCATATGGTCAAACTCATTCTTGCTTTGGTCAGTCAATATCTGTATGTGCAAATATCTAAGTTTCAGAAATAACTGGTGTTAGGAGGCTTATATTGTAATTCTTTATTTGATAGCTATGATCACTACACTCTAGTAAAAGTTAAAATATTCAGGTTGTGTCTGCAGTTTTTCATTTTGATATAATACCTACAGGTGTAAGCTTGACAGTTTTTAAGTTTCCTCGTTTAACTGGAAGATTTCACAAATTTCCATTTTTATAAGCACTTATATAATGAAATGAAATCAGAGTTTTAAATCATCTGACAGACTGCATTTCTTTTGTGTTGAGGACATGAAGGTTAACAAAGATCCTGATTTTCACTAGAGACATAGCAGCTGAAATCTCACCCTACTGGGATCGTTAATCCCCTCATGCTACATGAGCTCAGGCTAAAAATCGAACAGCACAATACAAAGGCATACCCAAAAGTTGTTTGTTTTACCCTCTGATATTTTAAACTCTTGGATTTTCTTTTCTATCATCATGTCTCTAAGGCTTCCATCTAATTGTTTGCTTAGTTGGTACAATGACAAAGTAAAGCAAAGTGCATTTATTTACAGTGCTACATGGCTGGGCTTTGGTTGTGTTGCCAAGTTCAAAAATAAAAAATAAAAATAAGGTTTTCCACAGTTTAAGGCCTTTTTGTTACAGAGCAACTTAAACTGCGTGATGAAGGTCTCTCAGTTTTGTCTGTTTACAACATTTTACTAACAACTTTCTCTGGGGAATAAATGAACTCAAACACCGAAGACATGTCAGCTTATTTCATCTAATAAGAGTTTGTGTCCTGATGAAGAAAACAACACCAGTGTCCCTAACAGTAACTGTAACTTCAACATTGTTTAACGCACTACCTTTATTACTTATTTAAATCATTTCCAACATGTTTTCTGGAAAGAAAAAATGTAATTGCAACAATTTTTGGGGAAAATATAAAGCTCTTCTTAAACTTTATGTGAAAGTGTCAATAGAAACTAGTTAAATGGCCTGTATTTGTATAGCGCTTTACTAGTCCCTAAGGACCCCAAAGCGCTTTATACATCCAGTCATCCACACACAGTGGTGATGGCAAGCTACATTGTAGCCACAGCCACCCTGGGGCGCACTGACAGAGGCGAGGCTGCCGGACACTGGTGCCACTGGGCCCTCTGACCACCACTAGTAGGCAACGGGTGAAGTGTCTTGCCCAAGGACACAACGATCGAGACTGTCGGAGCCGGGGCTCGAACCGTCAACCTTCTGATTACAAGGCGAACTCCCAACTCTTGAGCCACGATCGCCCCCACCCCACCCAGTTATCCTGCCTTAAAGAGACATTTTCTTTTTTTCACCACCTGCCACATTTTAAAAATCAAAATCAAACTACATTGAACAACAAACTTACATATTTTACATAAAAATAGTTTCATTAATGATGCATGTAATATAAATAATATGTAGTTTAGTTTATGCTTGCTTGTAGTGCGATTATCTCTGAACTTACCTGAAATGAATCATCACGTATCATCAATACTCTATTTTCCCAATAATTGTTTGCAAATCATTTTTCCTTCCTCTTCAAAAAAGAGAAATCCTCAAGAAATATTGGACTTGTAAAATAAAGCCTTATCCAGCATTGTTTTATTACTGGTAGCTTAACCAGGGTGTGCTATTTCTTTTTGATCTGTGTGGCTCTTTCTGATTGTGTTAACCTTTCTATATTGCTATATTGCACTTTAACACTCCAGTGAATGGTGAAGACTGAAGCCTTCTTTTAAGGTACAGCTTTAAAGACAGAGGGCTACAGTAATGAAAATGGGAGATGAGTCAGTTGTTGCTTACAGTATATCATTGTATTTTTTTTTTAAATCTTTACTCTGTGGATGTGAAATGGATGGTATCAATATATTGTAAACTATATACCCAGCAGATATGAGACCAGTTCTATTTTGTAACCTAAAAACAATGTAAGTGTGATTACGAGTGTCTCTGTTCCTTTCTTGTTCTATACATGATGCATGTGTAGGAATGTCTTTGACTGTCTGTTATGATAACTTTGAATCGGGTTTTTTTTTCTTCTAACTTTGACAAACCTGTCTGTTTTATGTACAATAAAAAATGATACACACAAAACAATGACAGCACATAGTGATATATATATATATATCACTATGTATATACACATACATATACACTCAACAAAAATATAAACGCAACACCTTTGTTACTGCTCCCATTCCCCATGGGATGGACGTAGAGACCTAAAATTCATTCCAGATACACAATATAACCATCCCTCCCAAACAGTGGTCACAAATCAGTGCAAATGTGTGGTAGTGGGCACATCTGCTATATTGAGATAATCCATCCCACCTCACAGGTGTGCCACATCAGGATGCTGATCTGACATCATGAGTAGTGCACAGGTGTACCTCAGACTGCCCACAACAAAAGGCCACCCTGGAATGTGCAGTTTTGTCTCACAGCAAAATGCCACAGATGCCACAAGCAATGAGGGAGCGTGCAATTGGCATGTTGACAGCAGGAATGTCAACCAGATCTGTCGCCCGTGCATTGAATGTTCATATCTCAACCATAAGCCGTCTCCACAGGCGTTTCAGAGAATATGGCAGCACATCCAACCGGCCTTACAACCGCAGACCTCATGTAACCACACCAGCCCAGGACCTCCACATCCAGCAGGTTCACCTCCAAGATCGTCTGAGACCAGCCACCCAGACAGCTGCTGGAACAATTGGTTTGCACAACCAAACAATTTCTGCACAAACTGTCAGAAACCGTCTCAGGGACGCTCAACTGCATGCCCGTCGTCCTCATCGGGGTCTTGACCTGACTCCAGCTCGTCGCCGTAACAGACTTGTGTGGGCAAATGCTCACATTCGATGGCATCTGGCACGTTGGAGAGGTGTGCGCTTCACGGATGAATCATGGTTCACATTGTTCAGGGCAGATGGCAGCTGAGAATGTCCCCGTTCTTGCATGGCCAGCATACTCACCGGACATGTCACCCATTGAGCATGTTCGGGATGTGCTTGACCGGCGTATACGACAGCGTGTACCAGTTCCCACGAATATCCAACAACCTCGCACAGCCATTGAAGTGGAGTGGACCAACATTCCACAGGCCACAATTGACAATCTGATAGACTCCATGCGACGATGTGTTGCACTGCATGAGGCAAATGGTGGTCACACCAGATACTGACCGGTTCTGGGTCCCCAGACCCCCCAATAGCGCAAAAAACTGCACATTCCAGGGTGGCCTTTTGTTGTGGGCAGTCTGAGGCACACCTGTGCACTACTCATGATGTCAGATCAGCATCCTGATGTGGCACACCTGTGAGGTGGGATGGATTATCTCAATATAGCAGATGTGCCCACTACCACACATTTGGACTGATTTGTGACCACTGTTTGGGAGGGATGGTTATATTGTGTATCTGGAATGAATTTTAGGTCTCTACGTCCATCCCATGGGGAATGGGAGCAGTAACAAAGGTGTTGCGTTTATATTTTTGTTGAATGTATATATATATGTATATATATATAAATTTAAAAAAAAACTTGTTGGACAATGACACTTTTTTTTAAAACCAAACAGTCAATTCAATCAATGTGTTCCTCTTTTATTCCATGATTTAGCAGATAAAATATCTGGATTGGATTCCAAAGGCTGATTTGTCACTTTTCACTAAAACTCTCAATATGAGGTCCAAAGAGATCTGGAGCCAACTCAATCTGTTCCATTGTTAAAAAGAAGGAATGCACTGGCCAGCTGACCAACACTGGATCAAAGTGCATGATGACAGAATTCTTGTTATGGTTAAAAAAAACTTCACAACATCTAAGCAAGTTAAAAACACTCTCAGGGAGATGACATGTATCATTGACTGGAATAAAGATACGCCTTTATGAATCTAAATACACAACAAGGTGCAAACCACTGGTTACACTCTAAAGCAAGAAGGTCAGCTTTGACTTTCCCTGTAAACTTAAAGTGCCTGCAAAGTTCTAAAAAAATGAAAACTAACAGACAAAACAACTCTTTGGACAAATGAAAACAGAATGATGTGAAGGGAAAAATTTGGAGAAGGTGAGAAACAGCTCATGAACATATCACATATCTCATATCATGTCATCTATCACACATGGCAGTGTTAATGTTATGTTATGGGCATCTCTGGGTCCCAATGGAACTGGGTCCCTAGTGTTTACTGATCATGTGACTGCTTCAGTCACATCTTCATTCTTTGATTTAGTTTGATGCCACTGTGGTGGTGTACCAAGAAAAAAAAGGAAAAATTGTGTCTTCCTCCGACAAATAATCGATCTAACTATGTCATCTTACTTTCAATCAATCAATTTTCCTGTAGACTCCTGGTGGAGCATGGGGCCACCAATGGACTCTGTTCTGGGCCGTTCTCTTCAGCTGGGTCCACGTCATTCCGGCAGTATTATGCATTACGCTCTCGACAGATCTTCTCCACGTCTGTTTGGATCTCCCCACTTTCCTTTTTCCTTGTGGGTTCCAGTCCAGTGCTTGCCTTGTGACGTTGTCGGATGGTTTTTGGAGTGTGTGGCCTATCCAGCCCCATTTTCTCTTCTTGATGTCTTGACCGACCGGGTTCTGGCTGGTTCTTACTTTAGTACTTCAAAAAATCACGTGTGACACCATGGTGAAAACTGATGTTTCGTATCCATCTGCAATTTCACATGTGGAAAATAATATGAACATATCCTCTTTCAAACACTTATATTCATAGACACATGAATATTTGCTGTATGCAACATTCTCTTATTAATGCATTCCTTGGTCACCTTTGTCAAAAAGTAGGAGACCAGTAAAGAACTTAGTTCTCCTGTGACTTCCCTTTATTTGTTGTCACTGTGGACATCTGTGGTGAAGTAAACAAATTCAAGTTGCTTCCCTTAATGGTAAGCTGTTACACTGAGAGGGTTTAATGCACACTGGTCTGCCAGTTTGAGGTCATAATAATGAGGGAGGAAAGCACTTACACTGGAGATCAAACTAGGAGGTTTAAATGTTTAATGGGGCTTTCATGGAGGCACAACAGATGCAGTAGTCCAAAGTAAAACTTTTATGCTCACACAATGAAGAAAACTGTGATCACGGCTATTGTTAACACTCAAAATAACTACATGTCTCTGTGTGTTTGTGTGTTAAATGAACAAAACAAAAAAAAAGCCTCATAAAAGAGTTGCATTGACCACAATGCCCATTTTCAAGTAAACGATGTTTAAGAGCAGCAGATTTAAAAAAAAAAAAAATCTTTATTCTGAATCAGTACATGGTCTAACCTTCTCACTTGTCTGACATTCTCCAGGGAAGTTGAATAAGTGGAAATGGGGGGGGAGTATCTTCAAGAAAATACTTTGGAGCACGAACACCCATACAGTGTGTCAGAGAGCCAAGCACCATTCACATGTCTGTAGGTATTAAAACTGAGGACATGTTCGGGAGAATTGTGTGCAGTTGGAGGAAAACGGAATAGCAGTTTTGCTTTTTTATGAGAAAAATAAAATCTGAAAAATAAAATCTGAAAAAAAAAAACCCCAAAGAATTGTGGAAGTTTTTTAAAAGACTTGAAGACTTTAATTCTTTAAGGAAGCTAAAATTTAATATCTATAGATAGATAGATGGATGGATGGATGGATGTTTGGATCATCAGTCGGTCAAACTGAAACTGGAGCACAAACTTCTTGGAAGCCTGCACAGCACCCCAGAACATTTGTCATACAATTTCAGGAAAATTGCTCCAGAAAGGACAAATTCACTCTGGAAATCCAATTAGCTAAGGTGAAGTCTGTCAGACACAATGTATAATTTTAATGCATTCATTCACTGGAGTGTGTTAACCATAAAAAAAGTGGGGGTGGATTGGGCATGTTGTATAAAGTAGTTTTAACAGTGGCCTCAAGTAGAGTAGAAAAGCATTCACTTCCGCTTATCCTTTTCGGGGTGTGTTGGAGACTGACTAGCTGTCTAACGACGAGAGGCAGGACAGGACAGGCCGCCATCTGTCCAAGGGCTAACCCATAGACAGAGACAACCATTCACGCTCACATTCCCGCATTGACACCTATGGGCAATTTAGTGTTTCCAATGAACTTATCTCCACATGGTGGAATTGAACTCAGGCCCTTCTTGCTGTGGGGCAACAGTGCAAAAGAATAGTGGGGCAGCAAGGTGGCACGGTGCTACCCGAGTAGAAAAGCGCTAGAACTCAATTAAATTTTATTTATATAGCGCCAAATCACAACAGCATTCGCTTTAAGATGCTTTATCCTGTAAATAAAGACCATACAATAATATAGAGAATACAGAGAAAACCTTAAAAATCAAAGACCACCTTTCAGCAAGCGCTTGGCGACAGTGGGAAGGGAAAACTCCTTAGCAAGAAACCTCCGGCAGAACCAGGCTCGGTGGGGGTGGGCATCTGCCGTGACCACCGTTGTGTAGGTAAATAAATTACCTCACATTATAAGAGCTTAACTACGGTCATTTGATACTTTTTTTACTATTATTGTTTTTATTATTTATCCTGTTGCTGTAACACAGAAAAGTATGTTGCAGGATCAATCTATGTGTTCAAAGAGCTTCTCAAAGTTATTTTTTTATTTGCTTCTCGCTTGTTTGCATCACGTTAAAACACTTTTAGGTCATTTGAAACACAATCCAGCCCGTAGTGTCACTGAATTGCTATTAGTCATCATACGGGGGCAGTAATATACCCGATAGTGGGCTATAGTTAAAATTAGCCCTGAGAGCCAACCGTAGAAGAAGAAAAGGGGGAGCGAAGCTCCAAGGCGGAGGAGGCGAAGGAGGAGGAGGAGGTGGGAATCGATGCAAAAGCAGTCTGCAAACATTTGCAGCACAATGGGTCGCAGCGAGGAGCTCAGTGAGTTTCAGCGGGGCACCGTGGTGGGATGCTACCTGTGCAAGAAGTCCGTCCGTGAGATCTCGGCGATGTTAAACCTGCCCCGGTCCACTGTCAGCGCCGTGATTTTAAAGTGGAAGCGTGGAGGAATAACGACGGCACTGCCCCGGAGCGGCCGACCGCACAAGCTGAAAGAGGAGGATCGCCAAGTGCTGGAGAGAGTGGCGCTGGAGAAGTGTTTGCCCTCCATAAAAGCGCTCACCGCCGAGTTTCAGAGCGCATCCGGAGCCAGCGTGAGCTCCACCACGGTGCGCAGGGAGCTTCATGAGATGGGTTTCCGAGGCCGTGTGTCCTCATACGGCAAGCCCAAAGGTGCGTCCACCGGGAGGCCTGGAGAATGAGGAATGCAGCAGCTGCATATACATACGAGTGTAATATGTAGTGTCCGCATACTTTTGCCATTTCCCCTGATTATCCTCCTGCATGTGATTGCTGAGCGTCCATGCGTTTTGTCTGTTTACCTGGCTCCTGGGTGCAGCGATTTAGGGTTATACCGTTGAGAACGTGGGTGATGGTGATGATGATGATGGTGGTGGTGGTGTGTTCAAAGTACACCCACCTGAATCATAAACTTAGCAAAAGCACAACATTCAAGCAGAATAGGAAATTAAAGTTAAGTCTGATTCCACAATTTCTTTGGTTTAATGTTGCTTCACATGGATGGAGTAAGGAGTGACCTGAAGCCAAAATACTCCCTGACACCTGTAGGTAGTATTACATAGCTGAGTTTATAGTTGTAGTTTGTGGTAGTTGTAATAAAGAGAGCTGTGTCATCTACTAAATGGATCACGTAGGAGAATCCTGTGAAAGGTGGGGAAGTTGAGTCAAACCGAGCGTTTTCTTCATTAATCCTTAAAACTTTAGATTTTTAACAGCAAAGATTTTCTTTACAGATGCAGCAAATCTGTCGATTCTTATATTAGAGGAGCACACACCATAAGGAAAATCAGTTGCAAAGAAAGACCGTGTACCCTGCTGACACTGCGGCATTTCTTTCATGCCAGGAGTGCCGAAGGTGGCAAAGAAGCAGGTGGACGTGTCCCGCCTGGACCTACGTATTGGACGTGTAGTCACGGCCCAGCAGATTCCAGACACTGACGGGCTGTTCGTGGAGCAGATCGATGTGGGAGAGGCTTTTCCCAGGACGGTGGTCAGTGAACTGTCTCAGCACGTACCTGTGGAGCAGGTAAATATCAAGTATTAATCTAGTGTTGTTTATTTCAAGATAAAACTGTTTACCGGTCATCAATGTTTTAGATGACTGAATAATCTACTTTTTTTTGTTTCCCTGAAGCCTGTGTGATATATTCAGACTGCTCATTTTATCGAAGTAACAGCCCAAAGCACAAAGATACTGACAGTGTAACAATATCTTTTGAATTGTTACACTCTACACACTCACTTTGTTAGGTACACCTGTTCAGCTGCTGGTTAACAGAAATTGTAATTAATCAGCCAATCACATGGCAGCAAGTTGTTGCATTTATCCATGCAGACATGGTCATGACCACCTGCTGAAGTTCAAACTGAGCATTAAAATAATGGGGAAAAAAGTGACGTAAACACCACAGCGTCCATGCTTTTGTGATCACAGTGTACTCCTCTTCGGATGGATGCTCCCAGCAGGATAACACACCATGACACAAAGCTCAGATTATCTCAAACCTGATATTATCTTGAACATGACAGTGAGTTCACTGTACTCAAATGGCCTCTGCAGTCACCAGCACTAGCAAGGTGTACTTAAGAAGTGGCCGGTGACTGTAGTTTAAGCTGCCCTATTGAGCCGATTCCCTCTGAGGGACGACAGTGTAAACTAAACTGAAAGTAGGATTTGTCTTCTTTTTTTTTTACTTACAAATTTAGGAAGACTCCACACCTGAATAAGTGACAGGTGCATAGTGGGAAAGGTCTTTGTGAAGAAAAAAACACATTTTCTGGCTTACAGGTACTGAGAAAACTGTACCTGACGAAGGTCGCGTAGACCGGACCATTAAAAATAATGGTAAGCGGGAAGGTCTGTGAAGGTTATACTTTTTTTTTTTCCACCTTAAAATTGTGATTTAGTATTTTTGTCTACATGAACATCAGTGTGTTATTTTAATGGCTGAGGTGGGCAAACTGAATATTCTGGCTGTAACCGCCTCTGTTCTTCTGGAATGAGGGTCATTTCACTGGTCTTAGTGGAAAAGGCCTGGCTCCCAGTTTGTGTCCCGTAAATGCTGGACAGATTTCAGGTCAGGGTACTTTGTGGTCAAGTAACAAAAGCCATCACTTAACTGTCTTATATTTAGAGGAACACTGTCATCTAACATATCACTGTATGGTAGTTTTGTTTGGTTGGGGTTTTTTGTAAGTACCAGGACATGTCCAACTATTCCGTTATTCAAATTAGGGTTAAGATTTAACACCTCGATGTCAATCTTCCGTTTGTTTTTGAACGCCTCTATGTAGTATCCTTTATTTTATTTTAGAGATGGAATGCTTGAAGCTCAGAGCCTTGAAGGAGGAAGATCTGTGTAACTGTGAACAGTAACAGCCCAAAACACTATTATGTTTACTTTGTTATAAATTAGTATACTGTGTACACTCACAAAAAATAATAACAAAGGTTTTAAAAGGTGATTAAAAATAATAGCATTAAAAAAAATCCTCAAATTGCTGACAGTGGTAATGTTTTCTAATACTGCCACCAGAAAGACAAGCATAGTCTTTTGAAGTGTTCTTTAGGCTGATTTTAAACAACTAAAGTCACCAGTATGGCTAAAATATCACGATCGCCTCTTAGGATTTTTGATCCCAAGTGCCTAACTTTGCTGCACCAGTTCTGGGAAGGACATTCCAGCTTTTCACACCTCTGCAAAGCACTGGCCAAAAGCACTGACATTATTCTTCAACATCAAGCATTCGTCATCTCATTGAGAGTTCTTGATTAGAAAATCAATTAGACTGAACACCGAGTGAGAATTTGATTCCAATAATACCGTCCTATTTGATTTCGGATGTTTGTTTGTTTTTCCCATCAACTTTACCGTCATTTGCTGTTCTCGCTTGAACATGTGGACTCTCCTGCCCTTCGTGCAGATGCAGAATCGTATGGTGGTCCTGCTGTGTAACGAGAGGCCAGTGGAGACGAGAGGAATTGTGAACCAGGCCATGCTCATGTGTGCCTCGTCACAAGACAAGCTGGAAATCCTTGATCCTCCAAACGGAGCGATACCAGGGGATAGAGTGACTTTCCAGGGATTCCCAGGTACTACAGCCTCACTGCTGTAGCTTCCTGCTAAACCTATTCTCAGCCAAATAGTCATAATAGATGTGCGCTCAGCAGATAGTGCTGATCACACGCCTCATTATTTTCCTCTTTTCATCAGTGTTATGGAGCCTCAGTATTTAGACTGTGAGTACTGCACTACTTTAACACGACGCACAAACACAAGTTTCCTCCAACTCTGCGAGGCACCTTTGGTGAGAATCGGACTGCAGGCTGAGAGCAGACATCATTCCCAAACTTCACCGTTGGCTCTTCTGAGCTTTTGTGGTTGGATGCATGCAAATCCCTGTAGCCATTTTCCATGAGGATGCTGTTAACAGCAAACCTCCTGGAATCACAAACCCTGCAAGTGTCGAGGTTTACTGAAGTACACAGGGGATTCTAATTTCTCACAATGATGTCTTTGTTGCAGGGGAGCCCGATAAAGAGCTGAACCCCAAACAGAAGGTGTGGGAGCAGGTTCAGCCAGACCTGCGCACAGACGGCCAGTGCGTCGCAACCTACAAAGGAGCTGCCTTTGAAGTAGCTGGAAAGGGAGTTTGCAAAGCCCAAACCATGTCTGACTGTGAGATTAAGTAAATGATCAGTTCTCTGCAGCCTTGCGGGATCCAAGAAATTGCGGAAAAGGATTCCCAGAATAGTGGAGACTGTTATTTTAACGCCCACTGTCTGGGGGGACATGTCCAGAAAACAAAATCACACAGGTGTGATGCTGGGTGGTCACGTAGTTTTTGCTATAAAGCAAGTGAAATAATTGCGAGGTACCCGATGTTGGATGGACTTGAGATTTACTTAAATTACTTTTTCTTTTTTTTTTAACAGAAAAAAAAATGTAGTTTTGAATTTGGCCAACTGAGGGCACTAGCATACCCCATCACAATGTGCAATATGTGTCTTGGTGGTTTGTTCACATGAGAGCATTCACCACACAGGCTGCCTCAGCGTAGTGAAAAGAAAAGGGGAAAATCCTTTTTTTTTTTTTTTTTTTTTTTTTTTTATTCTGGGAACTCTTTGTTAAAATGTTGTTTTCCGTTAAGACATTTAAAGTGTTTTCATTTTCATTTAACAAGGCATGAAACTGTTCAGAAGTCCCGTTTGAGAAACGGGAGATTGACTGATCTCGTTGGGGGTTTTTTTGTTTTTTGTTTTTTTTTTTCATTGATGAGTGAGAATGAACCGAAAATCAATCCATCATGAAACAGACTTTCCACTGACTCCTACATGTTGTTTAGCAATCAACAAAGTCTGTGATTTTTGCTTCTGTTAATCCAGGAAGTGTTATCTTAAATGGAAAAAAAATCAATCTTTGGTTTTTCAGTGGCTTCCTGAAATATCAAACAAATACTTCAAAGTCTTTTGATTTGAATGTAAAAGTGTTTTAAACTGTCTTCAAGTTTTGTATGCTGTTTGCTTTGCTCTTGTGTTTCCCTGGTGGATTGTTGTCCATAAGAGCAGCTCTGGCTGTGAGCGGAGAAGCCCCGCCCACCCTGCTGATCGGATGTTTTGTTTGCAAGGGTCAGCCAATCGGAAGACACCTGGCTTAAAGGGAGGGGAAGGGGTTGAAAGGGAAAAAATGTGTTTTTGAACTCTGCCATGCTTCAGATCGTGACTTGGTCTTTGTTTTGAAACAGTGCGCCAAGCTGTTGAGGAGGCTGCTAAAAAAAAGTGTAAGACAAACACGCAAAGTATATCTTCCTTTATTATAAAGGAGAACTTAAAACTATGGGCCGAGAATGGGGATGTGATTGATGTGATTCAGGAACCAAGAAGTGGAACAAAATGTCCAAGACGCCATGTCCCAGGTCTTTGTTTGACAGTGCAGAGCACAAAGGGAATAGTGTGATTCTCTAGAAACAAAAAAGAAAATGTTACTCACTACTTCAGCACAACATGACAAAGAACCAATGTTTATAATGCGGTCAACAGCATGGAGGGGGAGTGTTGACTAATGCTAGAGAATGACATTAATAAAAACCATTTTAATATCTGAAAAGGTTATGGAGTGTTATGAATGTCACGTCACCCCACCCACCTCCACCTACAGTGCAATCTCTTCATGGACTAACCCACGGGGTAACCCAGAGTGGAGGTACTGTACAGGTTCATGACTGAGATGACACGGTCCTGCAACCACACAGCCCGTCGACGCGACGCGGTTTGCTGGAGGGGAAAGTTAGCAAACGCGTACCTGAAACCAGGTTTCCCCGAGCTGAGTGAACCTGCGAGTAAAATACATTTCCACTGCCTTCGGTGGCCTGCTTTTTGAGGCCACAAACTGCACTGAGAACAACAAACCCTTACTTTACAGAAGAGTCAGTCTCACAGTGTTTGGGGTTATTCTTATTCTCACCATTGTTGCTCTTTTACATTATTGTGTTCCATTTCCAGTCATAAATATTGGGAAATTTGCTAAAGATTGGATGAACAGGCAAAGTTGGCAATTGTCCTAAAAGCATAAGCTGCTTTAGGAAGGGGCTCTGAAAGCCTGCAGCTTATTGGCCAAGGTAAAAACGCTTAGGCAACTCATGAACTTTTAATTAATGTTGTGGTCCTGATTAAAAAGAAGAAACCGCTTGATAAATGCAATCAAATTATTTTAATTAACACAATTAAGAAGCTTAAAGTTTCGAAAGATCACCAGAAAGCTTTCTTTTCTTTTCGTTGCAGTTTTAAATCGGCAGTCAGGTTCAGGAAAAAATAAGTTTGCTCAGTTCAAGCGGGTAAACCACATCTTAGAGAGACTGTCAGAAAATGAGCTCAAACTTGCACGCAGACCGGGTTTGTTCTCAGAAACTTACCCAGCGTGGTGTCTGAACTGATTTATGCTCTATTAAAATGGATTTTTATACCACAAAGCCGGATTTGTTGTGCTGTGTTCGACTGGCAAATTGTCAACTCCATGAACCAGATGCACATGTCTGATAAATAAATACATGGGGACGGGGATAAGGTCTAATGTTGTCATGCAGGTTCTCTCTGAATAGCTGGATTGTTCCTTCTGCTTGTGTTGATTTGGATATTTAACCATTTATCAAATAACAAAACTCTATTTTTTGTTTTATTTTTTGTTCGGGGTTTTCTTCAGGTTACATTAAAGTAAAACTACAATAAACAATGTGAGTTTGTAGAAACAATAACACGCTCTCTCGGTATTTCCGTTCTCCACCTCCTCCCGCTGACGTCGCGCGCTCCGTGACGTGCTTTATTTTGCGTGCGGCAGCAGCTTCAGCTGACACGGAGAGGAGGACCGCGGCGTTATTGTCGTTTCATTTGTCCAAGTGTCGCCTGACCTCAGCACGCGGACGTGGACTTCGCGGCCGAAAGGACCATATAGACCGTTCCGTGGTGACTGTGTCGTGCGTTTCTCTGCAAGCAAGCACTGCACGACTGAATCGCACCTGCCGCGGAGCATGGTCAACAAAGACTGATCAGCACTGCGCCTGTGTGCGCCCACAAACAGAGCCGAAGCTGCACACGATTCCTCAAAGACATCTGTTTGTTTAAAAGACCTCCGTGGGCTCAGGAGGCTGCTGCTGCAGGAGAAGGTTTGCGTGCACGAAATGTGAAGTCCGGATCGGCCGAACCCGACCGATCCGTGCCTGCCAGGTTTAATTATAACACGCTTGCTTGCGCTTCTTTTTGCTTGGATATCCAATACTAGATCCTGCAGCTGCTCGAGAGACGATCAGGCCTTCATCGATCCTTTAGTGATCTAAAAATAACAACACAATCTAAACACAATCACACGTCCCGGTAAGACCAGTTTGACGGTCACCGTCAGCAGTCCCGGGGGTTCGATGTCCCCATAAAATAATAAATAATAATAATAAAAATAATAAACACAGCAGCATGTGGGTCACTCCCGAAGATGTGTTACTTGCTGGCGCGTTATGGATCACCGAGAGAGCGAACCCGTATTTCATCCTTCAGAAACGGAAGGGCCACGGGGATGGAGGCGGAGGACTGGCGGGTGAGTACCATGTTTTGTAAGCTGTTGTCATGACTCCGTAAGGGGGGAAAAATCCAGTATTTCGTGTAAATTTGGGAAGAGAAAAAGGTCAGGTGATGGTCAGCTGCACGGTGACAGTGTGTCAGGCTTAACCGCAAGTCGATGCTGGACGGCAAAAAATAAATAAATAAAATGGAAGAGCACGTGACCAAGCAGCTGCCAGACGGCCTTTCACCTGGTCGCGTCTTCCTGGGAGAAAAGCTGAGCCTGCTGCTCTCACAGACCTCCTTCATGCCGGTGACAAACTGCGACCTAGGGCGCTGACATCACACAGAGGGAGGGGGGGCAAAGAGCAGATCCTTCAGTGTGTGGGATCTACTGTCTGCTTACACAACTTCCACCCACCGACCCACCCATATTGGAGGTCCATAATATGGTTTAAAATGTCTCAGGGTGTTCCTGCCTGCAGTGGAAATTAGATTCCATCCATCACAACAACAACAACTATTGCAACTGTGGTTTCAGCTGTGCAGCTGCTAATGGCTGTGAAGCCTCAACAACAGTGAATCTGTTTGAGTCTGTTTGCTTGCTCATGCTGAATCATTCCCCCTGCTTCATTCTCTCACTCTTCCTCCTCCTCCCCCCTCCTAGCTTGTTCCATCCAAAATGGGTCAAGCAGGAGGCACAGGAGAGCGACAGGTTATGGTGATGGCAGGATATGTTTTTTATTTAACAGTTTAGAACTTAAAGAAGACTGTTTTACATAGTTTTCGTACATGAGGGATATTGTACTGTGTGTGGTGATTCTGTGATGAAATAGCAGCATTCAAATTAGTTCAGGGGATGTGTTTCATATAGGAGCATCTTAAGCAGCTGCTCAGACTCCTTGTGATCCAGAGCTGAAGAGAAAGTGATGCTTTTGTCAGTAATCGGTGTTCATCAGTTCTCACTCTCTGTCAGTCAGTGTCACCGCCCACTGAGCTCTAACACCTTGAACTGTGACAAGACTGAAATCTCTGAGGACCACTGTGACTGAGGAGTAGGTGAGGTGGGGGCCGGTTTCAACTGTTATACAGTAAAAGGCAGTGAGGTACATCCTGGTTCGGTCGATCCAGGATGTACAACGCGGATGTCTGACGCAGACTGACAGACAACCACAGATTTTCACATTCACACCTTCAGCCTTTGAACACAATTAACACGATAACTGTCCTGCACGAGCAGTTTAGCTGTAATGAGCGACACAGGAGTTGAATTCATACGTGCCTTCAGTGATGTCAGATAAACACTGTGCTCGGCTAATCAAGTTTTAGTTTCACCTCGGAGTGTAGTACGCTGAAATTTATTTGCTTCAAACACTGAGGGGCTGTGTAACGCAGAGGCTGCACAGATAATCAGTCCTGCTGATGACGCTCCCACAAAAGTAGTAAAAATGTAATTGTGTTACGGTCCAAGGTGAAACTAAAACTTAATTGGCTGGCTTTTCTCCTTTTCCTGCGTTGGCTGAGTGCATCTGAAGTCATTAGAGCCGCATGAACGTATAGTATAATTGTCGTCCTTGGACAAATGATCGTCTTGTGAATTTAAAATGACAAATCCCACCGTACACGTCTTAATAGTGGCTCCGTTTAAAAATCTTTAGAGATTTTCACAACACAGCAAGATTTTGTGTTGCATAGATTTGCTGTAATTATCTGGTGGATCAATGTTACAGTGAATTTCCTGAATATGTAATACAGAAACCAGTTTTAGGCAGAATAAACGGACTTTAATTCATTTTTTAACACAGTCTATTAAATTAAATGCAAATAAAGAGATGCAAGTATTATAAGTATAATAGTATAATATCTGATCGCAGGCATATTTGTGTCATCTCGTCACCATTTCCCCAGCCTTATTCCCATAAAGGAGGCCGGTAAACATTAGGGTTCTTCTCAATTCCAGAAAAAGACGAATATTACAAATTTAGACACTAATATTGGTAATATGACCTGCTATCATATTGATAATTAGACCCGCTGCCTTCTCTTCTCGGTCTCTAGTGTGTCCTTGCTGTGGCAATGCAGAGTGTGCTAAGTGGTGCTGGAAGATGATGTCATTTTTATGTAAAAGCTGAGCTTGCTGACTTGCATTGTGTGCCAGTTGGCACGCAGCACCCAGTGACACTGGCACTGCCCTCAGTCCTTTCAGGGGTAGGAGAAGCCATCAGCAGCACCGGACTCGAGCCTTTTACAGATCAGCATATTCATCTTGACCGAGCTCCAGCTCCCATGTCTCAGAGCTGGAGGGAGGTGGAAAATGGAAAATATGTGCTTGCTTTAGCTGCTTCAGAAAAACTTTGGGTTATGTGAGTCTATGGGTGTCAGCATCATAAAATATAAGGACCAACCCTGCACGAGCAGTTGCAGAACTTCTGCATTGTATGTAGAGAAACGGATAACTAACCCTTTTTGATAATATAAGGCTGGATACATCCAAAAGAAGAGGAAGATGTATCGACACAGTGAGAGCCACTTTCACATCAGTTTTTCTCTTTTTTTTAAATATTTTTTTTTATCAGCATTATAAAAGACCTCTCACTTCTTCACTGTAACCCCTCAAAGAGCCACTGAAGACTCAAGAAAAGCCTGTAGGATGAAAGATGTTAGCCGTGTGGGTGCTCATAAACGGGGTCTGTAGTGGTTAAGAATAGTAAGAATGCAAAAAGTACCACATTTATTGGCCTTCCTGTAATATTTGCTTTTTCCTCTACATGCTTATCACAACTGTGAAAATGAACCAGTTTAAGATATAAAGGTAGTCGGCTGGGCTACCAAATGAGCTGTAAAAGGCTGGGAATCTCAGATTTACAGTGTATAAGCTGTACTTGCAGCATATGAGCTAACAGCGCTGCACATATAATGCAGGCTGGGAGGAGTCTGCTCACTTCAGTGTTGAACTGTTGATGGTCACATGCTGTATAATCAGCCTTTACAGTAACAGGGTAGAATATGAAATTCAGAAAGGAAGGAAATTTAAAAATGCACAACAAAATGTGTTTTTATCAGATGTAAAAGCACTGAATATGCCTATTGTGAAACTCGTTACACAATTGTAGACAGTGGTGCTTTTAGCATAAAATGACACCAAGTACAACACACTATTTCACAACCTGATAATAAGTAAATGTTTGCCTGGTGCAAGTGTGTCGTGCCGGACAGATTCCCTTATCTTGTGCTTTAAGACGAGTCTTTGATGTGAGCAGGCAGAGAGATGTGGCGAGGGAAAAGCAGAAAAATGTGTCTAATATCTTAAATTGATGCAGTGAAACATTTCATGTGGTGAAGATAAAGATCCAGCCTTGTCTTGGCTTTCTGTTATCTGAAACGGTATTGATTGTAATTCCGGGGAAGATTGTGGCCTTTTGTTTGCTTAATATAAAATCCCACACCAGCAGGGCCTCCGACTCTGCTCACCCAAGCAGAAAGAGGATGTAAACAATGGAGAAATGTATTTATACCAGTGCTGTCAGCTTGGTTTCCTGTTCTTCTGCTGAGTGAAATGCGTTAATGTTTCAGAGAATGTGGTTTGTTTCCCTCTAACAATGAGGATCTCTGATTGTGTCTGAGCGGAGAAGCACAAAACATCACATGATTTCAGTTCAGGGGATGATTGCTCTGAGTTTTCCAGCCACATGCTGGATGCTACACAGCTTCATGCTGGTTGCGCACCCACTGCTTCAGTCTGTGGAAGGAAATGTCAGCGTAAAGGCAGAGGTTTGATTTGGAACAAGCAGTCACATGAACTTTGGTTTGATGAGTTAATGCTGCTGGGGTGTGGTTTTTGGGGTTGCTTATCGTACACTTGATAAAAGATCTATCGCGATAAAGACGGTGAAATGACTGATCTCCTGTATACAGCGCCGCGGAAAGTCACAATATTCATTTCTGTATTTTTTTGCTTCCAAGGAGATAGACTTTCTCTTTTTTTCCTTCTTTTTTTAAAGGACTCTTGAGCAACAGTTCTCCGGGCTGTTCATTGAGACACTGGCTCATTGTGAGCCCGGTCCTTCTACCTGATCATTTTTAGAGGATTTTTTTTAAGCTACTTATGAATTTTCAAGCACCAAAAAAAAGTAACCAACTCAAGACATGAATCAGTGTTATGTCTACACATAACAGACAACCTTTACTGTTGTAAAAGCACATCATTTGTTTTGCTGGATCAAAAAACTGGCTTATCTTGCTATGGTGTGCTTTTTAAACTTTTACATTGAGAAGTCGAAAAAAGTGGAGAACAGAATAAGAAGTGGTAGGTCTAAAAAAAAAAAAAAAAAAAAAAAAAAAAAAAATCCACAACAAATGAACAGTGTCTGAAAGTTATGTGCTTAAGAAATAATAGTCCAGAGCTGATCAATCAATCTGGCTGTCAAGAAGATCTTCATAAGACTGAAGACTGAGGTATGCCACATTACACAAGATCTGGGCTGAAATCAGGAAAGAGGTACAACAATGAGTGTCTACAGCTATGGACTGGCCTATCCAGACCTCCACGTGTGGGATCATCTTTACATCCAAAGACGAGCTTTGAATGTCCTTCAAGAAGCCTGGAGAACTGTTCCTGAAGACGGCCTAAGAGAGTTCAGGCTGTGTTGAGGAATAAAGGTGGTCATACCAATTATTGACTTTCGATCTCATTAGAGTTATACAAATTCTTATACAGTTTTGTTTGTCGTATATACTGTATTTCCATGCCTATTTCATTAATTTGCTGCACCTGTATCCCACTTATGTAGCAAAATTGAAAGAAATGAGGTGTGGCTAAAGACTTTTGCACAGTATTGTATAAAAATTGGCAAAATGGGTCCAAAAATAGCTGAACAACTGTCTTTCCTGCTGTTTGCTTTGGGTTTCACTTTAAACTATATGAACCAAGCTCAAGGTGGTCATAGAAGTTCAGTGGTCTCACCTGAGTTTCCTGCGTTAAACCTCAAAGCAGACGCCTCCTCAGGCTAAGCTATTCATACCATGCAACACACAACTGAGTCTCTTTTTTCTTTTTCTTTTTTTTCCCCTCCTCAGACTCCAGGAGTTCATACTTGGACACTGAATTTCTACCTATCACATCTATTTTTGAGACAAATTACAAAATGCTGATTATTTAACACATTAAAGTCCTCTCTGAGGTGTGCATTTTTTAACCTCGTCAACGTTCTTGTGTCGAAGAGGAAGTTGTCTTCACACTCATAACAGTTTTGCTGTTTCTCTCAGCGGGGTAAACCAAAGTGTGGATTATCTCACTGGTTTCGTGGTGTATAGGACTCCAGTCACCTCTGGGTGGTTTACTGCTTTGTGCAGGCGCTTCTCAAGGTTCAAGATGTTGCAAGTATGAGTCAGTATTTTTGTTTATTTGTCTACGGCTGGAGTTCTCAGGAAACGGCTGTTACGCATGATCTGTAACATTTGGCATAAGTGTAACTAAAGAAGTACACAGCAGATATCAGTCAGGTTAACCAGCTTTTTGATGAGGCTTCTTGATCTGTTCTGCTTTTGAGAGGTAAGAGGAACTGATAAGTAGGACGGTAAAAAGAAAGGCAGAGGCAGAATTTACATGAGTACAGAGATGAGAGAGCAGAGCGGTCAGTGAGTCTAATCCATGCAGATGTGCTTATTTTATTAGTTCTCTCTCAAACTGCTTTTCCCCCATGAAAATTCAGCTTCCTTCGTTTGTCTCGTTTCCCTCCTCCCGCTCTTGCTGTCTGTGTGACTCATACTGTGTGTGCTCTGATGAGCAGCAGAACAAAAATAACCTGTCTCTCATGGCACTTAATTTTTTTATGCTTAATATAGTGCAAAAATCACAGCAATAGAAGTCTCAAGACACTTTGTGTTGGAAGACAAATACCCTAGAACTGATAGAAATCCAAAGACACCCTATGAGTAAGGATTCTGCAATGCTGGGGGATATTTTTACCATTTTCATTTTAATGTAGGAGACTTCGAGCAGAAGCAGAGTCGGGGAGGCTGCCTGTCTCCGACATGGGTTGAGGGGCTGACTGCAGAAGAGAAAAGAAAGGCACAGAGAGACACCAAACAACAAACATGGGGGGGATCACGTCGTGCAAAAATTCATGTGTAGGTTAAAGAATAGAAGTGCTCAGTGCATCATGGGAATTCCCCCAGCAGCCTGAGCTTATAGCTGGGAAACTGAAGGACGATTCAGGGTCAGATGATCCAGCCTGAAGTATTAGTCTTATGAAAAAGAAAACTTTGAAGCTTAATCTTAAAAATAGAGAGGGTGTCTGTGTCCTGGACCTAAACTGGGAGCTGGTTCCACAGGAGAGGAGCCTGATGGCTGAAGGCTTCTGCCTCCTGTTCTACTTTTAGAGACTCGAGGAAGCAGAAGTAAGCCTGCAGTCTCAAGAACTGAAGTGCCCTGCTGGGATATCAGGAGTTTGTATGTGAGGAGAAGGATGTTAAATTTACTTCTGAATCCAACAGAGAACCAGCAAAAAGAACACAACAGTCCCTGTTAGGACTCGAGTTGCACCCATTTGGAACAACTGAAGGCTTTTCAGACATCCTGATACTAGGAAATTATAATAATCCAGCCTAGGAATAGTAGAAAACTAGCCCAGAAAGCCAGCTTAATAAAAGAAAAGTCAGAAACAAAGCAGAAGGGAGCAGCATATCTTACCTTTTACACTTATGGTAAAATAAAGCAAGCAAACCTTGGCATCCCCACAGAGCGAATTCTGATAAAATCACCGGTGTTTTTTTCTAGTTTCTTTAAGATCCAAAGGCACATATAGAGGGTCTGCCTTTGTAAAGAACACTCGGAGGTCAAAAGGCAAATTTAATAGGAGAATAAACACCCTGCTGGTCAGTTGTTTTCTGCAATCTGATAAACCTGATGGGTTCACACTAATGGGCTACAACTGACTTATAAATTATTAACTGACTTATTAACCACTATTAAGGCCATTAGTTCATAAATGCCTCGTGCAGAATGGCTCGTGTAGAACGTGTGATTATATGCAGTCATTTCTCACCCGGCACAATCATAACTGTCAGACCACACGTAAAGATCACGGGTGGGTATATGGTTGAAAAAGTGAAAGCGTTTAATGCAGAGCAGAAATGTTTTTAGCCACAGGATGTTTTTGTTGTACTCAAACCACAAGACCTCATGGTTTTCCCCTTTTGCTTAAGCATAACAGCATGGTATACAAATGTAAATACATGTTATTTGTGTATAGATGCACATGGTTGCACATTTTTAGCAGGACTTTTGTGTTGCCGCCTAACAGACTTCTTTCTGTAGTAAATGTATTCTGGGCTCTTGCAGGTTTGCTTGTTGGGACCTTGGATGTTGTTCTGGACTCGAGCGCTCGGATGGCCCCGTACAGGATCCTCTACCAGACTCCTGACTCTTTAGTTTACTGGATCATTGCTCATGGTACGTGCAGAACAACTGAAAGAAAAGCAAACTTACAATTGAAAATGTATGTTGTGCACCAATTCTACACATTTTAGCATCACATATGTGGGCCACTCCACTACAGACCCATCTGCAATCCTACCACCAGCTTTCACGCAGCTCCTGATGGTTTACCTTGCTGCTGTCACCCATGTTAGCTGCTGAATGCAAGGTGTTACATTGTGCGCTGGTGGTTTTAAAGGATTACGGGCAACGGTGCAAGAATCTGTGGTTTTCAGCCAATTGCTTGATGTAGTTTCATTGTGATTCTCATCAGGTTCTCACAGTAGTCCAATCTGCTACTTACCACAGACTGTGGCAGTAAATCATGCCATTTAGCAGCAATGCACTTTTTAGAAGCAGAACTCTTCTTTGCACCAATATTAAACCAAGTATGTAAATATTCCCGCTTTGGGCTAAGAAATGCATAAGCACTTCTTAATAGAGCTGAACGACTTCTGAGACATTTCATTTTAATTTTGTGTTAATTGCATTATTGATTACAATTTCCTAAAGGTCTGGAAAACTGCTGATCATAACACACAGGCAGAAGTTGGAAGCAAGTCGCAAAGAACGCCACAGACAAAAGTGAAGCCACAACTTCAGCAACCCCAAAGCCTGCTTTAGGGACCTAATAAGTTACATCCAGTAACTACTCTTTTCCAAGCAAACATTTTTATTATTATTCACACAAATTTCTAATCAGCCAATCACAGATCAGCTACTCAGTCCATTTAAGTATGTATTGAGTTTATGTCAAAATGACTTGCAGAAGTTCAAACAGACCATCAAAATCGAGCAGAAGGGGGATTTAGGTGACTCTGAACAAGGTTGGTTGTTGGTATCAACAGGCTGGTCGGAGTATTTTGACAGGCTACAATAACTCAAGTAACCACTTGTTACTTAGGATATGCAGAAGAGCATCTCTCGAACCTTGAAGCAGGTGGACTACAGCAGCAGAAGACCACACCAGTCTGGTCAGCTGAGAACAGGCAACCGAGGCTAAACCAGTTCACACAGACTGGAAAAATGTTGCCTGGTTTGGCAGCCTTTCTGTGGACATTTTATTTGTGTGTAGCGAGAGTGCTATCAATTCTCCAAACTTCAGGGAGTTTAAAGAAATTAATCACATAGACAACTGCCGAGCAGGCTGCTCTGATAGCTGAGTTAATGTCACACTTAATGAAGATGAGGCATGATTGGTAAACAGGCAAACGGATTTTGTTCTGAACACGTGTAACAGCGTATTTAATTAGGTCGTTATCTACCAAATACAAATGTGAGAGCACCATTTCTGCTCTCTATCTGAAATGGAGGCCTACAGAGGACTTGCTTGGCTCTGAAATGCCATTGGCTCCCCTCGCCTCTCCCTCTCCTCCCCTCCCAGTTCTTAATTCCTCCCCCCAGAGATGGCAGGCGAGTGGAGCAGCCTGGCAGACATGGCTAATGCAGTCAATGTGCACTCACTGAAGGGCTGTTTTGCAGCAGTGTTCAGGGATAATGGCCCACAGTAGCAGCCATTACTGCAATCAATTTCTCCCATGACCAGAAAGACCAGTTTTAATCTCACTGCTCAGTTCTAACTAAATTGCCATGATATCCTTTCTGTTTTTTGTTTGTTTGTTTGTTTTGGGGTTTTTTTTTTTTTTAAAAGAGCATGTAATTGTTTTCTTGACTTTCACCGATACCTCCGTCCTTATTTACCTGTCTTATTAACTGCAGTGCTCTGCTGAAGAGGTAAAATATCTACTGGGAGGCTTTTAAACAAAATAGAAAAACATATTTTAAAAACATGTGTGTGTGGCTTTGGGGAACAACCCTCTGTATCACTTTTGAAACATTACGCCTTCATATGAACTGTGATTGCTTTCACAGGAACCTCCCGCAAAGAGATCACAGAGCACTGGGAGTGGCTGGAACATAACCTGCTGCAGACTCTCTCCATCTTTGAGAATGAGAATGACATTACCACGTTTGTCAAAGGAAAGGTCCAGGTAATGACTCTGACTGTACAATCGTGAGGTTAACTTGCATTCCTACTAACGGCCAGCAGGGGGCGACTCCTGGGATTGCAGAAAGTCTATGAGAAAACATCTCCTATCACTTTACTAAACACTTTTAACTTTAAGAAAGCTTGTTGTAAAGCAAGTAGTGCAGATGAGTCCACAACAGCAATGTGGATGTGTGGGTTGTCTGCAAAAACCCAACAACCTTCAGAGGTTTTTGTTTAAATTGAGGTATTTGTAATACACCCTAAGCATTTCACCTCATGCCTGTTGTGCTGTCTCTCTTCATCATGCTGCAGGGTATCATAGCGGAGTACAACAAGAACCACGATGTCAAAGAAGACGATGACACAGACAAGTTCAAGGAGGCTAGCGCTAAGTTTCGTAAACTGTTTGGGATGCCCGAAGAGGAGAAGCTGGTCAACTATTACTCCTGCAGCTACTGGAAGGGAAAGGTGCCTCGGCAGGGATGGCTCTACCTCAGCATCAACCACCTCTGCTTCTATTCGTACTTGCTGGGGAAAGAAGGTTGGACATTACCCAATTATACTGTCTTCAGTAATGTCTTATTTTTTTCCTGTTTATCGAAAGGACCTCAACCTGCAGAGATCTGAACAAGTCTTTTCAAGATTATATCGTGAAACGCTGTTGTGCCTTAAGCCATTATATTTTTCTTATATTCTTTGAAGTTATAGCCTTTCACAAAGCTTAAACCATATATTTAATGCTACTTTAGTTCACTGATATTAAAAGTATGTCCTGTTTTTTGGGGGGGCTTTTTTTTTTTCTTACTTTCAGTCAAAATGGTGGTGCGTTGGGCAGATATCACGCAGCTGGAGAAGAGCGCCACCCTTCTTCTGCCTGATGTGATCAAGGTGAGCACGCGTACCAACGAGCACCTCTTCTCCGTCTTCCTCAACATCAACGAGACTTTTAAGTTAGCGGAGCAGCTGGCCAACATCGCCATGCGGCAACTGCTCGACAACAAAGGCTTTGAGCAGGACCGCTCGCTGCCCAAGCTGAAGAAGAAATCACCCAAGAAGGTCTCAGCACTCAAGAGGTAGGTCCTGGTGCAGAGCATTACTGCTTCTTTGCTTTTAGAACTACTGAATATCTACAAGTTTCTGTTATCTTATGTGAGAAATTTGCATCTTTCAGAGATCTGGATGCGAGAGCTAAGAGCGAGCGCTACAGAGCACTCTTCCGTCTGCCCAAAGATGAAAAACTGGACGGTCACACAGACTGCACCCTGTGGACTCCCTTTAACAAGATGCACATCCTGGGACAGATGTTTGTGTCCACCAACTACATCTGCTTCACCAGCAAGGAAGAGTCGCTGTGTAGCCTCATCATCCCCCTACGGGAGGTGAGTCATTCTGTTTATTAACAGCTTCAAAGAATAAAAATAAAAACAAGAAAAACAGCAGATCTTGAAAATCAGACCCACAACTTGAAGCTCAAATAAGCGGCTTGACAGTCGTTTATCTGACTGATATTGGTGTGTGTGTGTGTGGGGGGGGGCTGTCACTTCCCATCTGCTCTTAAACACAGTGTGTACATAATGCAGCTGTCATGCTGAATCGCTGTCATCCATTTCGTTCACTGAGAGCTGTAGACTGGCGTTTTAACCATTTAGGAGTCATTTTCTGTATTCGTGTATAGCTTCGTCACTAAGTTCTAGCTAGTTTCAAATGTCACAACCTCGCTTAGAGGATGTGAGGAGAGTGGAGAGTCCCAGGTATGTAACGCCAGCTATCTGCCACCTAAATGGATCCCTGAGATCAATCCCCAGGCACCTCAGCCCCGGCGCCGTTCCTCAATAGGTCACATCATGGGGTAAGGCGAGGTCTCACTGTGGTTTCATGCTTAACCCCCTGTGATGTATTTCTTAATTTGACTCATGTGATGACTCGCATGGTCAATAGTGGGACAGTGACCTCAGACGGTGTCCAAAGGGACATTCCCCACTCGAGGTAAAATACCTAGAAATCTCCCCTATTTGTTCCCCATCAGCCATAAAAAGCTGATGGTTTATTGTCGTCACCCCACGGTGTGGTTGGGTGGGCGGCATGGACGCCCAAGTTTATGAATACGTTTTAAAGAAATACTCTGCTTTAATGTTTCCCTGTTTAATCAGTTATAATTATATCTGATGTCAGTCTTCACTGACAGACGGTGGCTCTCTTACAGCCGTAGCTGATGAGACGTCTTTTCTGGATCTGTCTCATTGTGCAACTGGAATTTGATTCGGATCTGGCTTACTATGAAAACTGTATCTTTGGATGGATCTGATGGATTTTGATTAGTCAACATCATTTAATGACTGAATCTCAATCTGTAAACAAAGTTCAGCATGAAGTGTTGCATTTAAAAAAAAGTTACTTTAAACTGCATTTAATGCCATTTTGGAGACTTAAATACAATGCAGCCTCGTCAAATATTCAAATCATCTCCAAGATCCAACTATTCCAGACATTTTTCCATCAGTGTGACTGTGACTCTCCATAGCTGCATACATGGAGAAATATGTGCAGCTAAACACATTGTTTGGTCTTTGTTGCTCTAAAATTTTACTCCCGGCATCCTGCAGGTGACCATCGTGGAAAAAGCAGACAGCTCCAGTGTGCTGCCCAGCCCGCTCTCCATCAGCACCAAGAATCGCATGACCTTTCTGTTTGCTAACCTGAAAGACCGAGACTTCCTGGTGCAGAGACTATCCGACTTCCTGCAACAAACCACCTCTAAGACTTACCTGGAAAAAGAACTCACTAGCAGCCTGAACAGCTCAGATGATGAGGTAGGTAGTTTCATTCGGTCACTGTGACATCGTCCAGGTTAAAGCTTCAAAGGCTGAATAAGATTTATCTCCAGGTTTACTCCCAGCATGGATCCCTGCTGTCCAGCAGCCCTC